>NC_069784.1:97292683-98492683 GCF_027406575.1 Nycticebus coucang | reverse complement strand
ATCATAGATCACTGTAACCTCAAACTCCTAAGCTCAACTGATCCTCTTGCTTCAGCCTCCCAAATAGCTGGGACTACAGGCAACCACCACAGCGCCCACCTAATTTTTCTATTCTTAGTAGAGACATGGTCTTGCTCTTGCTTAGGCTGGTCTCAAATTCCTGAGCTTAAGCAAGCCTCCCACTTTGGCCTTAGAAAGATTATTTTTCTTCTTAGAAAGTCAGGCGGCTCCTGTGGCTGAAGGAGTAGGGCACTGGTCTCATATGCCTGAGGTGGTGGGTTCAAACCTAGCCAAAACCAAAAAAAAAAAAGAAAGTTAAAAGAACCTAGTAGCAACTAGAATGACAAATAAGAACAATTTCAAAACTTATTTTTACAGTAGTAGATTGTGGCAGGTGGATTGCCTGAGCCTATAGGTTAGAGACCAGCATGAGCAAGTGCAAGGCCCAGTCTCTAAAAAATCACCAGGCATTGTGGCGGGCGCCTGTAGTCCCAGCTACTTGGGAGGCTGAGACAAGAGGATCACTTGAGCCCAAGAGTTTGAGGTTGCTGTGAGCTGTGACCCCACGACACTCCATCCAGGGCAACAAAGTAAGACTCTGTCCCAAAAATAAATAAATAAATAATAAAATAGTAGATTGATACCCTTTTAGATAATAAAACATGTCTAGATAATAATTAGATATTAAATCACTCTTCGTTTTCTAGATAATAAACCTATTCTGAAATTAAAGTAACTTTAATGAGACATACAACTTAATACAAGACATAATCCAATAAAACAGATTTGACGGGCTAGAATTGAGTCTATTATATGTAAATTATAATACAATATAGAAAGGATCACAATCAATGAGACAATTCAAATTCAGATGGACAATTCGAAAAATTATGTTGGCCTAAGTGGGGAAAAAAAAAATCAATGTCATAGAAAGGTTGGAAGGTACTGTTGACATAACAAAATGCAACATAGCAACTTTGGTCTCCAACACAAACATACTCCTGAGCTATCAGAAAAATCTGAATATGGATTATTAGCTCATATTAAGGAATTAATGTTAATTTTGTTAAGTGAGCTAAAGCATGGATATTATATTTTTTAAAAGAAGGTATTTTTTTCCTCAGAGAAACATACTACATTATTTACAAGTGAAATGGCCTAGATGTCTGGGATTTGTTTTAAAATATTCCAGATTTTTTTAAAAATGGAAGAAAAGGCTGGGCATGATAGCTCATGCCTGTATTCCTAGCACTCTGGGAGGCCTAGGAGGGTGGATTGCCTGAGCTCACGGGTTCAAGACCAGCCCGATGCAGAGCAAAACCTTGTCTCTACATCTCTAAAAATAGCCGGGCATTGTGGCAGGCATCTGTAGTCCCAGCTACTTGGGAGGCTAAGACAAGAGAATCGTTTAAGTCTGAGAATTTGAGGTTGCTGTGAGCTGTGACACCATGACACTCTACTGAGGGCTACAAAGTGAGACTCTGTCTCAAAAAAAAAAAAAAAAGTGAGAAAAATAGAAATGGAAGAAAAGAGGGATGAAATAAGAAAGATAAAATTATCATTGGTGGTGAAATACAACAATTTGTTACATTATTCTTGCCAGTTCGTGTACTTTTAAAATTTTCTATAACAAATAGGTGATAAAGTGAGACTCTGTCTCTACAAAAAAAAAAAAAATAGTTGTTTTCAAAAACAGTGCAGGGCAGCGCCTGTGGCTCAAAGGAGTAGGGCGCTGGCCCCATATGCCGGAGGTGGCGGGTTCAAACCCAGCCCCGGTCAAAAACTGCAAAAAAAATAAATAAATGAATAAATAAATAATAAAAACAGTGCAATCATTTCTTCAAATAAAATATCACAGTGAAAAAAGAAAGACTAGGTAGAATTTATTTTTCTGGTGGAAAGAGAAAAGAGAACTCTAATTTCTTCCAGCTCTTCATGCTTTCCCAGCAAAGCTCCCAAACACCTTCATGGAACTTGGTTTGAAACTGCTGTGTTTGGTTCAGTTCCCTCATCTGACAGCTGTTTAAGCACCATAGCTTGAGTCTATTGTATCCATCCCACACTGACCATTTTTTGAGTACACATTGCTTTCACCCTCCCTGTACAAGCCCCTGCCTCACCTCCCCAGGTAGGGATCTGCCGCATGTCTGCCCCACTTCACCTGTCCCTGGCTCTTGGTACCAGATAACTTGGCAAATATGCTACTCATTATTCTATTAGTTGCCCCTGCGGACAGAATACTGCACTATAGGACTAACTAGTTTTTTTTTTTTTTGTGGTTTTTGGCCGGGGCTGGGTTTGAACCCGCCACCTCCGGCATATGGGACCAGCGCCCTACTCCTTGAGCTACAGGCGCCGCCCGAGGACTAACTAGTTTTCATGTGAAGAACTTTTGCTGAAAAGAAAATAATATTGAGGCAATTGGTGAACTACTGAGTAAAAATTCAATGTTATGTCTTAACATTCATTGTACTCTGAAGGCACAAAAGTAACAAAGAGTCAAATGTGAAATAAAAACAATGTAATGAACTACTAGATTATTGTGGTTGAATATCAAAATCCCTGGATGAAAGGCCCTTGTGATCTTGAGTATCAATTTTTTTTTTTTTTGAGATAAAGTCTCACTTTGTAGCCCTGGTGTTGAGTGCCTTGGTTTCATAGCTCACAGTAACTTCAAAACTCCTGGGCTCAAGCAATCCTCCTACCTCAGCTGTTCTAGTAGCTTGATGTACAGACATCCACCACAACGCCTAGCTATTTTTTAGTGACAGGATCTCACACTTGCTCAGGCTGGTCTCATACTCCTGAGCTTAGGCAGTCCACCTGCCTCAGCCTCCCAGAGTAATAGGATTACAGGTGTGAGCCACCATGCCCAGCAATATCAAAATTTTTGTTTATAAAAAATTTAACAAATTCTATACTAACAACACAAGTGTTCTAAATCATGTGATAAGCTAAAAAAGTCATATCAAAACGACCCATGGTTAAGTTTTTTACTATAAAAAGATCTCTTGGCTGCTATCAGTGACCCTTACTCTAGAGGCCTTGGCTAAGGTGTCATTAAAAAATCATATTTCAAAGGAATATTTAATAGTATGGAAAAATGCTTATTATGATGATTAAACAATAGTTTTCAAAAAATATGTTTAGTAACATTTGCAAAAATTATATATATATTTGCAGGGTTTTTTTTTTTTTTTTTTGGCTGGGGCTGGGTTTGAACCCACCACCTCCAGTATATGGGGCCAGTGCCCTACTCCTTTGAGCCACAGGTGCTGCCCAAAATAATATATATTTTTACACACAGAGAAAATTGGAAAGTTAAACCCCCAAATGGTACAGTTACAGTGTATGGAGTAGGTTTTGTTTCCTTGACATTTTTTCAGTTTTCACAAACTTTTCTTCATACTGCACTAGTTTTATAACCATGAAAAAGTCACTTGAAAATAGTAAATAAATTTTATCTGAAAGCATAAATACTAAAAATATTTTGAAAATAAAATTTCAATTTGAGCAGGAAATCACCCTATTGTTATTAAAATCCTATGCTCCTGACACAGTAATCTAAAGGAAGGTGAATCAAATAAAAGATGTAGAAATATTGCCTACTCTGTGAAAGAACTTAATTCATGGTACATCAACCATCACAGATTAGTGGAAAAGGAATGTTTGTTCAATAAAGACTTAAATCTTAGAAATTAAACAATAAAAATGTTAGAGGAAATAAAAAGAAATATTGATCTGACATTTGCTTTAACAAGGATTTTCTAGGCATTAAAAAAAAAGAGAAAAGATCATAGCTTTGACTTCATAATTTTTTTTTAATTTTGTAGTTAATAAAAATGCTAAAAAAAAAAAAAGGCTCGGTGCCTATGGCTTAAGCGGCTAAGGCACCTGCCACATACACCTGAGCTGGCGGGTTCGAATCCAGCCTGGGCCTGCCAAACAACAATGATGGCTGCAACCAAAAATAAATAAATAAATTTCTAAAAAAAAAATCTCTTAAAGTCACCAGGACCACAAAAGAGCAAAAGGCAAAGATCATAATAGTTTTAAATGAGAAAAATTCCATATGCATTTGAATGTATTAAATCACTATTAATTAAAGAAATGCAAATTAAAACAAAAATGAGAGTTTTCACTTATCAAAACATCTATTCAAAAATTCATCAAATAAAATTCTTGCTAGGTTCAAAGTTCTTAATATGTTCAAAACTTTGACTCTAATTCTTAGAATTTATCCTAAAAAATCTTAAATTAAAAAAATGAACAAAATTATTCACCAAATATTACATATAATAATAGTAAAAGATTAAAAACAAAGTAAATGTTCAACAATAGAATGATTAGGTAAATTATGGCACAAATGAACAATGACATTTAAAAAGAGATTTTGTCAATGCAAAAATGCTTATATTATAGGTTAAGTGTAGAGAATAATGTAGATTTACATATAAAAACCATCACTAGTATTTTCAACTTACTGGCAAATCTATTCATAGATTCCCAAAATACTTTATGAAACTCAATATTTTGTTATTTTTTCCTTTGGATATTGAGATGAAAGTTTTTTCTTTCATGTTTTTTGGTAACTTTTAAGTTTCCTTCAAATTTTCTGCAACAGATATTAATTACTCTTACAATTTGCTTATTTATTTATTTATTTTATTTTTTGTTTTGAGAGAGTCTCACTTTGTCTCCCTTGACAAAGTGCCATGGCTCATGGGAACCTCAAACTCTTGGGCTAAAGCGATTCTCTTGCCTCAGCCTCCCAAGTTGCTGGGACTACAAGTGCCCCCCCACAATGCCCAGGTGTTTTTAGAGACGAGGGTCTCTCTCTGGCTCAGGCTGGCCTTGAACCTGTGAGCTCAGGCAATCCACCCTCCTTGGCATCCTAGCAGAGTGCTAGGATTACAGGTGTGAGCCACCGCACCAGGCCTGTTTATTTTTGAGACGAAATCTCACTTTGTCGCCCTCTGTAGAGTGCTATATTGTCATAGCTCACAGCAGCCTCAAACTCTTGGGCTCAAGTGATCCTCTTGCCTAGCCTCCCAAGTAGCTGGGACTACAGGTACCCACTACAATACCTGGCTATTTTTTTAGAGACGGGTCTCCCTCTTGCTCAAGCTGGTCTTGAAATTGTGAGTTCAAGCGATCTACCCGCCTCGGCTTCTCAGAGTGTTAGATTATAGGTATGAGCCACTGTGCCTAGCCTACTCTCACAATTTAATTAAATGTTTTTTAGAAAAGATGTATGATTTTCAATGATGATTATTAATGTCTATCAGGAAAGAACAATACAGAAGTTAGGTAATCTGAGCTATTTGTTGCTCTTCAGGTTAATACAATTTGTCATATTGAAATTTATATTATTCTTTAATTACAATCCTTTGTATCAAATAGCTAGAAAGGCTAAAGAGGCTAGAAATTGCTGAGGCAAACGAATTAGAGGTCTTTGACAAAGCTCTTGATACTCCCTTAGCAAAATTCTTAGAGATTATTAAAGACAAATCTTCATATTATTTGAAATCAAAAATGTCATCATAATCAGCCCTTTTTCTACCATGAGCCAAACATAATGTTAACCTTATTAAGTAACCACATGCTGATTAGGGAGTGTAGTACAACACTGGAGATATGTCCCATGGGAAAAAGTACCTTCTACTAACTAAAGGTTTTTTTCTTTAAATTGTAAATACTCTCTTAGGGTATGTGTACAGATATGGTAGTATTATTTGTAATAATGACAAATGGGGGGACTGAAATGTCTAGCAATAGATAAATAATTAAATGTAGTAATGAATATTCCTCCTGTGGAATATTATGCAGCCATTAAAATGAAGTGGGTCTATATATTTTGACATGAAAATTTGTTGTAAGGAAGAAATAACAAGTCTGGGAAAGAGTGAGACCCTGTCTCTACTAAAAATAGAAAAATTAGGTAGGCCCAGTAGCATGTGCCTGTAGTCCCAGCTACTCAGGAGACTGAGGCAAAAGGATTGCTTGAGCCTGGGAGTTTGAGGTAGCAGTGAACCATGGTGTCACCACAGCACTCTAGCCATGGAGGCAGAGTATCAAAAATAAATAAATAATAAATAAACAAATAAATAAATAAAATAACTCACAAGCAGATGTTTATCTGCCTATAATTTAGTTATTTTCAAGGAGAGAGGCTTTTGCTTTTTTTATATATACTTCTGCCTTTATTTGTATTTTGGTGATAAGAAGGTGTTTTTATAACTAAAGGAGGAGTAAGAAACGAAAAAAGAAAGAGGAAGAGGAGAGGGAAGAGGCAAAGAAAGGAAAGAAGGATAGAGGAAGAGAAGGAAAGAAAGAAGAGAAGAAATAAAGGAAATAAATTTGCTGCCACTGCCAAATGCATTTCCTAGAATTGGCCTTGACTATCCAGACACAGTATAGCTTTCTCTTAGAAAAATCACCGCAAGCCAGGATATGGTTCTAAATTTTCTCCAGTCAAATGTCCGTTTACCAAGAAAAGACCTCTTTCTGCAAAGCAGGCCTTACGTTGCTTCCACATATGAGTCGCATATAAAAACTAGGAAACCATTGCATACATTTATAATTAGAATTAGATATGAATTCTTTGATTTGTCTACTCACGTTCTTTGATTTGTCTACTCCCCACTACAAGGTCACTGGGAGAGCAGAGTAATTAAAAGCATGCAGACCTGGTTTTAGATCTTGTCTGGGCCCCTTTCGACAGGTTCCTTAACCTCAGTCTTATCAAGTGAAGATACTAATAATTATGTGTCAGGGTTGTTGTGTGGGAAAGGGCGTACTAACATAAAAAGAAGATAGTTTGGTGAAGACAGAAAAAGGGAGAAGAGTTATAATGATGTGAACAGCTGGGTTCAACTTTTAATAACTATTTCCCTGATGGGGATACGGGTATCTGACAAAGAAACAGAAAGTTATACCTGCTACGATTGCATTCATTAATTATCAGACCAAATTATGTCGGACAAAATGGTAGGCTCTGGAGACACAGCAGAGCATAAGGCAAGGAATGGTTTCTGTTTTCATAGTGAGTACAGTACATTAGGGAAGCAAAAACACCGAATCATACCAGCCACACAGTGATAAGAAAAGAGAAAGGTGCTGTGGAAGTGTAAAACAGGCAGCCCAGGGAAAAGTTCCAGGAGGAAATAAGATTTTGGTTGAGAACTGAATAATAAGCAGCAGTTAGGTGAAAGAGAAGGAGTGTGACTGGGGCAAAAGTAACCCTGTGTGCAAGGATCACAGGTGGAAAGAAATTCAGAGACTTGGAGGTAACTGGAAAACCTCGAGCCAGCTACAGCTCAGCTATAAAGCTTAACAAGACCGTGAAAGAGCCAGGATCCAGCTGTTGTAACACCTTGA
The DNA here is from genome assembly GCF_027406575.1 of Nycticebus coucang. Taxonomy (NCBI): domain Eukaryota; kingdom Metazoa; phylum Chordata; class Mammalia; order Primates; family Lorisidae; genus Nycticebus; species Nycticebus coucang. Next base: position 98,485,303 of record NC_069784.1, on the reverse strand, counting down.
AGGCAGGATTGCAGTCATCACTTCTCGAAAGACAAAGGGAATCATTATGGATTTCTAACGAAAATTAATTCTGTCTCTTTTCTCTATTTTTTCCCTTGATCTGTTCCAGCGAGGCACAGTGGCACAGGCAGTTCAAAGGAGGATCACGTGAGCCCAGCAGTTCAAAGTTACAGTGCACTAAGTCTCACCTGGACTAGTCACGACTGCCCTCCAGCCTCCCTAGCAGAGTGAGACTCTTTCTAAAATCATCATCATCCTTCCAGCTGCTTTATGGTGGGGGCACATTCTGACCTTTATTCTTATAGGTCGATTTTTATTCATCACGTTTTCAAAGTTCTGAAAGTGATTTACGATATGCGCCTACCTATCGTAGGCACTCCATTTATTTAAAGTACTTCTTGCTTTCTTTTTATAATTACACTGGTTCTTCTTTACTAGTCCTCAAATACTACATTTAATCCCATGCAAGATACTAAGATTTGTTTTCCAATGGCTTCGTGATAATGCAAATTGACATATCCCCGTTTTACTTATTAACACTTTTTCTGCACAAGCAGGAAACACCAGGATTATGTTTTGATACTGAGAATTTGACTGTGTACTGGACTTTTTTTTCCAGGCAGCAATACCTTCCCCTTTGTTCATTTCCCCTGAGAGAAATTGTAACCATGAGTTAATGCCTCCCATTTATCAAGGACTTACCACATGTCCTATTCACTTTACTCAGACCTCATTAAATCATCCTAACAACCTTGCAGGAATGAATTTTTATTTTTGTTTATAGTTGGCAGACTAGGGCTCAAAGGTTATGCATCTTGCTCAGGATCATATAGTCAATACCTAGTACTTCCCAAGTCGTCAAATTCCACTTACCTCTTCTGCCAGGCTCAAAAATTCTTAGAGCCATAAATTAAAAAAGAAAAATGATATTTCTAGATAGACTTTCAAAAATTCATGTTCAACATTAATTGAAAAGCATGAGAGGAAAAGTGTTCTACTCCTCAAACTTCTAGCCTACAAACAACTGAAATATCAAAAATTTGATCCTTGATGAAAAAGACATATTAACGTGCTTGCCATAAAAGGAAATGAAGGATAAAAATAAAAGTAAGAACACCAGGTGGTGCCTGTGGCTCAAAGGAGTAGGACACTGGCCCCATATGCCACAGGTGGTAGGTTTAAACCCAGCCCCGGCCAGAAACTGCAAAAAAAAAAGTAAGAACACCACGTCCAAACCACCAATACAATTTTGCCCTGACATAGAGTTGTATTTATGGATTTGGGGAAAATATATTAAAATAAACAATAAAGGGCACAGCCTAGCTTAAAGCACCATCTTTTAAAATGAATAGTGTATAAGCACAAACTCAAGATCAAATTTTATTTAATGTGGCAAAAATTACTTTTTCCTGGAAAAAGTTTTTTTTTAATTTTGGATTAATACGAGGATTCACATGATTAGGTCACATTGTTTGCATTTGTAAGGCAAAGTCTCAGTTGGAATTATTTACTTTACCCAGGATCCATGACATACACCTGAACATTGTTCCCTTGGGGTGTTAACTGTGGCAAGAACTTTTCCAGACATGATTCTCTTGGAAGTCTCTCATCTAATTCTACTTCTATGATTTTTGCTTGAAATGTCTTTTTACAAGACATTTGCTGATTATCCAAGTTTTAAGAGGCAACAGAGTTTAAATCCTACAAATACTGGAAATTCCCCAGAAGTCCTGAGATTTTTGGAAAATCTTATGATATTCGTGTTTCTAATTCTTGAAAATATTTGCAGCCTTAATGTAATATGGCTTTTAAAAAAATTACTTCTTGTTTAAAGATTATCTTGCATTTAATCACAGGTTGAGAGGGCTGTTAAAAATATGTTACAGGAAAAACAAAATGCTAGCTAAATACGTAAGGTGATCAACAGTTTTTGTTTTTCACCTCAAACTATGAGCTTACCACTGTGTTAGACTGATTCACGACAAATTGAAAGAGTAAATTTTTTTCTTTTAATAATTTATTTTCAAAGCAAATGGGCAGGTGATAAATTCTCCTCCTTCCCCTCCCACGGCCCCCCACCCATAAAGCTGTAAATCCCTGTAATTTGTTAACTTGCTAACTACACTTTTCTCTTTCCTTTTTTCTTTTCTTTTTTTTTTTTTTTTGAGTCTCACTTTGTCACCCTCTGTAGAGTACTATGAAGTCACAGCTCACAGCAACCTCAAACTCTTGGAATTGCTCAAGCAATTCTCTTGCCTCAGCTTCCCGAATAACTGGGACTACAGGTGCCTGCCACAATGCACAGCTATTTTTTAGCCCCACTATTGCTTGGCCTGGTCTCAAACCTGTGAGCTCAGGCAATCCACCCGTCTCAGCCTCCCAGGGTGCTAGGAATATAGGCATGAACTACCTCACCCGGCCTCACTTTACTCTTTTCTATCACACCTACTTTTTATTCTTCTTAGACGTTTAGAGTACTTTTATATTGAACAGAGCCTGACATTGAGTTTTTTGTCTAAGTCAGTGCTCCTTGTAATACATTCTTCACCTTCTTCTCTCTCACACATGATAGCTAAATAGCATGTGGAATCGTCAGTTTAGAGGTAGAGTCTGGTTATACTGAGGACGAAAAGTCACTGGCCAAATGCCAGGTGGGATCCTCATTCTCACATTGCCATTTCTTATGCTCTGTAATTATAAACTCCAAGTCCTCAGGTAAGTGAGGATCAGAGGGAAGTTGAAAATTAAACAAAAATTTTAATGGGTTCTAATGACAATCTTAATTACAAATAGGTTATTCCAGAGTTACTATTGAAATATTTAACTTGGCACTTGTTTTTTTTTTTTTTTTGGTTTTTGGCCGGGGCTGGGTTTGAACCCGCCACCTCCGGCATATGGGACCGGCATCCTACTCCTTGAGCCACAGGCGCCACCCTTGGCACTTGTTTTTTAAAAGTGGAGCAAGGTGTAAGCTGTCAAGTTATATATGGCCAAGAGAAGTGTTTGATACTACAAATTAGCAAACAAATTCTAACAAAAAGACCATTCTAAATAGGAGTAAGAAAAAGAAAGGAAAGAATTTGATAGAAGCTTTATACCACTTAATTCATTTTGACTATAATTGTACATTTGGGATAGAAAACAAATTACAGAGTTAAAACTTCAGTTATGAACAAAATGTGAGAGGAAATTATGTTTTTTTAAGCTTTCATGAATCAGAAAATTTTAGCAAGAGATTAGACTGAAGAAACTAAGAATGTGAAAATGGAAAAGAAATATGATAAAAAGCTCTAATTAAAGAAATAACCTCAATTATGTTATAATTTATTATATCTGTTTTTGTGTTTTTAATTTTTAAATTTTCAATTATTAAGTTATCACTTATAAAATAATTCAAAAATGCAGACAATAATGCCACAGATAAATATCTGTTATAGTTTTATTATTATTATTATTTTAAGAGACAGAAGTCTCTTGTCCAGGCTGATTTCAAATTCCTGGTCTCAAGTGATCCTGCTGCCTCACCCTTAAGTTCTCTGTTATAGTTTTAACTTACATTTAATTATAGATGTATACAGGATGCTGAATGCAGTTCTGTTTAACTACCAAATTGCTCCAGTGTCACCTACATTTGAAACTCATAAAGGAAAGATGGTTCCCCCCAAAGTAGTCATTGACAAGCTTAAGTAAAATATAGAAAATTTTCTCAGAATAAGCATTGATTTTAACTAGTTCTATGGTAGTGTCTATCTTTGAATAGGTCTTTGTGTAATGAGTAGCTTGGATGATTAGCAATTACTATGCTAGATAATTATTAAGGTCAATTTAATTCCAGTTGCTCTGAATGGAAGAAAACTTGAGATTGAGCCATCACTATATCAAAGTCTTTAAGAGCAGAAACAACTCAGATTCTGGAACTCTGGCTGGAATTGAGGCTTCAATTCCTATTTTAATATTTCTCAATATTTTACCCTTACCCTCTAGAGTTCTTTGAGTTCACCTTAATTGTAGCCATTTTCTCACAATTTAGGCTTAAGGTTAGTTAAAATTTTGTAGCAAGGATTTCTCAATTAGTTAACTGTGTTCAGGATTAATAAATATTCTGAAATTATCTGAAAGGTATAGCTTTATTTATTTTTGAGAATAGCCTCCACTCTGTTTCCAGACTAGAGTGCAGTGGCATGATCATGGTTCACTGCAACCTCCAACTCCCAGGCTCAAGCTATCCTCCTGGCTCAGCCTCCCAAATAGCTAGGACTACAGATTGATACCACCTGCTACAACTAGCCAATTGTGTTTTTCTTTTCTTTTCCTTTTCTTTCTGTTTTTTTTTGGTAGAGACAAGGGGTGTGGGGGGTTTCACTATTTTGCCCAGATTGGACTTGAACTTTTGGCCTCAAGTGATCCTTTCTACTTCAGCCTCCCAGTGCTAGGAGGGAGTGTGTGATCGGATTATAGGTGTGATCCACCTAAAGTGCTAGGATTATAGGTGTGATCCACTGTGCCAAACCTGAAATGTGTAAGTTTGACCAGAGTTTTTCGTAGAAAAGCAGAAAGTAATCTTAAGCTTTTGTTTATTCACTTTTATTTTTATTTTATTTTATTTATTATTATTTTTATTTTTTATTATAATTTTTTTTTTTTTCGAGACAGAGTCTCTCTTTGTTGTCCTTGGTGGAGTGCTATGGCATCATAGCTAACAGTAACCTTAAACTCCTGGGCTCTAGTCATTCTCTTGTCTCAGCCTCCCTGGTAGCTGGAACTACAGGCGCCTGCCATAATATCTGGCTATTTTTAGAGATGGGGTCTTGCTCTTGCACAGGCTGGTCTTGAACTCCTGAGCTCAAGCAATCCATTCGCCTTGGCCTCCCAGAGTGCTAGGATTACAGGCGAGCCACACCACACGGCTATTTACTTTTAAAACAAAATAACTTTCTTGGTATCTGTTATCAGAGTAACTAAAAATTACTTAATTATTTCTACTAATACAGATGAACAGTTTCATAAAGAGCAAGTAACTGACAAAATACTCCAGCCCAAAAGCCAGACCAGGCTCCCTTTCACTCCACGTGAATGGGGGCAGGTGTCACATTGCCTTAAATAAAACTTAGGCCTAGGGTTTGCCTTCTAAAGTGAGTGCCTCTTGAGACTGTTTTTTTTTTTTTTTTTTTTTATTCAAAAGGAAAGTGTGTGGGTATTGCAATAGCACTACAGGTCATAGCCCAAATAAGCATTTGGTCATTTGAAAGAAACATCAGAGACCAGAAAAATAATTGGACATAAAATTTCAACACAGGGAAATACATGTAAAGTTTTCTCTCCAAATTAGCTTCCTTTTTTACATGATACCCTTCTTTTTCTGGTCGTCTTAAAGCAGTGTTTCTGTGGTGTTTGTTCCTTCCATGTCACCTCCTGAGTTCTGAAAATTGCCAGCAGCAAATTCTGACGTGCCAGGAGCTCAGCTGTACTTGCCCAACCAAGAAAAGGTGAAAACAGAATCTTGGTGCCAGCAGAGATTACAAACATATTTCTACACTGTTGGCGTGCTGTTTATAAAGTGAACTCACTTTAAGATTTTAATAAGCCCCCAAACTTCATTATTTTGCTCTCCCTCCAAGTATAAAGCACAGATGTTTTGGCATACTGGAATCTGATGTTAGGAATTTTTAAAGGAGGTGGTGTGTGGGCGGGGAACTAGCAACTCGGGTAAGTTGAGAGGTTCAGTAATTTTCATAAAATAAGGTATAGGAATGGCCCCTGGCCTGAAAGTTTAATAAAAGTGTACAGGGACTAGGAGAAAAATACACTAAACAAAATGAGTCCTCTGGATTTTTTTTTTCCTAATATCTAAAGATATCAGACAATTCATTCACTTTTGAAAATAGAAAATTTTGTGAACAAATTTTTGAATTAAAGCAATGGTAATGAGGGAGGGAGGTGGGGAAGAGGAAGAGCAGAGAGAGCGGGTGGGGGTGAATGATGGTGTGTGACACACCTTTTGGGGGTGTGACACAATTAAAAGAGGGACTTTCCCTAACAGATGCAATCAGTACAACCCAGTTCTTTGTACCCTCAATAAATCCCCAATAATAAAAAAAAAAAAATTATGATTATGTCTCTAAAGGCTAAGAAATTTTACATTATAGCAGAGATTTGGCTTAAAAATTATTTATAAAATAAGAAATACTATTAAAAAATAAGACTGAAAAGGACCTTGAAAATTTTCTCTATTCCACCATCTTGGTTTCTATCCTGATAATCTCTTCCTCGTTTCCACTCAATATTAGAGAAAACTTTTTTCCTGGCATTGTGCTACCCAATATGGTAGATGCCAGCCATATGTGGCTATTTAAGTTAAATTATTTTTTTAAAGTAATTCAAGCAGGGCACAGTGGCTCATGCCTATAATCCTAGAGCTCTAGAAAAAGAGGGAGGATTGCTTGAAGCCAGGATTTTGAAACCAGAGTAAAAATGAGATTCCATCTCAACAAAAAAATAAAAAAATTAACAAGGCATGGTGGCACATGCCTATAGTCCCAGCTACTCGGGAGGCTGAGGCAGGAGGATCACTTGAGCCCAGAAGTTTGAGGTTCCAGTAAGCTATGATGATGCAACTGCACTCTAGCCTAGATGACAGAGCAAGACTCTTTCCAAAAAAGAAGAAGTTTCATTACTTCAGACGTACTAGCCACATTTTAAGTGCCCAAAAGCTACATGTGACTAGGGGCTGCCATATTGAAGAGAATAAAACACTTTCCTCACCACAGAAAGTTTTACTGAACAGAAAGAACCACTTCTAGAGGATGCAAAATATTTCATTTTTTAAAAGAGATGGTATATTGCTATACTGCCCAGGCTGCAGTGCAAGATGGTAGCATAGTGCAACCTTGAACTTGGGGTCAAGCTATTCTCCTGCCTCAGGCTCCCAAGTAGCTGGAACTACCGGCATGTACCATTGCATCTGGCTAAAAATTTTCAAAATTTTTAAACATGAACTTTTATGTGAAAAATGAGTGTCCAATAAATATTTGTGGAACAAAGCTGCACAGTTTTCCCACAATTTTTAACACAATTCAATTTAATTTTTAGTTGGTAAAAGCAGGTAGCCTATTAAGATAAGCCAAATGGAAAATGGAACATAAATTTTAAAATCTTCTGGAGGAACTTACAGTGTAAGCTTCCTGAGCTCAAAATCACTGGTTATTCTATGAATCCCCATGCTTAACAAAGTCCCTGACACATAGTTATTGTCTGAAATTTTTAAAAGCGATTTCCTTTGGGAATTAGAACTTCCCTGGTATGTATGTTAGGGAATAGAATGAGGTGAGACTCTCCCTTTCATAGACTTCAGTAGTGTCTTAAACTGTGCACATGTACAAAATGCATAACATGTATCTTATATCCATATATATTAGTTTTTGAAGCAGGGTCTAGCTCTGTTGCCCAGGCTGGAGTGCAGTAATGTGATGACAGCTCACTGCATTCTCAAACTCCTGGGTTCAAGTAATCCTTCAATGTTGGCCTCCCAAAGTGCTGGGATCACAGGGATGTTGCTATATGCCTGGCTTATATATAATATTTTTAAATAGTAAGAAGTCTTTTTTTTTTTTTTTTTTTGGCCAGGGCTGGGTTTGAACCCACCACCTCCAGCATATGGGACTGGCGCCCTACTCCTTGAGCCACAGGCGCCACGCAATAGTAAGAAGTCTTAACATCAAGAAATGTTTAGATGTCCTGTACAATAATTTCTGCAGATTTTGGCTGGGGCTGGGTTTGAACCCGCCACCTCCAGCATATGGGGCCGGCACCCTACCTCTTTGAGCCACAGGTGCTGCCCACACAATGATTTCTGAAAGATGAACCTGCCTGCCCTCCTCTACACACATGCATCAGAAACTTTTTTACCTCCACCCTCACTTCACCATTCATCAGTCTAATCAATTGTCTTTCTACATCTTATGTACCCTACATGTATAAGATACATATCCGCAAATACGTCATATCTTTCTGTCCCCATAGTAAATCCAAGCACAGACAGAGGTGGGGGCTGGAGAGAGAAAATTTGTCTCTTTCATCAGATTCTCAAGCATCCAAATGATAGTACTTGAAGAAATGCTGACCACTATTAAATATATCAAATAATTGAGTGGGAAACTGATTATTAGGTATCCTCTGACTTTAGATAAATCACATAACCTTTGTTTTTACATATATATATGCCAGGCATGGTGGTGCACACCCACAGTGCCTACTTGGTAGGCTGAGATGGGAGGATCACTAGTCCAGCATGGGTAACATACAGCATAGCCATACACTATCTCAAAACAAACAAACAAACAAAAAAAATGAAAACAAAATAAAGAAGAAACTGAATTGGACTAGATGATTACTAAATTACTATTATTTTTATGTTCAAGTTATTTACAAGTTTTTTTGCAGCAGGCAATAAATGTTTATAGAATTTTTATCATTTCATGTCTTAGATTTAAATCTTTTTTTTTTTTTTTTTTGCAGTTTTTGGCCAGGGCTGGGTTTGAACCCACCACCTCCGGCATACGGGGGAGCCACAGGCGCCTCCACATTTAAATCTTTAATCCATCTTGAGTCAATTTTTGTAAGTGGTGAAATGTGTGGGTGGCAGGCACAGATGTAGAGAGAGAGGAACACTTTTATGCTGGTGGGACTACAAACTAATACAGCCTCTTTGGAAGAAGGCTGGAGAATCCTCAGAGAACTCAGAGTAGACCTCCCATTTGACCCTGCAATCCCATTACTGTGCATCCACCCGGAAGAAAAAAAATAATTTTACCATAAGGACATTTGCACTAAATTATTTATTACAGTTCAATTTACAATTGCCAAGATGTGGCAACAACCTACAGGCCCATCAACCCCATGGTATGCGTGATATATGTATACCATGGACTACTGTTCATCCACAAAAAAGATGGAGACTTTACATCTTTTTTATTAACCTCGATGGAGTTGAAATTTATTCTTAGTGAAGTATCATAAAAATGGAAAAGTAAGTCCAATGTACTCAATAATTACAGTGGACAAACTAGTATAGGCTCACATAAGAGAAAAACTCAATTCAATTCAAACTGGGGGGAGCAGTGAGGGAGATGAAGAAGGGAGGAGGGAGGGGGTGTGCTCCCACCTAACGTGCACAATGTAAAGGTATATGGCAGACCTCCTCAGTGCAGGACACAGTCACAACAGGGACTTTATCTAACAATGCAAACACTGTAACGTAATCATTTATACCCGCGTATTAATCTGAAATTTTAACAAGATGTAAAGTTATATTTCAAATTCAACACTTGCATACTTCTCAGTTGAATAAATATCCAAAAATGTTTACTAGCAGTGTTGCACTGAATGTGGCTAATGATAAATAATTGTCCTTTTAAAAGTCAGGGAAAATGTTAATCTTATTTGCCCAAGTCCTCACAACCAATAAGAATATTTTTAAAAATCAAAGATGCAATGAATGAGTCTTAAAAATGACACGGGATATAGAGGCTATCTTTATACTAAATTAAAACTTTATTGAATAAAGAACACTCTCCAGAACACATGATCTGATGGACTAAGTCTACATTACATGCGATGAAGCTGAACATGACAGTAGTTTAACATGGAATGTCAAACACATTAGTATTTTTCATGGTACAAAACTGTTTACATAGCTGATGTGCAAGAAGAAAAGTATAATACTCAGCATTTTCACCAATCATCTGTGATGAGTTTCAAAAGGCATTGGAAGAAACTGGTAGATGTCTTCAGCATATAGTTCAAATAAATTAGTTACATGTGTACTACTGAATCCTCTTTCAACCCCTCTTGCATTCCAAATAAAATCTTAGTGCAAACATCAAAGTTGCTGATCACTCCAAAAGACTGTCAAACTCCTAATAGAATACAAGTTCTGAATTACTGTTAAGTAGGACAAACCCAAGAATACCAGTTACTGCAAAATTATTTAGGCACACTTAAAAGTTCACTCTAAGCATTTCTTCTAAGTCTCTCACATTAATAACTAAAGCCTGTTTACAGTACTAAAATTCTATCATTCAAGCATCGATGATTACATTTTAGAAAAAGGAAATCATTCATTTCAGTAATAGCATTACTGCTATATTCTAAAAAAATAATAATAATAATAAAAGAGAACGATAAAAGAACCATAATGAACAAAACCAGTATCCCTAACAGGATACGTGGGGTAAAACATTTTAGGCAGGAAAAAAAAAAAAAAGAAAAGAAAAACTAAAAAAAGATGTGCTTTGCTTGCACAGCAGGAATTACATAATGTAAACACCATATTGGCCCACACCATAAAATCCATGAGATCCACGAGAAAGGTTCAAATTTGAACACTGTGTGTGCATTATTTTCAAATAAGTGTTTGTGAGTTTATGCTGCATCTGCCTGTACCAATACATGACAAAGAAAACACACTCATCCACACATACACGTACAAGTGATTGTTAAATATTGAGCATGGCTTGCTTCCCTGACTCTAAATCAAAAAAACAAAATGAAACAAAAAAACGTTAAGTCATATCCCAGTTGTTTAAAAAATGTTGACAGATACCGTTAAATGAATGTGACTAGTAGTTGAGGAATAATAAAAAAGTGATGGTAATGACACGGTGAAAGTGGATGTAAAGAGAATACTGAGATTTGCAAATTCACGGGACTTATTTTTCCGTGGGCCTTGTCTGGATTTTAAACTGATACCAAGAAAACAATATATAGTAGCACAAGTCCATTGACACCTGGAGGGTCAGGCCTAGAGAACTTACCTTCAAAGTGCAAATTTTAACAATGGAATGTTTTAGCAGGGACACACGGACAATCCTCCGTTCTTGTTGAAAAGGAATAAGATGTTCAGGAAGTTATTTATTCCTGGCCAAAGTCATTTCAGTTTCTTGGTAAAAAATAATAAAAAAGAAAATTTAACCACAATTATCACCCACTCTTTCACATACACAGAACCATTCTCAGGGGTGTCAGGGGGAGAAAAAGCCCTTATCTATGTATAACCTAATGGAACTCTTAGAATTTAAGTTCATTGAATCCACTACATTAAATACCAACATGTACCTTTCTTATCCCTCCCTCTCCACCCACCCAACCCAGACACCCTCAATGAACCTAGATATTCTAATGTCTTTGTTTCCTAAGCCTCATTTCTAAGGCTGTTGAGTACCACCTCCGCTGCAACAAAATTAACACCCAAGGTGCACTTTCTATAGCACCTTTTTTCCTCTCCACAACTGAGTGGAATCTTGATGCTTCCAGGCCTGTATCTAGATCTCCAGGTCATCAGGCCGAGGTCTGCTGCTGGCGCGACTGCTGGCTCTGCTCGAAGGGCGCGCGTCCACGAGGGCCAGTGGCTGTAGTTCGTGTCCAGCAGCCAGCTTTTTAGAATTTTGGTTATCGTCGGGGAAATCAAAAGGCTGTGCGTGGGAGTTAGAGATGGTGCTTCCTGCCTGGCCCATTCTATTTTGTTCTGCGCTGTAATTAGCCCAGTTTTGCTCACTTGCTTGCTTATTGTAATTGCGGCAAGAAGAATTGTTTCTGTCGCCAGTGACCAGCTTGTACCCCGGAGGAGACATGGGCGAGAGAGGAGCGGTGGGTGAGGAGCAGCCGTTGAAATACGCGTATTTTGGAGATCCACAGTCTTTGGAGGGGCTCAGTGGGCCAGTGGTAGCGTGGTAAGGGTCGCTCTTTCCCTTCACACGATCCTTAACACCCTTGAAGAAGACATAGAAGAGTTCGATGATGTTCAAGGCAAGCGACACCAAGGACACCACCAGCATAAAGATGATGAAGATGGTTTTCTCAGTGGGGCGAGAGAGGAAGCAATCCACCTGATGCGGGCAGGGATCTCGTTTGCAGGTGTAAACAGCATTCAGGCTGAATCCATAGATGTACCACTGGATCAGCAGGAAGGCCACCTCGAAGATGGATTTGAAGAGGATGCTGATGATGTAGGTTCGCAGCAGGCCCCCGCGCATCTTCACCTTCCCGTGCTCCTCGATGCCGTACTTAAACTTCTTTATTTCAATCTGCTTCAAGTGCATGTCCACGTTGGCGCCGTCAGTCTGGGCTACTTTGAGTTCCTCTTCTTTCTTATTCAGCTTCTCTTCCTTTCGCATCACGTAGAACACGTGGGCCAGGTACAAGAGGGTGGGCACCGACACAAATATGATCTGCAGGACCCAGAAGCGCACGTGGGAGATGGGGAAGGACTTGTCGTAGCAGACGTTTTCACAACCAGGCTGCTGAGTGTTACAACGGAAGGCGGACTGCTCATCTCCCCAGGCTGACTCAACAGCTGTCCCCAGGAGCAGGATTCGGAAAATGAAAAGGACGGACAGCCACACCTTCCCCCCTGCGGTGGAGTAGGCCTGAACCTTGTCCAGGAGTTTGCCTAAGGCACTCCAGTCACCCATGTCGGCCGGGGCCCGCCTGAAAAGAAACAAAAGGACAACTAATTGATCATAGATTGCAAATTATTAGTTTAATATATATTCTTTTTCAGCTGACAGTCAAAATATTGCAAAAGATCTCGTATTGTGCTCATATTCAAAAAAATTTTAAAGAGACCAAGTACAAAATTCTTCCTGTTCCAATTCCTCCCACAAAGATCTAACACTTCGTTTTTTTTTCTTTTTTGAGATAAAGTAAGTCTTAGAAGCAACAGTCTCCATGGCAGACAGTGAATTATAATCTTAAGCTGTGAAGATGTATTGCTTGCTCAACTACTGCCTTACCATGTGACTTAAGAAGCTGTCTGTGCTAAGTGCCTCTGCTTATTTTATTTGTCTGATAAATGAGAACAGCTCTTGCTTGGTAGTTCTTGTGTCTGCACGCCTAAGCAAAACGCTAATGTATGTTATTCAAAAATTCAAAGGTATCCAAGAACCGAGGTAAGAAACCCATGAACACACATGCATACACACTCTCAGTTTCCAAACTTTGATACTGTTGTACACCATTTTCTTCCTAATTTTAATCTGGAATGTTTCTGAATGGTATATCAAGTGTAATTTGTGCATACTGTATATTATGGTCATTTATACTTTTCTGTTTTTTCTTCGTTTTTTTAGAGATGGTGTTTTGCTTTGTTGCCCAGTCTAGATTAGAGCTCCTAGGCTCAGCCTCTTGAGTAGCTAGGACTACAGGTGTATGTCACTGTGCCCAGCTGTTTTTCTTAAGTAATGACTTATGTGGCTCAGAAGTCTGTCTTTTGTCCAAAGGAAAAAACAGGTTGTACTGAAATATACTATTTTGACACAGTGTGCAATTACATTCAGGGACTACTTCAAAAAAACAAAAACTAGGGTGGTGCCTGTGGCTCAAAGGAGTAGGGCATTAGCCCCATATGCTGGAGGTGGTGGGTTCAAACCCAGCCCCAGCCAAAAAACGCAAAAAAAAAACCTTCATAATCTTATATTTCAAGTGAAAAGTTCAATTTTTCTCAATACTACTTAAAACCTTATAAATAAAAAAGGACTATTTCAGAGTGCTTTCTTCAAAAAAAGGGTAGATTTTCATCTTTTGGTTGTTGTACACTTTAAATTTCCCTTACTGGGCTTTACATTCAGCCTACACATTCAATTTAAATTCTTATCAGCACCTAGGTATCTTTTTCTTTTGAGACAGAGTCTCACTCTGTCACCCTTGGTAGAGTGCCATGGTGTCACAGCTCACAGCAACCTCCAACTCTTGGGCTCAAGTGATTCTCTTGCCTCAGTTTTTCTATTTTTAATAGAGATGAGGTTTTGGTTTTGCTCAGGCTGGTCTCCAACTCATAAGCTCAAGCAATCCACTCATCTTGGCCTCCCAGAGTGCTAGCATTACAGGCGTGAGCCACCACGCCCAGCCAGTCCCTAGGTATCTTAAGCATAGGACTTCCCCATGAATAGAGATGAGAAAAAGACTTACGTCTGTAAAACTGACAAGCATCCTCAAAGTTGTCTAGGTCAATGTATGCTTCTAATTGCCAATCATCCATTTAACTGATAAAAAATGCGGTTCTCAGGTTGTAGGAAATATTTAGCTATAGGTAGATCCAGAAGAATCACAATCCTCAGAACAAAGCTTTTCAGTGTATCACACTGGTTTTTTCTAGCTTCATGAAAGCTAGAACTGTTTCCACACTTTGATATACACAATCTTAGCAAGAGCTGAAAGCTGGGAAGAAGTGAACACCGTGACGTAGCAGGCATAGAGAATATAAGGTAATTTTCTGCAGAGAGTAGTAATTGGAGAGTTTAGAAAAGGATGAAGTAGTCAATGATTATTTAATAATTAAAAACAAACAATGCAAAGACTTTCCAGGAGCTTAGTAATGAATTCTAAATAGTGTAACTAAAAGCGGGAATATGTAGGCTTCTTAGAAATATGTTCACTATCTTAATATAGAGGAATTTCTCCTCTGGTATTGAACTCAGCCATATTCTCTTTGTAGAAAGTAAATGAAATCCAGGAGAATCTTCTTCCCCATCATGCAATGTTACCTTTCTGTCTATAATGACTGAATCTGCTGGCTATAGAGGACACGAAAAAATGACACGGAAACCTGACCTAGGATTTCCTGGATGGAACAAAGAAATGGCTGAGCTGTAAAGCTAACCTATGCACCAGCTGTCTAAATTTGCAGTCGATGGGTGTATTTGATGACAGCCCAGAGAAAGAAAGAAAGCTGGAATAAGAGAGGTAGATGGGCAGGCTACAGAACACTCTCCTGGGGGTGGCAAAAAAGGAAGCTTCCCTTCTACTTTTAGATTCTGTAGTGACAAGTTAGAAAGTGAATTTGGTCTAGGAGAAGAGAAGTCAAAAAAGAACAAAGGCTTACAGGGTTATCAAAGAGAGTTAAAGAGCCAAAGGGTGGCTTGAAGTGAGGGAGTAATTTAGCCTCAGTGGACAATGGGATGGTGAGAGAATCTAAAAGAAAAAGTCCTAGAATTTAACAGAAAATACTAGACAGGGAATGAAGAGGTGCAGTCGAGGGTCAAACAAACAGAAATGAATTTTTGGAGCTCTATCAATAGACGGCTTCTATGCGATGATGTGTAAATTGGCCTTAATTCTGTTTGTAAAAAAACACGATATTTTGACAGTGTCATCTGCTTTTGCTCAGATGTCCCAATTGCTGGGAGGAAAAATAACAAAAACAATTGAGCATAAAATGATAGCTGTTTGCACATATCTCATCACATTCATGCCGTGATAGAGTTGAAGACAGACCCAACATGTTTAGAAATTGGACCGGGCACAACAGAAGTTACAATTTTAGTGCCTCATCATTATTGGAAGTAAAATATGATTGTGTAGATGGTTAAGGCAATTCATTACTAAGCTGCTTTATATTCTGTCTTAAATTACATTGGACTTTCATATAATTCTTTTTTTTTTGTAGAGACAGAGTCTCACTATATGGCCCTCCGTAGAGTGCAATGGCCTCACACAGCTCACAGCAACCTCCAACTCCTGGGCTTAAGCGATTCTCTTGCCTCAGCCTCCCGAGTAGCTGGGACTACAGGACTTTCATATAATTCTGAAATTCCACAAACAATACCGACCATCCCATAATATGTGAACTAGGTCATCAGGTCGTTCTCTAGGTAGTAGTTCTTTTTTAATACACCAGCAATTTAATTGCAAAGTTTTCTTTTCTTTTAAGTACCCACGCAGTTGTCATTTGCATTAATGAGTTATGCTCTTTCATCTGAATATGATATGAATTATCCAGGCGGACACCTAGGATCCTGTAACATACGTAAATACCTCTCATTACCACTATCATAGAGACCATCAAATAATGTTTAATGTGGCAATTTATCCTGTGACTCCCAAGAAGAGGTAACATAAAATAGTTACCTCATTTTGGTAGTTACTCACTTTGCCATGAATCAAAGTTCTGTCAACTGGATGTTCTGCTTCCCCCCACCCCAACCTGGTTTAATGTTTTTATTTTTTCAACTTTTAGTTATAATTTTAATGTCCTTTTATAAGGAAAGGGCATAATTACAAGAAAATGTCCTTTTATAAGAAAAAGGCAAAAGTGAATACCGCTCAGAATCTCTAGCCTTGACAGACCATAGACCACATTCATATTTACCAGTAGGAGACAGGTCGTGTTTCTTATTTGATACCTGAGGACACCAAGGCAGCTGAACATACCATGAACGTTCATGCCTTCACCTCTAGGTTCCTAAGTTGGGTTTCATATATACGCCTGGGTTGACAGGGAGTTGTGCAAAGTTCTTTTGAGAGCAGATTCCTGATAGCAGCCGGTCTCCCCTTTTTGTGACTTCTTTTTTTTTTTGCAATGTTTGGCTGGGGCCGGGTTTGAAACCACCAACTCCGGCATATGGGGCCGGCACCCTACCCCTTTGAGCCACAGGAGTCACCCCCTTTATGTGACTTCTTTGTGCCATGTTAGATCGCATTTCCCACTCTCTTCATGGCCCCCTAAACCAGATGCCCAAAGCTCCAGGCACTAAGTGTGGCCTGCCTGAGGGCCCTCTGCTGCCCTTCCAGTGGGTTTCTGAACTGCATCATCACCACTTGACAGCATTTGTTAAAAACACACATTCCTGGCCTTTACCAGTCTGGAGAAACCTTTGAACCTCTGGGGCTTGGAGCCTGAGAAATCAGTTTTTTATTTTTTACCTTTTTAAACAAATTACCCTAGGTGATTCTGAAATAAGGTTTCAGGCCAGCAGGCAAACAATGTCTTCTTGATGTTTCTAGTGCTTTCTTATTTAAAATTTTTAAGAATGGGGGAAATGTCAGTAGAACAGGAAGGGACAGGTATCTAAAAAGTCCAAAAGGCCAAGTGTGAGGGATCAGCAGCTATCTGGTCACCCTGGACTGAGCTCATCCTTGGTCCCAGGGGCCCCTGTCACTTCTTGAACCTCCATCTGCCCCTCCCTGAGAGCACGAGGACTGAAGACTAAAACCCTTTAATCCAAATGAAAACTCTTTAAAATAAAGCTTCAGTTTTACACTTGGTCATAGCCAAAAAGCTAAGAAGCGATAAAATAAAGCTTCAATTTTAAATTACAGTTGAGCCTTTAAACAAATCACTGTGCCAAAGCTGCAGTCAAGTCTCTCCATGTCATAGATATTCCTAATAATAATTATCAGAATTAGGAAACGTTGTACTTACAATTATAAATATTTTCCTAACAATAGACAACTGTAATGAGTTGAAAGCAGAGACTTGAACAAATAAAAGTAAATAGGACCACTGACAACTAGTGTGAGATTTATTACCTGTCATCTTTTTTTATGATTGAAAGTAAAACTTAGAGAAGATGAAGGTCATTAATGTCTGAAAGAATAAAATCAGAGCCCAAAAATTCATAAGGAAATGTCTACAGAAGTTCCTGATAAAATCATTTAATGGATTTCTTGGCGGGGGGGAAGGGAAATGCTATATGTGTATTCCTAATGTACTAAAATCAAAAAACTTTATACCCCAAACTCAAATGCAAACTCTTCTAATGTTCTTTAACTTGTCCCATGTGCCTTGCAGTAAATGTTGGTGGATGAGCTTAATTGTGATTATCCCTAAACCCTTAGGACAGCCATGTGTCCTTTGTGGTATTATTCACACACATTCATAATCAACATTCAATCCCTGAGCAAGTACTTACTATAGACTACGTTCAAAATATAACCAGACTATGCCTGATTCTTAGATTCAATCCCTGAGCAAGTACTTACTATAGACTATGTTCAAAATATAACCAGACTATGCCTAATCCTTAACACCATCCTTGCTCTCAGCCATCATCACCTCTCTTCGGGTTTCATGTCACAGCCTG
Organism: Nycticebus coucang; assembly: GCF_027406575.1. Lineage (NCBI taxonomy): Eukaryota > Metazoa > Chordata > Mammalia > Primates > Lorisidae > Nycticebus > Nycticebus coucang. The sequence goes on along the minus strand of NC_069784.1, from coordinate 98,467,448 downwards.
GTCACCCTGCTTGCCAACCTTCCTCAGAGTAAACAGTCATTCTTGATACACAGTCTAACAAACACACTGATCTGCTTGAATCAGCTCTGCTCCATCCACGGGCTCACTTCCTCACTTGCTTCATGTCTGGCCTCCTCAGCCAACTTTCCTGACCATCAAGTATGAAACAGCAACATCCTTTCCCCAGTTCTGTCATTTCCTATTCTCTTTGCCCTGTTTTTTTCAATAACCCTTAGCTCTACTGGACACAGTAAATATTTACTAGTTTATTGTGTGTATTACTCCATGAAAAGGGTTATCTGCCTTCTTCCACCTGTAGAATGTGAGCTTCTTGAGAGACTTGACTTTGTTCACTGCTGTATCCCCAGTGTTTACAACAGTAAGAAAGAGTAAGACATGCTGCATAAATGTTTATCGAGTGAATTAAATGGGGCATAAATGTCTATTGGGTGAAAAAATATATTGTGCTTTAAAAAAAGGGAGGGGTGCCAGGTTTTACCAACTTTTTGACTATCTCCTTAAGATTCTCTTAATTGTGGTTGTTTCTGTTGAACTTCTAAATTTTAAAATTAAAAAGGACATGTCATGGTAGAAATGTGTTGTCATCATCTAATATTATACTGCTAAATTTTTAAGTGACAATCACTGAAACAGAGAAGTGTTTGTTGTTGAAACAGTACTCTTGAAATGATTCCTGAGCTGCAATAGGGCTGAACTAAGACAAAAACACCACGAACTTGAATTTACTAAATGAGATTTTAATGATGCTTAGGATTCTTGCAGAACTGCATCAGATATCATGGATGTATTTTATATTCTGTTTCACTGTTAAGTGTTGCAGATTAACATTGGAAAATAAAAACTTTATGCCGTTCACTCTTTGCCTTTGGGGGTATTCTAACTCTCAGTGTACTCCTTGATTTTATTGTAGTCGAGGACATTACTGTAAGAAGAGATAGTTTATTAAAATTTATTTAGCCTGTTATTAAAATTATGTTTATTTCAGGAATGACAAATATGAGGAAAGGTTGGGGCTCTGAGCAGCAGCTGATGATAACCCCAGTTAATGTAAAAGCTTTATATAGTCTAAGTATATGCAGGCAGTTAAGTGATCTGAATGAGATACCATGGAAAACATTCCCAGTTCATCAGTTAATACCCAATCTTTGTTTCCTTTGTTGTACCTAGATAGTTAGCCTAACTCTGTGGTGTATCCATCTCAGTCTCTGTAAATGTCTATTCTATTTAAAATTACCCAATTAGCCATCATGATTCTTTGATTATCTTTAGCTTCCTTTCCAAGGAATTGCACATTTCTGTAGGCATTTAATGTATGTCATTCAAACTGCCTTTTTTTGGTGGTGGTGGTAGACAACAACAAAACTACCAACCAGACTCTTTCCCTGGCTCTTAACCTTCCTTATCATGTAGTTAATCTACATTAGCCTCCACTTAATGAGATGAGATGGGGATTAGGGAGTGAAGCCATCCAGAGGATGATGCCTACCCATAAAAGACAATCCTTTTTCTAGTTCAACAGCTAACACTTACCTTCCCCACTAACAGAAGTTTCTCAAGGTCAACTTAAGGGCCACAGAGGGAAAAACTTAAGTCAGAAGTTGCAGGCTCAAAGCCATATTCTTCAACTGTGATCTAAGTAACTTAAAGAACATATTTCTATCAGTTCTTAGAGTATCTCTTACTTGAACCCTCACTTCCTTGTTCAGATTGACTATTTTTTATTGAATAGCCTTGTTATTTTGTAATCATATAAACATACCCTTAAGGTCCTCAAGTGTATCAGTTAAGAATAGTCTATTTTCTTCAGTGTGCAGTGAATGAAATAACTCACACCTGTGAAGCTCTCAGTAAATGCTAAATGAAGTTTGGTGATTATGGCTCGGAGCCCATAGCACAGTGGTTACAGCGCCAGCCACATACACTGAGGCTGGTGGGTTTGAATCAGGACCAGGTCAGCTAAACAACAATGACAACTGCAACAACAACAAAATAGCTGGGCATCGTGGCAGGTGCCTGTAGTTCCAGCTACTTGGGAGGCTGAGGCAAGAGAATCACTTAAGCCCAAGATTTGGAGGTTGCTGTGAGCTGTGATGCCACAGCACTTTGCTGAGGGCTATATAGTGAGACTCTGTCTCAAAATTAAAAAAAAAAAAAAGTTTATTGATTACTCTTTAAAAGATCTTTAGCTATAGTTCATTTACTTTCTAGTTGTTGGTATCTTTTCAGCTATTTTCTTCCTGGTATCTTTTCAGCAATACAGCTGAAAAATATTTCTAAAAATTATTTTTAAAAGCTGGGGAAATTGGCATGTGAAATTTAAGGAATTTTATAAAGCCAATGATATGTTAAGAAAAGAATGAACCATGGCTTGAATTTTGTCAAAAGATAGTTCTTACCTACATAGCCACATGGTGAATTTCAACAGGCAAAGTGGAGACTTTAGGCATTATTCCAAGAATTCAAAAAATATATATTAATCTCACATAGAAGAGAAGTCCTGACATTTTTAAAATCTTGAATTATTCATATTGAATGTTGACATTACTGATAAACACTAGATAATAACTTTTTTCTCTCTAGAGCTGAACTGTGAGTAAGACGAAGTCAGAACAACAGGAAAGGTGGGGTGGGAGGTATTAATCACTGGCGACTTTCCTAACTTTCCCTTCCCTCCGGGTGTCATATATAAAGGCTCAAACCAAGATACACCTCTGGATATTGTAAAAGAAAAGTCCCTGGAGTTTTCCATCCTTCTCTATGAGGAATTGAAAATATGGGCAACTCCCAGTAACTCAAAGCACACCCGTTCAGCCGCCTCCTGGGTAGTATCTTGAGAACTGTGTTTCCCGTAAAGGGTCAGCATCGCAGGAACCACCATGTCAAGCGTGGGGAACTGAGTGGATGGGCAGCTCTGGTGAGAGACTTCAAAAGGTATTAAAAAACATGCCACATATTTACACGCTGACTAAAGTAGGAGCTAAGCGCTAGCACTGCAGTGTTCCTGGCAGAGGGCGGGCGGCCGCTATACCCTCCCTTGGAAGGCACCAAGCACCCGCGCTCCAGGGGTTCAGGATTCCGGACACCGCCGGGGCAGGAGGTATTTCCTCTGATTGGCAGGATTTTCAGTCAGTTTGGCCTACCCAGACGTAACTACTCTGCTCCCAAAGGTGTTTTCTGTGTAACTGGTTCATTGTGTTCTTGGGAGGGGGTTGGTTTAAGGAGATCTCTGCATTACTGCAGGCTTTTATTTTCAGTAATCCTTGCACAAAAGGAAACATTTGGCTTCCTTAAGGGATGCTTTCGACTGAGTTCAAGCGTGCCCGATTCTCGGAGGGCGAGACTCAGCATCTTTCTTGTCATTACCAATTTGGCCCTGGAAACAAAAGAAATTAAACCACCTCCAAATAAAGCCACGTTTGTTTTCACACTTCACAGCTCTCCTCTTCCCACCCCCTCTCTGCCTCCGGAGGGAGCGCAGCGCGCTCTGGGTGGGGATGGGCAGGGCGCGGGGCGCGCAGCTCCGGGACCAGCCGGGTCCGGGGCGCGCAGCCCGCACGTGACGCCCGGACAGGGCGCGGGCCAGGCGCTTCTCAGAACTCCGGGCCGAGTTTCCAAATCCCGGACTGATTTGCCCGAGGACACGTCCTTAGCTCCAGCTCTTTTCATTAAGGGTCTTTTTTCCTCCCTTCCTTTTCCCCTCCCCTGCCCCGCCTCATTCTCAGGAAGTTTCAAGAACTTCCCGGCGAGTTACAAGTGCAACTTAAGCAAGATAATTCCCAAAGAACTCAGGTTTCCTTACCCACGCTTACACAGCAGGATTCAACAGGCTTCAGAAAAAAAAAAAAAAAGGCACACACAGAGGACCGGAGCGAGAAGGATGGGAAATTAGATTGACAACTTTAATTAAATCAATTATTTGCTCTTCTACCCTTTGGCACCGAGCCCATCGCTACTCCCAGCCTCCCACCACCCCAGCCCGGGTTCCTCTCAGTGGAGGAACTAGGACCTGTGCTCACTTTGACTTGTACGAATTTGAGGGGAAACATCTCAGGAACTCTCGGGGTTCGGGCAGCCGGGGAGCCCGGGGGCCCCGCCGAGGCTAAGATGGCAGGAGGCGCCCAGTGCCGGCCTCCGCGGAGCTTTCATTTTTATCTGCTTTTTCGGCATTCCCTGTGCAAATACTTCCACTGAAGGGTCACGTCAAAAATCTAAACTAATTACTTTAATCTGAGGATTTAAACGCAAGGGAAAATCCTTACCGGGGTCAAAAATGCCTGGTTACATTTCTAGTTAAGACAATATGTGTTACCAAGAAAAGCATTTAAAAAACTTAACACTTTAAAACAATACAGCAGAGTAATCTTCACTTACTGGCTGGCCCTGGCACCTCCAACTCAAAAAATAATGCCCCGGAGCTCTGAAGCCAGTCGCAGGTTGGAGCGGACGGAAGGTGGCGGCGGCGGCGGTGGGGTGGGGGTGGGGAGTGAGGTCCTTCTAAAGTGCTGGTTAAGAAATTCATTTTCCTGTTCTTTCTAGGAGCTACCGTTTTAGGAGACATTTTTGGAAATACACTCTAGCATACACTCTTTTCTATCCCTCTCCTCTAATGCCCTTTAAGTATCCACCCCCCATTCAAGAGACTTCATCTCCAGAATTGGCAACGTGGTCGAGCAAAAGCTGGCTCTCCTGAGGGTCTTAGATGTTCCCGTGGTGGTTGCTAACACAAAGTAACTATTTACTGTTGATTTTGAAACCATAATATTAACACTCTGAATTTTATACTTTTTTTGTTTAATGAGAAAAATTCTAGGAAGAAACCACGTGGAAGTCGAGTTACCGAGACGTTGTAACAAAGCACTTTGTGAGTTACAAAAGAAGTTTGCTTTGCGAGGCTATAGAACATCAATCAAGATTTTCATATGAAAAAAGCACTTTATTCTGTGAAGTGCAGAATACCATAGGAAGAAGGCTGAGCAAATTTGCACTTTGATATTTGTGCTGTAGGCAACTGAGTCCCTACCCAGGCCCCTAACACCCACCCCCCGCAAAAAAAAACAAAAACGAAATAGAGCACCTAGACTATTACTGATTACGAATAAATAAATAAAATTGGTATACTAAAATAAAACACAAAATATTCATCTACCGAACTCGTTCTTCATTACCAATTGTAAAGGCTTGGCTCTTTTTTACCTGTTGCATCATTAATAGAAACTTTTCTAACAGTCAAAAATCTAAATTGCATACAATCAATTTTAACTTTAAAAACTACAGAAACACTTGCAAGTTCATCATTCCATGTACAGTATCATAAATCAAAGCTACATTTAACACATTTTAAAACTTTAGAAAAGTTTTACTTGTAGAAAAAGAAACTAATAGGTAAAATGGGTTGGGAAAAAAGGAACTTACTCTTTCGTTTAAAAGAAGTGAAGTCACGCCAAGTGATTGAACTCCTTGGAGGATGAAGTAAAATGCAAAGGCAAGTTCAGGCACTCGGACCTGTCTATTTAAAGTTTAAAACTCTGCTGCTGTTCGGTACTTTCCTCACGCCTTCCCTCTAATGAAAGAAAAGTGCTGATACCTCGTAAAAGCTTTTTTGTAACTTGGAGCACAGAGCTTTTAAAAGTTTCAAGCCACTGACTCAACTAGGAGGAGGGGCTAGAAGAAAGGGGAGGGCCAAAGGAAAGGCGGGGAGGAGGTGGGGAGGAGGCTGGTGATGTGGAGGGTGGGGAGAGAAAAGGCAGAGAGGAGTAGCCAGGTCAAGATAAAGTTGCAGTTTCTATTCGGCGATAAGAAAAAATAAAATAGCATTAGACACATGAATGCCTTCACTTGGAGTTACGCTTTACAGATAAAAATTACTGGTTTTTGTAACTTGCTTCATAGAAATATCAGGGACAATGAAAACTTGTATATTTTATAATATTGTGGCATTGTTTAAAATACAAAGAAAGTGTATTTTATAGTAAATAAAAATGATGAAGAGTGTAACCAGTGCCAGCTTGTTTAACACGGACCAAAGTGTGTAGTTAGAGGTGGTTGTGCGTGACCTATTTGATGATCTAATTTTCTTCCTCTTAATTTAAATAGGGACAATTAACAAAGGAAATGGTGGGATGGCAGAAAGACATTTCAAAAATGGACATATATGGTGACATGTCCATCCTCCGTCCATCTTCCAACCCCTGATGCTTTGAATTTTTATTCTTTCAACTTAGCAAAACATTTATAATATGTTTTATTTGTGAAATCTTGATATGTGACCTCTACCAGATTTCCAGGAAGTTGAAAATTTAATCTCAGTTCTATTCATGCTAACACACTGAAACCTAAATCTGTAGTAAAATGTCAGGATTTTAATAATCAAATATAGACTATAGCTGGGGTTTAGTAGGTCCCCAAACCAATGAACCCTCCTTAAGATCATCTGCCCTTCTAAAGTTTTCTTCCCAACTACAGTAGAGCCGGGCTTGTAATCTGTACGAGCTCTTCACCACTTCCATGGCTCTCCCTCTTCAGGACTCTACATTAGAGTTTATAATGCCTTGAGTCATGTGGCCTCATTCTCAGAGCAGACAGCTCCTTTGAGGGCTCCTCAGATGTTATAGCACCAGACTCTGGTAGGACAATTCCTCATAAACAGGCTTTAGTGATGCTCTGAGGTTGGGCAGAAAATCTCTTGGCCATTATTCTCTGGAAGCAAAATAAACTTTCCAACCTTCATGTTCCTAGCCTTTTTCTTACTAATACAAATACCATTTAGAACACTTCAGGAAAATAGAATTTATTCTTTTTATCATGAGAAAATAGTTTACTCTTTTTTATAAAAAAGAAGGCTATGCTTCATTTAATTTACACGGTGATTACTTTTGTAAAATTATTGGTCAAGCACAATTATTACCGATCTTATCCCTTTTATTAAATACTTTATGATGCTAATTCACAATTAGTTGCATAAAAGTTGTGATTGCCTATTTTATAATAGGGTTTTAAAGCCAAAAACTATGTTTATTTTTATTTTTGTTTTGTTGGGTCTATAGGTGGATTTTGATATCTAACTATTATGCTACCTTTTCTTTTTAACCTCTTACCTACATGACCAATTGGAAATAGAATGAAAGAACTTTTTTGTACTAAATCAAATTATTTAGAAATATCACTGAAACCATTCTCTGAGTCACAAGGATTAGTTGTAGCACAAACTGCTAATCAACTACTTCTTATGAATGAAGATACTATGTCTTATACTTCTAAAATTATTTTGTATCATTGATAAAATATCTCACAATGATTTTATCAAAAGAGCATTGATAAGGCATTCTATGGAATCTTCTGCTCCTTTGGGATAATGGCACTAAAATGTGATCCCATGGGTAATAATGCTCAAGGGAGCTGGGTTTTGTGAAAGGCTTACCCGTTGCACCACTAACAACACAGTTTTCCCTCCTCCACACCTAGCAAGGCCTCTCAATGACTAGTAGTAGCAACTTCTATTTTACCTCATACTTTAGTTGTGTTGATTAGTTACATTCGGACCCATAATATATTTCTTCAAAAGTATCCCCCATTATCTCACCTTAGACACTTGTCTCCATTGGAATGTTTTGCAAAAAATTGTGGAACAGATTTTTTAAAATGTGTTTTTCTCACATCCTCAGAAATGTCAATGCGATTTTATTAATATAAACACTGACTTCCCAGAACCGTATCTTCTCTGATTGCCAGGCCTTGCCTATGCAGACGATATGGATGCAGCCTGATTTGGTCTTCAGGCAACGCTGATCTTTGAAGAATGAGGTACAGTCATTTGCTGTCTTTGTTTTCTGCAGCATTTCTTTAGGCTCCGCCATGGGCCAGGCCTTTGAGTCTGTTCTATCCATGTAGCCATGTGCTTTAAGAAGTGCAAGGCGGGGCGGCGCCTGTGGCTCAGTCGGTAAGGCGCCGGCCCCATATACCAAGGGTGGTGGGTTCAAACCCAGCCCCGGCCAAACTGCAACAAAAAAAATAGCCGGGTGTTGTGGCGGGCGCCTGTAGTCCCAGCTACTCGGGAGGCTGAGGCAAGAGAATGGCTTAAGCCCAGGAGTTGGAGGTTGCTGTGAGCTGTGTGAGGCCACGGTACTCTACTGAGGGACATAAAGTGAGACTCTGTCTCTACAAAAAAATAAATAAAAAAAAAAGAGTGCAAAGTGGAGTGAATATATATATATATTTTGGAATTGTAGAGAAGAATTTTTCAATACGAGAATAAACTGCAATTTTTAATTTTTACCTTTATTTAAAAATAACAATTTCTGAATATTTAAGAGATGGGGTAATTTTTTTTTTTTTTTTTTTTGCAGTTTTTGGCTGGTTTGAACCCACTACTTCCAGCATATGGGGCCAGAGCCCCACTCCGTTGAGCCACAGGCACTGCCCGAGATGGGATAATTTTTAAGTACTTTAGATGTCTACCTCATAAAACTCTAGTGGATTACTTGTACTTCACTAAATAGCATAAATATTCAAAAAAAATTGATGGCTATAGATTAGGGCAGTGGTTCTCAACATTCCTAATGCCTTTAATACAGTCCTGTGAGTCACGACCCACAGATTGAGAACTGCTGGATTAGGGACTTGTAGTGGGAAAGGAGTGATCTGTGAGAACTTGAATTAAGGTATTAGCAGTAGGAAAGCAAAGGAAGATAGAATTATCAGAATTTGATGACAGATGAATGGGAGGTCAAGGGAGTGGAAACTGATTGTGGAGTTTTGATAGGGAAAATATTACTAACACAAAAAAAGGAAGTTAAGAGTGGGACTGATCTGCTGAAAGAGATATAATAATTTCAGTTCAGAAAATTGTGTATAAAGAAATGAAATGTTTAGGTAAAGATAGCTGACTGACAATTTAAAACAGGCAGTAGAGGTCATTCAAAATCACTATATGATTCACAATTACTCTTATGGAATTTATGTTTGAAACCCCAGGTACAGATGAAATTACTAAGAGATGGGATAAAGACAGAGTGTGAAAAGATAGAGCAATCTTTAGTGGATTTCCTCATGTATTTCAGACAAAGAGAAAGAATGAAAAAAGAAACAAGGTAATGACTGGGAAAAGGAATGGTATTTATTTAAAATAGCTACAAGTGGGCTTATTTGTAAGGAAAATATAATTTGCAGAGCACACTATCATTTGAAAAAAGGACAATTATTTTTTTAAAATGAGAGTAAATGCAAACCACAAAGAAAAAGAAGTTTTCAGAGTATGGGTCCTAGTAAACTAGGGTTTGAAGGTAATTTCTAAAAGTCAGTGAGATGAGAGTGAGTGCAAAAGAACTGAAAAATTTTGCAGTTCCTCTAGAGTAATACGAAGGTAGTTGTAGAAGAATAAAAAGACAATTTAAGACCAAGAGGATCTAGGCTGATTTTGTAATGAAATAAGACAACATTATCATATCAATTTCCTTTCATTAACATCAGAATAATCCTTTCTATCAGTCAAATTTCTATTTTAACTAAAATTTATCAGACAGCAGGAAAAGGTATAAAAGTTAATTTGGACCTCTGCCAGTTTAGAAATACTCTACCCAAATTGGTAAAACTAGCTAGAAAATTCTTTCACTGTAGTAAAGATTTCTCATCATATTATGGACCCGTGCTGGAAACCTTTTTCATCACAAATTTCTGGGGTTAGACAATTTGCTTTGTAACCAACTCTACATTATTCACTTAACTGAAAATTGGCTTCCTATTTCGCGTTCTGTCATCCTCAAAAAGCATTTAGGGATCAAAGCTTGATTCTACCTGGATCAAATTTCAACTAATTCTTGTAGCCCACATTTATCTCCAAGGGACTCTTCCTATGAGGCTACACAAAAAAAGTGTTTGTGAATTTGTTTTGTTTTGCTTTGCTTTGTTTTGTGGAATGGGAAAGAATTCCAGACAGTGGATAAATATGTCTTTGGCTCCACCTTCTGTACAAAGCAAAAAACGAACATTATAAGAAGTAACTGGTAAACCACTTACTGTTACAATTTAATTTGTTTAATTTCTCTTTTTTAAAAATGAAGCTTAGCTAATTTGTTACGATCATTTATGAATGTTTACATTCATTTGTTCAGTAAGTATTTATTATGTCTCAGTGCTATACCAGAGCTACTGAGGATTTTTCGGTTACACAGGGAAAACAAAAACAGTATCAGGGTCAAATTTCATTCAGCTTTAGGGTTCGACTTTTCTTTAAGGGAATTGTGAAAAAGTAAGCAAATAATAATAGAAAAAAGAGAATTTTTATTAGGTTTTTTAAAAAAGGACCATGTTCTTTTCTTGTATGATTCCACAGGAGGGTGCTATTTTTAAGAATCCTATCAATAGTATGCTCACTTTAAAAATGACCAGAAGCAAAATTAGAGGTTTGGAACCTGTAACTCTTGATTTGCACATATATTTGACTTTTTCTATACAAACAAAAAGGCATTTGTACTGTTGATGGTCTACATAAATTTTGGCTGTTCAAACTAAGAGTTTAAGTCTGTTAAAGGTCACCTAACAAATAAGAAAATATTTCAACATTTTTATTTTAGGGTAGATAAAATGGGCATTCGATTATTTAAAAGTCATTCAACAAAGTAGTTATCTCCTCAGCATAATCATTTGTCATTATTTTATGTTTGGCATTTTAACAGAGTGGAAACTTTGAAAATGCAAAGAACATTTTCTAAGTGGAGGTGTACTCCTCGTGCAAAATTTTTACTAACTTTATCAGGAATGTAAAAAAAAAAATGAGTTAAATGACAAATGTACAAACAAAGTTATTTACATTCTTATTCAACTGATGCTAAAGAAATAAGAAAGACTTAGCATTGCTTCAAAAGTCAGCTGAGATAAAAATTCCCAAATGAAATATTTACGATGCTTGGTTATAGTACCACTTACCAAAGTCGTAAAAATGCCTTTCTGGTGTATGTCTTAGTCTGCTTTGGTGTACAGGAAGAGGGACCTATGGACAGCTTGATTCAGTACATGTCCTTTATGGAAACCACCAAATTTAACAATGCTTTCATTTAGTATAGCATGAAATAACACAAAATTTCTGAGAAGTCATGCATCGTAGTAACTATAAGCTCTGTATATATTAAAAAGTTTCGTATTTTTCTTAGAGCCCACATAGTTCTAAGAATAACAAAATTTAAAAATCCAAGTAGACCTCTAAGAGAAGCTTTTATTTGCTTATTATTAGTGACTGGAAATGAGTAATACTTTAGTGTCAGAGAGTTACTCATATCAAAGTGAGGTCCAAAACTGTGGTAGTGGGCCTGTTATGTTTGTAAGGTTCTGGTGTCTTTTTAATCTCTTGGACATTCCTATGGCGGCTTACAACAAATTATTTTTACTTGAGGCCACTGTCAGCCTGTTCTCATTATTACTATGAGATATAGTTAAAGGATTTCTGAAGCTTTTTCAACTCAAAGCCACCTTTCCTGCTGATCTCCTCCAAAGGCTACCTTTTCTACCATGTGTTGGAATTCCACCTTTGGATTAAGACATTGGAATTTTTAAGAAGACCCTAAAGTTAATGCAAGTGTATTTTTGGGAAATGTAAAAGAATAAAATGTTAACAAAATTTATCACTCTGACTTACAAAGAGAGCTTTAAAAAACTGTGTATGTAAATTTTAATGGAAATAACATAATTAGACTACTCCTTAATTAATTAGCCATCACAAATACTTAATAAGCATTTATTAGCAAGCAGGCCCTCTTTTATCCAGTTTATTTTATGTCGTCTATGAAATCCTGACTTCTTTTTGGGTACTAAGACTATGAAGAGGCTTTCTTTTTTAATTGAAATATCATAATTGTTAGTTTCCACTAAGGTTCAGTAAAAAAATTTTTCAGGGAGACGCCTGTGGCTCCGTGTGTAAGGTGCCAGCCCCGTATACCGAGAGTGGTGGGTTTGAACGCAGCTCTGGCCAAACTGCATCAAAAAATAGCCGGGTGTTGTGGCAGGTGCCTGTAGTCCCAGCTACTCGGGAGGCTGAAGCAAGAGAATCGTCTAAGCCCAGGAGTTGGAGGTTGCTGTGAGCTCTGATGCCATAGCACTCTATTGAGGGTGACAAAGTAAAACTCTAGCTTTGAAAAAAAAAAAAAATTTTTTTTAGAAATGATGTATCATATGTAGGTCTGGGTTACAAGTGATAAAATGACCTGCTGGGGTGTCCAGCTGTGCTCCCTGGCTATGAATGCTTATCTAAGAGTTGTCTTGGGCCATACATTAATACACAAATACAAAAGAAAGCTGATGAGCCAAAAACAAACCCAAAAAGTCTGTGCATGATTTTCATGATATCTGCCACCACAGATAAGCATTCTGAGGCTGCTATGGGCCCCACTTGGATCCTTTGATAGCGGGATGCACAACTGATGTTCTTTTTGACATGTATTAGTGGCCACCACAAAAGACTGAGTTGTATCAGATACTGTATTAGGCAGTGTTCTCCAGAAAAACAGAACCAGAACCAGGGGGGAGAGGGAGGGAGAGAGAGAGAGGCACAGAGAGAGAGAGAGAGACTGAGGAAAGCCAGTGGTGTTTTTCAGTCTCAGTCTAAAGGCCTGAGAACCAGGGGAGCCAATGATGGAAATCCCAGTCTGAGGCCCAGAGAAATTGAGATGAGATAGCTCAGCTCAGGTAGGAAGCAAAAGGGAAGAATTGCTCCAACTTCTGCCTTTTGTTTTTATCAGGCCATCACCAGATCAGATGATACCCACCCATATATGGTAGGGCCATTTACTTTACTGAGTCCACCGACTGAAATGCTTATCTCATCTAGAAACTCCCTCTCAGGGACACCCAGAAATAATGTTTAATGTCGGCACCTTGTGGCCAGTCAAGTTGACATAAAAAAGTTAACCATAATAATGGCATTTATTAACAAGGAAGCACTAATCATTTCATCCAACTTGTTTTGTATTGTCTGTGAAATCCTGACTGTGTTCATTTTAGGTGATGAGACCACATAGTCATGAGAAGTTTTTTTCTACAAAGTTTTTAAAAAATTAATAATATAATAATTCATAATACCATAATATCAATGTCCACTAAAGTTCAATAAAATTTTTTATAAAACAATATATCATAGTTAGACATACATTGGGGGTACATGTGGTATTTTGATACATATATATAATGTGTAATGATCAAATCATGTTAATTGAGCTATCCATTATCTCAAAGATTCATCTTTTCTTTGTGTTAGGAACATAATAATCTCTTCTATTTTAATATAGGCAATAAATTATTGTTAACTATGATATCCCTACTATACTATCAAATACTAAATCTTATTCTTTCTAGACAATTTGTGGATTTTTTTGTTCTGTTTTGTTTTGTTGAGACAGAGTCTCATTATGTCACCCTTGGTAGAGCACCCCGACATCACAGCTCACAGCAACCTCAAACTCTTGGGCTTAAGGGATTCTCTTGCCTCAGCTTCCCAAGTAGCTAGGACTACAGGCGCCTGCCACAATGCCCGGCTATTTTTGTTGTTGTTGTTGCAGTTGTCATTGTTGTTTTAGCTGGCCTGGTCTGGGTTTAAACACACAGCCTTGGTGTATGTGGCCAGTGCCCTAACCACTCAGCTATGGATGTTGCTGGAAAATTTGTGTTTCTGTATCTCTTAACCAAATTCTCTTCATTCTCCACTACTCACTTCAGCTCCCAGCCTCTGGTAATCATCATTCTCTTTTCTTTCTCCCTAAGATTCACTTTTTTAAATTCCACATATGAGCGAGAACATGTGATATTTGTCTCTCCCTGCCTGACTTACGTGGATATCAAGTTTTCCCTGGATCATTTATTAAAGATTCCCCAATGTATGTTTTTGGTACCTTTGTTGGTAATGAGTTGGCTATAAATGTATCAATTAATTTCTGGATTCTCAATTCTGTTTCATTGGTTTATGTGTCTGTCTTTATGCCAGAACCATGCTGTTTTGGTTACGGTAGCTTCGTAGTATAATTTGAAATCAGAAAAAGTGATGCCTCCTAGCTTCCTTCTCCCTCCAGAGCTTCTTTTGCAATTTGGGGTTCTTTTGTGCTACCAAATGAATTTTAGGCTTGCTTTCTCTATTTCTGTGAAGAATGTCTTTGGTATTTTGATAGGGATTGCATTGAATCTATAGATCCCATAGGGTAGTAGCATGAAAAGTTCTTTAAGGAAGAAGTGATATTATTTCAAAAACAATACTTGTATTGTAACTGACAGCCACAGCTACCAGATATCGACTAAAGCAATGGCTAGACATAGGACCACTTTTGGGTCAAAGACATCAAGGAGAGTTTATTTCTAACCTCATTATGGTGATTTAAAAACCACTAATTTTGGCCAGGCATGGTGGCTCATGCCTGTAACCCTAGCACTTTTGGAGGCCTAGGTGGGTGGATTGCTTGAACTCAGGAGTTCAAGACCAGCCTGAGCAAAAGCAAGATCCCATCTCTACTAAAAATACAAAACAAACAAACAAAAAAAAAAAACAAACACTGAGGCAAGAGGATCACTTGAGCCCAGGAGTTAGAGGTTGCTGTGAGCTATGATGTCATGGCATTCTACCCAGGGCAACAACTTGAGACTTTGCCTCAAAAAAATAAATAAATAACAAGGCGGCCGAGTAACAGCTTCCTTGCAACTGGGCATGGTGAGTCTGGGGAGACAAGACTCTAGGCATTTCTGGCTGGTGGCATCTGCCTATAATCATCTCTTTGAGGATATAGGGAGTCAGCGAGAGTCTTCTGGACCCCAAGAGGAGGACAAAAGCAGTGGAAAACTAGCAAGTGGTTGTGTGTTACTTCAGTCTAATCCTGCTGGCAGCTGTAAGTACAGTGGCAGTGAGACTACAAACTGGAAAGGCCTTATCTGTGAGCTGTTTAGGTGTTTTTGGACTTGGTACTCAGTTGAACTGCTTTGGGAGAGCATGGGCAGGAGTGCAGAGAACTTTGGGCATTATCTAAGGCCCCAGACTGAGCCGCTGAGCCAGAAGGAGTTAATAGTGTTTGGCTATGGGCCCTGTGAAGCCATTGTGAGAGAACTGCCCTGGCAAGCTCCACCCTCAGGGTCACAGAGCAAGGATCCAGTGGGAACTAGTAATCTAGTGACTGAGCAGCCTAAAGGCAGGGACTGAGCTGCCTTACAGCCTTAGCCCTCAGGGGCAGAGTGAGACCAGTTTTGGCACACTGGGTAAGTGGATAGCCACTTTAGCTGCAATCCCAGCCACAAGTGCTTTCCTGGGAAAGCTTCTGCTTAGCCAAGTTTAGAAGATTAAAGTGCCTTTTAAGAGGGCTGAGGAGAAATTTAGGCTCTCCACCCTGCAGGACTTGAGAAATTAGCAGAGGCCTCCAGTCATATCAGCATTGTGATTAACATCTCATACCCTAGAAGATCACCTATTGCCCAGACAATATTCAGCAAGATATATATACTGCTATGTTTTTTGTTTTGTCTTTTTTTTAAGATATATATATATATATACTGCTTTGTTTGTTTTTGTTGTTGTTGTTTTGTTTTTTAATTTCAACCTTTTCCCTATAGATTTTTATTTTCTTTTTTTTCTTTCTATTCTTTCTCCATTTTTCTAGTTTAAATACAATTTCCCATTGTTGCCTTTTTCAATAATTAGAACTTCATTTTTGCTAGTGTTTCTACCCCTATTATTTGGTTTTCCCCCAATTTTATCCCGTAAAATTTTCTGTTTGATTGTTTTGGTTTGATTTATAGCATTTTTGTCTAACCTCTCTACTTGATGGAGGTAGGGTAGTGTGCCCAAACAGGCCAGCAAAGAGCTGCTGACCACAAGGGAACCACCCAACCTGGCACACCTAGAGTTGGGATTTTTTTAAGGTTGGGTCAAAGTACCCTACTGTACACCTATATTGCTCTGTCTCCCTCTTTCTGTGACTCTCTTCTTTTTGTCAGTATTCTCTTTCACTCACATCCCTCCTTTCTCTTTTTTCTTTTCTTTCTTTCTTTCTTTCTTTCTTTTTTCTTTTATCCCTTCTTGCTCTTCAACCTTCTCATCCTTCTGGTCCTGTACCAAAAGGGCTCATCAAAACCCTAGTCCACAGGCACAGCAACTTAAAGAGCAAGAGGAAGTGAAAGGAAAATTAGGGCAAGGAAACAGATAAAAGAAATCACTCTCGAGGAAGAATCAGCAGAAAACTCCTGGCAACATGAAGAACCAGTCCAGAGCAAACCCTCCAAAGGACCATGAGGTAGCTCCTGCAGAGGATTCCACCTATAAAGAAATGTTAGAAATGACAGAAAGGGAATTTAGAATACACATGATGAAAACAATGACAGAAATGATGGAAACAATGAAGGAAACTCCTGATAAAGTGGAAAATAACCAAAAGGAAGTCCAAAAACAGAATCAAATAAGAGATGAACAATATGAAGAATACAGAAAGGATATAGCAGAGCTGAAGAAACTGAAGCAGTCAATTAGGGAACTTAAAGATGCAATAGAAAGTATCAAGACAATTTTTCAGATAAATAAAATTCATAAAAAAAGAGGAGTTGCAATCTTATTTTCAGATACATGTGGATTTAAAGCAACTGAAGTCAAAAAAGACAAGAATGGTCACTTTATATTGGTCAAGGGAAAAATACAACAAGAAGACATTTCAATTCTAAATATTTATGTACCTAATATAAATGCTCCCAGATTCTTGATACAGACCTTACTCAGTCTAAGCAATATGATATCTGATAATACCATAATAACAGGGGACTTTAACACTCCTCTTATAGAGCTGGACAGATCCTTTGTTTAACCAAAAATTAAACAAAGATATAAGAGATTTAAATGAGACCCTAGAACAACTGTGATTGATAGACGCATATAGAACACTCCATCCCAAAGATAAAGAATATACATTCTTCTCATCACCCCATGGAACATTCTCCAAAATTGATCATATCCTAGGCCACAAAACAACCCTCAACAGAATCAAAAGAATTGAAATTTTACTTTGTATCTTCTCAGACCATAAGGCACTAAAGGTGGAACTCAACTCTAGCAAAAATGTTCAACCCCGCACAAAGGCATGGAAATTAAACAACCTTCTGTTGAATGACATATGGGTGCAGGAATAAATAAAGCATGTAACTATTAACTCCCTTGAGCATAACAACAATGAAGATACAAGGTAACAAAAACTTGGGATACAGCAAAAGCAGTCTTGAGAGGAAAATTTATCACTTTAGATGCTTATATCCAAAAAAACAGAAAGAGAGTGCATAAACAAACTTACAAGCCATCATATGGAATTGGAAAAAGAAGAATAATCTAAGCTTAAACCCAGTAGAAGAAAAGAAATATCCAAAAATAAATCAGAAATTAATGAAATTAAAAACACAAGAATCATTCAGAAAATTAATGAAACAAGGAGTTAGTTTTTTGAAAAAATAAATAAAATAGATAAACCTTTGGCAAGACTAACGAGAAATAGAAAAGTAAAATCTCTAGTAACCAGAATCAGAAATGATAAGGGTAAATAACAACTGATGCCACAGAGATCTGAATACTACCAGAAACTTTATGCCCAGAAATTTGACAATGTGAAGGAAATGGATCATGGCATCACACCCTCTCCCTAGACTTAACCAGGAAGAAATAGACTCCTGAACAGACTAATTTCAAGCACTGAGATTAAAGAAACAATAAAAAAATCTCCCAACAAAAAAATGCCCTGGTCCAGATGGCTTCACACCAGAATTCTATCAAATCTTTAAGGAAGAGCTTATTACTGCACTGCAGAAATTATTCCAAAAAATTGAGGAGGAAGGAATCTTCCCCAACACATTCTATGAAGCAAACATAACACTGATACCAAAACCAGGAAAAGACCCACCTAAAAAGGAGAATTTCAGACCAGTTTCACTCATGAATATAGATGCAAAAATTCTCAACAAAATCCTAGCCAATAGATTAAAGCTTATCATCAAAAAAGTCATACATCATGATCAAGTAGGTTTCATCCCAGGGATGCTAGGCTGGTTTAACATATGCAAGTCCATAAACATTATCTACCATATTAACAGAAGCAAAAATAATGACCATACAATCCTCCCAGTAGATGCAGAAAAAGCATTTGATAAAATTCAGCATCCTTTTCTAATTAGAACAATGAAGATTATAGGCATAGGTGACACATTTCTGAAACTGATGGAAGCTATCTATGACAAACCCACAGCTAATATTTTACTGAAGAGGGAAGCTTTTCCTCTTAGAACTGGAACCAGACAAGGTTGTCCTCTGTCACCTTTACTATTCAACATAGTGCTGGAAGTTCTAGCCAATACAATTAGGTAAGACAAGGAAATAAAGGGAATCCAAATGGATCTATATTCATTAGTGATATTGGTTTATAATTTTCTTTTCTTGTTGGGTCTTTTCCTGGTGTGGGGATCAGGGTGATGTTTGTTTCATAGAACGTGTTGGGTAGTCTTCCTTCTTTTTCTACATTTTGGAGCAGGTTGAGTAATATAGATACCAATTGCTCTTTAAAGGTTTAGTAGAATTCTGACTTGAAGCCATCTGGTCCCAGGCTTTTCTTTTTAGGGAGGTTTTGTATGGTTGATGCTATTTCAGAACTTGACATTGGCCTGTTCAACATTTCCACTTGATTCTGGCTAAGTCTTGGAAGGTGACATGCATCCAAGTATTGGCCATTTTCCTCCACATTTTCATATTTCTGAGAATAAAGTTTCTTGTAATATTCATTAAGGATTTTTTGAATTTCTGAGGAGTCTGTTGTTATTTTATCTTTGTTGTTTCTGATTGATGAGATTAAAGATTTTACTCTTTTTTTCCTGGTTAGGTTAATGAAAGGTTTATCTATTTTATTGACCTTTTCAAAAAAACAACTTTTTGATTTATTGATCTATTGTATAATTCTTTTGTTTTCAATTTCATTTAATTCTGCTCTAATTTTGGTTATTTCTTTTCTTCTACTGGGTTTGGGGTTGGAATGTTCTTCCTTTTCCAGTTGCTTGAGATGTCCCATTAAGTTGTTAACTTCCTCTCTTTCCGTTTTCTTGAGGAAGGCTTGCAGTGCTATAAATTTCCCTCTTGGGACTGTCTTTGTGGTATCCCAGAGGTTCTGATAATTTGTGTCTTCATTGTCATTTTGTTACAAAAATTTGGCAATTTCGTTCTTAATCTCATCTTTGACCCAGCTATCATTCACCATACGGTTATTTAACTTCCATGATTTTGTATGAGTATGCAGATTCCTGTTGTTACTGAGCTCAACTTTTATTCCATGGTAGTCCTAGAAGATGCAAGGAATAATTTCTATTCCTTTAAATTACTGAGGTTAGACTGGTGACCTAAGATGTGATGGATTTTGGAGTATGTTCCGTGGACTCATGAGAAGTATGTATATTCAGTTTTGTTGGGATGAAATGTTCTGTAGATGTGTGCTAAATCCAAATGTTGGATGGTTAGGTTTAAATCTAAAATTTCTTTGCTCAGCTTCTTATTGAAGGATCTATCCAACACTGCCAAAGGACTGTTGAAATCTCTGACTATTATGGAGCTGGAGGAAATCGAGTTGCTCATGTCTGTTAGAGTTTCTCTTATAAATTGAGGTGCATTCTGGTTGGGTGCATAGATATTAATAATTTAAATCTCATCATATTGAGTATTACCCTTAACAAATATGAAGTGACCATTTTTATCCTTCCTTACTTTTGTTGATTTAAAGCCTATTGTATCTGCAAATAGAATTGCAACACCTGCTTTTTTCTGATTACCATTTGCCTCAAATATGGACGACCATCCTTTCACCCTGAATCTATATTTGTCTTTTAAGGTAAGATCTGACTCTTGTATGCAGCAAATATGTGGCCTGAGCTTTTGTTTCCAGTCAGCTAACCTGTGCCTCTTTAGAGGACAGTTTAAGCCGTTCACGTTAATGGAGAATATTGATAAGTCTGGTAAAATTTTGGGTATACAGTTTTTTGAAAGTCCAGTGGACATTTTTAATCCTTTCGCCACTGTGGAAGTTGGAGTTGGATCAAAAGTTTCTGAGTGAGTTTACTTTTGTGGTAGAGGATTGGGCTGGTCATTATGGAGAATAGGTCTGAGAATATCCTGAAGAGCTGGTTTGGTTATGGCAAATTTCTTCAACATATGAATGTCATTAAAGTATTTAATTTCTCCATCATAAATGAAACTCAGTTTAGCT
This sequence comes from Nycticebus coucang, assembly GCF_027406575.1. Classification (NCBI taxonomy): domain Eukaryota; kingdom Metazoa; phylum Chordata; class Mammalia; order Primates; family Lorisidae; genus Nycticebus; species Nycticebus coucang. Next base: position 98,447,199 of record NC_069784.1, on the reverse strand, counting down.
GGATACAGGATCTGGGGTTGAAAGTTATTTTGTTTTAGGAGATTAAAAGTCGATGACCACCCTCTTCTGGCTTGAAAAGTTTTAGCAGAAAGATCTGCAGTTATTCTAATATTCTTCCCTTTGTAGGTAATGGATTTCTTGCGTCTGGCTGCTTTCAGAATTTTCTCCTTCATATTAAGTTTAGTGAAGTTAATTATGCTATGCCTGGGGGATGTCTTATTCAGATTGAGTCATCCTGGGATTCTGAAACTGTCTGCTATCTGAATTTCAGAATCTCTTGTCATGTCTGGAAAATTCTCTTTCATAATTTCATGGAGAAGGGCCTCTGTGCCTTGTGAGGACACTTCTTCACTTTCAGGAATTCCAATGAGGTGGATATTAGCCTTCTTTGAATTATCCCAGAGCTCTCTGAGAAAATGATCCATTTTTGCTCTCCATTTCTCTTCCTCTTTGAGAGTTTGGGAGTGTTCAAAGGCTTTGTCTTCAATGTCAGAAATCCTTCCTTCTGCTTGCTCCATTCTGTTACTGAGGGATTCTACTGTATTTTTCATATCTTTGAGGCCTGCAAATTCTTGCTTCAGTACATGAAAATCTTTGGCGATTTTGTCTTTAAATTTGTTAAATTCTTGAGACAACTTTTGAATTTCTCCTCGAATTTCTAATTCCGACTTTTGAATTCCTGCTCAAATTTCTAATTCCAAATTTTCCTCCTTTTTATTAATCTTGTTTGCAATCCAAATTCTGAATTCGATTTCTGACATCTCGGCCAGCTGTTTATGAATGGGATCTTAATTTACATCTGCCATATCTTTCCAGGGGTGGGGGAGTTGATCTATTCTGGTTATTCATGTTACCAGAGTTTTTCCGCTGATTCAGCCCCATGATTGTTTTACACCATTTGATTTTTCCTGTGTAGCTTTGTCAAGGACCCGTACAGTGCTATGACCTGAGAAACTGAGGACCTGTTTGGCATGGTGGGGCTAAGTGGTTCTGTCTCGTTTTCAGCTGGTCTCTGTCCGACCCTAGTGAAACAGTTACTCTGGGTTGAAGTCTCAGCTATGGAGAAATACCAGCAATTAAGTCACCCTGCCCCCTACAGGCGACATTTGGAAAAGGAAAATCAAATTTTCCTACAACTGCACACCCAGGGCACCACCTGAATAGTCCCGGGCGATTCGCTCAGTTCAAAAAGTCCAAATCAATTGCCTCAGTCAGCACCTGTCTCAGGTGGGAAAGTTTAAAATGTCTTTGGTAACTGGATTGCAGGGGTCTGGTGACTACTCAGATATGGCTTGCTCCAGTGCTCTGTGAAGTCAGGAGGACCCACTCAGCAAATAGATCAGTCTGGGAAGGTTGATGCCTCCTTCCCCTCCTTGCACCTCTGTCACACCCAGTCACTGATAGTCCTGCAGGGCTTTGACCCTGTTGCCTGTAGTGAACAGATACTGCAGGGGTTTGTACCAGCCTGAATCACAGGAAATCTATTTCTGCTCAGCCAGGCTGCTGAGCTCTGCCTCTATCTAGCAGGGGGAGGTGAGGCCTGACAACCTTGGGTGCTTGATGGAGGCTAGGGGGTGCTCACTCAGTTCCAGCCCCACCCCTGATTGATGTTACTGACAGAACAGAACAGAACAACTTTGTGGGAATTTGTTTCTGTCCCTGGTAAATTCCCCTGCAGAAGAGAAGCTGTTTTGAGTTCCCAGAGGCTGTACCTCAGGCCCTGTCTTTGCTCCTGCAAGTTTATATTCAGTTACCTGTCAGTTCTAGCCTCCTGTCTTCCTTTGTCTATAGGGTGATGATCCCCTGAGGGCCGGGTGCGTCATAGGCTCAGTAAAGCGGTCCTGTGGGTCAGCCCCACCCTGGGAACTTCCCGGCTCTGCGCATGTGTTTCTAGTCCCCACTCTCCACCCTGGCTAGTACCGCCTCAGGCAAACCCTTTAATTACGGGGCCTGCATTTCTGTCCCAGATCTGTTCCGTGGTGGTTGCCACCTGAGAAGATGCCCGACCTCCTCTGGTTGCCCAGGGAGACAGGGGGTGTGGCTTCAGAATATCCAGGAGTGAGCCCTATTGTTGCCAAAAGACAGCTGCTACTCTGCACCTTGGGGTACCGCTGCTCCGGTGTGGTACCCTCTCAGCCGACCATCCTCTCCTCATTCCTGTGTCCCAGAGTCAGCACTGACCAGCTGCAGTTTAGGCCTTGTCCACACCCCTCGAGAAATCACCCAAGAATCTGGACTTCTGAGGGATAGGCCTCCAGACCTCTGAGTGAGAGTGGAAGGGAGTGCTGGGAGCTCAGAGTTGCAGGTAGAGAATATATACAGAGTTTTATGCAGTTTTATGCCTGGCAGGAGAATGCTGTGGCACCCTAGGAGGGGAGGTAGGTCTAGTTTTTAGAGGGTCTCTCCCATAAAGTGTAGTGGGAGGACCTTTGAATTCTGCCTGATTGTTTGTGGGGCACTCTGAGCTGTTCTCATGGGGGAGGGGACTCCTGTCTGCTTGGTGATGGGTTTTGTACCTTTTGTTTGTATCCTTGGGGTCTCACAGCTCACCTAAGCGGGGTTGATGTGCGTTCTTCAACCTTCTCTTTTGGTGCAGCTCTAATCCACCAGGTTACTAGCTAAATTTCTGTCCTTTAACTCTCCTTCTGGACAGGAGCCTCTGTGGAAAGCTGGCTTCAGTCAGCCATCTTGTCTCCGCCCCTCCACAACATGCTTTTCTAATTACTATACCTTTATAATAAATCCTGATATAGGGTAGAATAAGTCTTCTATTTTTGATGCTGTTCTTCAAAATTGCATTGAGTGCGCTTAACCATGTATTTCCCTATGTTTTAAAAATCAACTTTAAAACATGGGTGTGGTGGCTCATGCCTATAATCTCAGCACTCTGGGAGGCCAAGATGATAGATTGCTTGAGCTCATGAATTCGAGACCAGCTTGAGCAAGAGTGAGACCCTATCTCTAAAAAGTAGCATGGCATGTAGCGGGCACCTGTAGTCCAGCTACTCGAAAGGCTGAGGCAAGACAATCGCTTGAGCCCAATAGTTTGAGGTTGCTGTGAGCTATGATGCCACAGCACTCTACTGGGGGCAACAAAGTGAGACTCTGTCTCAAAATAAATAAATAAAAAATAAAAATCAACTTCTCAATTTTCATGCATATACAAAAATAAAGTGTAAGGGTTTTGATTTGGATGAATTGTAAATTTGGGAAGAATTGACATCTTTAATGTCATATTTAATCCACAAATATGGCAAATTTTTCCTTTGATTTAGATTTTCTTTAACATCCTGTAGTTTTCCATCTATAGATCTTTTGTTAAATTTAAATGTTATCCTTTGGCATCTCCTAAATGAAATAATTAAAAATTTTTATGCTAAATTGTTATTTACTTGTATATAAAAATAGAACTGATTATTTGATTTTGGACTTCCATCCTGTGATCTTTGAAAATTCACTGCTAGTATTAATTACTGTTATGCAGGTTCTTAGAACTTTTCTCTCTATATGGTAATGTTTTGGGCAAATAAAGATAGTTTTACTTCTTCTTTTCCTATCCTGTGCTTTTGTTTCTTTTGCTTGCCTTGTTATACTGGTTAGGATGCTCAACACAGTGTGGGATGTTAATTCTGAGGTCAGACAACCTTTTCTTATTCCCAGTCTTAGACAAAAGGCAGTGGGTCTTTCATCATTGAGTATGCTGTTAGCTATAAATCTTTCATTGATATGTTTTACCAAATTGAAGTTCTCTTATTCCTAGTTTGCTGAGTGTTTATTGGGATAGATTATGCATTTTGTAAATCATTATCTTTGCATCTATTTAGATGACTATGCAGTTTTTCTTCTTGGGTGTGTTAGTAATGGTGAAATATATTGACTGCTTTTTACATGCTGAATCAGCTTTCCATTTCCAGGATGAATTCCACTTGGTTATGAAGTATTAATCTTTTTCTTTATAAATTGATTTGAATTTTGTTAAGAATATTGGCATCTATGTTCATAAGAGATATTATCTGTAGTTTTCTTTGCTTCTGTTATCTTTGTTTCATTTTGGTGTCAGAAAATACTGTCCTTATATAATGAACTGGGAAGTGATCTTCTGCTTTCCAAATGAGTTTCTACAGAATTGGTGTTATACATTCCTTAAATTCTTTTTCTAATTTTACATTTTATTCATATTGTTTTTTATTTCTTTATAGAGATAGGGTCTTGCTATATTGCCCAAGCTGGCATCAAACTCCTGTCTTTAAGTGATCTTCCCATCTTGGGCTCCCAAAATGCTAGAATTATAGGCATGGGCTGCAGAACCTGGCCTAGGATTTTAACTATGAATTCAGTTTCTGAGATGGATATACGGCTTTTCAAGTTTTCACTTCTTTCTTGATCAATTTTACTAATTTGTGTCTTTCAAGAAATTGCTTATTTCATTTAGTTTTTCAGATTTTTGATGCATAATTGTTTATCAATTATTTATCATCTTCCTCCTTTATCAGTTAATGTCTGTGATTTTCATTGAGAACCCCTTTATCATTACTGATGGTCATAAGGTTCCTTATCTCTTTTTTTCTTTATGAATTTAAGTACCATTCTGTCAATTTAATTGAGTCTTTCAAACAAGCAGCTTTTGGTTATGTTAATTTTTCATACTTGTTGATTTTCTATTTCATTTATTTCCTCTTTTGCCTATATTTTCTTCCTTTTTACCTGATTTGAGTTTAATTTACTTTTTTTGTAATTTCTTCAATTAGGAACTCAGATAATTGATTTTACTCAGTTCTACATTTCTAATACAAGCATTAAATGTTGTATTTTTCTTTGAGCACTGTTTTAGCTGCATCACACTTTTGTTTTTTTGAGTGAGTATCTTGCTATGTTGCCTGAGCTAGAGTGCAGTGGCATCATCATAGCTCACTGCAACCTCATACTTACGTGCTCAAGTGATGTTCCTTCCTCAGCCTCCTGAGTAACTGGTACTACAGGTATGCACCACCATGTCTGGCTAAGTTTTTAATTTTTTGTAGAGACAGGGTCTTGCCGTGTTGCTCAGGCTGGTCTCAAACTCCTGGCTTTAAGAGAGCCTCCCACCTCAGTCTCCCAAAGTGCTGGGATTACAGGCATGAGCCACTATTTTAATATGCTATATTTTCATCATAATTTAGTAAATGTTTGCTAATAACCTTGTTATTTTTAAAACCCATTGATTATTTAAAAGTTTAATTTTAAATTTTCAAATGTTTTGGGTTTCTAGAAGTATCTATTGTTATTGATTTCTACTTTAATTCTATCTTGGTTAGACATATTCTGTATGAATTTAATTTCCTAAAACTTACTGTTTGTTTCATGGCTGACAATATCATTTACCCTAGTAAACAAAAACCATGTGCACTTGAAAATCTGTATTCTATCGTTATTTGGTATAGAGTCCTATGAAGAGTATTATCATGGTCATTGATAGATTTGTTCAAATCATCTATGTCTTTGTTGATTTTTCTTTGATGATGGAATCAATTTTTTTTTTATTTTTTGTTTTTTAAATTTTAGAGATGAGGTCTTACTCTATTGCCCAGAACAATGGTTCTGACCATAACTCACTGTTACCTAGAACTTTTGGGCACAAGCAATTTATTGTGCCTGGCCTTAGTTGCTGAGCTAAATATTAAATCCTCACGTGTGATGGTGGATTTGTCTATTTCTTACTTTAATTTTTTCAATTTTTGCTTTATATATTTTGAGGATCTGTTATTAGAGACCTTCCTAAGTATTCCCAGTAAACTGACCATTGGATCATTATGAAATATCCTTTTTAATCTCAGCTAATGCTTCTTTTCTTGAAATCTACTTCATTCGATATCAATAGAGCCACATGAATCTTCTTTTGTGTAGTGTTTACATGGCATACATTTTCCATCTATTTACTCATACTTTGTACCTTTGTGTTTAAAGTGTATATCCATAGACAGCTTACAGTTAAGTTTTGCTATATGAATTATTCTGACAACATATTTATTTATTTGTTTACCTTTTTTGAGGTGAGGTCTCACTATGCTGCCCAGGCTGGCCTCAAATTCCTGGTCTTGAGGGATCATCTAAACTCAGACTTCTGAGTAGCTGGAATTAAAGGCCTTAGCCACTACTTCCGGCCTGACAGCCTTTTTTGATTGGCATCTTTAATTTATTGACATTTTTCATAGTCATTGATATGATTAAACTTAGGCATACCACTTTATTATTTGAATTTTTACTTATCTCTTCAATTTTCTGATGCTTTTTCTTATTTTTATTATTTGAATAATTTTAAAAGTTACATTTGAATTTTTCCATTGACGTTTTAGATATACTTCCTTATAATATATTTTTAGTGGTTGCTGCAAGGGTTGCATATCTCAGGGTTTCATGGTCCACTTACACTTAATATTATACCACTTCATGTAGAGTATAAAATCTTTCCAAGCATACAGTTCCAAGAGTCCCCCCATCTTTTTTTGCTATAAAAAGCAAGGACTGAGATGCATTATAAATGCCATAAGACAGTATTATACTCATGGTTTAAACATTATATAAATTATAATAAAGTTAAAGGGAAACAGGCAAAAGAAACCAATGAAATAATCTTTTGTATATCCTGAGATATTTACTATTTTTAATGTTCTCAACCGCTTTCTAAAGGTCTATTTTCATTTGGTAACATTATCCTTTGGCCTAAAGATCTTCCTGTAGCATTTCTTATACTGCAGTTCTGCTGGGGATGAAATCTCTTATTTTTATTTTATCTGAAAATATTTTTATTTTACCTTCCTTGTTGAAGAATATTTTCACTGAATACAGAATTTTGGGTTAATAGATTCTTTTTGTTAAGGGATTTCATGCGCAATTATTTATTCTTTTCTGGTGTCATAATTTCTGAGCAGTAGCAGGGCATGGTGGCTCATGCCTATAATCCTAGCATTTTAGGAGGTTGAGGCAGGTTGATTGCTTTAGCTCACAAACTGGAGACCAGCTTGAGCAAGAGCGAGACCTCTGTCTCTTAAAAAAAAAAAAAAAAAAAATAGCCGAGTGGGCTCCTGTAGTCCCAGCTATTCCAGACACGATGCAGGAAAGAGGATCACTTGAGCCTAAGATTTTGAGGTTGCTGTGAGCTATGACCCCATGCCATGTCACCCAGGGTGACAATGTAAGACTCTGTCTTAAAAATAATAATAATAATAATTTCTAAGCAATGAGCTGTTAATCAAATTATTACCTTATATGTTAAATATAATTTTTTCTTATTACTTCCAAGACTTGCTGTTTATCTTTAGTTTTTAAAGGGTAACTAATGTAACTGTAAATTTTGTTTATTTATCGAATTTGGAAAATGTTGGTCATTATGTCTCAATTAACATTTTTTTCTGCTATATTTTCTTTCTTGTGTCTACCTGAAACTATTTTACATAGAATCACTTGCTATCATCAAACAGGTCCCTGAAGCTCTGTTCACTTTTTTATTTGTCATATTAAATAATGTTTTTTTAAAATTTTTGGTTAATATGAAGGTACATACATTTAGATTATGTTATTTGCATTTGTAAGGTAAAGTCCGAGTTATAGTTGAGTCCTTCACTCAGGAAGTGTGCCACATACCCCTACACTGTACCAGACAGGTAAAAACATACTCAGCTCCCTAACTCCTCCCTTTCTTGAATTTAAGTGTGTTTTTCTCTCATGTATGCCTGTATTATTGATTTATTGATTTTAGATTAGTACTTGAGTACATGAGATGCTTGCTTTCCCATTCTTGAGATACTTTACTTATATTACATAATTTTTCAAATCTATCTTCAAATTCATTTGCTTTGTTTTATTTTCTTTCTTTATTTTTTTACAATTTTTGACCGGGACTGGGTTTGAACCCACCACCTCCAGTATATGGGACCAGCGCCCTACTCCTTGAGCCAGAGGGGCCACCCCATTTGCTTTATTCTTCTGTCATCACCTTCTGCTGTTAAATCCATCCATTCATAAAGATCTATTTTTTACATATTACATTTTTAGCTCCGAAATTTCCATTTGGTTCTTTTTTTACAATAATATTTATTGCTTTGCTGAGAATTTCTATTTCTTTAACTCAGTTCTGGATATATATTTTTTTATTTTATTGAGATTAGTTTGACTTCTAGTTTTAACACTTGGCTAATCACAAGATTGTTCTTAGTTGATTTTCTTTTCTCTTGTGTTTGCTTTATCCAGCTTGTCAGGTAATTTTGAATTGTATCCCAGAAATGTTAAATTATTGAGATTGTGAGTTCCATTATTATTACTATTATTATTATTATTATTTTGTAGGACAGAGTCTCACTTTGTCACCCTCTGTAGAGTGCTGTAATATCACAGCTCACAGCAACCTTCAACTCCTGAGTTTAGGCGATTCTCTTGCCTCAGCCTCCCAAGTAACTGGGACTACACGCGCCCGCCACAGCGCCTGGTTATTTTTTGTTGCGGTTTGGCCGGGGCGGGGTTTGAACCCATCACCCTCGGCTTAGGGGCCGGTGCCCTACTCACTGGGCCACAGGCACTGCCCATATTTTTATTACTTTATTAGCAAGCAATTATCTTATTAGAATTGGTATAGTACAAAATTACTTTCCAGGTGAACTGGGACAACTCTTAACGTTTATGTGTACGACATCTGGAGTCTGGCACTGTATTTTGGCCAAGAAAGAAGGGTGGACTAATGATTTGTAATGTGTTGTTTTAGTTCAAAACTCCCCCGAAGGCACCTGACGCTGGTTTGTTTATTGACGAATGACATCTGGCGTGCCGGTTAGACTTCCTGGCTTGGCTTTTATATCCAGAGGGCATCAAAGAAAAAACTGACTGGAAACTTTTTTTTTTTTTTTAGAGACAGAGTTTCACTTTTATCGCCCTCGGTAGAGTGCCGTGGCGTCACACAGCGCACAGTAACCTCCAACTCCTGGGCTTAGGCAATTCTCCTGCCTCAGCCTCCCGAGTAGCTGGGACTACAGGCGACCGCCACAACGCCCGGCTATTTTTTTGTTGCAGTTCGGCCGGGGCTGGGTTTGAACCCGCTACCCTAGGTATATGGGTGCTCACTGAGCTACAGGCGCCCCCCTGACTGGAAACTTTTTGACAACTCTCTTGAAACCAAGATTTATCATAGAATTCTTGGCAATTCCACCCCTTGATGAAGCAGGTATTCATTGTGAATATGACAGACTTGGGGAGCTGTGCCTGGAAGTCTCATAGACCCTCAATGCTGTCCAGCACCCCCCTTTCTCCTGCTGTACCATATACTTTGTATTTAATAAAAATCTTACTTGAGTGTGCTCTGTGGAGCTTTACAAGTCCTTTCAATTGTATAACCTATTATAATCTTTGCAAAATTGAACTATGAACTCTGTTTCTAGAGTGGCAGCTTTAGTCGCCTTTCAGATGTATTTCTACTGGCTGAGATGCTTTGTGTCTTTTCAAATATGTGGTTAAGGGGTCAATGAAAGATATCGGCAGGAGGAATTTGGATATCCCTTTCTGATACTTTTCCTTCTGAAATTTACATACCCTCTTTACCCCGCTTTTCTGGGCCCAACTACCTAGAAATGATGCAAATGCTGGCATCATCTGCACTTGGCCACACACTGAAAGTTGTAAAACATGGGAACTCACTTCATAGAACTTCACTCTTCCAAGCAAGTACATTCCACCAGAATCTTGTATGGTCTTCAGTGATTCAGTTAGTTGCTGCTTGTTTTAGGTCCAGAGTTTATGGTTATTTTCTGTGGAGACTTCAGTTTGGTTTGATCTTACTTCATCATTGCTGGAAGTGGAACTGCTCTCATGAGGTTTTAAAAATATTTTCCTTTTCCATGAAAGTTGTTTTAAACTGAAAAAAGCTACATTTTATTTTCTATATGCTAATAGAGTGTCTGAAAATGACAGCATTTACAGGAGGAACCTATTTCAGCCCATGAATAATCATGAGTCAATATTTTTCAAGATAAGGATTGGTCAGAAAAATTATTTTACACCCCCCTCCAAAAGTTTGATCAGTTATCTGTTCATTGTAGCTAAGTTGTTTAATATACTTAAGTCACTATAGTCCCGGCATTATTGAATGATGACAAGTAGATGCCAGTGACATCTATTAAGATAACAGAAGGTTGCTACAAGTAATATGTGAACATTTAGTCCTTTCTTCCTTTTCATCATATTAATATTGTTTGATCCTTACAATAATCCAGTGAGGCTTGTCTATTTAACAGATGAGCAAACATGTTCCTGGGAGGTAAGTCACAGTAGTCTATTTGATTTCTAAGCCAGGCTCTTAATTACATGCACTACATGATTAATAACTGTGAGTTAGTTGAAATTAGTAAGGATGATGTGAAGGTATATGTGTATATGTAAGTATGCTTTTAGTATATTTTTAGTAAGGGATTTTTAAATGGTATTAGGAAGTGATTTTTCCAGAGGGAAAAAAGAGTGTTATGAAAAAAAAAAATACACTGCCAAATGTTAACTCTATAGAAGTTTCTTGTGTACACTGGTATTGTTTATTAAAAAATGAATATGTCTTATATGAAAAATATAAATAAGTTTATAATAATTTTATATTCTTTAGTAGATCTAAAGTTATTATGTACTACAGTAAGTACCTCCAGAAGCCCAAATGGCATATTTCATCATACTATAGTTTTAGGCCTTTAAGCAAGTATTGGCAAAGTATAAACGAGAGGAAAAAAATCCTTACTGGTGCTTACTGTTATAAATTTTATTTTAATTAATTATTTAATTTTTAGATAAGATTCTTATGTTATTTTATTACTATCATATTGACATAAAAATACATTTAGAAGATAGAACATCTTATTATAAAGTATGACTGAAGATAAATGATCTTTCAATGTAATATTTCAAGTCAGTACATCATAAGATGATAAATGTCAATAATACTTCCCCCCCTTTTTTTTACATTTTAAAACATTAAGGGGTACAAATATTTTTGTTACATGGTTGGCTTTTATAATGCTTAAGTCAGAACTATTAATAGTATTCTGTTCCTGGAATGCAGCCCCAGCTATTTGTCTATGTGCTGTCTATGTCTGCTTTTGTGCAAATAATAGTGGAGTTGAGTAGTAGCCTACAACTCAACTTGAGTAGTTCCCAAGCCTACAGTATTCGTTCTCTGACTGTTGTACAGAGAAAGTTTACCAAACCATGCCCTTATGGGAAATTCAATATTATCTAATTTTTCTTTTTCACCCACTTTTCTACCTTCCAATTTTATTAATAAGGTATTTGAACTCCAGATAGTTCTAGTTCCATAAATTAATCACATATCCAGGACTAGAACTCAAATCTCTTATTTCTCAACCTAACACTTTGAACTAAGTCACTTTCCTTTTTTTTTTATTAAAGCTAATATTTATAGAAAGAAAGCTGAGTAGATTTGGTTTTAGTCTCTTAAATCATTTTCCACATGGTGAATAAGATTCATAATTTAGGAAAGTATTTCTTCAAAGCTCACTAACACAAAATCATATCACAATGCACCTATTTTAAAGGGCACATTTTTACTCAACACAGTCTTGCAGGCCATCATTAACAGGTCCAGGGCTAACAGATATAAACACTTTGTTCACTCTATACCTGCTTTTCTTGAGTTACTTAAATCTTCACATTTACTGAGATTTTCAGGAGTGTAATTAACCTTTGTCTCCCATCCAAGTACTAACCAGGCCCGACCCTGCTTAGCTTCCGAGATCAGACGAGATCGGGCACGTTCAGAGTGGCATGGCCGTAGACGACCTTTGTAAAAGTGGTTTCTGGTTGTGTTGATTTCCAAAGCTATAAGATTGATAGCAAAACATTTCAGAAAGTTAACAGTCATATATTTAAGAAGAAAAATACTTCCACAGTGGGTATCATTCTAATGTAGTGTGTACATAAATTTCCTATTTATGTGTCCAAAGTGTGACCTCTTATTCTCAATATTGATTCTAAGAACCAAATTGGGATAAAGACTGAAGACTTTAAGTCTACAGTTTTACTTATAAATATATGTTCAACTTTGCATTGATAGGCACATGCCATGGTGATACACAACAGCTCCTGCTGCCAAATGAAAAGCATTGTTACTATAAAAATCTTGAGCTAAACATTATTTACAAAGGTCTGGGATAATTTGTATTATTGGAACCCCTCTAACTTTTTGTAGGTCCCTTGCCCTATAGTGGTACAGAAGTTAGCAGCATTTATATTTAATTGGTGAACTTATTTTAAATGCAGATGACTGGACTCTATCAGAGATACACTGAATGTGAATCTTGGGGTGGTGGTAGTTAGGGATTTGTATTTTTAAAAAGATATGCAGGTGGGGCGGTGCCTGTGGCTCAGTCGGTAAGGCGCCGGCCCCATATACCGAGGGTGGCGGGTTCAAACCTGGCCCCGGCCAAACTGCAACCAAAAAATAGCTGAACGTTGTGGCGGGCGCCTGTGGTCCCAGCTACTCGGGAGGCTGAGGCAGGAGAATCGCTTGAGCCCAGGAGTTGGAGGTTGCTGTGAGCTGTGTGAGGCCACGGCACTCTACTGAGGGCCATAAAGTGAGACTCTGTCTCTACAAAAAAAAAAAAAAAAGATATGCAGGTGATTCTGTAGCACACCAAAGTCCCTTTGGTATTGAGGAAATTCACCTGACAACATGGAGAACTGGGTTCTAATCCCAGATGCCTGTTAAATTATAATATGGCCTCAGAGAAGTCAATTAAGCAGCAAAAAAGGATGGAGATCCTTCCACTGAAGTCCCTGCCTTATTCCATAGTTGTTCAAATTGTTTTTTTTTTTTTTTTTTGAGACAGAGTCTCAAGCTGTGGCCCTGGGTAGAGTGCTGTGGCATCACAGCTCATAGTAACCTCCAACTCCTGGGCTCAAGTGATTCTCCAGCCTCAGCCTCCCAAGTAGCTGAGACTATAGGCACCCGCCACAATGCCCGGATATTTTTTGGTTGCAGCCGTAGTTGTTTGGCGGGCTCCGGCTGGATTCGAACCCGCCAGCTTAGGTGTATATGGCTGGCGCCTTAGCCGCTTGAGCCACAAGCACCGAGCCATGAAAAAGAGGAGATAGCAGTACCTACCTTGGGTTGTGTAAGGATTAAGATCATGCAGGTAAAGTATTAAATATAGTGCTAGTTACATAATAAGAACTCAATAAAACTGAATTTGATATTTTTATTAATATAATTATTAGTAGTATTTGTGCCTAAATGACATAGAATTGTATTCAGTACAGCATGCAAATTATTTTCCCCTACAAAACCAAGAAACAGCTGGCCTTATTTATTTGCTCATTCATTCATCCATTTATTAAAATAAGTAATTGTTGCTGCCCGCCAAGTCCGGTACAGCCCTGCGAGGAGAATGCTGTTGGATTCTTTGAGGTCTCTGACCTTAAGAGACCTATTTCCCCATAGAAGATAAGGACTGAGAAGTCATAACTTTCCCTTTGAAATACTTTGAAATACTATTTTAGCCCAATGTTTGCTAAAAAGCCACTTCGCCCACTTCCAGAAAGACAATAATAACTTCTACTAGTTTTCTTTCTCTTCTTGAGTAGGGTGGCATCTACATGTTAGACCAGGCTGCATTTCTGGAGAACTTATTGCTGTATAAGTAGCTTAGATAAAATGAGCTTAAGAGCATTAAATTCCCCTCAGTCAGATGGCACTCGTCTTTGACTTTTATAAAAGATTTTATAATCCTTGTTGCTGTAATTTTAAAGACTTAATAAAAATGGTGTTAATAGCCTTTTGGTCATTTAAACTGTCTTCCCTTGAGAATTCCATTATTGCTTCTGATAAATTTCTTCTAGAAAGTGTATAAGGAAAGGGAAATAATTAGATTATCATGAATATATAACTAGTGTTTTCTTTATTAGAAATAGCATTAAAAATATTTGAAAAGAGATGTCAAGCTTATTGTTCTATAAACCAAAATGTGGTTTTTACTAAATAATTTAAATAAGAATATAGATTTAACATGCTTGCTTTTCTTCTCAGATTTCTCTTTTTAGGTTTTAATAAGAGAACTTCCTCTGGGGGGAAAAATATATATATATATCTTATCTGGAAGATTTTCCATATGTAAATATTGGAAAAATTTTCCATAAAAAATATTTATTTTTTATGGAAAATTTGTATACATATATGGAATAAAAAATATTTATTTTTTATGGAAAATTTGTATACATATATGGAATAAAAAATATTTGTATACATATATGGAATAAAAAATATTTATTTTTTATGGAAAATTTTTCCAATATTTACATATGGAAAATAAAAGTTAAACCTAGTAGAAAATTAACATTAATAACAACAGTAATAACAATGATATTAACGATGGTGAAGTACATTAACAAAATCAAAATGGCCAACACATTTAAAAAATTATCAACAGTTTTTCAGAAATAAAGATTAAAATAATTATAGCATTTTCCTAGAAAATTAATAAAGATTTTAAAATAGCAATATGTGATACTAATAAGAGTGTGATGATACTCTTATTTAATGTCACTAATTATTGATCAGTAATAAATTAATGATTCTTTTGAGAGCAGTTTAGCAATATAGCATCAGTCTTAAACATGCATTCATCGGTCTGGTCTCTTAAAGTTGCAAATGATGGAGCCCCCACCCCCTACTTCATACCAACTCAGGCCAAAACAGGGAATTTATATCATAGCTCATGTATGGATTTTGTTACTGAAATTATGTTATTCGTAATCTTCTGCCTTTCAGCTCTAGCTTCTACCTTTCCTCTGTTAGCTTCATACCAAAGCAAGCTCTCCCTAATGGTTGGGCTTATAAGATATAAGGCAGCAATCTCTAGCAAAGGGGAATAACTTTTCCACAGTAATTCCTGAGAAAGTCCAAGCATGAATCTAGTTACCTGAGTTGGGTCTCTCATTCAGTCCTGAACCAGTCACTGCAGCCAGGTGGGTAGAGTGTCCTGATTGCTCATGCATAGGTTCAACCATCACTTGAAGCCAGGGATGGATTTGGTTTTCTCTGAACCACTTGGGATACAGGGTGATTTTCCAAAGTGAAGTGTTGTCACCAAAATAGGGCAAAGTGAAAGCCAGTCAGGAAAAATCAACAGATACTTACTGTACAATTTTGTTCTTTAATAACACTCTTGTACATCAATTTAAGAAATAATAAATGCAAAGATTCATATCCAAATGTTTAATAACTTTGATTATAATTCTTCAAAAATATAAATTTGAATAATTCTATTGCTCAACAGGAGAATTGTAAATTAAGGACTATCAAATGTATTAGGAAGCTGCTAAAATTGTATTTTCAAATAGTTTTAGTGCTTATGAAGAAAGCATAAGGGCGGCGCCTGTGGCTCAGTGAGTAGGGCGCCGGTCCCATATGCCAGAGGTGGCGGGTTCAAACCCAGCCCCGGCCAAAAACCACAAAAAAAAAAAAAAAAAAAAAAAGAAAGTATATTTTATTTTTAAAAAGCCATAAAAGCAGAATAAAATATAATGTAAGGTACACTTATGGAAAAAATAGATGAGAAACAAACTTGGAAAAATATATTTAAATAATAATTAGCTCTAAGAAATGTTGGAATTCATTTATTCATAAAACAGTATTTGTGGAATGCTTAGTTTATGGCAAGAATTTTTATTCTGAATATTATGTTCTTTATAATTTCCATATTTTTACATATGTTGCAGTAAGCAAATGAAAGGTGCCCTGCATTTAGGTTGAAATTCTAATAGCTTTACTTAAATCATTTTGATGTTCCAAAAATTATTTTAAGGTGATTTTAGGTACACTGTCTCATTTAATGAGACTCTTACAAAATTAGTTGTCAGTTCACTTTTTTCCATGAAAGGATTGTTCTTCTATAGGAGCCATAAAATCTGTTGATTGGCAGAGTGACTCATTTGTTCATTTATCCAGCCACCTGTGAATTGTTGGAGTGATTAAAAAATAACCTCTAATGGGATTTCCTAAAATTAGGAAGGTAAGAAAGCTTTTAAATTATCCTGGGTCAGAGAACAGGTTTTTGCAGTGATTAGAATACGTTAATTATTCTTTGGTTTAAGTAAATGAAGAGCTAAATGAATGCCAGCAATTCTGTCAAAGCCATTATGTGTGAAGAGGTTATGCTCATGATAGTAGCATTCAATTGCAATCATAAAAATAATTTCCAAAAATATTGTTTTTCTTTTTTTTTTTTTTGAGACAGTCTCATTTAGTCACCATCGGTAGAGTGTTGTGACATTCATAGCTCACAGCAACCTCAAACACTTGGGCTTAAAGTGATTCTCTTGCCTCAGCCTCCCAAGAAGTTGGGACTGTAGGCGCCCACCACAATGCCCAGCTATTTTTAGAGATGGGTCTCTCTCTTGCTCAGGCTGGTTTCCAACTCTTGAGCTCAGGCAATCCATCTGCCTCAGGCTCTCAAAGTGCTAGGATTACAGGCATGAGCCCCTGCACCTGCCAAAACTATTTTTTTCAAAGAAACTATATCCTCCTCTCAATGCTTAAATATATTATCAATGTAAAATATCGTATTTGTATATTCATTATATTCAGAATTAATGTATTTTCTACATATTTGTGAAAATTTTTCATTTTATCTGTTGGCTCAGGTGAAATAAATCATTAAAAAGTTTCTGGTGAAAGGATCTTTGTAGCTTCTACCCCCTGGAACTTCAGCTTCATGAGAGGACATTATTTTGTGAGGTAGGTCTCCAAGCCTAAGAGAGGCTATTGTGGCCAAAGCCCACAAAAAAAAGATATAGGCAAAGGTTCCCAGATTAGGATTCTATTAGAAGGGAATGTAGAATGGCTTTCAAGGCCAGCTAACGCAGTGATGTTGGCCATATAAGGCTAACAGGATCTGTATCAGGGTGATAGTTAAGGGAGTCAACATACATGATAAATTTCTTTCCTTTTTATTTTGACATAGAATTTTTGTTGTATATTTCCTGAAATAATCACTGTGAACTTAAATACTAATTTTTTTATCATATATTTCTCGTAGGCATATGCAAAGAGAAAAATATAAGCAAAATACATTGGTTAAAATATTATTTAAAACTTCCTCCATTTAGAGTCTGAATCTTTTGAGAGACAGTTATGGATACTCTAGTTTTTCCTTATAGCAATATCATTTTTTGTGTAATCATGTATGTTAGTGATATAGAATATTTTAAACTTTATTGTGAAATATATGTATGGATAAGAATGTGCAACATATAGGTACAGTTGAACAAATAATTAAAAAGTGAATCCCCATATCAAGAGAATGTTATAAGCCCCTGGAAGCCCATCATGAACTCTTTTATCCCTTTACAATAATTACAGTCTGTTTTTATAATAATCATTTCTTTTCTTATAATTTTACCAACTACATTTGCATGAAACTTGCACACCTTTTGTTAACAAAAGCAAATGTCTTCTTGTCTGGAAGGGATGAGCTCACAATCCCAGTGAAGGGAAGTGGCAGTTTGTGGAGTGTGAAGTGAGAAAGGCTCAGTATCCTAGGGCAAGATTTCTCAACTCAGGACCATGTTTTAGACCAGGTAGTTCCTGGTTCCTGAGGGCTGTCCTGTGCATTGTATGATATTTAGCAATACCCACGTCTTCTACATAGTAGGCACCAGTAGCACCCCTCTTTCCCAGCTGTGGCTTTCCCAAATGTTCCCAGTGAAGCAAATTAGTTTCTAATTGAGAACCACTGTCTAAGATCTCTTGAAGATCTGACACCTCAGAAGATAAATAGGAGATATTCTCTTTCTGGCAACTGGAGAGAGCTTGGTGGGAATGTAAACTTGTGCGACTACTATTGAGAACAGTATGGAGGTTCCTCAAAAGACTGAAAATAGAACTACCATATGACCCAGCAATCCTACTTTTTGGTGTCTATCCAAAGGAGGGAAAATCTGTATATCAAAAAGATATCTGTACTCCCATGCTTATTGCAGCACTATTCACAATAGCCAAGATTTGGAATGAACCTAAGTATCCCTCAGTGGATGAATGGATAAAGAAATTATGGTATATATACACACAATGGAACATTATATAGCCACATAGGATAGAACTGGAGCCACAACAACATGGATAGAACTGGAGAACATTATGTTAAATGAAATAAGCTCAGCACAGAAAGACAAATCTCTCATGTTCTCATTCATATTTGGGAGCTAAATATTAGAAACAATTGATCTCATGGAGACAGAGAGTAGAAGGATGATTACCAGAGGCTGAGAAGGGTAGCAGGGAGGGGAGGATAAAGTGGGAATGGTCAATGGTAGAAAAACATAGATAGTTAGAAGAAACAATATTTGACAGCTCAACAAAGTGACTATAATCAACAATCAGTTAGAATATGAGTGCATTTTAAAATAACTAAAAGAGTGGAATTGGAATGTTCCTAACATACAAAAAAATGATAAATGCCTGAGGTGATGGACCGCCCATTACCCTGTTTTGATTAATTCACATTGTATTCCTGTATAAAACATCACACATATCCTGTAGAGACACACAACTATAATGTATCCATAACAATTTAAAATAAAGAATAAAAAACAAAAACAAGCAAAGCTTCTCATAAGGGAAGAACCCTTATGAGATGTCTACATGGATGAGAAGAAGCTATTGAATTCTTTGAACCAATTCACTTTTCTCCCAAATTTTGTCTTCCAGAATTTTCTTTCTCACTTTATAGTACTGTTACTCTTAGTCAATCATGCAGAAACCCTGGACTCATTCTTTGCAGTGATTCTCTTTGGGAAGAAAGTGATTTAAATATGAATTTTTCTGTCCCTAATAGAAATATCCACAGTCTATAGCACTAAGGTTACTTTGAAGGTTATAAGGAACACTCCTTTCTGTACATTCCACTAGGCTAATAACAACAATCAAACAGAGGGAAGAACCAAATTAATATGAGCAAAAACCCATAAGTTGTATAAGTAATATACAACTTATAAAGCACATTAATTCAAAGAGTTCCTGGCACTGTAGAGGCTCTTACAGTGCCAGGAGCTCTGTTTTGGGGAAAGATAACAGCTTTGGGTCCAGAGGCTTGACACCAATAGATCACTGGTGTTAGTGCTCTTGATAGGTTCAAGTCCACTCTCTGTTACTACTGGTGCTCATTCTAAGGTATTATTTACCTTTTCAGAGGCTTTTGCGGAAAGGATAGTGTATGGATCCATCCGACCTAATGATCAACCCTTTTGTTAAATTATGGTTTCTAACACCAAATCACCAAAAATCATTCAACTCTCACATTAAAGAACATCTGGCTTAAACATTGTTTCATTGCTCATACTGGCGTGGGTCATAGTAAGTGGAACTCAATAAATGTTGATTAATTGAATACATAGATAAGTGAATGAGTAAATGCATGACTATATTCAGTGCTTAGAATATTTCATATTTAACATTTGTCCTCAAACATGGAAACACTCACTTTTTCTACCATTTGCTCTGGGAAGCAAGGAAATTTTAATTAGAAGATGGTGTTGGTCTCCTCCCTAGATTCTCTTTATCATTCGAAGACAAGGACTCTCAAGTGTTGCTTTCT
The DNA here is from genome assembly GCF_027406575.1 of Nycticebus coucang. Taxonomy (NCBI): domain Eukaryota; kingdom Metazoa; phylum Chordata; class Mammalia; order Primates; family Lorisidae; genus Nycticebus; species Nycticebus coucang. Next base: position 98,427,586 of record NC_069784.1, on the reverse strand, counting down.
CTCTCTCTTTACAGAGAATTACACGGGTCAAATGGTAGCCAGCAGCTGCCTCCTCTCCCTCGGAGGCTACACTGAGCCATAGTTGGCCGATGATCGACTGATATGGGAATGCAAGGGTTGTATTTTTGCTTCAAGGTTGCAAATCTTGGTGCAATTCATGTTTCAGAGCTTCCCCATCTAAACAAACTAAAACTACTTTTCAGCTGAGACCACATCCTTGCTGAGACTTATGTTTTCCTACCTTGTTCCTCTTTCTTCAATGCTCTTTTCCTGAGAACACTCTCCACGTATATCATTTGAAGAGGAATTTCCATCTCTGGCTCTGCTTCTAGGGAACCTGACCTAAGGCAATCTTTGCTTGCACACTCAGAGCAACCAAGGCCACACACCATCATTGGTGTCTTTCTCAGACTTTTCACAAAAAAGGAACAGTCAAGCATCCCAACCGCAGACACAACTGATCTCTAGTCTTCTGAAATCACCACCATCATCTTATTTTTTATTTTATTTTATTGTTTTCTCTCTCTTGTTTAAAATAAATTTCAAAATATTACAGGTGTACAGATGTTGGTTACATGAGTCACTTTTGTAATATTTAAGTCATGGCTATACATGTGCCCACCACCCACATAGTGTTCATTGTACCTGTTAGGTAGGTTTTCACCCATCCACTCCTCCTGATTTCCCCCTGCTTGATTTCCACTGAGTTTTACTTTGCTCGTGCACATGTGTGCTCGTTGGTTAGCTCCAACTTAATAGCAAGTACACATAGTGTTTGTTTTTCCATTCTTCAAATACTTCACTTAGGATGACAGTCTCCAGTTCCATCCAAATTGTTGCCAAAGGAATTAATTTATCCTTTTTATGGCTGAGTAGTACACATATACTACATTAATTCATTCATGCAATGATGGGCCCTTGGATTGATTCTACATCTTTGCAACTGTGAATTGTACTGAAATAAACATTTAAGTGCAGGTGTCTTTTTAATAAAATGACTTATTTCCTTTGTGTAAACACATAGCAGAGGGATTGCTGTATCAAAATGGTAGGTCTACTTTTAGTTCTTCGAGGAATCTTCATACCATTTTATGTAGAGGATATATTAATTTGCAGTCTCACCAGCACTGTGTAAGCATTCCTTTCTCTCTGTGTCCACTTTAGTATCTATTGTTTTGGGGCTTTTTAAAATAGCCATTTTTACAGAGATTAGGTTATATCTCATTGTGGCTTTGATTTGCCTTTATCTGATGATTACTAGCATTGAACATTTTTTATATGTTTATTGGCCATTTTTCCATCTTTTTTGAAAAGCTTCTATTCAATTGTCATCTTACTTTGAACTTTCTTTCTTTTCTTTTTTTTTTTTTTGTAGAGACAGAGTCTCACTTTTTCGCCCTCAGTAGAGTGCCGTGGTGTCACACAGCTCACATCAACCTCCAACTCCCGGGCTTAGGCGATTCTCTTCCCTCAGTCTCCCAAGTAGCTGGGACCACAGGCATCTGCCACAATGCCTAGCTATTTATTTTGTTGTTGCAATTTGGCTGGGGCTGGGTTTGAACCCGCCACCCCTGGTATATGGGGCCAACGCCCTACCCACTGAGCCACAAGCACCGCCCTTACTTTGAACTTTCATTTAAACTCAGTATGATGAGGGCAAGTTCTTAGGTAAAAATAATGGCCAGTGACCCCAGGATTGGTATTTGTAGAATGCTAGAATATAACACATGGAAAGGATGTTAAAAATCATAGATTAACATCTTATTTTACAGATGAGTAGATTGTGGTCCCAAAACATGATTCTCTCAAGGTAATTCACCAAATGACCAGCAAAGCTAGGACAGAAGCAGATTTTCAACCTCCTAATTTGATGTTTTCTCTAAACTTTTCTGCTTCTTTTTAGTAACTGAGCTTAAATGAGAGAATCTTATAAGTTGGGTGCTATGCAGGCAAGTAGAAAGAAAATGCCTTATTCTCTCAAAATCCATGAAATATCATTTAAAATAAATCTTTTAAGAATAATGTGATTGTTAAAGGGGATTACTGTCTAGATCTTTATATTTTAAATAATCTATGCTATACAAATTTTCTGAGTTTTCTTGCTGGGGATAAAAAGTTATTAAGATAAGATCCCTTCTTCAAAGTGATTAGCAGGGGAGACTGGAAAGTGAACACTGGGGCTGCTGTAGTGCTTTAAGCAAGTGGTGGATCCAGAGGGAGTCCATAATTAATTTCATCTGGCAGAACAAGGGGACCTCCTTGGGGATAACATTGAGTTGGTTTTTAAAAGGTAAATAGAAAAGAGATTTCTTAGATAGTAGTTAGGCCTATGAAGTGAGAAAAAAAAAAAAAGGTAAATAGAAATTTGTCAGGGTGGGACCTGTGGCTCAAAGGAGTAGGGCACAGGCCCCATATGCTGGACGTGGCAGGTTCAAATCAGCCCTGGCCAGAAAGTGAAAAAAAAAAGAAAGAAAGAAAAGAAATTTGTCAGGTAGAAAGGAGAAGAAATTATAGTTAAAGACAATAAAATAAGCAACAGCTTTAAGAAAAGAAAGTGTGGGGCATGTGTCTAAAGCAGCTGCTTCTCAGAATCAGAGGTCAGGAGCTTGTGCAGTTGGATGGGCTGGAATTCCACATAGAATGTTTTGCCTCCTAATTAGAATGCCTCTCCATCCATCCCCTTGATTTTTTTTTTTGTAGAGACAGAGTCTCACTGTACCACCCTGGGGTAGAGTGCCGTGGCGTCACACAGCTCACAGCAACCTCTAACTCTTGGGCTTACGCTATTCTCTTGCCTCAGCCTCCCGAGCAGCTGGGACTACAGGCGTGCCCTTGATTTTTTTTTTTTACCTCCTTATAAATTGCTTTCTTCTTCTTTTATTCTCAGTAACTAATTGAAGTGCATATTGAAAAGCATTCAACATGGTGCTATACCCTAAAATGCTAAATGCTTTATAATATGCACTGAAATTAGAGAAGGGAAAGAGGAGGTCAATCCTGTAACTTTCATCTTCATCTCCTTTTCTTGGGCATTCATGAAGAGATAGAAGAAACAAAATTCATAGATAAAACTATAGCTTCCATAAGAAGATTAAAACAGTCAATCCCTCAACTAATGAAAAAAAATCTAACCTATTGAGCATCTCATGTACTACTAATAAATATGTTAAGCACTTGAAACATCTCGTTTAATTCTCACTAGTTACTCCATTAGATGTCTAACTGTATTTATCTCAAATATGAAGATAGGAAACTTCTGGCATAGGAATGCAGTCTGCAACCAAGGCCACACAGCTACCGTGAGATGAAGCCCTCAGTCTCCAGAGTGTGTCTCTGTGTCTCTAGCAGCTAGGAGTTAGGCACTGACATCCTGGGGGTTCCTTTCCTAAAATAAATAATTGAGGAAAAGAAAGAGGAAGGAAGGAAAGTAAAATAGAAAGAGCATTAGAGATAGGAAAGAAAAAAATGTTAAGAGAAAATAAATATGTGCTTTAAAAGCATTAGATTGGTTATAAATTATTATTCTCTCCAACAAGATACTTAAATATAGAAACGTCAACTTCTTTTAATATGTAATGGGGAAAACCAGGAAAACACTGGTAGTTGTAAATATATAGACAACTACTTTAAATTGAACATGTACTTTATGGCCACCCTGTATGTGTACTTGTGTGTGCGTGTGTTTGTGCATATATAAAAATATATACATATATATTTTAAAGATGGGAAGGCATATTTTATTTAAGGGGGTCAAAGTGATAGTATAGGAACCACTATAACTGGTCTTGTAGTGGGGAGAGTGTGGGGCATGTGGCCAAAGTGGTGTATAATTATAATGATACAATTAAATAGGTATAATTATAATTTAATTATAATTAAAGTCAGTATAGTTATGATTACTATTATTTTCATACAATAAACATACAATTATAAAATATACAATTCCCTATATACTGCAATTTGATCTTGTTTTACGTTGGCTTAAATCATGAAATAAAAGCCAACATAAAGAATACTTTAAAGGAAGGGTCTCAACCTTTTGTTGCAATGTAAATACCCTTTAAAAGTTTGCCACCTAAAACTCTTTAAAATTATTCCCAAAAAAGTATCATTTATATTTTAAATCTATTAAATCCTGTATTTTTCTTAAAAGTAATATGTTGAATTATTATTATTATTATTTTCTGGGGAGAGGGTTCCTCTGCATGGGTCAGGGCTTGCATTGTTTGAGCTGTCTATGTTGAATTATTTTGGCAGGCTATCATTCATATGTATAATAATGATAAATAATTTAATTCCTAAAATATTATTTCTTCTGTGTGGATTAGCATTGCTAGGTGAGCTTGGCTCTTGGCTTAGGAATGTAATGGGAAATATTAGATTTCAGACACTCAGAGGAAATTCTCTGCCCACTCATGGTGGATAAACACACATTATACTATTTACATATATTGCGTTTCTCTCTCTCTTCCACTTGAGAAAACAAAGCTAATAAATCATATTTATAGTTAGCAATGGAGTCTTTGTTTAGTGAACCTTATAGAGCATCAGGTGTTTTTTCTCCATGGGTCTTTAAACTGAAACCTAATTGTCCCATGTCACATCTGTTCACATCAATCAGGTCACATTATTTTCTTTACAATGTATTATTTGAGTTGATATGATTGATGTGACTAACTGTGATAGCTCTAAAAGTTCTGTCAAGCATTACAGAAAATTTCAGAACCTCAGGCCTGCAGGCCAAGGAATCTCTATTTATGCATAATTTGGTATAGAGTTAAATTTAGAAGGGCAATACAGTTCACCAGTTTAAGAATTTTTGACAGTGATTCTTGACAAACTTTTCAATGATACAGAAAAAGTCTGAGTACTTTGGTAGGACAGAGATAAGGTTAGGGAGTCACTGCCCTGTTGTAAATCAGATAAATTCAGAGGAATCCGAGTGGAAAGGGCTTTACAGTTGGAAGGTTTGGTTTTGAATCCCAGCATCTCATATTCCAGTAATGTGACCTTGCAGAAATCACTTTAATTCTAAGAACCACAGTTTCTCATCTGTATCATCTATCACATGAAGTATTGTGAGAATAACAGGAAAGAATATATCTAAGGGAAAGTTATAAATTACAAAGTATTGTAACAGGACTCCACAGTTTTGATGAGAGCTTACACTGAATTGGAGTCAAATACACAGAAAGAGTAACTATTAAAATAATTAGGTCTTTGATTCTCAGGAGCACCTCAAATTGTAAAAGGAAGTCAAGTTATGGGAGGGGTGGAACACCTCCCGGCCAGCATCCTCAGGCATCTAATAGTTACCTTTCTGTGTTAGCCATTACAGACTCAAAAGTCTGAGTGGTCATTCTAATTGAAAATATTCTCTTGTTGCTGATATAGTCTCCACTCGTACTTTCACTGGAAATTAACTGTCATTTTAAACCTTAAAACAGGGAAGCTCTGTTAGTATCATTAGAACTCTCCATGTGGGATTGTGGTTTGGAATCTTCCCTCACTGCATTTCATTATCGCCAGAGACGTCTGTTCAGGGTGACTTTGTGTTCCTCTTTGACTTGTTTTCATAGACAATTTGCCGTAAAGTAACTTATACATTTTCTATCTATAAGCTTCATCTATAAGTTTTACCTGTAACTGTAAGTAAAATTTAAGCTTTAAACTATCTGTAATACACATGAGCTGAGCAGAATAAAAGAGCTGTCTCATTAACCAGAAGTTGGGGTAGAGAAAGAAAAGTAGCGACTGGAAAGTGAAGACAGGGAAAGTGAAACAGCCTTACTGAAGGATTAAGATACTTGTTGTTTGGCAAAGAGGGCCAACTTTCTTCTTTCAAGTGTAGCTGAAATTGCCATTCTATTTTCAGCTTCAATCTTGGCAAAGTCCTTCTTGCTTCAGTCTTCTTATGCATAAAATTGTCCCTTCTATAGCCAAACTTCCGTATTGTGAGGTTGCAAATCAACTCAACTCTAACTCAAATGTGCAAAGTAATAGCAGCTTCTTTAGATCTCTAGGTAGTCAGAAAATATATATAAACTGATTTTGATGCCAGCTGAGGCGGCACATGCCTGTAGTCCCAGCTGTTTAGGAGGATGAGTCTGGAGAATCAGTTGAATACAGGAGTTTGAGGCTGCACTGTGCCATGATTACGCCGGTGGATAGTTGCAGCACTTTAGTCTGGGCAAAAAAAAGCAAGACCTTGTCTCTAAAAAATAAAAAAGTTTTAAACAATGTAACTCAGTTCAGCATGAAACAATGGGATCTGAAAACTTAGCTTTTCTCTGTAGGTAACTCAATTTACTTTATATTACTTAGGTTCTTTTGGGGGTCATCTTCTTCTCTGGGTTTGTCCCCAGATAGCATCTTTTGGAAGGGAGTGGGATATTAGACGTCTATTAGCATCTTTTGGAAGTGAGGTGGCGTTATTGTCTGGGCTTATTGAGAGAATTGAGGAAAGCAGTATCTCCTTGGCCTCAGCCTGGACTTTAGGAGCTACATTGGCTGTTTTATCTCACTTCTGGGCTTTTTTCTGTTACTGGTATTTATTGTTAACAGTTATGGCAATGCGCTTGTGTTTGTTTTATCTTTAGCTCAGTGAGGACATCGTGTTTTCTCCCCGTTGACTTGGTTCCACCTTGGCCCTACTTAGCATTGTCTGAACTTCCGAAGCCCAGAGTATTCTGCTTCCTTTAAGAATCCTCATCTTTACTACAGCAGCTACCCCAGAACAATAATTCAGAGTTGCTTCAAAATTTACTTGGCAGGCTTCTGATTCTCGGTCTGAGGGGTGGTCTCCCTCTAAAGTTCCAAAGACAGAGAAGGCCCAGATTTCTTGTATTTGGAGTTTATGCAATTTACTTGTTTTCTGTGAATACAGGAGTTGAGGCTGCAATGTGCCATGATTACGCCTGTGGATAGTTGCAACACTTTAGTCTGGGCAAAAAAAAGCAAGACCTTGGAGAAAGTTTATGGAGATGCATGTTATACTTTTTATAATTCTTTTCTCCCTCTTTCTTCTCTCTGACTTCCTCCCCACATTCCTCCTACCAGAAAACAGGGGCTTTCCCTTGACTTCCCCTGTATCGTATTTATCCCTCAATGGAGCAGCAAGACCCATCTTTGGTGTTATAAGTAAGACTATCTTTTCTACTCTGTGGGAGAAATCCTATAATGTGATCTATATAATGGTTGGATTTGGGTTATAAAAAGGGAGTCTGATCTTTGTTGGATCAATATTAATTATTTTCATCATTTAAATTAAAATGAGAACTGAACCATATAGGTAAAAATATGAGCACCTTCTATTTCTTACAAAATTTTTGTTCCCAGCTATTACTTATTTTCCTTTATTATTTTTCTTTGATTTCTAGGTTGGATTGTTAGGTATGAATTACCCAATTTCTTTCTTTTTTTTTTTTGAGACAGAGTCTCACTATGTCATCAGTAGAGTGCTGTGGCATCACAGCTCACAGCAATCTCAAACTCTTGGGCTTAAGCAATTCTCTTGCCTCAGCCTCCCAAGTACCTGGGACTACAAGTGCCTGCCACAATGCCCGGTATTTTTTGGTTGTAGTTGTCATTGTTGTTTGGCAGCCCAGGACTGGGTTCAAACCCACCAGCTCTGGTTTATGTGGCTGGCGCCTTAGCCGCTGAGCTACAGACACCGAGCTATGAAGTACCCAATTTCTTTAAGTACTAAATTTGAAGTTGATATCTCTGACATTTTACTTTCATACTTCTTGTTTTATTCTAATTTTGAAGGTACATCCTCAGTCTTTCAAATACACATTTTGGGTTGTGATTATCTTTGAAATTTTTTAGAGCAATTTTTGTGAAACCATAGATGGATAAGTAAAATAAAAAATGTGTGTTATTTTCAAATATGAGTTCTGATGTGGAAGCAATGCAGCACAGCCAGCTCAAAATGTTAACACAGTGTTTAGAAAGAATATGGCTAATGAACAAAGTCAATGGTTTGAGAAATTCTTTTCTAGTGATTTTAATCTAAAAAATGAGCCACGTGGGCAACCCGACACCATGGTGGACAATGATGAGCTGAAAGCAGATCATCTCAATCTATGCATGAATTAGAAGCAAGATTTAATGTTACTATTCCAACAATATTGGATCATTTGCAGCAAAGTGGCATGTAAAGAAGCCACTTTCTACAATTCCTTTTTTCCTTTCTTCTCTCTGACTTTCTCCCCAGACTCCTCCTACCAGAAAAGAAGGGCTTTCCCTTTACTTCCCCTATATCATATTCGTCTCCCAATGGAGCAGCAAGATCCATCTTTGGTGTTATAAGTAAGACCAAAGGATATCCTGGGTAGGATAAATGGGTTTCATATGAATTAAGTGAGTGTCGGAAGAAGCATCATCTTGAAGCTGTCTTTCTTTGCTGATATGACATAAAGGTGAATCATCTCCATATTGTATTGTTATATGTGAAAAAAATAGATTCTTTTTGACAATCTTAAGCATTCAGCACAATGATTGGATAAAAATGAAATGTTGAAACAGTCCAAAGAAAACTAATGGTGTGCGTTTAGTGGTTCAGTGCTGGTATTACCACTACAACTTTATGAAACCTGGTCAATCAATTAAAGCAGATGTCTACTGCAAACAATTGGATGAAATGATGAGGATGCTTGTGATTAACAATCTGAGATTATTCAATAAAGACTGGGCAGTCCTCTTGCAACACTTGACCCCATGCCACACAAACAATGCTGCTCAAACTATAGAATCTGGACTTGGAAACTCCCTGTCATCCACTATATTCACCAGACCTTGCACCAACTTACCACCACTTCTTCTAGGTTTTGGACCACTTTTTTTTTTTTTTAAGAGACAGAATCTCATTTTATTGCCCTCAGTAGAGTGTGGTGGCATCAAGGCTCACAGCAACCTCCAACTCCTGGGCAATTCTCTTGCCTCCCGAGTAGCTGGGTCTACAGGCGCCTGCCATAATGCCTGCCTATTTTTTGTTGCAGTTTGGCCGAGGTTGGGTTCAAACCCACCACCCTTGGTATATGGGGCGGGCAACCTACCCACTGAGCCACAGGCGCCACCCTGGACCACTTCTTACAAGGAAAAGTGTTCAATTCTCAACAAGCTTTGGAAAACATCTTTTGCTATTTCATAGCCACATGCTCTTCAGGCTTCTTCATTGTTGACATAAACAAGTTACTGTTAAGACAGCCAAACTATGTCAATACTTCAGATTAATTGTACTGCTTCTTGTTTGAGATATAATAGACTAAACTTTTGACTTGAAGTTGGACATTTCCTATTTGATGATATTTCTTTGTAATTCAATCATGTGTCAGTCAGGGTGTTATCAGGAAAAAAGAGCTTACAACAAAAGGGGATTTAATATTTAATGTAAGGAATTGGAATGCAGAGAGAAGCTGACAAGTTAGAAGAGGGCAGTGAAGTAAATAAAAATTTAGTAACGGCAGAAAGTTACCACTATCTTTTTTTCTCTGGGCTTGAGAGGAAAAGGAAGAAGGTGACATTGTTGTCTTCAGGGTCTGAAGCTATCGGATCCACGTCCAGGGATGGATGGAATCAAAAAGAAAACAATGATAATACTAAAGGAGCTGACCATGGTTGAGAGGTACAGAAATAAATAATTTGATTTTTTTGTTTCTTTTTCTTCTCCAAACTATAACCAGTGGCCAAGTCAGAAGTGTACTAACATAGACATTGGAGAAAGTTCCAGCCCTCCCTATGGGGAGGGAATAGGGAGGGGATGGATCTGAGAGCAAAGAGGACCAGGAGTGGCATAAACCACTTTTCTAGAAGGCCTTTAGATGGGTGGTTGCCCATCTCCTCTGTTGGAAGCAGTCCCTCCGGGAGGTTTCAGACTGTTATAATCCGGATTGGATATCTGGTAGGCTTAGTTTACAGTGCTTATCCTGGGATGGCCCTCAGGCCCTTCACCTGCGGATTTCATTCATCTCTCTCAGGAGTTGGATTTTCTGCTTCCCATAGCCTATATCTTTGTTTTTCTAGGTTTATCTGTTCAACTATTGAACTATTTTTTCTAGTAGCTTCCTAAGAAATTGTTATCAGAAAGTATATTTTGAGGTATTATGGCTGAAAATATCTAAATATCTTTATTCTATCTAACACCTGGTAGTTTAACTACATATAGAATTCCAGATTTTAATCATTTTTCTTTAGATTTTTGAAGGCATTATTCCATGGCCTTCTATCTTCCACTAAGTATTGAGAAGTCTAAAGCTATTTTGGGGGGAGGTGTTGTTTTATTTATTTTTATTAATTTTTGAAATAGGTAATATATGCATGGTATGAAAGTCAGAAGCAACAAAATGGTAAGTGAGAGAAGTAAGTTTTCAGTACCTTCACTGCCCCAGTCAACCGGCTTTCCATTCTCAGGGTTGCAAATACTATTACCAGCTTGTGATATCCAGAATCTGAAAATATTCTACATACGTGTATATCTATGTATCAATTATCCAATCAACCTAAATCTTCCCATTTGCATAGATTTGTGTGTGAGTGCTTTATGTATTGTACTCTGCAGGAATTGGAGGTCTTTTGCTAAGACACTGGTTGAAAGAGAGGCCTGAGGGGCTGATATAATCTTTCATGCTAACCTAGGTCAGGTGTTCATTGACCATGACTTCATCTCTGCCATACATTGTAAGCATTGTGGACCTTATCAATGAAAGCATGGTTATTATTTTCAAAATGTTATCTGCACACCACGGAGAACAGGGGATTTATGTATCTTTGGATATGCAACACACACATTCCTTGTTTTTATACTCTTTAACCTGCTGGACACCCTCTCTGAGTGGTACCTATTCTCCATTCAGCATCATCTACAACTTCACTTCTTTTCTTTGTTCCATGCTACATATTCTCCCATTTGGTTTAATTTCTCTGTTAAGTTGACCATCTCCTCCAGTAGCTTCCTAAAAGGATGAGCTGAGTAAGAGTAAAGTTCTTACCTGACCAGGTACAAAAGTCTACTTTCCTATTTGTAAAGGGATAGAATTGAATATAAAAAAGAATTTTCCTTCAAAATTTGGAGACCTTACTGCAGGATCGAAATGTAGAAAGCCTAAACTTATTTTACTTTAAGTCCTTTGTATGTGACCAGCTTTCATTTTCTAGAGACTCCTAGAATCTTTTCCTAGTGTTGTGGAATTTCAGATGATGTGAGTCTATTTTTATTCATTTTTTTGACAGTATATGAAGTCTTTTAGTCTAGAAACTCTACAGTTATGATGAATTTTTTTGAATTATTTCATTGCTGATTTCTTCCTTTATTTTTTCTCTTTCTTCTTTTCCTTGAACTTCTGTGTTTTTGGATATTGAATAATCTATACTAGTCTTCTACTTTTAGAATTTTTTTTTTTCTCATTGGGTGCAGTGGCTCACACTTGTAATCCTAGCACTCTGGGAGGCCAAAGTGGGTGGATAGCCTGAACTCACAGGTTTGAGACAAGCCTGAGCTAGAGCAAGATCTCGTCTCTAAAAATAGCCAAGTGTTGTGGTGGGTGCCTGTAGTCCCAGCTACTTGAGAGACTGAGGCAAAAGAATCGCTTGAGCCCAAGAGTTTGAAGTTGCTGTGAACTATGATGCCAAAGCACTCTACAGAGGGCGACAAAGTGAGACTGTCTCAAAATAAATAAATAAATAAATAAATAAATAAATAATATTTTTTCTCTTATTCATCTCTTCATTTTTTGTTCTACTTCGTGTAGATGGTCTCAAATTATATTCCAGTTCTTCTAATAAGGTTTTCATTTTTGTTATTACTTTTCTAACTTGAAAGGATTTTTTTTTTGTCATCTGAATATTTGTTTATAATAGAATCCTCTATTTTTGGTTTGTGTGTCTGCAATATTGCCTCTTTTCTCTTAAAGCAGATTTATGATAATAGCCTGGTCAGGGCAATTAAAAATAGTGGGAGGATTTACAACTGAATGGAAACTCTTGGCACCTGAAAGAGGCTTGTGACCATTATCATTCTGTGTTCAATTAGGGACACAGAGCCTCTACTGAATTAGGAAAACATAGTCTCCATAAATGTTAAAATATTTATCATTGGGATTAGACCTAAATAATTGTGGGATCAGTTAGAGAAGTGAAAGATGGCAGATCCCTATGTAAAGTCACTAGCAAGTCCTCCTGAGGCACTGATGTGGATGGACAAGTCAGAGTTTCTAGGCAATCTAAGAAGTCCAGCATGTACAGCCATCAGAGTGGGACTACACACAGGAGCTCAAGGAGAAGACTGGAGGAAACTGTTATCTCTGTGTTGTCACTATCATTTGCCTCCAGGTGTCTAGTGGTAGGCCTGGGAATGCTGATTGTCATCAAGGCCTTTCATTGGGAAGAAGAAGCCATGGAGCTGAGGAGAGGGAGAGACGAGCTGGAATCTCATCTCTGCACTTTCTAGCATCCTATTTAACTGTAGAGTTCTAACACAGTAATGCCCACTGCTTACTCCAAATCTCATGCAGGTTTTTCTTATGGCTAGTTATAACTCAGAACCATACAGAGAAAGAGAAATGTAACTCCCAAACTAACCAAGTTGGCAACAAAAAATACGAAGACTGTGAGCATGGTTGTAGAGTGATCTGTGTGGGTGTTTGGTTTTCTTTTTGAGCTGGTCAAGTGGCCAAAGAAGACTATTCATTTCTTGCACAGTGAAGAAATGCCTGACTGTAGCTAATTGCTAAAGAGAGAGGAATACAGAGGGGTGGCCTTAGCAATTGTGCACATATTCACGTAGTATCTTTGTTTTGAGCATATCTTTTCCTGTGTAACCCCAGTTCTTAAGTCTAGAGTCCCCTGTTTATTTCTTTAGAGAATCCTCAGTATTTTTCCTAGTTACAGCTTGGGTCATCCTCATTTATAAGGGTTTTTGAGATACCCAGTACCTTGGGCAATTCTTTGACTTAAACTAAGTTAGCTCTTGGCTTCTCTCCTTGATAGATTAATATTTCACATTTCTGCTGAGTCATTTCCTGCTTATGTATTTGTATCTATACAATATCTGCATATGTTCTCTTTTCTTTCATGAATTTATATCCTTAAAAACTTTTATTGTCGTTTTAGTATGGCTGAAAGAGCGAACAAAAATGGATGCATGTGTTCAATATGCCATCTTTGGCTGGGAATTCAGGCAAAACTTATTTTATCCCCTTTTAAACAAAAGGGATTGGATTTTAAAATGTTCACATAGCCTATGGTGGGAATATTCAGATATGAAATGGCTTGAGAACATATCCTGGCTTTTCTTCCACTCCCTACTTTGTCTACAGAATAATAAACCAGCCAGATCTGCAAGCTGGCTAAGTTAAGAAGATGCCTCTCAGGCTACAATTTGTGCCAGATTCACACTTATTTCTTCAGTAAATAGGTATATTTTGAGCAACCACAACATTTTAGGACTGTTTTTAGGTAATGAGTATATGAAAATAACCAATAGAAAATTACTGCTCTTGTAGAGTTTACATTCTAGTAGAAAGAGACAAATAATAAGAAAAATAGCCTGAAGGCTACAAAGAAAAATAAATCAGGTTAAGAGGATAGGGCAAGGCTATTTAGTATACAATGAATAGGGAGGCCTCTCTGGAAGGTGGCTTTTGATCAGCGACCTGAAGAAAGTAAGGAAAGAAGGTGAGGAAAAAGAGTATTGGGCAGATGAATCAGTACTGTAGAGTCTGAGATTGGATTAGTCCAAATAATCTCTGAGGTAAATTATATTGGTGAGGCTGACCATTGACAGGTTTGGTATAGTTCTTACAGAACGACTGGCTCCTATTGTTCCTTTCTTCATATACCCATATCTTTGGAGGAGCAAAACTGTTTAGAGTATGAGAACACAGGTAGAAGAATTTATTCTCTGTGGTTCCAGGTGGAGCTGAGAAAGCACCAGGAGAGGAGAGGGCCTGTGTCTCCACAGCCCTGACATGAACATCAGGATTCCATGAGGCAGCTCAACCAAGTCTGTGAATTCCTGTAAGAGGGGCTGTACTTTCTAGTGGCCTATGGACCTAGAAGGAAACACAAACTTAACTCAGTGATCCTGAAATGATATGCCGGGCTGATTTGTTGAAAGATGGCTATTGAGTGAAAGATGGCTGTTGAAAGATGGCTGCTATTTGCATCTGGAGAGAACAGAAAACAAGATGCCTTGTTCTTTTGCCTCAGCAGAGTGGTAATATAAAAAAAGACTGGCACCTTAAAAAAATTGAACAAATCAACTATTGTACTTTTTATCCCACTTGCTAGTTTGTCACTGTCTGAAGGAGCCTAACAGACTGAGTAAACAGCTGAAGAACAGATGTGAACATGCAGAGGAAAAGTGCTAACCCCTTAAGCAGGTTCAGTAACCAGAAAGGTGAAGATCAAGCTAAAAATGGATGGTTCTATCTGAACTAAAAGTTTTGGGAAAGGTAGAATAAATATTTGGACAGAGTTTCACTCTTTCACCCAGGGTGCAGTGCAGAGGCATCATAGCTCACAGCAGCCTCAAACTCTTGAGCTCAAGTGATCCTCTTGTCTCAGCCTCCGGAGAAGCTGGGACTACAGGTACCCACCACCATGCCGGACTATTTTTAGAGATGATGTCTTGCTCTGGCTCAGGCTTGAATTCCTGAGCTCAAGCAATCCACCCACCTCAGCCTCCCAGAGCACTAGGATTACAGGCGTGAGTGAGCCCCTGCACTGGCTAGGTAGAATAAGTCTTTAAAAAGAAAGCAATAAGGTCTTCCTCAGACAAAATTACAGTGCATATACATACAAAAAAGGACTCTGGGAATTACGAAGTATGATTTTCAAAAATAAAAAATCTCATTAGACTAAGTGAAAAAGAGGATGGTCTTTGCTGATAACTAATTTAGTAGTTCGAGGGATCAAATAAAAAAATTAACCTATAGGCCCCGCCCCCCTCCCCTCCCACGCGGCTCACGGCGCGGCCCGGCCGGATGCCCTTGCGGCCCCCTCCCCGCGCCCGGGCCGAGGGCGAAGCGCGCTGGCCCGGCTGCCTCCCAGCCCGCCCCCGGCCGGCCTCCTCCTCCCCCCGGACGCGAGGCGGGGCCGGCGCGGCGGGCGGCGGGGGCCGGGCCGGCCGGCGGAGGGGCATCCTCAGGCCTTCCCCATAAGGGCCATTCACAAACAGATTCTCGGAGTGTTCCCAGGAGCTGCCCAGCCATTCTGACAAGGAAGCACAAAAAGGGACGCGTAACTGTGTTTGGTGCCACAAACAATGCTGTGCCCCATGAGACCATCTGGCAAATATACGTTCCACATTTTAATATGAAAAAGCAGAACCTACTGTGCATCTTACCAGGGAGCTTGCGGGTCAGGTCAAGAATGAATCTTTTCGGAAACACCCTTTAGTTCTGGGTTCATCAGAGTCTTTTCAACCTACAAAGATGCATTTACAGACCTTATCTCATGGCCACTGCTTGGCAACCTTTTGAGGATGTGAGACCCGCAGAAGAGTAAAGCGTTGCTTCTCTGCACTTCCCTCCCTGTCTGCTAGAACGTTCCTCATGAACGCCTTTCCAGTGGTTGCTCTCCAGTCCAAATGGGAGGCCTTTGGCCCACAGGGGAGCTTTAGGTTTCCTGGGTGCTTTTCAGAGTCAAAAGAGGGTGTCAAGAGAGCGTCTGTGAGTGCCAAAGTGCAGATAATCCTCAGCTCGCTGCAGCGCGACGAGGCTGCTCTGGCCATGAACCATGAGCGAGCACCACTGAGAAGCCAGAGGGCCAAGAGGTGCTGAGACTCCCGGCTGGCTGCCAACCCTGCTGTGTGCAAAGAGCAACCTGCATTCGCTGCCTGTGGTCGTGCTGACAATTTTGACCACATGGGGGAAGAGGAAGCTGCAGACCTTGTACCCTTGGTCCTGGATTCGGACAGTGATGTTTCTGTGGACTGGGACATGGAGGAGGCCATCCAAGAGAATCTGAAGGCAAAGGGCGGAGCTACACAGCCTGTGTCCAGCAGGGCCCAGCCCCGGGGGGCCCAGTCCTTTGGAGCCACAGGCGAGACCAGTAGATGTAAACCGGAGCCTCCTCACAACAGTGCCCCCGCTGCTCTGTGTCCCCCCAAACTGGTCCCTGGCAGCCATGTGGGAGCCAGCAAGGACCAACGCTCCACCTCCCCGGTTAGTGTCAGCAGCGATGACTCCTTTGAACAGAGCATCAGGGCAGAAATAGAGCAGTTTCTCAATGAGAAAAGGCAATATGAAACCCCAAAATGTGATGGGTCCATGGATAAAAAATTAGAGCCAAATGAAAATTCTGCCAAATCACTGCTTAAATCCTGCAAAGAGCTGACCGTTAAGGGGGCACCAGGGCAGGATCTGACGGCCGCCTGCAAGGAGTTCGTCTTCCGAAAACCTCCCAGGTTCACAAACGTGAATGCACAGCCCAGAAGCCTCAGATCTAAGGTCACCTCCGGGCCAGAGACCATGTGCAGCACAAAGCCGGCAGCCCTCCAGCCTGCCACCCCCTGCCGCCCTGCAGAAGCCACGCAGAGTAAGGGCGGGGTTAAGAGGAGTGTTGGCACCACAAGGCGGGGAAAGCTGGTCAGGACTGCTGCCCTGGCGCCTGAGGGCTCTGTCTCCAGCAGCGACGACGACATGGAGGCGGCCATCCAGCTGTACCAGCTGGAGAAAACAAGGAAGGAGGCCAGTGGGGGCCCGCCACAGAGATCCCAGTGCCGGGAGGACAAGAGGACCGACCCACCCGCAGACAGCACAAGCAGTGCCCAGAAAAGTGCCTTGCCTGAAACCCATAGGAAAACACCCAGCAGGAAGAAGTCCGGGGCTGCAAAGCCTGCTGAGCCCGGCCCAGGGGACCTTGATGCCAGCCACACTCCCAAGCTGCCAAAGGAAACCAAAACTCCTCTTGCAGTAAGCACAGCTTCCAGAAGCTAGTTGGTGGAACGATCCTCATGCCGACAGGCAGACAGGTCCGCCGAGCTGATGTGTGCGGAAGCTATCCTGGACATTTCCAAGACGATCCTGCCAGCCCCTGCAGAGAGCAGCGACAGGTCCCTCTCCACAACCCCACTCTTCTACTCCCGGAACGTGCCTTCCTGCTCTGGTGGTGATAGCAGTTCCGTGGACAGTGACAATAGCATAGAGCAGGAGATCCGGACGTTTTTAGCCCGCAAGACTCCATCAGGGAGTTTACTAGCCAGAGCCGAAAGTGACCCTCAGGCTGCACAGAGGCCGCTGTTACCACCAGGCCCCAACAGCCAGACTGGTGGCCCCAGGGCCCCTCTCCCTAAAATACCAGACCTGTCACTAAGCTGTAAAAGGACATACAGGGGCAGCAGCCACACAGTAAGGCCATCCATGCCCAAGAAAATGAGGGAGGTGGTAAAAGAGGGTGGCCAGGACATTGACCATGCCCTGGGGACACCTAAGCCTGGCTGTGATGGACAAGACCTGCCCACAAGCTGGCGAGGCCCCTGGGAGGGAGGGTGAGGCCAGGAGGCCCGGTGGTGCACATGTGCCTCAGAGCCACTGAAAGGCAGTTGAGGCCAGGTGTGTAGATGAGAAAGAGAGCTCTGAGGACAAGAGCAGCTCACTGGACTGTGATGAGGACCTTGACACGGCCATTAAGGACTTGTTAAGATCCAAACAAAAGCTTAAGAAGAGGTGCAAGGACCCCAAAGCTGCATGCTAGAAGGTCAGGTTCAGCACTACTGAGACGCGGTTCTTGGATAAGCCAGGTGGGTACCAGAGAGACTGGAAAGACAGAACCCCACAGGTGCTGAAAAGCTGCCTCTCCAAGTCCAACAGAGACAGTGGAGAGAGGCCCGAAAAGACCTCCGAGCATCTTTGGCAGTGTGACAGAGTGAACCAAGCTTGAGGGTACTGGGGACCAGGACGTGGTCCCAACCTTCTGATTAAGGAGAAACGCCTCCGAAGGGAATCTGTTCCCTGCTGAGCATCAGAGTCCAGCTCCAAGCCCCAGCTTCCTGTCTGATGACAGTTCTGTGGACAGCAACGATAGCATCTAACTAGAGATTAGGAAGTTTTTGGCGGAAAGGCTAAGGAATCCGTGAGCAGCTCAGAAGTTCAAGCGGAGGGTGCCCACGCTCTTGGCATGGGGGGCCCCCCGCCAGGCCGAAGGTGTCGTGCGGGAAAGAGCCAGCCCTGCAGCCCGGGGTGTGCACTCAGAGCCAGAGGGTTAAGGGGGCCCCTCAGCTGACCCAGGGACTACTAGGAGCCAAGAGAGCTGGAACGCAGAGGGGGACCGGCGTCTTCAGCCAGGGCAGGAAGAGCCTGGCTGCTCCTGCCAGAGGCACCAGTGGGAATATCTCTGCCAAGGGGTCTCCAAGTAGGAGGAACGTTTAGGTCCACAAAGACCAGGGCCCACGAGGGGCAGAGCCTGCTGTCGCCGACAGTGGTTTTGGTCAGCTGCCCAGCTGTGCCAAAGCAGGCACTGAGGCAGGAGGTGCCAGGGAGACCTTCCATGTGAGTTTCGGGAGCGGAG
Source organism: Nycticebus coucang (assembly GCF_027406575.1). Lineage (NCBI taxonomy): Eukaryota > Metazoa > Chordata > Mammalia > Primates > Lorisidae > Nycticebus > Nycticebus coucang. The sequence goes on along the minus strand of NC_069784.1, from coordinate 98,409,076 downwards.
CTTCCCAACTCCCAGCTCAGGAGCTGAGAAAGACACTTGACCCCAGGCTGACCTCACCCTCCCTTGGAGCGACTTTGCCCACCAGAGTTGGCTGCCCAGCCCGTGGGCGCTGAACTCGGAAGGCAGATACTCAACGTGGAGAGCTCGCCTGGGGAACCAGAGAGAAAAGCAGCTGGAGGGCCTAACCAGGGGCTCGCCCAGCCTGCCTTTCACAGGCTTCTCCCAGCTGCTGTCCACTCAGCTCTTCCACTTCGGAGGAAAGAGTGTGTCCGGGGATAGGGTTGGGGGGGGGGGCAAGCAGGCAGCTTTCTTCAGCCCCCACCTGGGGCTGCGTTTGCAGGGCCCGTCCTTCTCAGCCTTCAGGGAGGCCCAGGCCGGGGCCATCCCTGTGTTTGGAAGCCCACACCTGCTCGGGAAGAAGGATGGTGGGTCCTGGCCATGACAGAAGGTCCAGGCAGGGCTCGGCTTGCATGGTAGGAAGAACTTAGGCCCAGAGGAGAACATTCTAGACCTGCGATATCGGCAAAGGGTCGTGGACAAGGATGACCAGGACCAGGAGGCCCTGGGCAGTGATGCCAGTGACTTCAGCGACACCTCCATGGAGGATGGCGGTGGCACCTCAGTGGTGAAGGGCAAAGCTCTGTAGTTGTGAGTATGCATCCTGATGTTCGTACCATTTGTGGAAAGCAGCCTGTGCATGTACCTGTGCAGGTGGTGTTCGTGAGTACAGAGCATGACGCTGTGTGTTACACGCATCCCTGTACATATGTACACTGACATGAAACCATGGTTTTATTTACAGATGTGTCCCAATAAATTTGATTTTTGTACCTTTTTGTAAATTATTTAAAGTGCTGTAAAAAGCAAAAAGTAAAAATATTGTCGTTCATGTTTGTAGGGCGTCCCTAACTGCAGTTTTCTGTGGTCTGCTTGCAAGTCTTAGATTAGCAAACATTTGGTTCTTACCATCACGGCCAGGTTCACAGACTCTGTGAAGCCACTGCTGTCCTGTAGACTGCTGGTGACGGTGTACCACCATTCAAGTGGAGAGAGACAGCAGTCGCCCTGGCCAAGAATCACTGGAATGCCCAAAGGTGTCTTTTGGGAAGCTCCCAGGACAACACTTTTTGTACAAAGGACCTCCCATCCCAGTCCCTTGAGGCCAGAGCACATCTTCTGAAAACGGCAGTCACAGCCTTCAGCTGCAAAATGTTTTGAAGCACAAAGACCAACCAGCACCGAAGGGTCAACTAGCTGGGCCACTGCGGGTGGAGGCCAGGAGATCCCTGCTGTGGCTCTGGAGCCCCAATTTGTTGATATTGTCCGGTCACTAGATGATTCTAAATCTAAATAAACCTCTTTTTATATGGGAAAAAAGAAAGAAAAAATTAACCTATAACAGCAAAAACAAATAAAACACACAAAAATGGAAAGCCTGAGAAAAGGAAAGATAGTCGGAGGACAGTTTCAGGAATCAGATCAAAATAAAAATTGTAATTCTAGTAAAAATTTTAATTCTTATTGGAACTACTACTCTGCCCCACCAGAGATGACTGCAGAGCCCATCCAGCAGTTTCCCACCTGATTGCAGAGTGCAGCCCATGGTTTCACTGGTCCACACAACACAGCAGCAACACCATTCAACTTCAGAGCACAGGAGATGACTTCAGCCTAATAATAGAACCCAACACCTGCTGTCTAGGGTGGCTTCCAGTTGGCCCATCCAGAAGCCCAAGCTAGAATAAATGGTAATGAACAATCACCACTAAAGAATACCGGCAAAGTCTAGAAGAGGTGGCTGTATCTTCAAATGCACAGTCATCGATGTAAAAACACAAGGGTTGTAAAAATAAGAGAAATATTATAGCACTAAAGAAACTAATGAATCTCTAACAATGGACCCAGAAGGAAGGGATATTTATAAAACGATTGAAAATGAATTAAGAATAATACTTTTTAAAAAGTTCAGGGAATTGATCTTGGAGGCGGAGCAAGATGGCAGCCGAGTAACAGCTTCCTTGCATCTGGGCACCGTGAGTCTGGGGAGATAGGACTCCAGGCATCTCTGGCTGGTGGGATCTGCCTATCATCACCCCTGAGAGGATACAGGGAGTCAGCGAGAGACTTCTGGACCCCAAGAGGAGGACTAAAACAGTGGAAAACTGGCAAGTGGTGGCATGTATTCAATCCGTCTAAACCCGCCCACAACTGTAAGTTCAGTAGCAGCGAGACTGCAAACCAGAAAGGCCTTACCTGTGAACTGTTTTGGTGTCTTTGGACTTGGCACTCAGCTGAACTGCCTTGGGGAGAGCCTGAGCGGGAGTGTGGAGAACTTTGGCCTTTGTCTAGGGCCCCAGTCTGAGCCGCTGAGCCAGATGGAGCTAATAGTGTTTGGCTCTGGGTCACAGGCAGCCATTGTGAGCAATACGCCCCAGAAAACTCCGCCCTCAGGGTCGCAGAACTAGAATTGGGTGGGAGCTGGTAACCCAGTGACCAAGTAGCCTCAGGGTGGGGTCAGAGCCGCCTTGCAACCCTAACCCTCGGGGGCAGAGGGAGACCAGTTTTGGCACACAGGGTAAGTGGATAGCCACTTCAGCAGTGATTCCAGCGATAAGCACTTCCCTGGGAAAGCTTCTGCTCAGCAAGTGAACAAGTTCAAAGTGCCTTTTAAGGGGGCTGAAGAGAGATTTAGGGTGTCTACCTGCTGGGGTTTGAGAAACTAGCAGCCTCCAGTCATATCAGAACTGTGATTAACATCTCCTACCCCAGAAGACCACGTGTTGCCCAGACAATATTCAATAACATATACATACTGCTTTGTTTTTGGTTGTGTTTTTTTTTTTTTTTTTGGTTTGGTTGTTTTTTTTGTTTATTTTGATGTTGTTGATTGTTGTTTTGTTTTTTAAGTTCAACATTTTCCATACAGATCCTTTTTCTTTCTCAATTTTTCTAGTTTAATTATAATTTCCCATTGCTGCCTATTTCAATAATTAGAACTTCATTTTTGTTAGTGTTTCTACCGCTATTATTTGGTTTTCCACCCAATTTTATCCCATAAAGTTTTCTGTTTGCTTATTTTGGTTTGATTTATAGCATTTTTGTCTTTCCTCTCTACTTGGTGGAGGTGGGGTACTGTGTCTGATCAGGTTAGCAAAGAGCTGCTGACCTCAAGGGCACCACCCAACTGGGCAACCCCAGAAGGTGGTTTTTTTTAAGGTTGTATCAAAGTACCCTACTGGACACCTATATTGCTCTGTCTCCCTCTTTCTGTGCCTCTCTTCTTTTTGTCAATATTCCTTTTACCCAGCCCCTCTCCTTTCTCCATTTTTCTTTTTTTTCTTATCACTCGGTCCTCCTTTCTTTCATCCCCTTTTTTTGCTCTTCAACCTTCTCACCCTTCTGGTCCTGTAACCCTTAGTCCACAGGCATGAAAACTTAAAGAGCAAGAGGAAGTGAAAGGAAAATTAGGGCAAGGAAACAGACAAAAGAAATCACTCATGAGGAAGAATCAGCAGAAAACTCCAGGCAACATGAAGAACCAGTCCAGAACAACCCCGCCAAGGGACCATGAGGTAGCTACTGCAGAGGATTCCACCTATACAGAAATGTTAGGAAGGACAGAAAGGGAATTTAGAATACACATGTTGAAAACAATGAAAGAAATGATGGAAACAATGAAGGAAATTGCTAATAAAGTGGAAAATAACCAAAAGGAAATCCAAAAACAGAATCAAATAAGAGATGAACAATATGAAGAATATAAAAAGGATATAGCAGAGCTGAAGGAACTGAAACAGTCAATTAGGGAACTGAAAGATGCAATGGAAAGTATCAGCAACAGGTTAGACCATGCAGAAGAAAGAATTTCAGAGGTAGAAGACAAAGTTTTTGAGATAACTCAGACAGTAAAAGAGGCAGAAAAGAAGAGAGAGAAAGCAGAACGTTCACTGTCAGAATTATGGGACTTTATGAAGCGTTCCAACATATGAGTTATAGGAATTCCAGAAGGGGAAGAAGAATGCCCCAGAGGAATGGAAGCCATACTAGAGAATATTATAAAAGAAAATTTCCCAAATATCACCAAAGATTCTGACACACTGCTTTCAGAGGGATATCGGACCCCAGGTCGCCTCAACTCTAACCGAGCTTCTCCAAGACACATTGTGATGAACCTGTCCAAAGTTAAGACAAAAGAAAAGATTCTGCAAGCTGCCAGGAGTAAGCGCCAGTTGACCTACAGGAGCAAATCCATCAGAGTGGCCGCAGACTTCTCTAATGAAACTTTCCAAGCAAGAAGACAATGGTCATCTACCTTTAATCTACTTAAACAGAACAATTTCCAGCCCAGAATTCTGTACCCTGCTAAGCTAAGCTTCAAAATTGATGGAGAATTCAAATCTTTACAGGTATACAAACATTGAAGAAATTCGCCACAACAAGACCAGCTCTACAGGCAATACTTCAACCTGTTCTGCACACTGACCACCACAATGGATCAGCAGTGAAGTAAGAACTCAGAAATTAAAGGACAGAACCTAACCTCCACACTGATGCAAAAGATAAAACTAAGCAATGGACTCTCACCAAATAAGACGAATAGAATACTACCACACTTATCAATTATCTCAATAAATGTTAATGGCTTGAATTCCCCACTGAAGAGACATAGATTGGTTGACTGGATTAAAAAACACAAGCCATCCATTTGCTCTCTGCAAGAAACACACCTGGCTTCAAAAGACAAATTAAAGCTCCGAGTCAAGGGTTGGAAGACAATTTTTCAGGCAAATGGCATTCAGAAGAAAAGAGGATTTGCAATCTTATTTTCAGATACATGTGGATTTAAAGCAACTAAAGTCAAAAAAGACAAAGATGGTCACTTTATATTGGTCAAGGGAAAAATACAACAAGAAGACATTTCAATTCTAAGTATCTATGCACCCAATTTAAATGCTCCCAGATTCTTGAAACAGACCTTACTCAGTCTGAACAATATGATATCTGATAATACCATAATAACAGGGGACCTTAACACTCCTCTTACAGAGCTGGACAGATCCTCTAAACAGAAATTAAACAAGGATATAAGAGATTTAAATGAGACCCTAGAACAACTGTGCTTGATAGACGCATATAGAACACTCCATCCCAAAGATAAAGAATATACATTCTTCTCATCACCCCATGGAACATTCTCCAAAATTGATCATATCCTGGGACACAAAACAAATATCAACAGAATCAAAAGAATTGAAATTTTACCTTGTATCTTTTCAGACCATAAGGCACTAAAGGTGGAACTCAACTCTAACAAAAATGCTTGACCCCACCCAGAGGCATGGAAATTAAACAATCTTCTGTTGAATAACAGATGGGTGCAGGAAGAAATAAAACAGGAAATCATTAACTTCCTTGAGCATAACAACAATGAAGACACAAGCTGCCAAAACCTGTGGGATACTGCAAAAGCAGTTTTGAGAGGAAAATTCATCGCTTTAGATGCCTACATTTGAAAAACAGAAAGAGAGCACATCAACAATTTCACAAGAGATCTTATGGAATTGGAAAAAGAAGAACAATCTAAGCCTAAACTCAGTAGAAGAAAAGAAATATCCAAAATCAAATCAGAGATCAATGAAATTGAAAACAAAAGAATCATTCAGAAAATTAATGAAACAAGGAGTTGGTTTTTTGAAAAAATAAATAAAATAGATAAACCATTGGCCACACTAACGAGGAATAGAAAAGTAAAATCTCTAGTAACCTCAATCAGAAATTATAAAGGGGAAATAACAACTGATCCCACAGAGATATAAGAGATCATCTCTGAATACTACCAGAAACTCTATGCCCAGAAATTTGACAATGTGAAGGAAATGGATCAATATTTGGAATCACACCCTCTCCCTAGACTCAGCCAGGAAGAAATAGAGCTCCGGAACAGACCAATTTCAAGCACTGAGATCAAAGAAACAATAAAAAAGCTTCCAACCAAAAAATGCCCTGGTCCAGATGGCTTCACTCCAGAATTCTATGAAACCTTCAAGGAAGAGCTTATTCCTGTATTGCAGAAATTATTCCAAAAAATTGAGGAAGAAGGAATCTTCCCCAACACATTCTATGAAGCAAACATCACCCTGATACCAAACCCAGGAAAATACCCAACCAAAAAGGAGAATTTCAGACCAATCTCACTCATGAATATAGATGCAAAAATTCTGAACAAAGTCCTAGCCAATAGATTACAGCTTATCATGAAAAAAGTCATTCATCATGATCAAGTAGGCTTCATCCCAGGGATGCAAGGCTGGTTTAACATATGCAAGTCCATAAATGTTATCCACCATATTAACAGAGGCAAAAATAAAGATCACATGATCCTCTCAATAGATGCAGAAAAAGCATTTGATAAAATCCAGCATCCTTTTCTAATTAGAACACTGAAGAGTATAGGCATAGGTGGCACATTTCTAAAACTGATTGAAGCTATCTATGACAAACCCACAGCCAATATTTTACTGAATGGAGTAAAACTGAAAGCTTTTCCTCTTAGAACTGGAACCAGACAAGGTTGTCCTCTGTCACCTTTACTATTCAACGTAGTGCTGGAAGTGCTAGCCAATACAATTAGGCAAGACAAGGAAATAAAGGGAATCCAAATGGGAGCAGAGGAGGTCAAACTCTCCCTCTTTGCTGACGACATGATCTTATACTTAGAGAACCCCAAAGACTCAACCACAAGACTCCTAGAAGTCATCAAAAAATACAGTAATGTTTCAGGATATAAAATCAATGTCTACAAGTCAGTAGTCAATAGCCAATAATTGTGTACACCAATAACAGTCAAGATGAGAAGCTAATTAAGGACACAAGTCCCTTCACCATAGTTTCAAAGAAAATGAAATACCTAGGAATATACCTAATGAAGGAGGTGAAGGACCTCTATAAAGAAAACTATGAAATCCTCAGAAAGGAAATAGCAGAGGATATTAACAAATGGAAGAACATACCATGCTCATGGATGGGAAGAATCAACATTGCTAAAATGTCTATACTTCCCAAAGCAATCTACCTATTCAATGACATTCCTATCAAAATACCAACATCGTACTTTCAAGATTTGGAAAAAATGATTCTGCGTTTTGTATGGAACCGGAAAAAGCCCCGTATAGCTAAGGCAGTTCTTAGTAACAAAAATAAAGCTGGGGGCATCAGCATACCAGATTTTAGTCTGTACTACAAAGCCATAGTGCTCAAGACAGCATGGTGCTGGCACAAAAACAGAGACATAGACACTTGGAATCAAATTGAAAACCAAGAAATGAAACTAACATTTTACAACCACCTAATCTTTGATAAACCAAACATGAACATACCTTGGGGGAAAGACTCCCTATTCAATAAATGGTGTTGGGAGAACTGGATGTCTACATGTAAAAGACTGAAACTGGACCCACACCTTTCCCCACTCACAAAAATTGATTCAAGATGGATAAAGGACTTAAACTTAAGGCATGAAACAATAAAAATCCTCCAAGAAAGCATAGGAAAAACACTGGAAGATACTGGCCTGGGGAAAGACTTCATGAAGAAGACTGCCATGGCAATTGCAACAACAACAAAAATAAACAAATGGGACTTCATTAAACTGAAAAGCTTCTGTACAGCTAAGGACACTATAACCAAAGCAAAGAGACAACCTACACAATGGGAAAGGAGATTTGCATATTTTCAATCAGACAAAAGCTTGATAACTAGGATCTATAGAGAACTCAAATTAATCCACATGAAAAAAGCCAACAATCCCATATATCAATGGCAAGAGACATGAATAGAACTTTCTCTAAAGACGACAGACGAATGGCTAACAAACACATGAAAAAATGTTCATCATCTCTATATATTAGAGAAATGCAAATCAAAACAACCCTGAGATATCATCTAACCCCAGTGAGAATGGCCCACATCACAAAATCTCAAAACTGCAGATGCTGGCGTGGATGTGGAGAGAAGGGAACACTTTTACACTGCTGGTGGGACTGCAAACTAGTACAACCTTTCTGGAAGGAAGTATGGAGAAACCTCAGAGCACTCAAGCTAGACCTCCCATTTGACCCTGCAATCCCATTACTGTGCATCTACCCAGAAGGAAAAAAAATCCTTTTATCATAAGGACACTTTTACTAGACTGTTTATTGCAGCTCAATTTACAATCGCTAAAATGTGGAAACAGCCTAAATGCCCACCAACCCAGGAATGGATTAACAAGCTGTTGTTATATGTATACCATGGAATACTATTCAGCCATTAAAAAAAATGGAGACTTTACATCCTTCGTATTAACCTGGATGGAAGTGGAAGACATTATTCTTAGTAAAGCATCACAAGAATGGAGAAGCATGAATCCTATGTACTCAATTTTGATATGAGGACAATTAATGACAATTATGGTTAAGGGGGGGTAACAGAAAGAGGGAAGGAGGGAGCGGGGTGGAGCCTTGGTGTGTGTCACACTTTATTGGGGCAAGACATGATTGCAAGAGGGACTTTACCTAACAATTGCAATCAGTGTAACCTGGCTTATTGTACCCTCAATGAATCCCCAACAATAAAAAAAAAAAAAAGGAAGAAGAAGTTCAGGGAATTCCAAGAAAATATAGAGAGAAATTAAATGAAATTTGAAGTTTGACAAAGAAATAGAAACAAATAAAAAAGAAATCCTAGAGATAAAGAATAAAATAGCTAAAGTAAAAAATTCAGTAGAAAGCTTTAACACCAGACTTGCAAGGAAAAGGAAAAATCCAAAAGTGAACGGAAAGATAGAACATTTGTAATTATCGATTTAGGGAGCATAAAGAAAAGAAAGTATCAAAGAATGAAGAAGGCCTACTAAGAAGTGAATTATGAGACACCATCTAGTGAACTAATCTTTGACTAATAGGAGTTTCTGAAGGAGAAGAGAGAAAAGGCGTAGAAAACATATTGAAGAAAATAATGGTTGTAAATTTTCCAAATCTTAGAAAAAATGACAACATCCAGGTATGGGAAGCTCAGAGGTTACCAATGAAACTCAACCCAAAGAGGAGTTCACCAAGGCACCTCATAATCAAAATATCAAAAATCAAAGACAAAGTATTAAAATAGAAGAAATGCATCACATTTAAGGGAACCCTAATACAAGTTTCAGAAGAATTCTGAGCAGAAATCAAATACGCCAGAAGAAAGTAGAATGATAGTGCTGAAGGCAAAAAAGAAAACCTCATCTGGGAAAGCTGTCCTTCAGAAATGAGGAAGAAATAAAACTTTTCCAGATGAGCAAAAACTAAGGACATTCATCAGCACTCTACCTGCTTTACAGGATTGCTAAAGTGAGTTTTTTTGAAGCTGCAATTAAAGAATGTTAATTCACAATGAAACACATATGGAGGTTTGGCGCCCATACCTTAGTGGTTAGGGCGCCAGCCACATACACCAGGGCTGGCAGGTTTGAAACTGGCCCAGGACCTGCTAAACAAAATGACAACTACAACAACAACAAAAATAGCCAGGCATTATGGAGGGTGCCTTTAGTCCCAGCTACTTGGAAGGCTGAGGCAGGAGAATAGCGTAAGCTGAGAGTCTGAGGTTGCTGTGAGCTGTGATGCCATAGAACTCTACCAAAGGTGACATAATGAGATACTCTCTTAAAAAAAAGAAAAAAGAAGGAAAGAAAGAAAGAAAGAAAACATATACGGAAGTAAAAACTTGATGGTCAAACTAATATATAATCATACTCAGAATTCTCTTATACTGTAAAGATGTTGTGTAAAGGAATTTTGTACTTACTAGGAGGGATAAAAGACAAAATTATAAAACAACTTTTGTTGCTACAATAAATTGTTAAGGGATATAAATTGCAAAAACTAATGTAAATTTTGACATGAAAACCATAAAAAGTATGCCACAGGAGTAAAACAATCTAATGTTATACTTAAAGGAACCAGGAAAACCAGAAGAAACTACTAAAGTTTTCTTCGCAAGTAAAACCCAGTATGCGCAATTTTCAAACTAGCTTCATGTCCATGTCCCTTCATTCAAATTCTAAACACTGAGACTTAATGATGAGGTCCACTTACAGACGGTATATCCTGCCTGGGGTTACAAGATACAACAATGACCTTCCAAGTCCATCCTGCCTGGGGTTACAAGTAAGAACAATGACCTCCCAAGGCCATCCTGCCTGGGTTTACAAGATACAACAATCACCTCCCAAGGCCATCACCTGAACAAGGGCTCTCTAACAGTTTTGTAGACTTATTTTTTTTGATCCTGACCGTTTTGAAGAATATTGGTTAGGTATTTTGTAGAACTGATTCCTCAATTATAATTTTTCTGATATTTTGATTAGGGGGCAATATCATAGAGGCATAGTACCATTTTTATCATCTTGTATTAAGATTGCGTATTATCAACAGCATAAACTGTTGATGTTGACATCAATCTTCTGGCTAGATACTGTGTTTATCAGATTTCTCTCTGTAAAATTATGGTTTTCTTCCTCTCTTTTCACACTATAATTTTTGGAAGGAAGTTGCTATGTATAGCCCACACTTAAGGAGTGGGAGTTATGTGTACTCTATCTCCTTGAGGACATTATCTACATAAATTATTTGCAATGCTTCTGTATCAGAGATTTATCTCTTCTCCCTCATTTATTATTTATTCAGTCATTTATTTATAGTAATATGAATTCATGGGTAGTTATTTGATGTTACCCATTAGATAATAATCTAATATTTATTTTGTTACCAAACTGCACTAGTTTTGGCCAGTGAGAATGCTTTCAGTTGGCTTCTGGGTCTCTTTGACATATCTCCGTCATTATGAGTTTTACTGTGAATACTTCTTTACTTTCTAACCCCACAAGATGACCTAATTCATGCTATGTAATTGCCTTCTCTAGTACTAGAATCATACATTCATCCAAAATCCTCTTGTTCTTTTTATTAGAGAATAATTTTAGAAATAATATCCGGGTGCTATGTATGTTCTTTGCTTTTGAGGTGTTATTGGTTGTGGGACATCTCAACATGTGGAACAAAGATATCCTAACCCATATGTACATACATGTACACACATATTTATAAACATTTATGATGTAGCCACTGGTATCTATATGAACTTAAATGAGCTTATTCAGATGTCTCCAACTCTAATCCATTACCCCGTGGATCCTTCAACTTTTTTACCTGTAAACTCTCACTCCTATAGTGAGACATCTGGCTTTAACCATCTGCCATACACTTAATTTTTGAATTCCAACATACATAGATAGCAATATTAGAATTTCTAAACTGTACTACTGTAGGGAAATATATTTTATCAGTTAGAGTGTAGTGCTTATGTGCAATTTGTTTTGCCTTTAGTCTTATAGACCCCACATACTTCCAAAGCTTTTTAGGTCAGCACCCTTTTTCCTCATTCTCTATACTTGTTTTCTGATTCATTAATTTTTTAAGACAAATCATTATATTTTTTTAGATTTGTATTTAAAAAAATACAAAATGGGGCAAATGATTGCAGAATTTTAGTCAAATGCTAACTGGTCTAGTGAAAATTAGAGATACTTTCCTATTGTAAGTTAGTCTGCTTGTTGAAACTATTGTATCACAAAGAGAAAAATAAATCGTTAAGCTGTAGACACTGGCCGAAATGTTTCATTGTCTCATTATTCTATTTTCAAACACAGCAACAAGCAATATCCAGAGATTGCCTGCACTGTTCCTGCTCTCTGATTGACGGTGGGCTCCTTCAATTCTTCAGATGGTCTGGAGTTCCAAAGGCTGTGAAGAAATGACAAGTGGTTTCCTCAACCCTTACTGCAGAGCCCTCTACCGGCAGGACTGGGTTACTGTCAGAAGAGGTGAAAAGTGTTCCAATCTCTTTTATTACTTTCCTCAGGAAAGAAATTGTGAGCCCACGATTAGACCCACTTGTAATCCTCTTAACTTAATTTGAAGAACCAAGGGCAACTTTTTCCTTATCCTTCATAGACATAGAAAAAAATAAAGCTATGTCTGGAAAAACAACCAAGCACTTTGAGTTGGGAATTTACACACTGCTAGTACACACATATGTGGTAGTAGATATTTTAAAATCCTATAATGAGATTTTTTTTCAAGGCATTCATTCCTTTGCAGTAGAGTAACACACTCACAAAACAAACCAATATTTTAAAGTTAACCAAGAGTTTTATGGATGAACTCATCCACAAATTGAAAAGTTCTTGAGTTTTAAAGTCCACATCTAGGGAATTCTGTGGAACAGCACAATTGGATGGTTTAAAAATCATATGACTCTTAAGAGGTTCTGAGAACATACTCTTAGAATGTCACTGATGCTCTTATCATTCTTAAAGCAATCTCTTAAGGGTATTTTTAAATGACTTCTTAGGTTGTTGTTCCATTATAGTCATTTTCTAGGCAATTCCATATGGAAGTGGCAATTTAATTTCAACAACTACAGAGATGATCCTGGCAAACTTCAGCACAGGGAAGAAAATTTTTAGCTTGATATAATCAAATTCATCTATTTTTACTTTTGTTACCCGTGATTTTGAGTTCTTACTCAAAAAGTCTTTGCCCAGACCAATGTCTTGTAGTATTTTCTTAATGTTTTTCTTGAGTAGTTTCATAATATCATATCTTACATTTATGTCTTTAATCTATTTTGAGTTGAATTTTGTATATAGTGAAAGATAGGCATCTAGTTTCATTTTTCTGACTATGGATATCCAGTTTTCCCAGGATCGTTTATTAAAGAGATTAGCCTTTCACCAGTGCATGTTCTTGGCAACTCTGTTGAAAATAACTTGACTCTAAGTTCTTGAATTTATTTTCTGGATTCTCTACTTCATTCCATTGGTCTTTGCATCTGTTTTTATGGTAATACCATGCTGCTTTGTTGTTATAGCTTTGCAGTATAATTTGAAATCAGATAGTGTGTGCCCCCAACTTTGTTCTTTTTTGCTCAGAATTGCTTTAGCTATTTATAGTCTTTTTCAGTTCCATATGAATTTTAGATTTCTTTCTATTTCTGTGAAGAATGTTATTGGTATTTTGATAGGGATTATCCAAGAATATCTTCTGGTTCTATGATGTTTATTTTTTCAGCCCTAACTAACACATTTTCTGTAGCCTTTTCAGTGACCTTGAGACAGAAGTACCCATCTTAGGCATGTCCAGATCTTGACCCACAAATATATGAGAGAATAAATTTTGTTTTAATTGCTAGTTTTTGGAATAAATTTTTATGCAGCAATAGGAAACAAATTCAACTAGTCTCTTGGCTTTCTTAAAAAAAAAAAAAATCCTTTTTCATGTTAGGGAGGACCAGTAACAGAGCTGATTATAGCAGTATTCTCTTAAGACAAAGCACAAAGAATATTTATATCCATTTATTACTAGTGTTTTTGGCATTTTACATAGATCAAATTACAAAGAATGAATATGAATACTTTTTCTTCCTTTCTGCTATTCATGAATTGCTGACTCTCTTATAATGTTATTGGTAATTCTAGACTATTTGCAAAGCTATTAAAGTGGCAATAATTAAATGTGTGATCAATGAATGGTCTACACTCTGAATTTGTTAAATTTCAAATACTTTCTATGTTGTCTGCCTGCATATTGTTATATTGTATTAGATTAGTTAAGATAAACCTTTGAAGCACAGAATTTCAAATACTAAGTCTATTAAGAGCTCTTCTGCCCCAATGCCATCACTATCACTGACCACTAAGGACAGAAGTGATGTGGTTAAGATCAGGACTGACATGTAATTCTATTTTACCTTGAAATGCACGTTCATTGATGAAGCTGTGGCAAATAATGAAATTAGTGAATGAAATGGGATCCCTGTGCATAGTGCTCCTCCTTTATTTATTTGTTTATTTATTTTGAGACAGAGTCTCACTATGTTGCCCTTGGTAGAGTGCGATGGCAGCACAGCTCCCAGCATTGTCAAACTCTTGAGCTTAAATGATTCTCTTGCCTCAGCCTTGTGAGTAGCTGGGACTGCAGGCACCCACCACAATGCCCAGCTAATTACCTGTGTATTTTTAAATACTAGATTTATACTAGTACACCTTGATTTTTTTTTCAATTTTGGGTATGTTTTTACTTTGTAATATGGAAGACAAAGATGTACCACTGTAATAACACATGTCGCTTCTCCATTCTGCTTAGTTACATAGCAATTTTTAGTATTCATTGCTTTTATTTTGTGATATGAAATACTGTTCAATAGTAAGCCACATAGTATGCTATGATTACAATTATTTTCTGTACAATATTTTTTTTCCAGGCGTCAGCATTTGCCTTGTTTTTGCTATTGTTGGCTTTGTTTTCTTGTATTCTCTCTAAACTGTCCAATTAGAGATAATACAGGAAGTCAAGTGTGGTCATATGCTTCAGTTAACCTGCCATTTCCATTTTTATGTTGTAGAAATCATTCCAGGACTATGTTTTCCTCCATTTAAATTTGGCTGCTTTTCAGTCCTGCCATTCTGACACTTCCCTTAACTGTCATAATAGATAATTTCTGCACCTTTCTTCTCTGTCATTAATTTAACAAATATTCTAGAAAGTCATGTACCAGGCAGTATTATGGAGACTGAAGATAAACTGATGAAAAAGAGCTGAAATCACTGCTTTTGTGAAGCTTATATTCTAATAAGAAAAGCGTAACATAAATAAATGTGGTAGGATGTTAAACTGAAAGTTTCCACTGAGGCACCAAAGTCCAATAGACATGACATTCCAAAATGAGGTAGAAAATATCAATATTAAAATTTTCACAGGAGAGAGTTGAAACTTTTTGCATGATTCTTTAACTCCTAAGGGATAATCAAACTGTAAAGAACTTCATTGAGGAATGATTGGGAAAGGATGCTTTGTTTATTCCTTTTTAAATATTAGATGATCAGTAAAGACCTTTCTCTCATCGCTGCTATTTGGGCAAAAATCTAAAGGAAATGAGACAATAAGCCATTATTAATATCTAAAAGGGATGAGCCAAAGAAGATCCAAACATCAAAGGCCGTAATGTATTGAGGACTATCAAAGCAAAGCGGTCAGTAAGGATCAGAATGGCTTAGGGACGGAGGAGGAAGATTAGATGGTGACAGAATCAGAAAGTGAGCAGATAGTGTCTTGACCTGGGGTATGGATGTGAAGACTGATCACTGGCTATGACAAGAAATGGACAGATCCTGGATATGCATGACAGTGAGGCCGGCAGGATTTCCTGACATGTTGGGTGTGGTACATGAGTAAAAGAGAGGAATCAAGAGTTATTTCAATATCTTAGCCTGAGCACCGACAATGGAGCTGGGGAATTTACTGAGATAGGAAAAACTCCAGAAAGAAGAAGAGCCAAGGCAGGAGGATTCCTTGACCCCAGAAGTTCGAGACTATCTCTATCTACCAAACACACACGCACGCAAAATTAAAATGAAAGAGGAGATAGAGCATATCCAAAGGTGCATTTGAAAATGTTAAATTACCAAAGTCTTATTATCCATACAGATAGAAATATCCAATAAGGATTTGTATACTTAAGAGTCTACAGTGTAGGTGAAATGTTAGTGGAGATAAAAGATTGGCAGTGGTCCTCTTCCGGGGACGCTGTCTAGAGGCACTCAAAATGGTGCAGCGGTTGACATACCGTTGTAGGCTTTTGTACAATACAGCCTCTAACAAAACCAGGCTGTCCTGCACCCCTGGTAACAGAATTGTTTACCTTTATACCAAGAAGGTTGGGAAAGCACCAAAATCTGCATGTGGCGTTTGCCCAGGCAGACTTCGAAGGGTTCGCACTGTGAGACCTAAAGTTCTTATGAGGTTGTCTAAAACAAAAAAAACATGTCAGCAGGGCCTATGGTGGTTACATGTGTGCTAAATGTGTTCGTGACAGGATCAAGCGTGCTTTCCTTATTGAGGAGCAGAAAATCATTGTGAAAGTGTTGAAGGCACAAGCAGAGAGTCAGAAAGCTAAATAAGAAAATGAAGGGTTTTGGGTGGTGCCTGTGGCTCAAGGAGTAGGGCGCCGGTCCCATATGCCAGAGGTGGTGGGTTCAAACCTAGCCCTGGCCAAAACCACAAAAAAAAAAAAAAAAGAAAATGAAGGGTTTTTTTTGAGTAATAAAAATTAAAACTGAAAAAAAAAAAAAGATTGGGAGTGATGATGGTATTTTAATGACTTGGTATGTTAATGTCTTGGATCACTAAGTCTGTAAGGGAGGTGCTGAGCTTGGTAAGGTATGTCCTCCAATGATTTTTTCTCTTTCCAGAAAAGATTTCTATCTTAAGTTAGTTTGCCCTTGAAATTTTAGTATACTCATGCCTCTATTCCTTACCAAAGGCTTTTTTCTTCTGAGTGTGAAAAAGTTTCACTGTAGGATACATCCTTACCCACGCTGGGAGGACAAAGCTTCTTTGACTGTTTCTTTATACATAAGGCCTCCTTTTGACTTTGTTGTCTTGTATGAAACACATAACTTGACTTATGGCAAGTTCTTATGTGAACCATAAGTCTTTTTCCTGAAACATGCTTCCTTGTAGAGGATGAAATAAGACTGAAAGCTAAATCTCACTCCCAACTCTTAAATATTTTTCCCAGAACCATCAGTCTATGACTGAGTAGGTAAGCTGTCATCTCCAGTCTCCACTCTGGAACAAACCTAATTCCCTGCAATCTCTCACATCCTCATTGTCCTTGGGAGTTTATGTCTTTTGTATTCCTTTATCATTTTAGTGGGGTTTCCAGATAGAACAGAAAGAAATGCACATGTTAAAGCTTCATACTAAACAGGCCTAATAATTTTTATGTCACCAAAATCCAGTAAGATGTTAGTTTTAGAGTGTTTCTAGTTATATCAAATGTGTATTATATGGGTGATTTCACTTAATAGGAAAATAACTTTCTTGAAATAGTAAAAGAAAGCTTTAGAAATTACTCAATGTATATTGTTGGCAGTCTAACAGTTTTGACATTTTACTATAATTTTGTAATCTTCCAGAATATTGTGACCATTACTGTGTTATAGTAGCAATTTTTTTATATACCTGTATTGGAAAAAAGATTATTCAGTTTTAACAGGGAGAAAAACTTAAATGCCAAATTCTATTACATAGATTACTTTTTCCAATTCAAATGTTTTTTTAGTGCCTTGATATCTTTAAAATGGGCTATTCTAATGTTCATGGTTAGTATCTAGAAGAAAAGTATCTGATAAATGAAAGAATATGATCAGTTTCATTGTGGAGAGACACATGAATTTGAAAATTGCCACTAAACTATTAGCTATTACAAAACATAAAGGCTATAAATGCCTGCAGATTTTGAAAGTATGAGAGGGGTAAATCTATCCTAGCTGAAGAATTTAATTATTGTAGCTTTACATAGATGATGTTAAGTATTATATGCCAAGATTAATGGAACATCAATAAAACTGTTATTTTTTATTTTATTTTATTTTATTTTTTTTTTTGAGACAAGGTTTCTCTCTGTTACCTGAGCTGGAGTAGAATGGTGTCATCATAGCTCACTGGAACCAACCTAAAACTCCTAGGCTCAAGCAATCCTCCTGTCTCAGTAGCTGGAAAAATAGGCACACACCATGATGCCCAGATAATTTTTAAAATTTTTGTAGAGATAGGGTCTTGTTATGTTGCTCAGGCTGGTCTCAAACTTCTGGCCTCAAGCAATCCTCCCACCTGGGCCTCCCAAAGTGCTAGGAATACAGGCATGAGCCACCACTGCACTAGGATGAAACTATTATCTTTATATGAACAAATAACTGATGAAAGGTCCCTTTAACCAAAGGTTCTTAGAACTGGACAAAATCATTCAAGTTAATATGTAGCATGCTGTCTAATTATTTGTATATATGTCTTCCTTCATGTCTTCCTACCAGACTCTGAGCTATTGAGGATAGCAGTCTTAATGTTTTCAATTTAATATTTGAATATGTAGCTAATTTTAATTTTCTTTTTGAGACAGAATCTTACTTTGTCACCGTTAGTAGAGTGCCACATGTCATAGCTCACAGCAACCTCAAACTCTTTGGGCACAAGCCATCCTCTTGCCTCAGCCTCCTGGGTAGCTGGGACTATGTAGGTGCTTGCCACAATGCCTGGGTATTTTTAGGGACAGGGTCTTGCTCTCACTCAGGTCAGTCTCAAACTCCTAAGCTGAGGCAATCCAGTGGTCTCAGCCTCCCAGAGTACTGGGATTATAGGCATAAGCCACCAAATCTGGCTTAATTTTAATTTTTTAATATTTCAGAGAACTATTTTATAAATTAATTTTCTTCTTTGTTTTATTATTATTAGAAATTCTTTACATTTAAGACAATTCAAAAGGAAAGCAATTTTGAGGATTAGCAATCTTATTAAAACTTTACAGTGAAGTAAAAATGAGCTGCATGGCTACTTGTATTTATTTTGCCTTTTAATATATACTGTGAGTAATGGAATGTCAATAAACTTTTAACGTAACAATAGTAATTCTCCCTAGAAATAATGCTATAAAACTCGTTTAGGAAAACTAAACACTGTAAGTATCAAAATTATTGAAATTTGAAAAACCTTGAGGTGAGATTGTTTTTATGAATTACAAGGCCAGTGGCAATATTTGGCCAACTGATATATTTGGTGATCAATAATAACTTTTTTTTTCAAACTGTATCATTAGACCTGAGATTATCATTGTTTTCATTTTAAAAGGAAAAAAAAGCAAAGAAAAATGTACTAGCTCTTCATTATTACTGGTGATATTTAACTATAGTTAGTGTTATGTATTATGTATGAATTTTTAGATTTTGAATTTTTTATAGGATTATATGTTTATTGAAAAAATGCTTTTATTGACAGAACAGTGTCTTTATAGCAGAACTGGCTGGACTTATTTTTATTCCATTAGCTTAACATTTCTTGGTTTTAAACAAGTCTATGAATATGAAATTATATGCAGATCACCAAAAGTGATTTAAAACTGAGAAATATAAATAATCCAGGAATAGTGTGATTTACTATTTGTTTAAAATAATTTTTTTGATGGGTAAAGGTATGTGAGAAGATAAGAGATGAATATCAAAGGGGAAAAGTTAAGATTCATAAACAGAATCTGGCTAGTTGGATGAATAAAAGAAAAATTATCCAGGGTGGTACCTGTGGCTCAAGGACTAGGGTGCCAGCCCATACACAGGAGGTGGTGGGTTCAAACCCAGTCCCATTAAAAAATAAACCAACAACAACAACAACAAAAAAAAAACTGCAAGAAAAATTATCCAGTCAGCCAGCTGTGAGAATTTAAATTGAGTTCTGGCTCAGTGCTATTACTGTGCTATTACTAGTTTATTTTCTAGAGCATGTGTTACTGTTTGCAATAGTAGCAGGAAGAGAAGATTGGCTCTCTCATCTTCAAGTCCACACTCCTGTGCATTCCTGCTCTGTAAAGGCCATGGCATCACCAATAATATTTTCAGACTCCCTTGCAGCTATTGTTTTGTATATGAATTTAGTTCTGCGAATCAATCACACTTACACAATTTGGAAAGCAGAAGTTTTATGCCTTTTCTTGGTTGTGTATATAGTGACAAATATGGTCGTGAAAATGTGACATTTTCTGCAGCCGCTTTCCATACTCTTATCTCCAGCTTCCTATGTGTTTTGCCATTGTGGTGGAGATGATGGCTGTACTTCAGTACCTAGTAAAAAGCTCTATGGAATCTCATGAGGATTTTTGCTGATCACAGAGACTTCTAGACTCAAGCCTCCTACCTTTGAATTTGGCAACTGCCACACATTTATAAATTCCGTAGTTCCGTGATAGTGCAGAAGTAGTACTGTGTATTTCTATTGGAGGGGCATTACTGTAGTGCTCTGGAAACAATTGTTAGAGGCTCATTTAGAGCCTTCTTCTCTGACTTTTTCTTTCTTTCTTCTTTTTTTTGCAGTTTTGGGCTGGGGCTGGGTTTAACCCGCCACCTCCAGCACATGGGGCCGGTGCCCTACCCCTTTGAGCCACAGGCGCCGCCCTTCTCCAGCCTTTTAAGCAATTTTATCAACTCCTAAATCCCTATATTTCTTAAATATCTAGACTGGCTTTTATTGATCATGACTCATCCAGCCATTTAATAATGTATACAACTTGGAAAGTCAGGATAATATTACCATAGGGATATGTGGTAGAGACTGTTAGCCATCCACCAATATTCATTCTTCCTGTCTTCTCTTAGCCACTGAAGCTCCTGGTTTTACTTAGGCAGAATTTCCATATTCTGGTCTTCACTGCAGCTACATGTATTCATGTAATTATGTTATCTGGTTAATAAGATGTAAATAGTACTTTCTATAACTTTTTGATGATTCTGTTGCCTGTTTCTCTTTCCACTGGCTGAGAAGCAGATGTAGAGGTAAAATCTAGAGAAACCTTTTGCATCCAAAGGTGAAAAATCCTTGTTAATCATGGCAAAGCTGCTCTACCAGCCTAGGCCTGATTGCATTTATACCCTTATATAGGAGGTAAATGAACTTTGATCTTTCTTAAGCTATTGTATTTTTGGGTCTCTCCAACCCCCACTTTGTAAAATAGCAGCTTAGACAGTAACACAAACCGATACTGATGTCAAGTCTTAAAATGCATCTTACTCTATTAACAAGTATTACTTAATGAAGTAACACATACAGTATGTTTATAGGAATAAGATTTAGAATGGCTTATCTACAATTCATATATAAAAAAATTTCTGGGTATAGGCTGGTAACATGCCCAAAAAGCACAGTCAGGTATAGCACTTAAGAACTGTAATAAAAGGAAAGTTCAGTTATACCTGATGTCCAGGAGAACACTCTAAACCAGTGGTTCTCAACCTTCCTAACACCACGGCCCTTTAATATAGGTCAACCTGTGATCTACAGGTTGAGAACTGCTGCTCTAAGCCACGGAACAAGTATTTTCGCAGTTGGAGACAACTGTATGAAGGTAAATTTGTTATAGCCTTGCTTTCAGAATAGTGAGATTCTCGTCTTACTGCCATCATGTTAAGAGCAGGATTCACATAGGACTTTAACTCAGAAGCCAGTTTGGAAAATTACTTAGGCCAACAAGTAGGATCAGTAAGTAAATCCTATAAATAAGGAAAATTGTTACCTATATTAATTCAAAGTCTTTTTCCAGACATTGGAGAAAACTTTCAAAGCCAAGCAATTACATTTTGAGTAAATGGCAAACTCTGTATCAGACTTGTGGAGGAATTTTTCATCTGTAAAGTGTCTGGTTTTCAAATAAATGAGAATATCCCTCTGAGAAAAAGAAAAAGCCATTCTAAAATAGGGGCTCCCAAAGATAAAGATGTCTTTAATTAGAGTTGTTTGAAGTTCATAGACCTCTACTTTTTTTTTTTTTTTTTTGAGGTAGAATCTCACCTTGTCACCCTTGGTAGAGTGCCAGGGCATTATAGCTCACAGCAACCTCAAATTCCTGGGCATAAGTGATCGATTCCCTTGCCTCAGCCTCCCAAGTAGCTGGGACTACAGGCACCTGCCACACAACACCCAGCTAGTTTTTTTTTGGAGACAGAGTCTCACTATGTCACCCTCAGTAGAGTGCTATGGTGTCACAGCTCACAGCAACCTCAAACTCTTGGGCTTAAGTGATTCTCTTGCCTCAGCCTCCCAAGTAGCTGAGAGTACAGGCACCCACCACAATGCCCAGCTATTTTTTGGTTTTAGTTATCATTGTTGTTTGGCAGGCCCAGGTTAGGTTCAAACCTGTTAGCCCTGGTATATGTGGCTGAGACCCTAGCTACTGAGCTACAGGCGCTGAGCCACACCCCGTTATTTTCAGAGACAAGGTCTCACTATGGCTCAGACTGATCTCAAATCTGTGAGCTCAGGCAATCCACTTGTCTTGTCCTCCCAAGTGCTGGGATTAGCGGTGTGAGCCACTATACCTGGCCCTAAAGACCCCTAATTTCTCTCTAACTATGGCCAAAAAAGAAAAGGAGCCAATTTCAGCAACTGGAAGATTTGAAATGGTTTACTCTCTTATTAGTTTATAAAAGTTGGACCTAGTTAAGTTCTATGAAAATATCCAATTCAAAGTTGTAGAATAGGCAATAATATCCAATAGTTATTGAGCACTTTTCAAAAATTTAGGGCCTTTGCTAGTATTTTACATGTGTTATCTCACTGCAAGCACATGAGTCTCAAGAACCTGCCCTGTTCATAGCCTTTTTTTTTTTTAATGAAAGCAAAAATGCAAACACATAGAACATATTTAGTTCACTGATCTGCTACTGTCCCCATGTATGTTTGGAGCATAAATTAGTTCCACTATGTGCATACAGAACAAACATAAGGAAGTCCCAAAAGTTTATGCCATGATCTGAAAACTCTCCTATTAGGAAGATCATGTATTGGAAAATGGGATAATGTCTAACTGACCCAATCAGATTCTATATCAGATAACAACCAGTTGGAAACAGGCTGAGAATCTCAGATTATGCAATAGGTTTATTGAGGTGTACTCTTGGGAATCAGGTATAAGGAGAAGTTAATTGTAATACTCTTGTAACAAGTCTTCAGCCAATCACATGAGGAACTCTGAAGCTGGGATAGTGCTTTGGGGTTGTCCCATCCATATCTCAGGAATTTAACTTCCTATGATGGGTGCATCTTATTCAAGGATATGTAAGAACATGTACAGAAACATTCCCTGGAGAATAGTAAGACTTTTGGAGAGATTAAGAATTTTGCTTACAGCTTAAAATTTTGTATCCTCCTGATGAATTAAACTCGGTTTTAAAATTATGAAGTGACACTCTTTATCCCTAACATCTTTTATCTGTATTTTATTTTGCTGATGTGAATATAAGTTTAACAGCTTTCTTTTGATATTAACTTAGTTTATCTTTTAGCACCTTTTTAATTCTTTTCTATGTTTTTACGGTTCTAATAAATACCACATAGATGGCTATTTTTAAATAGAATTTGACAGTTCTTGCTTTTAAGTGGAGGGTTGAGTTCACTTAATGATTATTTTTGAACTTTTTTCTGTAATGTTTATAAATTTTTTATTTTTCCTACTTTTCTTATGCTTCTTTTTTCTTTCTTGGCCTTTTCTTAATTGATTCAAGTTTTTTTTTGTTCTTTCATTTCATTTCCCCTCCATTTTTGAAGGTAAATTCTCTATTTCTAATCTTTAAAAGATTACATTTAAAATTTTACTTTGCCTACTTAACCAAGTTTAATATATTTAACTTGCTTTAGAAAAATACAAGGAGCTGGTTTGGGTGGCATGCTGCTATAGTCCTATCTTCTCTGGATGGCTTGAATTTGGGAGTTCTAGGTCAGCCTGGGCAACATAGTGAGACCTTGTCTCTAAAAAATAATAATTATGATAAATAAAAATAAAAATATGAAATTGTACTGCATTTTTCACCTGTATTTCCACTTACAACTTACTAATGTTTTTTTCTAGTATATTAATACTAGGCATTTTACAAATTATAATATAATTATTATTTTATGTAGACAATATTTATTGTGATTTACTTAAATAATCCTTCCTCCTCTTCTTTGCCTTCTTCCCTTCTTATATCTCAGGTATTGTTGTAAGGTTATTTTCTTTTTTCTTACGGTATATCTTTGATGACAGTAGTTCTCAATCTCTGTAGTTCTACCCTCCCTTAAAAGGCATTCTGAATATAATGGCTGAAGGGCAATTTACTGGCATTTGTAGTGTGAGAAAGGAACACTAAACGTCCTAACACACACACAGGACAATCACTCCCACAAAATAATTGTTCTGGGACCATTATGCCTTTTGATGGTTTTTCTGAACATTCATGTAGATGAAAATGTTCTTGCTAAGTATCTGAGTCTAGAAACTATTTCCATTTATATAATAATAACAGTTGGTGCTCAATGAATCCCCAATAATAAAATAATAACAATAATGATTGTTGGCACAGTTTAAACTCACTAAATTCTTCACGGATGACCAAACCATGTAAACCAAGTCATTTTGTTCTTAATTTTACCACAAAGCGTTTATTTACTATTTCAGAAAATCACATCCCTAATGGCGATCTTAATCCTGGTGTTTGAGTTGCCAATGCAACACATCTGTTAGTCTAAATCTGTAGCTGTGACATTACTTGCAATTTTATGTATGTGCACACACATACATGGACATATACTTACTGAGTTTTAATGCATAACCTACAAATAAGGTTACAAAGATGCCTACCCTCTTAATACGTTTTTTCCTTAATGCAAAAGTAACACAAATTCGAGCATACATTTTATGAAAAAAAACATGATGCTAGAACTGGCAAAGATGTATCATACTTTTGCTCCTGAAATATCAAAGGAGTTCATGCTATGATCCTGGCTAATATGGGAAGTGTATCTGATATTAGTGGAGTAAAGGATAAGGCTGGATAAGGGAGAATTTATTGACATTTAACTACTCATCACATCAGTGACTTGAGACTTAATTTTTCAGATACCAGCATCTGATCCTAATATTCTGCAGGATAGCTCCTTGCAGCTTGGACACGACCATGGTCTGGGCAATTTAGATTAGAAATTAGATGAGGGGCCGTGATTATACATTGCAACTTCTTGCAGAGTGACCTTTATGCTATCTCATGCAGTCTCTCTGGCATCCTAATTGTGAAAAACGCTAATCTCTCAACGTGCTAAGGAATTAGACCCTTTCAGATGTGGCCCACTTACTTTTCTAGCCTCCCCACCCACTTTCCAACATATCCGTAGGCTCTAGGGCTTCTATCATTTGCATGTCCTTTGTCTCCACTGCTTCTTTCCTCAACCTCTCTATAAGGTTAAAATGTAACCCTAGGTTACCCAGCTCACTTTTCAAGCATGGAACTTACTTGCACTGTATTACAATTGTTAATTAATTTTTCTGTCTGTTAAGATTATTAGTGAATTGTCTTCTTTGTAGTTACTAGCAAGGTGGTGGGAAGGAGCTCAATGGGTTGTTAGCTGTTAAAGGAAAAACAGCTTTGCACATTTCAGTACCCTTCACTCTTCCATTGGAACTTCCAGTTTCTCTTTCCCGTCCAGGAGGCGGTTCGGGTCCTCAGGGGGCACACGCTCCTTCTTAGGAAGCTACGTCAACGAGCTGACGCCTCGCGCAGAGATGACGTCACACGCAGCACTTACGCTCCGCCGTCTAATCCTCCCTTCAAATCCTTCCTGGTTCTTTTTGCCGTTAGTCGGGGCAGCCTGAGCTCTGTTGGTACCAAAGGCGGCCCCTCGCCGACTCGCCTCCCCTAAAGTAAGGTGACTTGTTTTCCGGAACCACGCGCGGGTAGCCGAGGGCCCACCCCCAGGCGCTCGCCGCGGTCTCCCAGGGAACGACGCTGCGCGTAAGCCGGGGCCGGGTCGGGGTGCGCGTGCGCAGTGCTGCGCGGTGTTTGCTTGGAGCTAGAGTAACGGGAGTGGGCGTTTGATTCCCGCAGAGATGGCCCATTTCTCCATGGAGGACGAGACGATGCTGCAGGGGATGCTGAGGCAGTTGTTTCAGAGCGTGAAGGAGAAAATCACGGGTGCTCCCTCCCTGGAGTGCGCCGAGGAGATACTCTTACATCTGGAGGAAACTGATGAAAATTTTCACAAGTAAAATTGCTTTTGATGTTTTAAGCAAATCATTGATTCAGAAGAGGTCCAAGTTAATAAGCTTGGATTATTATTTGATTATTATTGTTAAAATAGTGCCCAAGTTGGAGATTCCCTCATTCTTTTATTTGCCCAATACCAAATTTATGTATCATTTATTGTCTTTCCTAAAGCTTCTGCCTCTTCTGTGTTTTTATTGTCTTAGCCAATATATCCCAATTCTGTTTTACCCCAGGCAACACAGTAACATTAATTGTAAATTTTCATGTTCTTTTAAGAACATTTCTACTGTTTCAGTGGATTTCTGTTGCTGTACAGTACCTAAAAGCAGACGTCACACGCAGCGCAGACGATCCGCAAAGTGCTTCCCCAGGATCTCTTTTCCTTTGCTATTCTGCTAGTTCGGTGACTGTACCAGTTATCTATTCTGGGCACTGCAAGGGAATACTGAAGCGAGGAGATTATTAGCTTCCTTTGGAATAGTTTAAATTCCTATATAGGTGTAAGTCACATAGGCAAATGTCTGTGACTACAGGTACAAGCATCAGAGAAGAGGTACAGAGTGCTGCGTGTGTGGGAATAGTAAAGAAAGGAAATTAAATGAGAGAGGTGCCATTTGAGGTAGATCTTGACGATCTTTAGAGATCCATGCTGATTCATACAATTTCAGTTAAGCTTCTTAGTTTGAAAGTCTACCTTCAGGTGTTGCAATTCGTTATTTATGGTATTTTTTAATTCACTGTTTGCATTTCATTTTGATCTCACACAGATGATGTTTAAAAGTTTTCTATTTGTTGCTACCATTATTGACTCTTGGATACCCTGAAAGTTTTACTTACCTTGAGCTCCTACCAGTATCATATATGGGCATCAGGGAATCTTTGGGTTCTTTAAAATTCTATGCACAAATTTGTGTATGCTTACAATTTTATGGGGGGACCATTTAAAGATTTCGCTAGATTCTCAAGGGAGTTTTCAAAATTGTGGAAGGAATTCTTAATTATACAGTTTCTAATTTATTTCATATTTCTGATTATACATACAATTTATTTCATATTTCCAGGATTTTTTGTTAATTTCCTCAATAAATCCACTACTAATACCTGTTATTAGAAGATGAGATTCTTTATTTTAGAGTACTGGAGAGCAGGTTTATAGATTAGCTATTGATTTATTACTTAAATTAAGTAGTGCAGAAAAAACAACTTTCTTGAAGACAGGTTTGATGATTAATGTTTTGTAAGCTCATTTATTTTTTATTTTTTAATTTTTTTTTATTAAATCATAGCTGTGTACATTAATGCGATCATGGGCATTAAGTTTGAGTTTTGTTTCTGGTTTTTATTTTCCATGCAGTTTAAATAATCTGTAAATTACTCAGTTTTTGCAAGGATCATATTCTGGGAATTCCATTTCATCTAAATTTTCAAACTTATTTTTATGCACGTTTTTCTAAATGTCCTTTTGCCTTTTTAGTATTTCTAGTATCTGTAGTTATGTCTCTTTTTTATTCTTGTTATTTTTGTCTTTGTACTTTTGCTCTTGATCTATCCTGCTAGAAGCTTATTAATTTTATTAGCCTTTTCAAGCAACCAGCTCTCTTTTTTTTTTTTCCCCTTTTTGTTATGTGTTTTTTTGTTTCCTCAATTTCTCCTCTTTACTTTTTTACTACTTGGGAAACTTGGGAAACCTTTTAACCTTTTGTGATGAATGCTTAGCTTATTAATTTGTAGCTTTTTTCTTTTTTAGTATAAAAATTTACAAGCTACACATTTGCTTGTAAGTATTGCTTTAGCTGTATCAGATTTAAAATTGAATCTTTGTAGTTCTTGTCAGAAGTCTAATGACTCTTGTAATACTGTAACTTACTCTTCAACTGCTCATCAGTTAGTTTAAATAAATGCTTTTTGATTGACACACATAGTTAATAGTTATAATTCATCAAACAGATTTACTTTGCCTAAAAAGTAAAAAAATTTCAGACTCAAATTATAGTTAGTAGTCTGAAAGATTAGATTTAGAGCCCTAAAGTAATTTGCTGTGATAAAAGTAAAGGTAGCCACATTCACAAGTATCAGTTGTAGTAGCCTAGGATCTGGGTCTTCAGAGAAGGGAACTCTTTTATGCAGCAAAAGAAAAGAGGAGATGCTTGTTTTGGCATCATGATAGAATCTTAAGTCTCAAAGCTGGAAGAGGTACTAAAGGTCAGTTAGTCTGAGTGCTCACATTTCATTTCTCTCGCTCTCTTTTTTTTTTGCTGACCAAACTTTCCTTGAACACTTAATGTTATTGAGTCACTTAGGTGTGTCTTACTTCCCAAAGTGCTTCATAATTAAGAAGTAGTTGTTTTGCCATCTCTACTATCAGAGCATGATTTCTTTAAATCTAACTGAGGTTGGCTTCTCATTAGCAAGAGAAATAATCTTATTAAAAGATTTATTGGGAAAAAATAGCCCTGATGTTTCTGGGCTATTAACATTTTTGCTAGAATGTGGTTTTTAAGACAATTGAGTTCATGAATGATGTAATTTCGCGTAGTAAAATAAAGTGGGGGAAAAATGCATTTATTTTTTGGCAAAACTCCAGCTATATCTAGGCCTGTGTTCTGTGGGACAGCTAACCTATCTGCTCTCCATAGTCTTCTATTTTTCTACCTTAAACTGTACACATTCTGTAAAAGATCCAAGATCTCTTCCTTTTCTTTAAAATAGCAGTAAGGATTTGAGGCCTGTGGGAGGATAGAGATAGGGAAGATATGTTGCTTTCATTATGTTTACATAATATGTATTGCATAAATTTTACCACCCACATTGGCCCCCTATAAAACAATCAGGACTGTTTTTCAACCTTGGCTGCACTAGAATGACCTGAGAAAGATACTAATGCTTGGGCTTCACTACCAGTGAATCAGAGTTTCTGGAGGGGACTTGAAAGAGGAGGAGTGGTATAGGCAGGGCCATGATGGCTTAAAACACACACACACACACACACACACACACACACACACAAAACAACTCTCTAATGCAATCAGTGTAATCTGGTTTATTGTACCCTCAGTGAATCCTCAACAATAAAAAAAAAAAAAAGAAAGAGAAAAAAAAGGTAGAGACATATTTAGAGCTGCCTGAATAACAGACTAGCGCAGACAAAATAATTATTTTAGTTATATAACATTAAAAGTCTTTGACATGAAATTTAAAGCTAGCTAATTTATAGGTTTAAGTGAATTCAAGAATGTTTTGTGGACATGGCAAATATTTTTGGATTTTGTTTGGTCCATGTACTTTAGATATTTAATGCCCTGTTAGCATAATGAGTATTTATTTATATGGGAATATTAACTAATAGTTTTTAAGCAGCTTAATAGATCGAAAATCCTTTTGTTAATTTTTGCAATATGTAAGGACTGATGGTATGATTCTAGTTAGAATATTTCAATTTATAGAGCTGAGCTGATTTCAGAACATTGTAAAGCTACCTTTATTTGTCCAAAAAGAATATTTTCTAATATGAAAGCAAAAAACAAAAAAAAAATCACTCAACTACTCAATGTAGTTGAGTTTAAAGTGCAGTGTTTGAGATCACACAGAGCATAGTTACCAGCATTTCATTGTTTTTTAAAAAATACCTATCGTTTGGGTGCGATGGCTCACGCCTATAATACCGGCACTCTGGGAGGCCAAAGTGGGTGGATTGCCCGAGCTATGGAGTTCTAGCCCAGCCTGAGGAAAAGTGAAACCATGTCTTAAAAGTAGCCAGGTATTGTGATGGGTGCCTGTAGTCCCAGCTACTTGGGAGGATGAGGCAAGAGGATCACTTGAGCCCAAGAGTTTGAGGTTGCTGTGAGCTGTGATGCTGCAGAACTCTACCCAGGGCAACAAAGTGAGACTCTGTCTCAAAAACAAAACAAAAAGAAAAAAACTTACAATGTTAATGATTGCACAGGGTGTCCCAAAAGTCGCCCCTAATGTCTCCATAGATCGGGAAAATGGGATGTTGCAACTAAATGTGCCTTTATTTACAAAATGTTTATTATAAAATTTTACAAAATACCTACATGTTGGCCTCTTCTTTGTAAAATTTTGTAATGAATATTTTGTAAATAATAGTACGTTTAGCTACAATTTCCCATTTCCCTGTGTGTGGTGACCTTAGGGGTGACTTTTGGGACACCCTATAATGCAGAGGCTCACCTTTGTAGCCTGTTATCTGATGTTATTGGTTTGATACAAAAGAAACACAATACTGTTTATTGAGTTGGTTTTTATTCTTTGTTTTGCAGAGGAATCTACCAGTGACTTTTGTTTTTGGAGACAAAGTCTCTGTCCCCTTGTTGCCCGCCTGGGCTAGAGTGCAGGGTTGGCATCATAGCTCACTGCAACCTCAAATTCCTTGGCTCAAGCTATTCTCACATCCAGCTGGGACTCACACCACAATGCTTGCCTAATTTTTCTATTTTCTGTAGAGATGGAGTCTCCTTGTGTTGCTCAAACTGGTCCTGAACTCTTGGGCTCAAGTCATCTTTCTGCCTTAGCTATGAGCCACCACACCTGGCTTCAGTGACTTTTTAGTTAGTGGACGCTGGTGTATTTAAGTGGTAACTTCAAAAGAACGTTCATTCTGTAATGTGATAAACCTGTATAGGGAAATTACCCAGAATTATATGTGTGCTTCTACTAACGTATGCATTTCTAGTAGCTGTTTATTATGAGTCACAAGCTTACTTTTTGGTTTAAAAAGTTGTAGAAGGTGTTAAATACCTATTCTACTACATAGCTTTTTATACACTAGAATATGAGTTTAATTTTGTCATTTAATAAATTTTATGATTCTGAAATATAACCTATTTTAAGAATTCCTTGCCTGATAAGGCATAACGTACACTAACATAATAAAATATTTCTTGAAAATATTAGTGATTGAAATTTTTTTGTTTGTTCATATAGCTAAAAAGGATACTTTTTTGAAATAAACTTGTACTCATTTAGACTTTTAATGTCCTTATGTTGTAATAGTATTCTCTGTCTCTGCATATTTTGATGTAAATATTCTGAACATGTCAGAAGTTTATCATGTCTCACAAAAAGAGAAGTTTATCATGGAAAAAAGTCATGAAATTTTCTTGGAAAATCTAATAAAATTTCAGAAAATGAATGAAAAAAGTGAATGTTCTTTTACTCACTTTGGTGAAATTTTTCTATGTAAATGTGAAAAATGTCATAGTCATCAGTTACTACTGATGAATGATCAAGCATATTGCTATGTATGTTAATTAATGTATACACATAATATATGCAAATATATGAATGTGTATAATTGAGCTGCTTCTGAAATATGGTGAGTTCCACATCTTTCTTTATTAGCAAACAACTGTCTTCTTAGGTGTTAATGTCTCTCTTTGAGGAATATTTTGTAAAAGATATTTTACATTTATATGTCAGTAGCATCACTGAAACTGAGTTTAATTTTTTCTTATTAACTTCTATAGTCACAAGGTTAGTCAAATATATGTATAGTATATTTAGTGAGAACAATGTCATAGCATAGGAAAACACTGTATGTGATAAACAACACTTTTTACATTAGTGGTTTATCACCATTAAGTAATGGGAAGCTGAAATTTAGCAAGGTTGTGTGTTTTGCTTAAGGTTAAACACTGAGTTTACAAGGTGGTGTAAGCTTTGATGCTTCAACTAAAGTAAATTTGATTGATAGCTTTCTAAAAGTATAACAATTACATATTTCCAAAACTATAACAAACTCAGTTATTAGAAAATTTTAAAATGAAATTCAATTAAAGTAAAAAAAAAAAAGAAAATTGTATTAATGTGATGGTCAAAGCTATGTTATTTTTATTATAGTTTTGGTCTTTTCTAGGACAATTAGAAAATTGTGAAGTCTGAAAATGTTAACACAAAACGGTCTGCTCAAAGATCTGAAAAGACCTAAATTATAGAAGAGTTGATCTAAATTAAACCTAGGAAAGATATTCTAATATAAGTTATTAAGCATTATTAGATTTTTGAGGGAGATTTTATATTTCTTTAATAGAAATTTAAACATGTGAGAGATTCACCAATATATTTAGTAGCCAGAGTTTTGCAATGCTTGAGGAGGGAAGGTGTTGAAAGGTCAACCTGCATTCTACAGGCCCTAGTTGGTGTGTGGTTATATTTTCTTTGGCTAGGTTTTAAAAAAAAAGAACATCAGAAGCATTTAACATTTGTGAGATAGCACATAAAAAACGTTTTCTAGCTTGTCTTAAAACACCGAAAGGTTAACTTCAGGCTCGTAATCCTTCAAGCCAAGTGGCTGTACCCACGTGGAAGCTTCCCTTCAGCTGGGGCGTGTCCTCTTCTGTTCACTACAGTTTCCAACCTTTCCTCTTTTACACATGGTTAGCTTTACCTTTATCTTTTGTAGCATTTTTGTTTGCAATCTCTGAAGAATAAGGACCTTTGGAAGTCTCTTTAAGACATCAAGGGCTTTTGTACAAAATAAGAAGAATACTGGGCAAAGGATTGGGAGGGTTGGCACACCTTTTGTGTGTGGGACGTAACCATACACCAAGAGAAACAAACTCTACTTAACTAAATCAAATATTTTGGCCTGGTTGCTTGTACCCTCACATTAACCTGAAATTTGCTTATTAAAAAATTCTAAAACTGATGCAGTGAGAATATTTGATTAAAAATCTATAATTACCATCCATTTTTTATTTTATAGAAGAGCTAATGGATGGTACCAATAATATCATGTTACAATACAGTCAATATCGTACTAAATTTTATGTCTAGAACTATTTCTGTAAGCCCCATTGCAACAATAATTTTCTATCCTGGGGCACCATTGTGGAAGAACAGCTTTATTTAGTATTTTATGGGTACTACCATAAATTCATATGGAAAAAGAACTTACACAGTGAATAGTTGAATGAGAATTTGAAGTCTTGGGTTACTCTTAGCTGAATAGTAGAAGAGCTCACTGAAGAAGTAACTCTGTTCATTAATTTGAGAATGAAGGCTCAAATGAATTTTCCTTTTTTTTTTTGTAGTTTTGGCCAGGGCTGGGCTTGAACCCACCACCTCCGGCATATGGGGCTGGCGCCCTACTCCTTTGAGCCACAGGCGCCGCCCTTAAATGAATTTTCCAGTGGTAGGTGAGTCAGTAGAGCATCCTAGGAACATAGGTGGTCTGGCAATCCTCACAGGATAAAGAGTTTTACTATCCCTGGAAAGTTTTCTTTTCTTACAAGATTCTTTTGAAATGAACAGTAACCTCTTCAGATTTAACCCTGGGTCCTTAGGCTCATTTAGTTTGGAAGATGAACCCATACCTTGAAGCACTTGTAGTTTTCTGGGAGATATTTCTGTGGTCATAGGTAAAAGTGATCTCACTAGAAAAAAGTATGTGGTTAATCAAGTTCCCAAAGAATAGACTTAAAATTCTTCCAGCATATTTGCAATTTACAGTTTATACTAAATAATGTGAATTTTTTTGCATGTCTTTTAGAATGGTATTTTTTAAACTTTATTGAATACATTTTGTTTGTGGGCTTGTATTATATTTTCTCAGTGCCTCAATTATGGAAATATTATTTGTGTTGCTTGCAAATTGGGCTTTCTAAAAAACACACACAGAAATGTTACATTTCTCAGTCAAATATTCATTTTTCCTAATTGGTTGATGTTTGGCACAGAGGTAGGGCTGATAAAACGAAGGTGTAAGGATAATTCTGCATTTCCGTAATAGGTTTTGATGGTGGGATGTAGAATCTTCTGGGAGACTCTTCCTCTGATTTCAGAGAAATTTCAGAGGTGTGGAGGAAAACTGGTGTGGCTGACTGACTAACTTCGGGCAGGATTACCAAGAGGGTCTTGATAAAGTTTAGGAACCTCCAAACTCCTCTTGCTCTCCCTTCTTTCACATTCGTTTTTTCCCTTTTCCCATGTCATGAGAGGTTGGATGCAAGGTTTCAGTGGTTGACTGAAAGAATTATCTCTTCTAGGACCTTTTTCATTTTTAAAGATATTTCAGAGAAAGCAATGATACTTTTATGGTATTGAAATTTCAGATATTTTGATTCTTGACTCAGAGGGTTGCTGGTTGTGCCAGGATGTTGTGATAGAGAACATAATACCCTTTAGGCTCCTCAGAGCTCAGTATGCACAGTTGCCAGCTCCTTCTCTGAGCCAGCCGTGTGTTTTTGGAGGCAGTTCTGGGGACCGTCAAATGTTATGAAATTAAGAACATCTTTAAAGGATTCTCTTGAAACCTTAATGTTTGATTTTCTTTTCTTGCCTCTGTAAGTTTTCATCATTTTATATAGGATGAGCAAAAATTTGGTTCATAATTAGATATACATAAGTAAAAAAATAAGGTAACATTTAATATGGATAAAAGTTTGTTTATTGAGGCATTATGTGCATGGATTGGGATGAGAAAAATGGCTCTACCTTTGAACGAAATAATGAAGTCGGTGATTTGTGACCACTAATATGGCTGCAGGATTCAGGCTGAATGTGAGAGGGAAGAGACTAAAAGTGAAAATGTTGAAATGATTGTTACAGTACTCTCTGTCTAAGGTGATGAGGATTTGTAGTGATTGCTAGAAAGAAAAAAAAACAAAGTGATGAAACCAAGGAATATGCAGGAAGCATTAAGAAGTATTGGTGACTGGGTGGATATGATTGACTGTGTGGGTGTGGGGTGCAGAAGATGGAGACATTAAAGAGCATTCCATGGTGTCAGACTTATAAGTTTTGAATAATAATGTTAGTGACAAAAAAAAGTATGGTAGGTAGTTGGGAAGATATTTCTTTTTAACTCTACACTTTCCATTTCCTTCTTTTTGTCTCCCTCTCTTTTATTTTTCTTTCTGGGGAATATAAGAAGAATAAGAGGCAACTTATTGGAGTAATTATAGCATAATTTTAACTGAAAGTTGTTAATAGGTGTTAAATGAATAAGGAACTAGCCACTAAAACAAATATTTAGGAAAGATAAGCAAGTTCAACATAACAGCAGCTGACATAGGAAATGAAGTGATAAACCCTTCCCCAAAGCTATATTTCAATCTATGTGCAAGGTAATGCAGATGATACACAAGTGGGTTTACCCTGTAGTTAAGCCTACAAAGGGTATAAAAATCTGGTTTTGGAGGTGGTCAGCAACAAAGCAGGGGATATTTCAAATTGTATAACATACCAGACAGATTATTTTGAGTGCTGATAGAGACTAACAAAGTACTTTTGGGACCTAGGAAATAAAACATTATTAGGAAAGACTTTATCAGAAGGTAGCATTTTATGTTATGAGAAATAATCCAACTGAAGGAGTGGTTGTAAAACAAGATAAATGGGTAACATAATATAATCAAAGTTATTGGGAATAGAAAGTTTTGCACATGTGCAGGGGTAGTAATTGGACATACACTCACCAGATGGCCAAAGGGAGTACTTTGAAGGTGACCACAGTGATATTTGGCAATGAGGTATGTATGTAGCAATTTTTCTAGGATGAGTTTGTGAACTCAATTGTCTGAGCTTGTAAGTATGGTAGGGTAAATTGGGATCTAAAAGCGATTTAAATGCCAATGGCAAAATGTGTCTTAAATTTACTAATAATGCTAATTACAGGAAAGTATTATTTATATGGAATTTAGGTCAGTCACTACTTTCAAAGTATATACTAAACTCTTATGATGGAGCTTAACTTTTCCTATTTATTCTTTCATAATCATTGTATTCTAGTTTGGGTTTTAATCATCAATTATTTCTTGAATAATTATGAAAATCTTTAAGTAATTCTCCTACCCTTCATCATCACATGTCAAAGATAGGAATATAAAAAAGAAATGTGAAGAAACTCCTATCTCACTAAAATTTGGGCTTTAATATAAAAAAGATTATATATAATATAAAAAAGATTGGGAATATAAAAAGAAATGTGAGGAAACTCCTATCTCACTGAAATTTGCCCTTCCATGCCAAATGAAGATCTTTGCCAAGTGTCTCAGAAAAATAAAAAGGCAAAACAAAATTGTAGATTAGCTTGATGATTTGCGACAAATAGCTAATGTAATTCTAGTTTAAGGTAAGAAATCTTAACATGTTAACAAACCTTTCTGTGCTAACATTTTTTCTGGATATGTTTAATAAGTAAGTTCATGATATTTATTGCATTTATTTTTTAAATATTTGTTTCAGCTATGAATTTGTGAAATACCTTAGACAGCATATATGCAATACACTGGGGTCTATGATTGAAGAAGAAATGGAAAAGTGCACGTCTGATCAGAATCAGGGTGAGGAATCTGGCTATGACACAGTTGTACAGCATGTTACTAAAAGAACCCAGGAATCTAAAGAGTGAGTATGCTCACAGTAATATTTTAAAGTAACTTTTCTTTCCACAGGACTTCTTTTTTTATTATTTCAAATTAATATGAGGGTACAAAGGTTTAGGTTACATGTTTTCAATTCTAAGGTAAAGTTCAAGTTGTAATTGAGCCCTTTAACCAGGGGCCTGCTGAACATGCTCACACTGTACACATTAGGTGAGGTCCCGCCAATTGCCCTCTCTCCTCCCCCATCTCCTCTTCCCTCTTCCTTGCTAGACTGTTTGTGTTTTATCTTTTGTTCCACAGGACTTCTTATTTTATTTATTTATTTTTTTATTGTTGGGGATTCATTGCGGGTACAATAAGCCAGGTTACACTGATTGCAGTTGTTAGGTAAAGTCCCTCTTGCAATCATGTCTTGCCCCCATAAAGTGTGACACACACCAAGGCCCCACCCCCCTCCCTCCGTCCCTCTTTCTGCTTCCCCCCCCATAACCTCAATTGTCATTAATTGTCCTCATATCAAAATTGAGTACATAGGATTCATGCTTCTCCATTCTTGTGATGCTTTACTAAGAATAATGTCTTCCACTTCCATCCAGGTTAATACGAAGGATGTAAAGTCTCCATTTTTTTTTCTTTTTTTTTTTTTATTGTTGGGGATTCATTG
Organism: Nycticebus coucang; assembly: GCF_027406575.1. Taxonomy (NCBI): domain Eukaryota; kingdom Metazoa; phylum Chordata; class Mammalia; order Primates; family Lorisidae; genus Nycticebus; species Nycticebus coucang. The sequence goes on along the minus strand of NC_069784.1, from coordinate 98,372,370 downwards.
AGGGTACAATAAGCCAGTTACACTGATTGCAAATTGTTAGGTAAAGTCCCTCTTGCAATCATGTCTTGCCCCCATAAAGTGTGACACACACTAAGGCCCCACCCTCCTCCCTCCATCCCTCTTTCTGCTTCCCCCCCCATAACCTTAATTGTCATTAATTGTCCTCATATCAAGATTGAGTACATAGGATTCATGCTTCTCCATTCTTGTGATGCTTTACTAAAAATAATGTCTTCCACTTCCATCCAGGTTAATACGAAGGATGTAAAGTCTCCATTTTTTTTAATAGCTGAATAGTATTCCATGGTATACATATACCACAGCTTGTTAATCCATTCCTGGGTTGGTGGACATTTAGGCTGTTTCCACATTTTGGCGATTGTAAATTGAGCTGCAATAAATAGTCTAGTACAAGTGTCCTTATGATAAAAGGATTTTTTTCCTTTTGGGTAGATGCCCAGTAATGGGATTGCAGGATCAAATGGGAGGTCTAGCTTGAGTGCTTTGAGGTTTCTCCATACTTCCTTCCAGAAAGGTTGTACTAGTTTGCAGTCCCACCAGCAGTGTAAAAGTGTTCCCTTCTCTCCACATCCACGCCAGCATCTGCAGTTTTGAGATTTTGTGATGTGGGCCATTCTCATTGGGGTTAGAGGATATCTCAGGGTTGTTTTCATTTGCATTTCTCTAATATATAGAGATGATGAACATTTTTTCATGTGTTTGTTAGCCATTTGTCTGTCATCTTTAGAGTAGGTTCTATTCATGTCTCTTGCCCATTGATATATGGGATTGTTGGCTTTTTTTCATGTGGATTAATTTGAGTTCTCTATAGATCCTAGTTATCAAGCTTTTGTCTGATTGAAAATATGCAAATATCCTTTCCCATTGTGTAGGTTGTCTCTTTGCTTTGGTTATTGTCTCCTTAGCTGTACAGAAGCTTTTCAGTTTAATGAAGTCCCATTTGTTTATTTTTGTTGTTGTTGCAATTGCCATGGCAGTCTTCTTCATGAAGTCTTTCCCCAGGCCAATGGGAAATAAAGGGAATCCAAATGGGAGCAGAGGAGGTCAAACTCTCCCTCTTTGCTGATGACATGATCTTATACTTAGAGAACCCCAAAGACTCAACCACAAGACTCCTAGAAGTCATCAAAAAATACAGTAATGTTTCAGGATATAAAATTCAATGTCCACAAGTCAGTAGCCTTTGTATACACCAATAACAGTCAAGATGAGACGCTAATTAAGGACACAACTCCCTTCACCATAGTTTCAAAGAAAATGAAATACCTAGGAATATACCTAATGAAGGAGGTGAAGGACCTCTATAAAGAAAATTATGAAATCCTCAGAAAGGAAATAGCAGAGGATATTAACAAATGGAAGAACATACCATGCTCATGGATGGGAAGAATCAACATTGTTAAAATGTCTATACTTTCACAGGACTTCTTGATGGCCTCCCTAATTCATGCTCCCATCAGTCTGTTTCTTTCACAGCAGTCAGAATGATTCCTTAAAGCAGTGAGTCAGATAGTGACACTCTGCCAGTTAGATCTCTTCAAAGGCTTCTCATCTCACTCAGAATAAAATCCAGCATTCTTTTTTGTAGTCAGTAAGGCCCACTGTGAGCCTTCTGCCTCCCACTCCCCCCTCCACTGTGCAGCCACGTTGATCTTGCTTGCTGTTTTTCAAACACGCTAAGCAAGACTCTCTGAGGGATTTGTACTCATGTTGTTACTACTACCGAGAATGCCCTTTTCCTAAATATTTGTGTGAGTGGCTTCTTCACTTTATGGGGGGTCTCAGTTTAATGTCTCCATATCAGACATTGTTCTCTGTGTAAAACAATAGCTTTTCCCTGTTTCTTTCTTTCTCTTACCTTATTTTAGTTTTCTTCTTAGCTCTTTTGTCACTGATATTAACAAGGATGCTTGCTTTCTTCCTGCTTGTTTTCAGTATGTCCATACTTGAATGAATGTGTGTGATACAAACATAGATCCTTTTATCTTTTCTTCTGTTTCTGTATCCTAATGTCCAGAAAAATGCTTGGTATATCTTAGATGCTTAATTGACATTTTTTTTTTTTTTTTTTTTTTGTAGAGACAGAGTCTCACTTTATGGCTCTCGGTAGAGTGCTGTGGCCTCACACATCTCACAGCAACCTCCAACTCCTGGGCTTAAGCAATTCTCTTGCCTCAGCCTCCCAAGTAGCTGAAACTACAGGTGCCCACCACAACACCCGGCTATTTTTGCAGTTTGGCCGGGGCCGGGTTTGAACCCGCCACCCTCGGTATATGGGGCTGGCGCCTCACCGACTGAGCCACAGGCGCCGTCCTTAATTGGCATTTTTTGAATTAATTAATTAAAGTGCCTCTTGACAATGTAACTAATTTTATTTTACTGATATTTGAAGAAATTCTGGCTTTAGCAATAAATCATTTTCTCTTACTACTTGTATACTTGTAACACATTTAATGAATAAGTAGCATATGTTAGGTGTTAGATTCTGGGATTATAAAGATGAATAATGTGTCTAATACCCACCAATATAGCCTAATGGAGAGTTTGTGACATTATTCTGAAATAGAAACTTGAAATACATAGTTTCAATACAGTATGGTAAGTGACATTGTCTATGCAAAAGGCCACATGAAAACACAGAGGAAGAATATATTAGATATGGATTAAACAGCTATAGCAAAGTGACACCAAAATATAGTAACTCAAAGAAGGCATTTTTTTCTCTTTTATGTAACAGTTTGGAAATATGTGAATACAGGAGTGGTAGGTGGTTCTGCTCAATGAGTTCATCTAGGAACGCAGGTTCCTCTTCTTTTGTCATCCATTCCTAGGGTGAGGGCTTGCAAACATTTTTCTGTTTAAGGTCATAAAATAAATATTTTAGGCTTTGGTAACTATTTTAGTATGAAAAAAGGCATATTTGATACATAACTGAAAGAATGTGTTCCAATGAAACTTTATTTACAAAAACAGGTGAAAGGTTTGTTTAGGCACATAGGATATATTTTGTCAATGGGGAGTCCAGGGGATTGCTTTCATCTGCTTTCAATTTGTGTGGTTGAACCAGCCATAGTATTTAAACTACTATGTTTCAACCTGGCCAAGGGATTAGAGAATGAGGGGCAAGATTCCTTATTCACTCACTTTCTGTTGGCTGAAACATGGTCATGTGCCTACATCTACCTGGAGTGGAGCCTGGAAAATTTAATATATGGCTGATAGCCGTGTATCATACTAAAATCCTCAAAGAAGGGTTCTAATACTGTATGGAATGGGGAGGGGAGATGATGGATCCTGGGGACAAATAACAAACTCTCTCACAGGGGCCATTCAACTTAGTCTGATAGACTAAAAGAAGTAAGTTACTTATGAGCTCAGTTTTTATTAAAGTAACATTAACTTTGCAGAACTTGAAGTTGGGTATTGATGCTTGAAAATGCCTTAGAAATAATTTGTTCTAAGCCCTCTTTTTTACAGACCTAGTGAGGCAAATTAAGTGTCTTGTGCATAGTCATACAATTGTTTGGTATATTGGAAATCAGTGAGGAGCTTATATTTCTTTGCTCCCTTTTAAGTGTCTGGTGACCTGTAACAATTCCTATATTGTTTTTTTGTACAGTCAGGTGTATTCTTGACCCCTTGAATTCCAGTATAAATTCCTATGGGCAGGAATTATGTTATATAATAGTTCTGACCTTAAACCCTTTAACAGTGTTTTCCACATGTTTTGTTAATTGTTTGCCTGCTTTTCTGGCCTGATGGAGGATGAGAAACAGTATAGTTTGTGGATGATTTGATGCTTTGAAAACCATTTCTCTTGACTACAGAGGTCATGAGGCTGAAAATCGGCCAGGTGAATGGAAATTGAGTGGATACCATGGATGGAGCTATTTAGGTTCTTGAACAGCACAGCATGGCAACTCTCAAATACAGTTTAATGCAAAATACAGTTTAGTATTAGCAGATTAGCTGCTTTGATATTTTTCACTTTAATTCTCTTTCAGTGTTTGGTATATGATTGAAGGGCTATTCCCGACACCCTCAGCGTGAAATGTGACATCACAGTAGAGTTAGGAAGGGCAGGATGGGCAACTCAAGGGGTTTTCTAGTTTCTCCTTAATTTGTGCTTTATTAGTGTAGCTCCCTTCTTTAGTTTAGATGCTTCCAATCATTAGGGTAACTAACATATTTGTGTTGTCTATTGTTAAAAATTACTTTCTGAAGTTAAATGGCAATAATCTTTTTTTTGAGACAGAGTCTTACTATGTCACCCTCGGTAGAGTGCCATGCTGTCACAGCTCACAGCAACCTCAAATTCTTGGGCTCAAGCGATTCTCTTGCCTCAACCTCCCAGGGAGTAGCTGGGACTATAGGCATCCGCCACAATGCCCAGCTATTTTTTTTGTTGCAGTTGTCATTGTTATTTAGGTGGCGCCAGCTGGGTTTGAACCCGCCAGGCTCAGTGTATGTGGCTGGCTCCGTAACAACTGAGATATAGGCGCTAAGCCAGCAATAATCTTTTATTGTAAAAAAATTTTACATAATTTTTATTCATAGTGAAACCTTTTACATTTGTATTCTCTAGATTTACTTTTGGTGATTATTTGTACATACAAAATTTGTTTTGTTTAGTCTAGTCTCTGTACTTGGACATAGTTGATGACTCTAGGTTCTATGCTGGGCTATCATAGTTGCTTCCTTTTGGAATTTGAAGGCAGATGTTGAAGCTTATAATATACACTCAGTCTTCACATAATGTGTGGATAATAGGTTTTTGGAAACTGCAACTTTAAGCAAAATTACATATATGAAACCAGCTCTAATTGATATAAATAAGAGTTAAGTTCCTATGGCATATTTCTGGTCAAAAAAAAAAATCACCAAACTTCTAAATAAAAATCAAATACTTCTAATGTTAAATGTTAAAATAAATGTCAGCCATACATACACAAATAAACACAAGTAAGGTGATTATTAATATTTCCAAGTTATTCCAGTTCTTGGTCCTGGGTGGCTGGAAACTCCCAGAAGCAAAGGGTACAAGGTGGGAACCAGCCTTGGCCTGGACGTCATCCCATTGCAGGATACACTTACAGATATACTCACTCACTTTGGAACCATTTAAACATATCAGTTCACCTCACAAGACATAGCTTTGAGAGATGGGAAGAAACCAGAGTACTTGGAAAAAAACCCATGCAGATGTGGAGAGAATGTACACACTCCACACAGACCATGGCCATGGTCAAGAAACAATTTCTATTTTTTCTCATCACATTATAAAGAAAAGATGCTGAATTATATGAAGTTATTCAAGGGCCTGTCATTTTTCCAGTAAAATAGACATTTGAATATATAGGTGAGCTTGTATAACTTACCATATTTTAAAGCACTGAATCTTATTTTTAACTACTTAAACTTCTTTTTTAAATTACTTTGGATGTTGTCTCTTCCCCTTTAGGACAACTGATTGTATTATTTAAATAGATATGTATTACGGGCAGCGTCTGTGGCTCAAAGGAGTAGGGAGCTGACCCCATATATCGGAGGTGGTGTGTTCAAACCTGGCCCCGGCCAAGAATTGCAAAAAAAAATACTAAATAGATATGTCTTACTTGAACAAAATGATAGTGTGTAGCTATTTGTAAATTTAGCAAGTTCAAACCACTAATATATGTCAAATAAAAGTCATAAAGATTAAGATTTCTTATTTTTCGGTTTGAAGGAAAAAAAATTCCCAAATGGAGTCATCTTCATCTTTGGATAATATTATAATTCTTAACAGTCTATTTCTAGCAGCATTATTACACTTACTCTAAAAGGAACATTAAAATACTTTATTAGTCAGATAATGAAAGTATTTTAATTGTAAGAGCAGAGTTTTATATGCTGCTCTTAGGAAATTACTTTTTAATCTCTGGGTAAGCTGTTTGATTTTCCTGTGTTTTAGTTCATCCATATGTATAAATTAATACAGTAATAATTACTTCAAAAGGTTTTTAAATTTTTAATGAATGTTTATCTTTTACTTTCTGAACTATGGATGAAAGATTTGAAGTTATATGGAGTATTATTTTCTTTTAATTTTTTCATGATTCTCCAGAAATTTCCTCAGGGCTAATGTGGCAACACTAACTACATCTATTAATAGCATTTTTACTGTAACAATTACTGAATGTTTTCCTAATTAAACATTTTGATGTTTATTTTTTAAATAGATATTTGCATATGGATGTTTGTAAATAGATGTTTGCATATGTAAACTTTCATTTGTAGGATCTATCATAGAAAGCATTGCTGAAAATATACATAGTACTTACATTGTTAATTGATGCGGTTTTTATTTGCTACCTCTTAGAGCTTTTCATACTCTTTATTTTAAGACTTCTTGGACTATGAAGGAATCTACTTAATAGTATCTGTATTCTATTTTATACCTGTTTTTCCTTAGCTTTTTCAAAATGGCAGTGACTGCTATTGAGTTCTTGTTCATTTAACTATTGATATTGCACTATTTTCTTTAATTTACCTTTTAAAATTATTAGTCTTTTCTCTCTCTGTGATCATTTTGTTGTTTCTTATAGAATTATTCACACTGCTCTTTTCAGAAAGGTCTGTTGGAAACCTCTACTTTTGTTATTTTTGTCTTTTCTCGTAATTTCTGATACTTTAAAAATATATAAATACATGTATTATATAAAATGTATTTATAATTATATTATATATTTTGTTTAATATTATATATTAGATGTATGAATATATTCTAAATTATATAGAAATTACATGTTAACAATATATATTTTATAATTTCTATTTTAGATCTGAGTCTACTATGTCTATCCAAATTTGCCAGTGTGTTTATTTTTTATTGCTCCTATAAGAAAGAGTACCTGTCTTTCCATTGATTTATGCAGTTACAATGACTCATTAACTAGAAATATGAAGAAAGGGATGTTTCTATGCTTATTTCTCTAATTTATTTTCATTATTATAAATATAATAAGAATATGTATAATGCTTTGTATTTACAATGCACGTTCAGATATTTATTATCACTTATTTTTGGCTACAGTCATATATATATATATATATATATATATATATATAATAGATTACTAGATTGTATTTTGCTTTTAAGAGACGAGATCTCATTCTGTTGTCCAGTTTGGAGTGCAGTGGCACAATCATAGTTTACTGCAGCCTCAAACTCCTGGGGTGTGATCCTCTTGCCACAGCCTTCCAAGTATCTGCGTTGATACATGTGAGCTACTGTGCTCAGTTTGTATATCTCATTTCATAGTTGTGAAAACTGAGACTTATTTATGATGACAGTGCTGTGGCTACAGTAGTCAGGGTTCCATTTCAGGTTTTATGATTCCACATTTAGCACTCATTCATTATGTTTTTAAAATCTTTTTTGCCTTTTTTGTTTTAAATATAGAAATTTCAGTGTTCTAAGTCATGTATTTCTCATTTATAAAGAACTGGATTCGATTATTTTTGTTCTATCTCTAAAATTCTATTCTTAGAGCTTTTAGGGATCTCAGTTTAGTGTTATGGATACTTAAGAATTTGAACTTAAAAAATGGAGAAATTTGTTGTAAGTTCTTTTAGAGATTTTTAGACCTGTAGAACCAAAAAAGATTTTAGATGTTATCAAATTCAAACCCCTACCAATTTCAGGAATCATTTTTCTAGCATTCTGATAATGGGTTCTTTAGCCTCTGGTTTGAAAGGATCCACTGATAACTGAACTCTTACTTAGTCTTGTATGTACAAAGCAGGTCTCAGTGTGGCTCCGGTGCCCGTAGATAAAGTGTGGGCAAGGGAGAGGAAAGGAAAGAAACTAAAGGAAGCAAGTGTGAAGAAAAAGATAAAAAATAAAACAAGGGATTAAAGTGAAGTATAAAATACCCTAGCATTTTAATATTAACAGTTGACTTTGTTGCCAGCACCCAGAATCTATACAATTAGAACATTTTGCCTTAGACTTTTAAGATTTTTGGGCAGCGCCTGTGGCTCAAAGGAGTAGGGCACTGGCCCCATATGCTGGAGGTGGTGGGTTCAAACTCAGCCAAAGCCAAAAACTGCAAAAAAAAAAAAAAAAAAGATTTTCCTGGCTTGGTCCATGTAACCATGAAAAAAACCAGGAAATAGCAGACTTTCTGGATTCCTTATTAATTTTTTTGCTATCTTATTAATTCTGTTGTATTATTTTTTAAGAAAAATTGACTTTAGTCTTTTCTTTTTAGCATTGTGTTCATATAGGAACTTTCCTTTTTATAGAAAAATAATCAGACAATTTAAAATGATTGGCTGTTTTAATTTCTATTGGTAGTTTTTCTCTTATTAAGACTGTTTTATATTTAAAGGTACAAAGAAATGATGCATTCCCTGAAGAGCCTTATGATGGTCGTGGTGGACTCTATGATTAATAAATTTGAGGAAGATGAGATACGATGTCAAGAGAGGCAGAAAAAAATACAAAAGGAGAAAAGCAGTAGTTATTGCACAGACAATTGCTCTGACAGTGATTCATCATTCAATCAGGTGTGTTTAGTTTATCACTTATGTCTTGAAATGGTGTTTAATAATCACTAACTTGAATAAATTTTCTTAGCCATATGTTTCCCTGCTTTCTAATTTTAAGATTCATAAGCAAAATAAACAATAAAATAAAATAACCTCTGGGAAATAACATAGAATTATATGTTCCGTGAATGATTCCATTATATCTGGGAAAATTCTTAATGAAATAAAGAGATTAATACATTTTAGAATTTAAAAAAATAAATATTGAACCAAATCTGCTTACGCTGTAGTTAAAACATCTTATTCACAATTAATTCTTTTTTTTTTTTTTTTTTTTTGAGATAGAGTCTGGCTCTGTTGTACCAGTTAAAGTGCAGTGGTATAATAGCTTACTGCAATTTCAAATTCCTGGGCTTAAGCAATCCTCCTGCCTCAGCCTCTAGAGTAGCTGAGAGTAAAGGTGTATACCACCATGCAGGGCTGATTTTTTCTGCTTTTAGTAGAGATAGGATCTTGCCCTTGCTGAAGCTGATCTCAAACTCTTGACCTCAAGCAATCCTCCTGCCTCAGCCTCCCAGAATGCTAGGATTACAGGCTTGTGCCATGATGCCTAACCCATCCTTATTAAAATATATTTAAATTATAGGTGATATACGAGGATAAAACATTTATATATACTCTGAAGATGAAGGTTGAATTGTTAGTTTTAATGTAAACTTTTTTGTGTGTCAAGAGATATGAGGCCTTTAATTTTCTCTAAATAGGTTATGGGAATCCTTGACATTTGTCCACACCAGAACTGAGAAAAAGGTCAGTGGCTAGATTGCCCCTAATAGAAAACAATGAAAACTGGCTAGACTAGAGCCAAGAACTTGTAGGCAGAGACCCAGGCCAAATGGAGCCTGTTCTCAGCATTATTCTTACCTGATATTTTTAGTGAAACATTTTTTTTTTACGAATTAGCTATACAATAGGAGCATAACTACAAAATAGATCCTGATTACAGACCAAACCAAAAGAGACTTGAGGAGTTTGGGAAAAAAATACATATTGGTCACAGTTGGGATTGTATGATTGAGAGAAAAATAGTTTCAGAATTATTCAAAGCAGAATTTAAAAGTTTCTGTGGTTAGTTACCTTTGTATCATATAGCAGGAAAGATTGTATAGAGTTGTGAACTTTATATTTATAGTTGAGATTCATTGCCTGATGCAGTGGTTCTCAGCCTTCCTAATGCCGTGACCCTTTAATACAGTTCCTCAGGTTGTGGTGACCCCCAACCATAAAATTATTTTTGTTGCTACTTTATAACTGTAATTTTGCTACTGTTATGAATCGTAATGTACATATCTGATATGCAGGATGGTCTTAGGTGACCCCTATGAGAGGGTCATTTGACCCCAAAGAGTTGCGACCCACAGATTGAGAACTGCTGGCCTGATATGATGGAGGATGTGCCACAGATTGTGAATTTTCTTCATTCTCTAGGCCTGTAGTCATTTCTTGGTGATGGACTATTTGGGAGAAGGTGGGCTAGGGCTATAGAGATTTTAGTTTAATTTAATTTAGTTAGATGGCTTGTTTAGTAAGTTTACTGAGCTGCTTTTTCAGATCAGAGACTTTCTAGAAGTAAAAAGGCCTAGAAAAAAAAACAACTTTAGCATTCTGATGGCTCACAAGATTATATGCTATTACTTATTTGATGAATCACCTGTATACATTGAAATTGAAACACAAGACAAAATTAGAACATTGTTAATTTGTTGTAGGAAGTATAAGTATTCTGACCTAAATAGGATTGATCAAGTAGCTAGAAGTTAAGAGGTTACTAATTCCCAAATAGTAAATTATTTCTTTTCTTTCTTTTTTTTTTTTGGTGGGGCAATTCATTTTATTTTCGTCTAAGTATAAGGACTACGTTTTTTTTTTTTTACATATACATGTGTTAATTAGGTTTCCATTTTTTTTGCCTTCACAAAATTAAAAAGACTTGAAATTTAATAACAATAACAATGTTTAAGATAAGGATTAGAAACAAAAACCTTGTAAAGAACGAATGAACATAAATACATTCAGAAAAGGAATCAGACAATTGCTACATTGAAATATTAAACGATAATAATAATAATAATCATGCAAAGAAAGTAACATTCACATGGAGAAGTATGAATACTATGTATTCAATTTTGATTTGAAGACAATTAATGACAATTAATGACATGGTGGGGCATGGGGGAAAGGGGAGAGCAGACAGAGAAGGAGGGAAGGAGTGAAGGAAAGGAAAAGAAGAAAAAAAAAGAACAAGAAAAGAAAAGAAAATAGTGACTAATTTTCACATAAATTGGTTTTAATTTTGACCTAAATATATTATTAAACATTAATTTTTTTATATTCTTTTTTTTAATTGTTAAATCATAGCTGTGTACATTTGTGCAATCAAGGGGTACAATGTGCTGGTTTCATATACAATCTGAAATATTCTCATCAAACTGTTCAATGTAGCCTTCATTGCATTTTCTTAGTTATTGTATGTAGACATTTGTATTCTGCATTTAGTAGGTTTCGCCTGTACCCATTCTAAGATGCACTGTAAGTGTGGACCCACCCATTATCCTCCCTCCACCCTAACCTCCTCCTTCCCTTCCCCTCTCTTGGCCCTTTCCCCATATTCTTGTGCTATAGTTGGGTTATAACCTTCATATGAAAGCTATAAATTAGCTTCATAGTAGGGCTGATTACATTAGATACTTTTTCTTCCATTCTTGAGATACTTTGCTAAGAAGAAAATGTTCCAGCTCCATCCATGTAAACATGAAAGAGGTAAAGTTTTCATCTTTCTTGAAGGCTGCATAATATACCATGGTGTACATGTACCACCATTTGCTAGTCCATTTGTGGGTCAGTGGGCACTTGGGCTTCTTCCATGACTTAGCAATTATGAATTGGGCTGCAGTAAACATTCTGGTACAGATGTCTTTGTTATATTGTGATTTTTGGTCTTCTGGGTAAAGGAATTATAGGATTGAATGGCAGGTCTATTTTAGATCTCTAAGCATTCTCCAAACATCCTTTCAAAAGGAGTGTGCATTCCCACCAGCAGTGCTGAACTGTGCCCTTTTCTCCACATCCATGCCAACATCTCTGATTTTGGGATTTTGTGATGTGGGCTACTCTTAGGGGTTAGGTGATAACTCAAAATAGTTTTGATTTGCATTTCTCTGATGATTAAGGTTGATGAGCTTTTTTTCATGTGTTTGTAGATCGTGCGTCTGTCTTCGTTAGAGAATTTTCATTTCAAGTCCCTTGCCCACCCTGAGATAGGATCACGTGTTCTTTTCTTGCTAATACGTTTGAGTTCTCTGTGGATTCTCGTTATTAAACCTTTATCGGAGGTATAACCTGCAAATATTTTCTCCCATTCTGAGGGCTGTCTGCTTGCTTTACTTACTATGTTCTTGGCTGTGCAGAAGCTTTTTAGTTTGATCAGGTCCCAGTAATGTACTTTTGATACTGCTTCGATTGCCTGGGGAGACCTCCTCATAAAATATTCACCCAGGCCGATTCCTTCAAGAATTTTTCCTGCACTTTCTTCAAGTATTTTTATAGTTTCATGTCTTAAGTTTAAATCTTTAATCCAGTGAGAGTCTATCTTAGTTAATGGTGAAAGGTGTGGGTCCAGTTTCAGTCTTTTACAGATCGCCAGCCAGTTCACCCAGCACCATTTGTTAAATAGGGAATCTTTTCCCCACTGAATGTTTTTAATTGGTTTGTCAAAGATCAAATTAACAGTAAGTAGCTGGATTCATCTCTTGGTTCTCTATTCTGTTCCATACATCTACTTCTCTGTTTTTGTGCCAATACTATGCTGTTTTGATCACTATCAAGTTGTAGTACAGTCTCAGGTCTGGTAGTGTGATTCCTCCTGCTTTGTTTTTATTTCTGAATAATGTTTTGGCTATTCGAGGTTTTTTCTGATTTCATATAAAACGAAGTATTATTTTTTCAAGATCTTTAAAATATAACAATGGAGCTTTGATAGGAATTGCATTAAAATTGTATATTGCTTTGGGTAGTATAGACATTTTAACAATGTTGATTCTTCCCAGCCATGAGCATGGTATGTTTTTCCATTTGTTAACATCTTCGGCTATTTCTTTTCTTAAAGTTTCATAGTTCTCTTTATAGAGATCTTTCACGTCCTTTGTTAGATAAACTCCCAAATATTTCATCTTCTTTGGCACTACTGCGAAAGGAATAGAGTCCTTGACTGTTTTTTCGGCTTGGCTATTGGAATATATAAAGGCTACAGATTTATGGGTGTTGATTTTGTAGCCTGAGACATTGCTGTATTCCTTGATCACTTCTGAAAGTTTTGTAGTAGAATCCCTAGTGTTTTCCAGATATATGATCATATCATCTGCGAAGAGTGAAAGTTTGGTCTCTTCTGACCCTAGGTGGATACCCTTGATTGCCTTTTCTTCCCTAATTGCAATGGCTAAAACTTCCATTACAATGTTAAAGAGCAATGGAGACAATGGGCAACCTTGTCTGGTTCCTGATCTAAGTGGAAATGATTTCAATTTGACTCCATTCAATATGATATTGGCTGTGGGTTTGCTATAGATGGCCTCTATTAGTTTAAGAAATGTCCCTTCTATACCAATTTTCTTAAGTGTTCTGATCATGAAGGGATGCTGGATATTATCAAAAGCTTTTTCTGCATCAATTGAAAGAATCATATGATCCTCATATTTTAGTTTGTTTATGTGCTGAATTACATTTATAGATTTACATATATTGAACCAGCCTTGAGACCCTGGGATAAATCCCACTTTGTCATGGTGTATAATTTTTTTTGATGTGTTGTTGGATTCTGTTTGTTAGGATCTTATTGAGTATTTTTGTATCAATATTCATTAGAGATATTGGTCTATAATTTTCTTTTTTTTTTTTTTTATTGTTGGGGATTCATTGAGGGTACAATAAGCCAGTTACACTGATTGCAATTGTTAGGTAAAGTCCCTCTTGCAATCGTGTCTTGCCCCCATAAAATGTGACACACACTAAGGCCCCACCCTCCTCCCTCCATCCCTCTTTCTGCTTCCCCCCCCATAACCTTAATTGTCATTAATTGTCCTCATATCAAGATTGAGTACATAGGATTCATGCTTCTCCATTTTTGTGATGCTTTACTAAGAATAATGTCTTCCACTTCCATCCAGGTTAATACGAAGGATGTAAAGTCTCCATTTTTTTTAATGGCTGAATAGTATTCCATGGTATACATATACCACAGCTTGTTAATCCATTCCTGGGTTGGTGGGCATTTAGGCTGTTTCCACATTTTGGCAATGGTAAATTGAGCTGCCATAAAGAGTCTAGTACAAGTGTCCTTATGATAAAAGGATTTTTTTCCTTCTGGGTAGATGCCCAGTAATGGGATTGCAGGATCGAATGGGAGGTCTAGCTTGAGTGCTTTGAGGTTTCTCCATACTTCCTTCCAGAAAGGTTGTACTAGTTTGCAGTCCCACCAGCAGTGTAAAAGTGTTCCCTTCTCTCCACATCCACGCCAGCATCTGCAGTTTTGAGATTTTGTGATGTGGGCCATTCTCACTGGGGTTAGATGATATCTCAGGGTTGTTTTGATTTGCATTTCTCTAATATATAGAGATGATGAACATTTTTTCATGTGTTTGTTAGCCATTCGTCTGTCGTCTTTAGAGAAAGTTCTATTCATGTCTCTTGCCCATTGATATAAGGGATTGTTGGCTTTTTTCATGTGGATTAATTTGAGTTCTCTATAGATCCTGGTTATCAAGCTTTTGTCTGATTGAAAATATGCAAATATCCTTTCCCATTGTGTAGGTTGTCTCTTTGCTTTGGTTATTGTCTCCTTAGCTGTACAGAAGCTTTTCAGTTTAATGAAGTCCCATTTGTTTATTTTTGTTGTTGTTGCCATTGTCATGGCAGTCTTCTTCATGAAGTCTTCCCCCAGGCCAATATCTTCCAGTGTTTTTCCTATGCTTTCTTTGAGGATTTTTATTGTTTCATGCCTTAAATTTAAGTCCTTTATCCATCTTGAATCAATTTTTGTGAGTGGGGAAAGGTGTGGGTCCAGTTTCAGTCTTTTACATGTAGACATCCAGTTCTCCCAACACCATTTATTGAATAGGGAGTCTTTCCCCCAAGGTAAGTTCTTGTTTGGTTTATCAAAGATTAGGTGGTTGTAAGATGTTAGTTTCATTTCTTGGTGTTCAATTCGATTCCAAGTGTCTATGTCTCTGTTTTTGTGCCAGTACCATGCTGTCTTGAGCACTATGGCTTTGTAGTACAGACTAAAATCTGGTATGCTGATGCCCCCAGCTTTATTTTTGTTACTAAGAACTGCCTTAGCTATACGGGGTTTTTTCCGGTTCCATACAAAACGCAGAATCATTTTTTCCAAATCTTGAAAGTACGATGTAGGTACTTTGATAGGAATGGCATGAATAGGTAGATTGCTTTGGGAAGTATAGACATTTTAACAATGTTGATTCTTCCCATCCATGAGCATGGTATGTTCTTCCATTTGTTAATGTCCTCTGCTAATTCCTTTCTGAGGAGTTCATAGTTTTCTTTATAGAGGTCCTTCACCTCCTTCGTTAGGTATATTCCTAGGTATTTCATTTTCTTTGAAACTATGGTGAAGGGAGTTGTGTCCTTAATTAGCTTCTCATCTTGACTGTTATTGGTGTATACAAAGGCTACTGACTTGTGGACATTGATTTTATATCCTGAAACATTACTGTATTTTCTGATGACTTCTAGGAGTCTTGTGGTTGACTCTTTGGGGTTCTCTAAGTATAAGATCATGTCGTCAGCAAAGAGGGAGAGTTTGACCTCCTCTGCTCCCATTTGGATTCCCTTTATTTCCTTGTCTTGCCTAATTGTATTGGCTAGAACTTCCAGCACTATGTTGAATAGTAAAGGTGACAGAGGACAACCTTGTCTGGTTCCAGTTCTAAGAGGAAAAGCTTTCAGTTTTACTCCATTCAGTAAAATATTGGCTGTGGGTTTGTCATAGATAGCTTCAATCAGTTTTAGAAATGTGCCACCTATGCCTATACTCTTCAGTGTTCTAATTAGAAAAGGATGCTGGATTTTATCAAATGCTTTTTCTGCATCTATTGAGAGGATCATGTGATCTTTATTTTTGCCTCTGTTAATATGGTGGATAACGTTTATGGACTTGCGTATGTTAAACCAGCCTTGCATCCCTGGGATGAAGCCTACTTGATCATGATGAATGACTTTTTTGATGATAAGCTGTAATCTATTGGCTAGGATTTTGTTGAGAATTTTTCCATCTATATTCATGAGTGAGATTGGTCTGAAGTTCTCCTTTTTGCTTGGGTCTTTTCCTGGTTTTGGTATGAGGGTGATGTTTGCTTCATAGAATGTGTTGGGGAAGATTCCTTCTTCCTCAATTTTTTGGAATAATTTCTGCAGTACAGGAATAAGCTCTTCCTTGAAGGTTTGATAGAATTCTGGAGTGAAGCCATCTGGACCAGGGCATTTTTTAGTTGGAAGCTTTTTTATTGTTTCTTTGATCTCAGTGCTTGAAATTGGTCTGTTCAGGAGGTCTATTTCTTCCTGGCTAAGTCTAGGGAGAGGGTGTGATTCCAAATATTGATCCATTTCCTTCACATTGTCAAATTTCTGGGCATAGAGTTTCTGGTAGTATTCAGAGATGATCTCTTGTATCTCTGTGGGATCAGTTGTTATTTCCCCTTTATCGTTTCTGATTGAGGTTATTAGAGATTTTACTTTTCTATTTCTAGTTAGTCTGGCCAATGGTTTATCTATTTTATTTATTTTTTCAAAAAACCAACTCCTTGTTTCATTAATTTTCTGAATGATTCTTTTGTTTTCAATTTCATTGATCTCTGATTTGATTTTGGATATTTCTTTTCTTCTACTGGGTTTAGGCTTAGATTGTTCTTCTTTTTCCAATTCCATAAGATCTCTTGTGAGATTGTTGATGTGCTCTCTTTCTGTTTTTCGAATGTAGGCATCTACAGCGATGAATTTTCCTCTCAAAACTGCTTTTGCAGTATCCCACAGGTTTTGGTAGCTTGTGTCTTCATTGTTGTTATGCTCAAGGAAGTTAATGATTTCCTGTTTTATTTCTTCCTTCACCCATCTGTTATTCAACAGAAGATTGTTTAATTTCCATGCCTTTGGGTGGGGTTGAGCATTTTTGTTAGAGTTGAGTTCCATCTTTAGTGCCTTATGGTCTGAAAAGATACAAGGTAAAATTTCAATTCTGTTGATTCTGTTGATATTTGTTTTGTGTCCCAGGATATGATCAATTTTGGAGAATGTTCCATGGGGTGATGAGAAGAATGTATATTCTTTATCTTTGGGGTGGAGTGTTCTATATACGTCTATCAAGCATAGTTGGTCTAGGGTCTCATTTAAATCTCTTACATCTTTGTTTAATTTCTGTTTAGAGGATGTGTCCAGCTCTGTAAGAGGTGTGTTAAAGTCCCCTGTTATGATGGTATTATCAGATATCATATTGCTCAGACTGAGTAAGGTCTGCTTCAAGAATCTGGGAGCATTTAAATTGGGTGCATAAATATTTAGAATTGAAATGTCTTCTTGTTGTAGTTTTCCCTTGACCAATATAAAGTGACCATCTTTGTCTTTTTTGACTTTAGTTGCTTTAAATCCACATGTATCTGAAAATAAGATTGCAACTCCTCTTTTCTTCTGAATTCCATTTGCCTGAAAAATTGTCTTCCAACCCTTGACTCGGAGCTTTAATTTGTCTTTTGAAGCCAGGTGTGTTTCTTGGGTCTATAATTTTCTT
Source organism: Nycticebus coucang (assembly GCF_027406575.1). Lineage (NCBI taxonomy): Eukaryota > Metazoa > Chordata > Mammalia > Primates > Lorisidae > Nycticebus > Nycticebus coucang. Next base: position 98,354,963 of record NC_069784.1, on the reverse strand, counting down.
TTCTTGTTGGGTCTTTCCCTGGTTTAGGGATCAAGGTGATATTTGCTTCGTAGCAAGTGTAGGGTAGTATTCCTTCTTTTTCTATATTTTGGAAGAGGTTTAGTAATATAGGTACTAGTTCTTCTTTAAAGGTTTGGTAGAATTCTGATGTAAAGCCATCTGGTCCTGGGCTTTTCTTTTTAGGGAGATTTTGTATAGTTGATGCTATTTCAGAACTTGATATAGGCCTGTTCAACAATTCCACTTTGTTCTGGCTAAGTCTGGTAGGTGGCATACTTCTCGGTATTGTTCTATTTCTTTCAGATTATCATATTTCTGAGAGTAAAATTTCTTGTAATATTTGTTAAGGATTTTTGAATTTCTGAGGGATCTGTTCTTATTTCATCTTTACCATTTCTGATTCATGAAATTAGAGATTTTACTCTTTTTTTCCTCATTATGTTTGCCAAAGGTTTATCTATTTTATTGATCTTTTCTAAAAACCAACTTTTGGATTTATTGATCTGTTGTGTAAATCTTTTATTTTCAATTTCATTTAATTGTGCTCTGATTTTGGTTATTTCTTTTGTTCTGCTGGGTCTGGGGTTGAAGTGTTCTTCCTTCTCCAGTTGCTTGAGATGTCCCATTAAGTTATTAACTTCCTCTCTTTCCATTTTCTTGAGGAAGGCTTTCAGTGCTATAAATTTCCCTCATAGGAATGCCTTTGCAGTATCCCAGAGGTTCTGATAGTTCGTGTCTTTATTGTTGTTCTGTTCCAAAAATTTGGTAATTTCCTTCTTAATCTCATCTATAACCCATCTATCATTCAGTGTAAGGTTATTTAGCTTCCATGTTTTTGTATGGGTAGGCAGATTCCTGCTGTTACTGAGTTCAACTTTTATTTCATGATGTTCTGAGAAGATGCAAGGAATAATTTCTATTTTATTAAATTTGCTGAGGTTAGATTTGTGGCCCAGGATGTGGTCGATTTTGGAGTATGTTCCGTGGGCTGATGAGGAGAATGTGTTTTCAGTTTTCTTGGGATGAAATGTTAACATGTCTGTAAAGTAGATTTCTGTTACATCCAGATGTTGAATGGTTAAGTTTAAATCTAAAATTTCTTTGCTTAGCTTCTTTTTGGAGGGTCTATCCAGCACTGCTAAAGGGGTGTTAAAATCTCCAACTACTACAGAATTAGAGGTAATCGCGTTGCTCATGTCTGTTAGAGTTTCTCTTATAAATTGAGGTGCATTATGGTTGGGTGTATAAATACTAAAAATTGAAATCTCATCATATTGAGTATTACATTTAATAAATATGAAGTTTCCATCCTTATCCTTCCTTATTTTGGTTGGTTTAAAGCCTATTGCATCTGCACATAGGATTGGAACGCCTGCTTTTTCCTGCTTTCCATTTGCCTGGAGTATTGATGACCATCCCTTCACCTTGAGTCTATATTTGTCTTTTAATGTAAGGTGAGATTCTTGTATGCAGTAGATATCTGGCTGGAGTTTTTGCATCCAGTCAGCCAACCTGTGCCTCTTTAGAGGAGAATTTATACCTTTCACATTCATTGAGAATATTGATAAGCCTTTCCAGAGTCCGGTGGACATTTTGGATTCTTTTGCGGCTGTGAAAGTTTGAATTTGATCAAAATTTTCTGGGTGGGTTTACTTTTATGGTGGAGGATTATGCTGGTCTTTATGGAGGATAGGTCTGAGAATATCCTGGAGAGCTGGTTTAGTTATGGCAAATTTCTTCTACATGTGAATGTCATTAAAGTATTTAATTTCTTCATCATAAATGAAACTCATTGTGGCTGGGTACAGGATCCTGGATTGAAAGTTATTTTGTTTTAGGAGATTATAAGTCAATGACCATCCTCTTCTAGCTTGAAAGGTTTTAACAGAGAGATCTGCAGTTATTCTAATGTTATTCCCCTTGTAGGTAATGACTTTCTTTCGTCTGGCTGCTTTCAGACTTTTCTCCTTCATATTAACTTTAGTGAAATTGATTATGATGTGTCTGGGGGATGTGTTATTTGGGTTGAGTCATGCTGGAGTTCCGAAACCGTCTGCTATCTGAATTTCAGAATCTCTGGGCATGTCTGGAAAGTTCTCTGTCATAATCTCATGGACAAGAGACTCTGTGCCTTGTGAAGCCACTTCATTGCTTATAAGACGAATATTGGTTGTCTTCGAATTATCCCAGAGCTCTCTGAGAGGGTGATCTGTTTTTGCCTTCCATTTCTCTTCCTCTTTGAGAGTTTGGGAGTTTTCGTAAGCTTTGTCTTCAATGTCAGAAATCCTTTCTTCTGCTTGCTCCATTCTGTTACTGAGGGATTCTACTGTGTTTGTCGGATCTTTGAGGGCTGCAACTTCTTTTCTCAATGTGTCAAAATCTTTGGTCATTTGGTCTTTGAATTTGTTGAATTCTTGAGACATCTTTTGGGTTACTGCTTGGAATTCTGATTCGATCTTATTTGCTATCCAGATTCTGAATTCGATTTTTGATATCTCAGCTATTTGTTTGTGCATAGGATCTTGTGCTGTGTCTGTCCCATTGTTCCTTGGGGGAGTTAATCTACTCTGATTATTCATATTGCCAGAGTATTTCCATTGATTTTGCCTCATGATTGTTTTTCACCATTGCCTCTGGCCGTCCTCAGAGTTGGGGAGGTGTCTCTCCAAGATTAGACCCCAGCGGGATCACTCTGTTGTTGTGGATGTTTGTAGGGAGTGACACTGTGTAGCTCCTCTGGGGCTGCCCCAGCCAGGGAGTTCTGGTTGTGAGAGCAGCTCCGGAGTGTGACACACCTGCATCCAGCAACAGGACAGGGTGTGGTGCACACATTTCTGGGAGTGCCTGATGCCCAGTGACTTTGGCACAGAAGTCGTAAGGCTCCAGAAGTCTCTGGCCAGGAGAAGGTCTCTGTGCAGTGGCAGGGAGGGTTCTGGAGGGCACCTGGCTACCTGAGTCCCTGGCCAGACGAGCAGGCTGGTGTGGAGGCAGGGTCAGTATAGGAGGGAGGACGTGAGATTTTGCGCCTCCCGGAGTTCCTGGTCTGTGTGTGCAGAGGCCCGCCGGTTGCTGGTTGTGGGTTGCAGCGCCACTCGTGTATGGAAGTCCGGGCAGGGGCGGGTCACGGGTTGCTGCGCAGCTGTTCTGGAGGTCCATGTGGGCCCTGATAGCAGGTCGTGGCGCAGCTCTTCTGGAGGTTGGGGCAGGTGCCTATCGCGTGTCACTGTGTAGCTCTTCCAAAGGTCCAGGCAGGCCTATGTCTTCATTGCATTGTTGAGAAATTGCATCATGCATTATTGAATTATCTTCTAACTTGGTACTTTACAAATTCAGCAGTGGCCTTTCTTCATGCTGTGGCATAACTCTCAGCTTCTCCTCTGCTTTCTCTTTTTCTTTCTGTTATTTCCATCCTGTTGCTTGTAAACTCAGTAAATTATTTTTGATCATTAGAATCATAGGTTTTGAAAGAAATGCAAAGCTTTAGTTGAAATGGGATCATAATTTCAGAAGATATTTTTGTTTTTTATTTTGTTTTGTTTTGATACTTGAGAAGGAATCATGGTTTAAGTTTATAGCTTCTTTCAGGATGTCCTTAGTGTATATGAGAATTTTCAAGTGTCTGCCCTATGAACATGACTTTGTTTCAGAAGTGACTAATTGGGTTGAAAGTGAATTCTGTCCATATAGAAGACATGGGGAATCCCTTTGTCTTTTGGAAAGAAGCATGTGAATGCCAGAACTGCCCTGAAAGCTCTTTCAATATGGCCAGATTCTAGTAGATATTTGGGTATATTTTTGCTTAGTGAAAAGACTATCATGTAACATTAAAGAGAACCTGGATTAATATCTTCAGAATTGAAAAGGTCTCTAAAAATTTATCAGCCATTCCTTCCATTAAGTATAGACATTCTTTTAATGCTTTCAAAATTAAGTTACTTGCTCTGTGCTTAAAAAAATCGGTCTAAATTTTTTCATGAGTAACATTGAGTACACAGCATTGATTGTGTTTTTGGCTTCCTCTTTCCCCACAGTATTTAGTGTAGTACTACAGGTATTAATGCTGTTTTATCTTATTCAAGCTATTTTTATTACATTCCAAGGAAACTACCCCAGAGTGTACACTTATGTAGAGAGGGTGAGTTTAGGATAACAATCACCTATTACTCTTGCATGGTAGGAACTTGGATGAGGAATTTACTATTTATTTACTTTCTACCAAGCACTCTTTGAAACTCATTTTCTGTTACCTCTGGTAAACAGAATAATGGCCATCTCAAAGATGTTTTAATCCCTGAAACCTGTGAATATGTTACTGTACATGGCAAAAGAGATTTTGGTGATATGATTAAGGTAAGGCTTTTCACATGGGTAGAATATTCTGGATTATCCGGGTAGGCCCAGTGTAATCACAACAGTGAATTCTATTTTGGACCTGTTAAGTTTGAGATGCCCATTAGACTTCCAAATGGAATGTTGAGAAGTTAAGTAGATATATAACTCAAGAGATCCAGCGACAGAACAAATGTATATGTTGTTATGACATATTTAAAGACAAGGAACTTGGTGAGAACACCTCAGGACAGCATACAGTGAAGAGCATGTGGTCTCTAATAGGGGTGAGAATGTGAGTTCTGATAGCTGTGTAAGTTGGAGCAGTCATTTAACCTCTTTGGTTTTAATGTTTTTCAATTTTTCAGAGTCATTGTGAGTTGTGATAGCATCAGACTTGTTTCATAAGATACCTAACAAGTGGTAGCTATATTATTGTCATCTTTGTTAATTTTAGGTGACTTTTTAGATATTTTGTTTATTTAAATTGCCATTGGTGGGAAAAAGACCCCTTCTTTTTCTAAAAATGCTTATGGCCTACCTGCTATAAACATTTGTCTAGATGGAAGTTTTACTTCAGGAATTTTTTCACCAAAGAACTATGAAGAAATGCTGAGGAAAAGTACAGGGAAAAGGAAGAGAAAGAGGGCGGCACCTGTGGCTCAACAGAGTAGGGTGTTGGCCCCATATGCCGGGGGTGGCGGGTTCAAACCCAGCCCCTGCCAAAAACTGCAAAAACAACAACAACAAAAAAAAAAAAAAAAAAAAAGGAAGGGAAAGAAAAAGAACATACAGCACGGTGGTTATTTCTAGGGTACTTTGTGGCCTTTTTACTTATTTTGTTTTTTGTTTTATCTTTCTGTTTCATTCATCTCATATTTCTAAGTAGGTAATATTTTGGCTTTATGTCTTGAGTTTTACAATGTTCTGTACAGTCCAGTTGTTCAGCAAATAATAATAGTTTCATATACACAAAGGTAAATTGTTCTACCTTCAGTTTTCATTTAAAAGTCTTGGGAAACAAAAATCCTAAGTTCCTGCCAAATCAAAATAGATCATCTTCTCTTGTCTAGAGTGAGTTGTGTGTTTAGAATTATATTAAAAAATAATTTATAGCAATACTTCTAAAAGCCTTCTAAGTAAGTGAATGTTCTTTCAATTGTGTTACAGAGTTACAAATTTTGTCAAGGAAAATTACAATTGATTTTAGACCAGTTGGATGCTGGGCAACCTAAAGAGGTAAGTTTAAAGGATGGCTGTCAAGTTCAGTCAGATGTCATATATCTAAAATGTATTGTATTACAATCACTAGCAGTTGGGCTGTTTCTCTTGAGGTTAGACCTTTGTTATTATGGGCAATTCTGGACTAGATCCCTGCTAAACTTTTTGGTCTTGAAATAAAAGGTCATGGTGTAAGGGAGGCTTTCCTTGGAGAATTGTCATGGTTTGTAAAAAGAAACTTTTATTTCTGGCTTCCATTTTGAAGGGATAAAGTTATGTGCAATTGTCCCCCAAACTGTTTCTTCACTGTTTTTGCATGCAATGTTTTAGTGATTTCTTAGGGCAAAATATTTTTTTTATTCTTTTTGTACTTATAGAAAATGAGAGCAGTTTTCTAAAAATTGTTTTTAATAAAAAATAAAAATCATGTATATTTATCATGTACAATTTGTCTTGATATATATATACAATGAGGAACAGCCAACTTGGACTAATTAAAGTATATGTTATATCATATACTTAACTATTTTTGTGGTGAGAACATTTAAAATCTACCTTCCTAGCAATTTTCAAGACTGTAATACATTATTATTAACATATTCACCAGGTTGTATAAGACATCTCTTGAGCTTATTCCTCCTATCTAACTGAAATTTTACATCCTTTGACCAGTATCTCCCCATGTGACAATTTGTATTTACTAAAAAAAGGACTTTTAAAGAAGCCATTGTATTGAATTATGTCTGTTAATATTTTAAAAGAGTGTACAGAACTGATGATGAAGAATTCATCTGAAAGTCTGATAAGACTTTTGTGTATATCTTACTATGTGGTCTCAATTTTTGAAAATTTTTTTTCAAACTTTCATTTTAAATTAAATGAATAGTTTAATTTCATGCTAAAATTTTCTAAAAAGCTATAAGAAAAATTTTTTCTCTCAGCATTTTGCATTCTGATACATTTTCTGAGTTCACATTAAATATGTTTTAAAAGATAATAGAAATGAGATTTGACTTTTATATGGTAAAAATCCTGTTATCTTCAGTTTAAATGGATTATTTGGAAATCTATACTTACTCAGAAACCTTTATTCTGCTTCTGAAAGCAGTAATTTCTTTTCTTTTCTTTTTTTTTTTGAGGCAGAGTTTCACTCTGTTGCCTCTGGCTAGAGTGCTGTGGCATTATAGCTCACAGCAACCTCAAATCCCTGGGCTCAAGCAGTCTTCTTGCTTCAGCCTCCAAAGTAGCTGATACTACAGGTATGCACTACCATGCCCAATGAGTTTTTTCTATTTTTAGTAGCATCTGGATCTCCTTTTGCTCAGGCTGGTCTGGAACTCCTGAGTTCAAGTGATTTGCCCACCTCGGTCTTCCACAGAGCTAGGGTTACAGGCCTGAGCCACTGTGTTTGTCCCTACAAGCAGTAAATTCTTAATGCGATTTTGTCCAAAAAATAAACTGAGAAGGAAAAGTGACTTGACACTGTAAATGAATTTTTCATTTTTAAAACTCCATATTCTCCCTAATGCCTATCATGAAGTTTTATTTAGGAGTTCTTTCATGTGAATACGATAGGCCTTTTCAAATACGTGAATATCTTGTCACTTTTGTCTTGTTTTTTTTTTTTTTTTGTTTGTTTGTTTTTGTAGAGACAGAGTCTCACTTTATGGCCCTCGGTAGAGTGCCGTGGCATCACACAGCTCACAGCAACCTCCAACTCCTGGGCTTAAGCGATTCTCTTGCCTCAGACTCCTGAGTAGCTGGGACTACAGGCGCCCACCACAACGCCCAGCTATTGTCACTTTTGTCTTACGTTTGACACTCTGATTCAGAGTGTCTGGCTTTTGAGATCTGGCTCCTGTGGCCTCTCCTGATGCCTCACCTTTCAGTTGCTAGGTGTCAGTTGTTGCAGCTGGGAAATGACCAGATTTTGAGGATCAGGCTGGAATGAGTGTGTTATTGCTCACTAGTTGGAGATTGAGTGGGGTAGAGGCTTTAGTCCATTCATCATAGGAGCAAAGATATTCTCTACTACATTGCCTCAGGTCAGACTATTTTCAGTAAATTCTGATTGGATTTTGAGGACTGATTAAGAAATATGCTTTGTGTGAAAACACAGAAATTCAATTTTGCTTCCCACTACTGAATGACTTTTCTACTTCAGTAGTTAGAAAGTCCGAAAATATAGTATAGCAGAAAAAGCAAGTTCAAACTAATTATTTTGTGAGAATTGTTCATGTACCTTGGAATGGGAATGCTTGACCAGAGGCATATCTGGGTGATGTTTTGAAGGTTAGGCCCTCAGATTATAGGACTGCCAATGGGGACCTCCTAGAAAGGGGAGGGTCCATAGGACAAACCACTGGAAAATGTTGCCTTGATGGTCTCGGGCCAGGCCCCATCCTTCCTCCTATTCCATGTAGACATGAGATCTAGAGTCTGCTAGTACATTTATATTTTTGCTTTACATAAAAAAGAAACTTATTTTTTTCCTCTGTTTAGCCTTTAGTTTAAAAGATGAGCTCTCAGGAGTTGCTTTATAAAAGGGTATGAAATAAGCTGGGTATGGTGGCGCACACCTGTAATCCTAGCACTCTGGGAGGCCAAGGCAGGTGGATTTCCTGAGCTCGGGGTTTGAGACCAGCCTGAGCAAAAGTGATACCCTGTCTCTAAAACAAGCTAGGTGTTGTGTGTGTGGGGGGGTGTCTCTAGTCCCAGCCACTGGGGAGGCTGAGACAAGAGGACCACTTGAGCCCAAGAGTTTAAGGTTGCTGTGAGCTATGATGCCATGACACTCTATCCCTGGCCACAGAGTGAGACTCTGTCTCAGAAAAACAAAACAAAACAAAAATATTTAAAAAAAAGGGTATGTAATAAATGGTTCTTTATAATAACAGTTATCTAGACGCTGCCTTTTTTTTTTTTTTGTTTTTGTAGACACAGAGTCTCACTGTATGGCCTTCGGTAGAGTGCCATGGCCTCACACAGCTCACAGCAACCTCCAACTCCTGGGCTTAAGCGATTCTTTTGCCTCAGCCTCCTGAGTAGCTGGGACTACAGGCGCCTGCCACAACGCCTGGCTATTTTTTGGTTGTAGTTCAGCCGGGGCCGGGTTTGAACCCGCCACCCTTGGTATATGGGGCCGGCGCCTTACCAACTGAGCCACAGGCGCCGGCCAACTCTGCCTTTTTAATAGTTTGTTAAATAGTGTTTTGAAGAACTGGTATTCCAGTGGCTGAGTATTAATACAAATATTTTAAAAAAATAATTGTAGGTGAGATATGAAGCCTTGCAAACGTTATGTTCAGCTCCACCATCTGATGTCCTGAACTGTGAAAACTGGACGACTCTCTGTGAAAAACTGACAATGTCTCTTTCAGATCCTGATCCTGTATTTAGTGTAAGGAAATGCTTATATAAATTTTAGAAATAATTTCTCATTTCCAACTGTTCTAGAAATAAAATATGATAGTTTTCTTTAATATTAGCTCAAATGTTTATGGAACTTGAGTTTTACCTTTTTGGGTTGTCAAAATTTTCTTTAAAGGAATTAACTTACTATTTCATGATTAGATTCAAACCGTGGTCAATATTTCTTCATCGCCAAATAATTGACTGTTACCTTGTGTACTTTGTTTTATCTTACAAAGAGATACCTAAATATTTGTGTCATTGTATGAGTTAATAAAAATACTTTAAGAGAATTCATGATACACAGAATTTTAACTTAAAAATAATGAATTAAGATTTATTTAAAAGGTTCATAAACATTTTGCTCATGCTAAATTTAAATGTTGACTTAGAGATAATTGCTTAAAGACAAGAGTTAGATCACTGTTGAGCTAAGAGTTTAGAAAATAGTTTGAGATGAATTATAAAGCAAGTACAGAGCCTCCATCATTGACCACTTAAGTTTACCTAATTTTCATAGGATGGATATGCACCACATGTACATATCAGTATATTAGCCCTGGTTCCTTTATGTTAACTGCTTTTGTATGTTTACCAGTTTGTTACAGTCCCCTGCGTGTTCAACTAACTGAGGCTCTATTATATAGAAAATTTCTAAAATTATGAAATTGTGAAGTAGAAAAGATAGGATTTATGTAAAAAATGATTCGCATAAACTTTTCATGATAGAAATTAAGGTCATGTTATCAACAAGTGGCAATAATTCTATATATAGTGTCTAAGATGTGAATGGAAAAAAACCCACACTTTGACTGTATCCAAGCATCACATTAAAATAGAATTTTTTAAAGCAATCTTTTGTTCCTAATAAGTAAGGGCAGAAAATTTTTGCCCTTAAGATTGAAATTTTTGCCCTTAAGATTGAAATAGTGTTTTTCTTAGAATTTAAGGCATTAGCTCAGTAGTTACATTTTGCTTTTTGTTCGATAAATATGCATTGAATACTTATAATGTACATCATTGAAGTTTAGATGTTGGGAACATACCATGAACAAGACAGAAAAAAAGTCTTTGCTGTTGTAGAACTTAGATTCTGGTAGAAGAAAGGACAGTAAACACATAGTTATAGAAAAATATAAGCTATCTCTATCTGTTTGTCTGTTTTTAAATCACATACCATTCTCAGTGAAGATAATAATTGTACTCATACCTAGAAATGGTTTGGGAACAGCTATTTGTTTATCTTATACTTGGGTGTAGTTCAATCTTATTAACACCAGAGGGTATTGTAGACTTCTGTAAAAAGGCAATGATCCAAAAACTTGAAGGGGATAAAAGATATTTCAGGGTCTCCTTTAACGTTTCAAGACTAGTAAGAAAGGTAATTGTAAATTTCTCCATTTTTTTCCCCCTTAAGAAAGACAAAATAGTGGCTGAATAAATTTCCTTTATTTTAGGAATTATTTTAATAACTTTATAAAAGGTGATGTTCCCAATGGGTCTGAATAAGTTGCTATATTTAGCTATTATAGATTATTATGCAGCAAAGGATGGTTTTATTAAATTAATAAAATTGAAAATTAGAACCAGTCTTTATAGAAGATAAATAGTAATAGAATTAGTCATTTAGAAGTAGAAAACAGGCATGAAGTTCTTTTCGTTTTCATTTATGTTTGATCCAAATTATTTTTGAGTTTGATTCTGTTTCTTGTCCGGTATGGAAAGACTCTTACATGTAACTGAGTGAAGCCTGTAGTGGCTGACAAATATGACAAATACTTATCAATTGCTACAACTATAAAAATAGACCTTCCAAAGTAATTAATATCCTGTGTTCTGGCAGTAATTTCTTGGGGTTGTTAGAAGATATCTAGAGTCACTTGGGAACTATTTTTTGTAAACAGATTATGGGGAGTTAAGCCTGTTTACGCCAGGTTAGAAAATTTCAAGCAACTTTGTTTTTTTTTTTTTTTTTTTTAGTAGAAAGTTGGATTTTGCTATTAGAATTAATATCAGTTAGGATTTAATATCTTAGCACAATATTGAAGTTGGTATAATTAAGATAATAATAGCTACTATTATTTAAGTACCTACTACTGACAGGCACTCTTCAAGCTAGATGTTACCTCATTTATTTCATTTACCTTGGGATAGTTTCCTCTTTAGTTTTAATAATGCAAAATTTTAAAAATATTATGTGTATTTTTGTTGGGAATAGGCAAAATTATTAGAAAGAATCCTAAATGTCTAATTACTGAAACTACCCGTGTAAACAATTAAAAAAGACAAATCTAGGATTTGTAATTTTTTTTAAAATTTTGTATAGCCTACTCTGTTCCTTTATTTGACACCTTTACATTGTACCTTCTTCTGTCAAACCTCCCCTCTCCCACTCCGGGCCAGTATCTGCATTTTCTGTTACCAGATTTTGCAACAATATATTTCAATAATTATTTTATTCATTATTAGATTTGGTTGATTTTATTTTTTGCTGACCAACATAAGAACGTACCTTTTAAAAAATAAGTATATTCCTACTTAGGTTACTGAATAGTTTATTTTTTAAGCGTTTATTTCATTTTATGAGATTTACTGTGTGAAAAATATTTCATCTCTTTTATTCTTATGAGACTCTTATATGTGGATCTTCTGTCTCATTTCCATAGGACCGAATTTTAAAATTCTATGCACAGACATTTACACTTTCACCATTACATATGACCAAGGAAATTTATACAAGCTTAGGTATGTTTATTAAATCATTTTTACGTCTTTTTTTTCTCTTTTGTACGCACTTAAGAAAAATGGAGAAGAAATAACTCTTTTTAGAAAGCACTATAAATGATTGATATAACACTTTTGTGTTTTTACTTTTTCTTTTTAGCTAAATATTTGGAGTCATACTTTCTTTCTAGAGAAAATCATATTCCTACTCTTTCAGCTGGTGTAGACATAACTAATCCTAATGTGACCCGCTTACTTAAAAAGGTATTTATTTGCTAGAATATGCTTTTATTTTCGTTTAAGTAGTTTTATATTTAAATGTTCTAATTTTCTGAGAGCCATTGTATACTGCTTTTTAGATTCGTCTTCTAAATGAATATCAAAAAGAGGCTCCATCTTTCTGGATTCGTCACCCAGAGAAGTAAGGAATGTTACTGTGTTAATGTTTATGCCAACATTAAACACAGGAGTGTTGCTGCCCCATATACATTTCACAGAGAAGGAGTATAGACAATCTTAATTGACTTACATAATTAGGGAAGGGTTTAGTTTTAATTTTTTTCAAGCTTGTTCTGTTTTGTATTTAGCTAAGTGAATGGCTCTATACAAGTACCTTTTTATACTATCTATCACAACAAAGTAAAAGAGGATGTTGTAGCCTTAGTTGGTCTTTGGTACTTTGGAAAGGTTTCTTAAATGTTATTTAAAGTTTTTCTTTTTAATAAAGCTTGTAAGAGCATTTTGAATCTAAAAGAAAAGTTAAATTTGGAGATCCAGTGTTTGAGTAGAAAGAACATAAGTTTTAAAACAGTAAAATTGAGTATGAATCTCACCTCTGCCGTTTACTGAAATATAAAAAATTGTTTCTGGAGATTATATATTAATTTATGATTCTATAAATATAAAGCATATCACAGATAAAGCATATATGTGTGTATGTGTGTGTTTGTGTATAAATGTTTATATAAGATAGCATATTTTTTTCTAAAATCATTTTTTTTCTCCAAACTTTAAGGTATATGGAAGAAATTGTGGAGAGTACTTTGTCCTTGTTATCAGTTAATCATAATCAAAGCCATCATGTTTCACAAAAGATTTTGGATCCAATCTACTTTTTTGCCTTAGTTGACACCAAAGCTGTGTGGTTCAAAAAGTGGATGGTAAGTTATACCTTTCAAAGCATTGCTATATTATTTTGAAGAATAACTGAGGTTTGAGTGTTTATTGAGTTCTAATTGTTTTTACATGTGTTAACTCATTTAATTCTTAAACATATGTATGAGGTAGGTGGTATTAATACCTCATCTTTTCTAAGTAGTAACTGAGGCATAGAGAAGCTAACTTGCCCAAGATTGTTTACCTTGTAAGTGGCAGAGACAGAAGAGAATTTTAATTGGTAATTCATTTGAATCTAGGTAATAAGCTCAATGACCTATCCAATGTGATTTTTCTTTAGTTCGAGAATTTCAAAAATTTTAAGCATATGTGGCAGTCCATAAGGATTCAATACTCATTTTTCTTGGGTTTAGGAGATATGCCTAAAAGCATTTCCTCATTTGCCTCCCTCCTGAACTAGAAATTTGGGAAATGTGTTTAATGCCTGAATCTGGCAATTTCCTCTGAAGTTCACGGCTGTTCTGGAACTGAAATTAATGTTAGGAATAGAATATCTTTATGCTATTAACCTCCTTTAACCACTGGTGAATAAGACTGGTTTGGGGTAGCAGCAGTCGGGGCAGGGCTGCTTTTGTATTCACATTTTTTTTCTCTCTCAATCCCTCTGTACTGTATTTGTTGCAGTGGAGGAGAGGGGCTGGGATGTGCTCACTTCCTGCTCAGCACCAAGTGGATGTTATTTAGCTGATGGCACCTTTTACCTTTTGCTGTCTAAACCGTATGATAAGTGGCAAACTAAACAGAACACAATTCTGTCTCTAGTACTTAGCCTTTACCAGGCCTATATATTAATAATATGTGTTTGATAAATGTTTGCTGAATTTAATTAAAATATTTCAACATGAAAGCTTTGTTCCTCACATCTGACATTTTTCCTGATTATTAGATTATACCATTATTATAAAAAATATCCAAAATATGTAAAAGCTCAAGTATAATTAAATTTTTCTGATTATACAATATAGGAATAACAATTAGTAAGATCTTATATAGGTTTTGAATATATCTGTTTATTAGGTCATCTTTTTGAACAAAAATGAAATTCTACTATGTAATTAAATTTTTCCACTTAAGATTTTTATTGCTAGTAGTTGATTCTTAAGAGAAGGAGGCAGAAAATTATTTTAAAAGATTTCCAGGGCGGCGCCTGTGGCTCAGTCGGTAAGGCGCCGGCCCCATATGCCGAGGGTGGCGGGTTCAAACCCAGCCCCGGCCAAACTGCAACCAAAAAATAGCTGGGCGTTGTGGCGGGCGCCTGTAGTCCCAGCTGCTCGGGAGGCTGAGGCAAGAGAATCGCTTAAGCCCAGGAGTTGGAGGTTGCTGTGAGCTGTGTGAGGCCACGGCACTCTACCAAGGGCCATAAAGTGAGACTCTGTCTCTACAAAAAAAAAAAAAAAAAAAAAAGATTTCCAAGTGTGTTCTAGTGTTAATGAAAATTCATCATATCCTCCTTAATACTGTTTTTGTCTAAGGATGATCTTGGCAAACTTATGTAAAGAGCCAAAGAATAAATATTTTTGACTGTACAGTCTCTGTTGCAACTTTCAATTCAACTGTTACAGCTCCAAAACATCTATAGATAATATATGCGTCATTACTAAAGTTTTGAGATGCAGAAAAATCAATATATGTAAAATTCACGCTAGTGGAAAAAACAAATGAACCCCTCTCAGCAACACCAGTAAAACAGAGCAAGTTGAAAGTGGGTGAATCAGAACGTTGACTGTGTTTCTTGGAAGTGAAACAATGGACTATAACATACTATGTTTTAAAACTTTTGTAGTGACTTACATACATAAATGTTTGGGCTTGACTATGTCCCAGTGAAACTTTATTTGCAAAATAAAGTTGTAGTCTACATTTGGTCTGAGGGCTGGAGTTTGCTGACCTGGTTTAGTGACGCACTATAAGATTCCTTTTCAGAACATTTAGGTCAAAATTAAAAATAGTTTAATAGTTATCAACATGTTTTCTTATTAAATCTGAAAAAAAGGCTTAATTTTTTTAGAAAACATTTTAAACTATGAGAATTAAAACACTCAGGGTGTTGATTAACCTTCAGTTAACCAAAATGCCATTTAATTAATCATATTTAATTTAAAAAACTTATTCCTCCAAATTCTGAAAGTTTATAACTGGGTAGTATTCTATTTGATATTTTTATTGTGATTAAATAAAGTGAAGAAACTATATTTTGAATTAATTTCATCTTACACAACTTAAGTGTCACTTGTAGTTTTCCCCTGCCTTTGTAAAATGTTGTGTATGTACATATTTTCATTTCGTCTATATTCAGCTCTAAGGAGAGAATGAAAGCTTTTTTAGCTTAAAATCTTGACAGATTTCTACATGTGTAGATAGTACATTATCCTCTTTAGTCTGGGTTGTGATTTTTTTTTCTTTGACCACTTGGGTGTCTTTTCTTTGGGTTCTGTTACACACTGATAGTCAGGTGTGCTTTTTTGGTGCTGATTTAAAGGTGGGAAATAATTGATGGATAGAATTTTTTTCTACTGATTGACCACTAAATGATCAGTATGTTCTTAAATATTATTTGCATTCTCATGATTGCTATATTCCTAATCTAAATGTACATAGACAAACCTGTTTGGCATTTGGCATTCATTATAATAATTTGCACCTAAGCTATTGTGTGATTTATGATATTATTGGAAATAACACAGGAAAAATAGATTTAAATGGTATAGTTTGAATATTAAGTATCATTTTCTGCTTAAATTTAGCATGCATATTATAGCAGAACTGCAGTACTAAGACTTCTTGAAAAGAAATATAAGTCTCTGGTAAGTCCACACTTCTGTTTTTATGTTGCAATAATATCACAAAAAGATATATGATATAAAAAGCTGAATATATGAAGTTGAGTGGTGACAATTAATATTGGATAATAAAGAGTTTGGCTTTTAGGTGACCGAAACTACCATCTTATGAAACAAATAAGGGTAAAAGTAGAGACTTAAAATGCAGGCAGAATAGAAATTATATAAGTATATGGTAAATCAAGCTGCTATAAATAACAAGCTGGGTTACGAGAAGCTATATTTAAGTATTATGCAATTTGATTCAGGTCAAGTATTAATGAAGGAATTACTTCTATAAGTAATGTTTTGAGGGAAAAGTTACATGAGAACAATTCAGAAGGGGATAAATGTTTTTTTTTCATTTGCAAATATTGGTTTGAGTTATCAAATATAGACTAATACTATAAAATATATTACCAAAATTATCTACATTTATTATTAGTTGTAGAACAATGTGTGAGAATTAAAAAGAAATCAGCAAGTCTAATAAAAAATCATTGACAGCATGTAATGCGTGAGATTTATTAAAATACTTAAAAAGTTGTATGACTTTGGGTCAATAAATATAGTTTATATAGTTTGGATGAACCTTGAGTTTAGTCTTCAGGTGAAGGAAAGTTTCCTGGAATTGCGGTTTTTAGCTGAGTTCAGTAGAGCATAAAATGAAAGAAGGAGAACAGTAATTGTTTTGTGTTTGAGAACCAAAAAAATTGAGCAGCGGGAGAGAGTCATATGAATAATAGGATGAGAATTTATTTGTAGAGGCTAAAGGTGCTTAAAATTTTTTAGAAGAGGTTAGAAGAGGTAAAATGTTCTTAAAATTTTTTAGAGAAATTGAATTGGAATAAAGTCGTTCCACATCTCATTTCTGTTCCATTCCCATTTAAAATGAAAATTTGTTGTTGCCATATGAGCATAGACTGATCTTGCTAGAAAAAAAAAGAGAAAAAACATAGAATAGGATAATTTTTTTGCTGTGGTTTATGTGCAGATAATAACTCAGTATTGCTATTACAGAGGCCCCAGTGATAGTATTTCAAATATGTTTCTTACAGATTAAACCTGAAAATCTGTTATTTGAAAAGTCAATTATACCTTCATCAACTTTTAGCCTAGTGGGCCTACTTCATATAAATAACTGTAATATTTTATCAACATAGTCAAATATTATTTTGTTATGTATGGAATGGGTTCGTTGTTTGAATGATGTATGCACTCTAGGCTCTGACTTTACCACCATGCCATGTGTCAATGTAGCAAAATTGCACTTGGACATAGTATATAAATAAAAAATGAATGTAAAAATCCCTTCATTTTATCTAGAGAGCTTTTTAAAATTTGCAGAATACCAAAAGATTAGTTATGGCGTTTTAGTTATTAGTTTTATTTTTTAAAGTAAACTAGGTTCCACTTTTTTTTTTTTTTTTTTTTGTAGAGACAGAGTCTCACGGTACCGCCCTCGGGTAGAGTGCCGTGGCGTCACACAGCTCACAGCAACCTCTAACTCTTGGGCTTATGCGATTCTCTTGCCTCAGCCTCCCGAGCAGCTGGGACTACAGGCGCCCGCCACAACGCCCGGCTAACTAGGTTCCACTTTTTAAAAGAAACATTGGGAATAATGAATCCAAGGTGCATCTACTTCCTTTTCAGAATTGAGGGTCAATTTTGTGCATTTATATTGTCAAGTTTGAACCACTCTGTGGATTTACCTTTCCGTTTTACAAGAGATTCTTGCGTAAGGTCTTTAGTCATGGCAGCGTGTTTAGCATGATGACCTGAGAATGCGTTTCTTTTAGCTTCTCCTTAGTGCTGTCTGATGATAATGTTCTACAGTGAGGGAATTTCTGAATTGTATAACAGGGCAGCCATTAGGGACATGTGACTATGGAACACTTGACATGTGTCTGGGATAACTGAGAAACTTTATTTAATTTAAATTTAAATAATTATGTGGTTAAAGAAACGTATTTGATCATACAATTGTAGTCTCTTATTTTTATGGCATTTTCAGTAGGTAGCATTAAGGTGTCAAATAATTTATGTATGTGCTGTCAGTTTTATATAGGAATACCTGAGGAAGTTAAGAGATTCTTTGTTTCCATAACATTGCAAAGTCATGAACTAGTTAAATGTCTTAGCTTATCAGAGTAAATATTTAACCTTTTATTTTTTAACAGTTTGACTCTTTCTCCAGTCTGTCTTAAAGAAATGGCTTTTACGTAGTGCCATTTTTCTTGCTCTCTGATAGACATTTACCAAAAAATGACTTGACAACTATGTTATTTAAATTTTCCTTTGGTTTTTCCTATCTTACTCTATTTAACCTTATTTTTCCCTTTCTTTGGGGTTCACAATTAAATGAATTAGGTGCCATATATTTGATAGTACAGGGCAATAAGTATCAAATAAAATCCTGAATTATATATCAGATTTCTGTCTCTCTTCCCAGTGGTTGGTACAGCCATTCATTATACCCTTAATTTGACTCTTAGACCATTGTTTAAATTCACCTACAATAGATATGCTTTTTTTCTCTTGAAATTTAGGGGGATAGCATGTAATGTGATTGTTCCTTTCCTGAGATTGTTCATTTTCTTATGATTGTTATCTTTTCTCAAAACACGGGTAACACATGTAAGAAGTCCGGGGAGGAAGTAGAAGGAGTGGAAGGGAGCGGTGAAGATAAAGCTGAGCAGAGATGGGTGTGAAGTGGGTGAATATCTAAAGGTTTGAGTGGAAGTAAACTAAAGGGTTTTTCTTATTTCCATTATATGTCATAAAAATAATATTTATTCACTTTTAAAGAGTATTTATAAAGAATATTAAATGGTGAAAAGTATTCTCATGGTCTTGATTTTTCTGTGCTCTCTGTCCTAATTTTAATACATCAACTGCATTTCAGTAATACACAGTTCAACGATTTTTTTTTTAACTATAACTTAATATGTACATGAAGTTTTAAAAAAGCAGCATGTTAATGACAGAAAATTCCAACTATTGAACTAAAGGGTTTTTAAGAGAGATTATTTTGGAGACATGTTTTGAGTTTGTGGTTAAAAAAGCAGACTACTGTTTGCTTTTTTTCATCCTAGTTTTTTAAAGCTTCTCTTAAGTGTACTATTTTATTAATTATGTCATGTCAGAAGTTATTTTGTTGGAAATTAGATTGAAAGTACTAAGTGAAGATAAGGGAGAAGTATTGAAACAAAAAGATGGTTGAGAGACTGCAGCAGGCCAAACAAAAGATGATGGAAATGACAGTGAGAATTGGGATAAATGGATAGATTCTGGAATATTCTATTTAGGAGATAGCATTTAAAGGGCTTGGCTTTTGAATAGGAGACAGATGGGTAAGTCCTTAGGCAAATGAAGGATTAATATCATTCCTTGAAATAAGTAACACAGAAGAAAATGTTGGTGGATAGGGGTAATGATTTTTAGATTTGGTAGATTTGATCATATCGAATACAGATCTCTAGGAGTTGTGGGTCTGAATGGGTTTGATCTAGACAAGACACATAGATATGAGAAAGGGAGGGATAAAATGTCATATACCAGGAAGTTCATGAGAGACTTAGTGCCTGGATTTTTTGACGGGTGATAGGAGACTGATTACAGGTGTACCCCTCTGCCTAGCATATACCAGGGTCCCACATTCCTGGAAGGAAAGCAGGTATTCATCATAATCCACATTATTTGAGCAGTTTAGGTACATTGTAGTTCCTCTTAACTAGTTTGCAGAATGGTGCCAACCCTCCTGAAGTTCAAGTTCTTAGATGTTATCAAAATCCAATCTTGTAAGTGGGCCTTTCTAAAGATAGAAGTCCTGCCATGTTAAATTATTTTCTGCATACAATTGAGGCTGTAAGAATGAATGAGATGAGGAAATCCTTGATTATCAATAGTGTTCATATAAACTTCATTTTTTTTTCCTGTCTAAAGCTTAATTAATCGTTTCTTCCTGTTGGGTCCTTCCTGCTCTACTTGCATACTTTTTTCTATCAACTTTCCCCTTTCCCCTGTGTAGTCAAACTCATCCTCTCCATTGTCTTCCCCAACAGCATTTAAACATGCCCATATCCTCCTAATCTGAAAAGCGTTCAGCCATGACTCTAAGACCTGACTGTTTTATTTCTTTATTTTTTTCGCAGCTATTCATCTGGAAAATAAATATTATACCAGCTACCTTTATTTTTTTACTTTCTTTTCCTTTATTTATTATAGTCTGACTTTATTCCCCCAACTTCCCTGACTGATCTTTTCAAAGTCACCAACAACCAAAGTCACCTTATTACCAAGTCTAACAGTTGTCAAAATCTTATCTCACTGTTACCTTCTGTTTTGTTTGGGAATGAGGAGATAAGAGGGTATCCACAGATAGGTAGGTGCTGAGGAACTGGAAGAAGTTTTGAAATCTCTGCTTATGGAGAATGGGAGGTGGAGTTAGAATGGAGACTCATAGGAAAATCCTGGAATACAGTATAAGTTGGAGATCACTTTTTTTTTTTTTGCAGTTTTTGGCTGGGGCTGGGTTTGAACCTGCCACCTCCAGCATTGGGGCCAGTGCCTTACTCCTTTGAGCCACAAGTGCTGTCCCTGGAGATCACTTTTTATTGTAACTCTGTTACTTGAATATAAGATTCTTCTTTGTCAGTTTCCAGCAGATTTTGGCATTTGAGATGGAAATGCAGGCTTGATATTTTGCTGGCTGGGTGAGAAGAAAAGACTCCAATGCAAAGGAACTAGGCAAAAGAGTTTTTAAAGTCAAAGAAACAGTTTTTTTTTTTTGTTTTTTGCAGTTTCTGGCCAAGGCTGGGTTTGAACCCACCACTTCCGGTATATGGGGCCAGCACCCTACTCCTTTGAGCCCCAGGCGCTGCCCTCAAAGAAATAGTTTTTACATCTTTCACTATGAAATGTAAAGTATGTGTTTCTTTCTTTTCATTAACACCAACACTATAATAGCATTATAAAATAGAGCATCTGAAAGTTGACCACTCAAGAGTCTGTAACAAACTAGTCAACATACAGAGGTGGCCAACATAAGGAACCTGGCCTACTGCACTGGTGCGTACATGTGGTGCGTGTCTGGTCTTTGAAAATCAGGCTATCTTAGGGAGTTGGTTGACTATGGAGATTCTACTGTATTTGTTGAATCACAGGTATTTTCACAGTGTTCCCTAGATTGATTAAAATTTAATTGAGGAGACTAAGCTTTAGTGGCTGGAAAGTACAATACTAAATATTTAGCTTAAATATTTTCCAAATCATTTTTATCGACGTAACTAATTTCTTTTAATTCTCGAACTTGTAGGCTGCAAAGTTCTGGAATTAATAAGTTAATTATTATTTTATCAGATAACTACAGCAGTTCAGCAGTGTGTTCAGTACTTTGAGCTGTGTGAAACCATGAAAGTTGATAAAGCTTTGGGACACTCAAAGCATTGCAGTAAGTACTATATCCTCTATTATGTATATATATATTTTAATTTTTAAAAATAATTTTAGGTGTTACACGTTTTGTTTACGTACTTTGCTTTTTGTAGAGGTTGAGTCAAAGGTATAAATGTGCCCTTCACCCATATAGTACCCAATAGATGTGGATTTATCCATCCTTTCCTTTATACCAACTTGATTTTCATTGAGATTTACTTTCATACATGCATTTAAGTGTTGATCAGTTAGTTGCAACTTGATATTGAGTGCTTGTGTTTGTTTCTCCATTCTTGTGATGTTTCAGTTAGATGAATGGTTTCCAGTTCCATCCAGGCTGTCACAAGAGATACTCAATTGCCATATCTTTTTATGGCTGAGTAGTACTGCATGGTATGCATATACCACATTTTATTAATTCATTCATGTATTGGTGAACACTTGACTTGTTTGTACATCTTTGCAGTTGTGAATTGTACTGCAATAAACATTTCCGTGCAGATGTCTTTTTAATAAAATTACTTTTTTCCTTTGGGTATATACCCAGCAGAGGGATTGCTGGATCAAATGGTAGATCTACTTTAACTTCTTTGCGATATCTCCATATGATTTTACATAGATGATGTACTAGTTTGCAATCTCACCTATGATGTTTAAGAATTCCTTTCTCTCCACACCCACACCATCATCTGTTGTTTGGGGATTTTTTTTTTTTTTAACTTTTTTTTTTTTTTGTAGAGACAGAGTCTCACTGTACCGCCCTCGGGTAGAGTGCCGTGGCGTCACACGGCTCACAGCAACCTCTAACTCTTGGGCTTACGCGATTCTCTTGCCTCAGCCTCCCGAGTAGCTGGGACTACAGGCGCCCGCCACAACGCCCGGCTATTATGTTTGGGGATTTTTTTAATAAGAGCCATTCTCACTGGAGTTAGGTGATATCTAAAGGTGGTTTTGATTTGGATTTCCCCAGTAATTAGAGATGTTGAGCATTTTTTCATGAGTTTTTGTACAACTTCTTTTCAAAAGTTCCTGTTCATGTCTTTTGCCCACTTTTTAATGGGGTTGTTTTGTTGTTTCTTTCTGATTTGTTTGAGCTCTTTGTAGATTCTGATTATCAGTCTTTATCAGATGGATAGCATGCATCCATTATTTCTCTTATTCTGTGGGTTTTCTGTTTGTTCTTTTGAGTGTATCCTAGGCTGTGCTCTATTATAGAATTTTAAAAATGGTAAATTTTACTAATAAAAGTAGATTAGAAATAACTATTTTTAATAGTTTTTAGTGTGGAGAATTGGGTCACTTTTGCTAATGATATAAAATATTTTCAAAATATTTAAAAGACATATGACTTTTGATAATATCTACATTTGAAATTAATATACAGTCATACTGATTCTTACTATGTGCTGTTCTTCAGTTTGTGAGTAGCATATGCTAAGAATCAGTATTATAGGGTATACTGAATCAGTACATAGAGCATATGTCCTATTCTGTTATACTGCAACAATATACAGCCTGTTCTTTTTCCCGAGCTAAAGTATGAGTCATTTAACCAGGGACATGAGTACTTTAGTGGCAGGCGAAGTTCCATAAAATATTGTTTTTATTATTGCACACTCCATGCCACCGTGTGATTCCTCTCTGCTTATCCCTAGTCGGAACTAACATGTCCTAGATGCTTCATAATCTAGCACTAATTTCTTTAACCAATCTCTTCTCTAGTTATTTCCTAAAGTGAATCTTCTCTTAGTCAGGTTCTTCTGCACACCAAAGCCTATACAACTTTGTTATTTCAACTCCTATTGCTTCATCCATACTCCCAGCACAAATAGAGATCCTGTTTATCATGAAAGAAGAAACTTCTTAAAATTTGCAGGATGGCTTCCCACCTATTCTGCTTTTTTTCTTGCTCTTTTGCTTAGATCACACTGCTTGCCAGGTGATTCTGATGTCTTTTATCATTCTGTTATTTTTACGTTGTTTTTCTAAGCACATAGTATGTTTCTTTCTTTCATTTTTTTTTTTTTTTTTGTAGTGACAGAGTCTCACTTTATTGCCCTTGGTAGAGTGCCGTGACGTCACAGCTCACAGCAACCTCCAACTCCTGGGCTTAGATGATTCTGTTGCTTCAGCTTTCCGAGTAGCTGGGGCTATAGGTGCCTGCCACAACGCCCAGCTATTTTTTGGTTGCAGTTTGGCTGGGGCCAGGTTTGAACCCGCCACCCTCGGTATATGGGGATGGCTCCCTACCCACTGAGCCACAGGCATTGCACTTTCTAAGCACATAGTATATTTCTTTGAGAGAATGAAGATATCTTATAATTTTATTTATCCCTGGGTAAATTTTTAACTCAAAGTAAGGGAAATGGCTTGAAACCAATAATTAATGTGTTTTAAAAGCTAGTATATTATAGTGGAAAAGAAAGTGTACAAGTCAGAATTTATTCTTTAGGAGAAGGGTACATAGGTTTAAATTTTTCACTTGATCTTAGCCAAAAGACCAAGCTGCAATACAAATTTGTAATTTTTTTAACTTCTTAATATTACAGTGTTATATCTAGATCTCTTTTTCCTACCACTCTCCCAGCCCTTTATGGTTTTGCTTTTTTCCCTATCTAATGAAGACCTCAGGATACTTCACTGCATTCTTTTCCCTTTTCTTACTTTCTTGCTCATTTCTCTTTCAGAATTTTCTACCTGCAGTTCCCCAGTTTTAGATCAATTCAGTCCTTCACCTCAGTCACTTAGGAACACGGAGAATTTATGCCATAATTTGATGTTCAAATATAGATTTTCTAACCTTGGTGGTCCAGAACAGTTATTACAAGCCTTTGCAGTCTCCTCGAGCCCCCTGCCTTGCCTCTGCCCACTACATCAGGAGGGGCCCTTGTTTCCTGTTTCACTCAGAAAAAGGGAAGTTTCCAGATAGGAGCTCTTCAGATGTCCTGCTTCATGTACTCAAATGCATATTTATATGTCCATAGCAACATCCCCTTTCTCTAAAGGGTAACCTGGGGCAGATGGTCCCCCCCCTTTTTTTTTAAACCAGAATGTTGCTTTGCTTGTTATTATGTCTTAATATTTGTTGGTACTTTCCCCTGCATCATCTATCCTTTTCATGTGTCTTTTAAATTAAAAAATAGAGCAAGTTATTATATATGTCCCATATTGCCTTACCTCTAAAAGAAGGGCTCTTTTAAATAGTCTATGTACCCCCAGCCTTATTTCTTTATCTTATGTTGACTTTCAACCATGGAAATGAAGCTTCTCTATCTGTTGCCCCATGATCTACCCTCATCAGCTTCCACTTCTCTTGTCCTCATTTTTCAGCGTTTGCGTCTGTTGATTCTTTTCTCCTTCTGCATTCCTCGTTCTTATCTAACAGATTTTTCTTAGTCACTTGAAAACCTCTCCTCTTTTATGTTTGTACTCACAAAGGTTTCACTCCTTGCTCTTTTGTTACCTTAGTCTACCTGTTCTCTTGGGAGAGCCCCTTTACTTTCACAGTTTCAGATATATATTTACATGTAAATGTTGACTCTGAAATATCTCAGACCACATCCCTTTCCTGAGTCTCACATCCCTGGACTTATCTTACTTAGTGTCTTGATCTAGATGTTATATGGGCACTTCAAATTAAAGTATCAAGTACTGAAATCACTATTTTTTCTATTTTTAAACCTCTTATTTTTTTTTCTTTTTTAGGATTATTTAAGTAGAAGAAAAAACTTACCCTGAACACAAATTATAACAAAAAATTATAAATTTGTATTGCTGCTTGGTCTTTTGGCTAAGATCAAGTGAAAAATTTAAACTAATGTACCCTTCTCCTAAAGAGTTGAGTTTGAATTTAAACTTATGTACCCTTCTCCTAAAGAGTTTGAGTTAGGAACTTGAGTTTTCTTATGTTCATTCTTTCACTATCAGTGTGTACCTGACTAAGGCATTTTGATTTCATTTAATCTTTTTGTTTATTTAAAAGATAAGGTCTCACTGTGTTACCCAGGCTGGAGTGCAGTGGCATGATCACTGCATCCTTGAACTCCTGGGCTCAGGTAATCCTCCTGCCTCAGTCTCCTGAGTATTTAGAAATATAAGTACATGCCACCACACCTGATCAATTTTTTTTTTTTTTAATTTTTTGTAGAGATGAGGTCTTCCTATGTTGCCAAGGCCAGTCTTGAACTCCTAGCCTCAAGCAATCCTCTTGCCTCAGCCTCCCTCATCTGGGATTATAAGCCTGAGCTAGCATACCTGGCTGATTTCATTTTTTTTCTTTTTTTTTTTTTTCTCCGTACACAGAGTGCTTGAGAAATCATAGCTGTATAACAGAATTATGTTAACACAGTTACCTTTCAAGTCCAGGAGCAGCAGCTACTATGCTTTCTTCATTTGACCCTCTATGGTGATAGATATAATTATTGTCATTTTATACACTGAGAACTAGTAAACATTGCTAAAAACCATACAGCTAATAACTGGTATTACTAAGACAGAACCCAAGTGGCTTGAAAATTCTTCCCATCAGTACAGGCCTTGTAACCTTTGAAGCCAATATATAACACCACTACAAATTTAGATATTGATACATTTTAACAAGTCCTCACAAAGATGGAGTCGACAAAGTCTTAAAATCACTTATTATAAGTGAAAGATCCTACCCAAAAAGGAAACTATAAAGCAGTACAATATTCTAAGGACTGATTTCTGTACTGTTTATACCTACGGTTGAAAAGTGTAGGTTTCCACATATGGAATTTCATCAGTTGACAACAAGCAAAAGCTCCCCAAATTTCAGGAATAATAATACCTTATTGGGAAGCTCCATGCCACTGTTCCAAGGAGCTGCTTTATTTATTTATTTATTTTTATTAAATCATAGCTGTGTACATTAATGCAGTTGTGGGGTACAATGTGCTGGTTTTACATATAATTTGAAATGCTTTCATCAAACTGGTCAACATAGCCTTCAAGGCATTTTCTTAGTCATTGTGTTAAGGCATTTATATTCTACACCTAGTAAATTCCAAGGAGCTGCTTTAGAGCAGTCTGATATTCTCAGCTATGAGCTGAGAGCATCAGTGTTACTCTCTCAGGAGAAATAGTATTTAGTTCCCGATTTTCTTACAAGTTTTTTTTTTTTTTTTCATGAAACATGCATTTTGTATATTATTTTTGATGCTGAAGGGTGTTTCAGTGGCGAAGACTGGTGTTTGAATGTTATAGTTTATGCCATTAACTGTTTGATGAAGAGCATCTGGTGCCAGCATATAGCCATCTGAAATAATCCAATCTTCGTCTGTCATTCACAACCCAGAATCTGTGATGAGCCAAGGCGGGAGCAGCAGAATGAAACACAGGAAGCTTATTGTTTTGGAAGTTAGCATTTTCAGAGGAATGTCTCATGCAGCCTTGACTTGTCACAAATCCAATTTCTTCAACTGCTTATATGTCACAAAGAAAATGATATTCCAAGAATCAAATCTCAATTAATTTGGCCAAAAGGCTTTATATAGAGCAAAAACCCCTTCATTCTTCCATGTCTGAAATAAGCATTGAAGGACTCTGTGATTCATCACAAGTGTTATCACATCAACAGGATTTGAGGCCAGGGTCCCTATCAAATCACAGGTTGAAGCTTGAGAGTACAGTGTCTCCCATCAGGCCTGAGAAAATCAGATACTTCTTGGTGATGTCATAGACTGGTAGCTTCACATCAATAGTGGCAGCCTTCTGAGTAGTAGGGGACACACCCTTCTGTAGTACTCTTGAACTCTCTTGTTGGTTAAATGAAATTGCCTGTCATTCCTCCTTGAATGGGGTTGCTTTTTGCTTGCATTTATATTTTCTTTTTTTTTTTAATTGGGATTCATTGAAGGTACAAAAAATTAGGTTACATTGATTACATTTGTTAGGTAAAGTCCCACCCTTAAGAGGTGTGCTGTACACTATGACCCCTCATCCTCCACCCTTTTCCCTGCTCCTTCGTTTCCCTGCCCCTCACCTTGTATTGGATTCTTGCTTCTCCATTCTTGTGATGCCTTACTAAGAAGAATATGTTCCAATTCAATCCAGGTTAATATAAAAGATATAAAGTCCCCATCTTTTTTAGTGGCTGAACAGTATTCCATGGATATATATACCAGAGCTTGTTAATCCATCCCATCCTGGGTTGGTGGGCATTTAGGCTGTTTCCACATTTTGTTGATTGTAAATTGAGGTGCAATACAACAGTCTAGTGCAAATGTTCTTATGATAAAAGGATTTTTTTTTTCTTCTGGGTAGATGCCTAGTAATGGGATTGCAGGATCAAATGGGAGGTCTAATTTGAGTTCCTGAAGATTCTCCATATTTCCTTCCAAAAGGTTATATTAGTTTGCAGTCCCACCAGCAGTGTAATTACATCTGTATTTTCAAAACATCAATTAAATCAGCAATGGTTGAAGGTATTACTTCAAAGAAAATTCTACTTGTGACATTTATTGGTAAGGTTTCATTGCTAGGCTTTCAACAAATAATCACTTCAGGCTCTGGTAAGTGCCTATCTTGATGGTTTCATAGGATGCTTGGTGTAATATCTCGGGGCAATCCCTGAATATAGTGCTTTCAGCTCATGTTCTCTGCCTGTCCTTATGAATGCATGCAGCACTTCTTTAAAGTTTACATCCTTCATCTGGCCTTGAATCTGGAGCCTTGTCTTGGTCAAATCAAGTGGAAATGTACCGCTTTCAGCTGTGATGGAGGCTAGTCCTCTGTACAAACAGCTGCTATTGAGAGCTGATTTTCTCACACTGTCTCTTTTTTGCTTTATGGAAACATTGCCTCCAGTAGGGTTTTTGGTGGCAGCAAAGCCCCTCCATCCAGAATTGGTTGCTGCCAGAGCCGAAGGCCCACATAGGAGGTTTCATTTTCTTAAACATTTATTTTTATCTGGCTCCCCTTTTCTACTTCTATTTTTTAAATTTTATTTCAAAATATTAAGGGGTATAAATTTTTTTTTTTTTTTTTTAGTTGAACTGGATAACATTTAGGTTTTCTTCCAGTTTGAGACATCGTGAATATGAAACAATGCTTACAGGTCTTGAACGGGTAGAGGCATTGAGAATGGAGTAGGCAAGCGAGAAAGACTCTGAAGACATCGTATTTATTGATACAATTTGTCACTGATTGAATGTGGGATATAGGAGAAAAGGATGAAGAATCAAAGATACTTAATGTTTTTCAGCTCAAGAAAGTGAATAGTACCATTTGCAGAAATGAGAAAGGATTAATGTTTTTGTTATGTAGAACATTATATAATGCTGAAGTCAGTGCTCCATTCCTTTGTCTAATGTTTTTTGTTTATGATTTTCTTAATAGGCCTTCTTATTTCAAACCCTGACTTTCATCCAATTTTGCATTACTACCTTTGTAATAAAGTACAAATTTCTTCTGAGGCTAAGTATTCCATGGTCTGTCTCTTCTAGCCTCATACCTTTCTTACTTGTCCTCCCTATACTTTGTTAATACCAAGCTATTTCCTGTATGAGGCCCAGTTTCATGTTACTGTTTTTTGATAGGAGTGTTTAGGATCTTGTATGTAATACGTACTAAATAGACCTGGAATATATGGGTGAATGACTGAATGAAGAATATATTTTGGGGCTCGGTGCCTGTAGCACAATGTTCATGGCGCCAGCCACCTGCACTAAGGCTGATGGGTTTGAACCTGGCCCAGGCCAGCTAAAGAAACAATGACAACTGCAACAACAACAACAAAAAAGAGCTAGGCACTGTGGCAGGTGCCTGTAGTCCCAGCTAGTTGGGAGGCTGAGGTAAAAGAATCGCTTGAGCCCAAGACTTTGAGGTTGCTATGAGCTGTGATGCCACAGCACTCTACTGAGGGTGACATAATGAGACTTTGGCTCAAAACAAAACAAAGCATATGTTGGGGTATATCTACAGTTTAGAGATTTCATTTGGATACACGGTGGTAAACATGTTTTGTAGTATTGCTTTTTAATTGGATAATTAAACGTTAGTATTTTCTGTCCGTTTTCTCCCTCCCTTAACTAACTTTTGAAGTCCCTCTTTCACGGATGATAACTCTGGCAATTTTATGTTCATTTCTGTGCAGTTTATATATAATTGAGATATATTCCTTTCCTAGTGATGAGTTTTTTACTTCCTTTTCTATAGCGTGTATATCTTATACAACGTTCTCGTTAAGTAGGCATTCAGTAAATGATAAAATTTATTATATTTCTTTAAATATTCTTTATGATTTCTTTTTTTTTTTTTTACCTAGAGATAGGATCTTGCTTTGTAGCCCAGGCTGGAGTACAGTGACATGATCACAGCTCACTGTAACCTCAAACTCCTGGGCTAAAGCCATCCTCCTGCCTTAGCTTCCCTAGTAGTTGGACTACAGGCTACTGTGCCCTGCTAATTTATTTTTTCCTTTTGTGGATTCAGGGTCTCACTGTGTTGCTTGGGCTGTTTTTCCACTTCTGGCCTTAATTGATCCTCCTGCCTCTGTCTCCCAAAGCGGTGGGATTATAGGTGTGAGTCACTAGGCCTAGCCATTTTAGGATGAACTCAATATGTGTATTATACTTCTCTGAAATTTACCAGATTTTTTTTTTTTTTTTTTTTTTTTTTGAGACAGAGTCTCACTTTGTCACCCTTGGTAGAGTGCCGTGGCGTTATAGCTCACAGCAACCTCAAACTCTTGGGCTCAAGCAATTCTGTAGCCTCAGCCTCCCAAGTAGCTAGGACTCTTGGTGCCTGCCACAATGCCTGGCTATTTTTAGAGATGTGGTCTCACTCTGGCTCAGACTGGTCTTCAACTTGTGAGATTAGGTGATCTGCCCCCTTGACCTGCAGGAGTGCTGGGATTACAGGCGTGAGCCACCCTGCGCCCGGCTACTTGAAGTTTACCAGATTTTATGATAACTACCTTTCCTCAGAGATTTAGTGTGAAGAATCTAAGAAAACAATAGGAAAATTGTTTTTAAAAATGTATACCAGCAGGGCGGCACCTGTGGCTCAAAGGAGTAGGGCGCCGGCCTCATATGCTGGAGGTGGTGGGTTCAAACCCGGCCCTGGCCAAAAAAAAAAAGTATACCAGCACTGTCTCCATTGAAGGGCAAGTGTCTTTTTATGAAATTACTTTTCATAAAAAAATCCCCAATCTTATTTAGTACTTAGATGGGAATGAAGTTAGGTACTGTAAAATATAATGGTGTTAAAATAAATGTTTTTATTTGCTTCTTTTTAAAGGGAACAACCAGAAAACTTTCTACTACTCAGGACAAGAATTACAATATATTTACTTCATTCACTCAGTGTGCCTTTTAGGAAGATTATTGATTTATACACAAGGCAGAAAACTATTTCCTATAAAGCTGAAGAATAGGAAAGGTAAGTGCAATTAGGAGAAATGAATATGTTGAGATATAAGATTCACATGCTAAGGATTATTCAGACTTGGACATTTGGCTTGTTCTCTTCTAGGATACTTGGCTATGTACCTTTTAGTCTGTATCTTGTACATTTTTCCTTTTTATTTAAGTGGGTCTGCTTTATTAAAAATAGTGAACATATAAAGGTAGTATTTTATATGTAATATGAGAATACAAAATTATGTTAAAAAGGGAGACTGAAAAAGCACCAAATTCAAATCTGCCATGGTAATAAAATGCTGTAGACAAGCTAAACTGTAAGGCAAACACAACAGAAAACTATTGCATAGAAAATATATTTGAAACCATAACAGACTTCAACATGGAGAAATAAAGATATGGGAAATATAGACAAAAAGTTAAATGGCACTTTCCTGCAGGTTATGAGTCTTTGTGTTCCCTGAAGACACTCATTTGGTTGAGGGGACCCCGCCCCCCTTATGTTGTCACTTGGCTCCAGGCTTCTCTGGATTTGGTCTGGGCTACCGCTGTCTTTCCTTTCTATCTTCCTTTTCCCCTTATTCTCAGCCCTTCTCAGCTGTATCCCCAGACCCCCTAGTCGTCTCTCCCTGCAATCTACACCTGAGTTGCGCTGCTCTCAGCTCTCTTCAGTCCGACCTTCACCCTCCAGCTGTGCCAGTCTGAATAGTACTATCTTTAATCAGCCATCTTGTCTCTGTTCTGTATCTTAAACATCCTGGAAGTATTTTTTTCCTTTTTGTTTTCAGTATATACTTATTTCTATATGTATAGTTTTTTTGTTTTTTTTGTATTCTTCTCGCCGTTAGTGTTTTCTTATTTCTCTCTCTTTTGAATTCCTAGACATACTTGATGTTCCAGATCTGGATTCAGAACTAAAAGACCTGTTTAAGTTCAAGTTCCACTAAAACCAGCTGTGATCCTTTAGGAAAATCACTTAATCATTGTTGTTTCAGTTTATTTATCTATAAAAATGGAAAAGTGATATCGATGATACAGGACTTGCAGAACTTTTGTGATCATGGAGATGAAGTTTATAAATAATGTTTTATAAATTGAAAAGCCCTGTTCCATTTGATATATTACCATACCTTTTTTTTTTTTTTTTTTTTTGTAGAGACAGAGTCTCACTTTATCACCCTCAGTAGAGTGCCATGGTGTCACAGCTCACAGCAACCTCATACATACTATTTTTACCTTAAGTTTTATTTGGTCGCTCTCCCCCATCAAACTTATACACATGCTATTGTATGTTATTCTTAATTCCTTTAAAACTTTAGGAGTATAATAGCAATATATTATAGAGTAAGGATCTGCAAACTTTTTCTGGAAAGGTAGTAAATATTTTGGGCTTGTGGGCCACATCACATACTGTCTCTGTATATTCTCTGTGTGTGCAAGTTTGTGCAAAAGAGTTGACACCACAGCCCTGAGACTGTTCTCTCTCCTAGAAAGGCTCACTTGCCAGGTTGGTCCTTGGCTAGTATCTGGGAACTTGAAATTTCTTTTATTCCTAGAACTGATGAATGCCAACTGTCTGTAAAAACAATATGGTTTATGCTGAATACATGCTTCTCTTATGGGAGTTTGGAATTTTGTGCATACCAAGCAGAGTTTGCTTACATGCTCAGCCCCCAATAAAAACCTGGGGTATTGGGTTCTCGCACACCAGTGTGAAAAGTAAATGAACCAGAGTGGGATTTGTAGGAAATGATGAAATAAAATATGAAAGACAAAAACACGAGAGACAGAGATGGAATGGAGAGGCAAAGACAGGATCTGAAGGACAGGGATATTTTTTCTCTATCACCAGGACCTGAGTGCCCAGACAGCTTTATTTTTAAGGAGGCAATATAAAATTGTTTTTCAAAGAAGTAAGACACATTTTCAACTTAATTATGAGAAAAGAAACAGTCACAAATTCCCATTAAACATAATCTATTATTACTGTGTAAGCTCTAAAATATGGGCAATACTACATATCTGCCAGATTAGCTGGAAAATGTACGTGCCTTCTTTGAAGTGCGGCTGTGAAGTTAAAAGCTAATGTTTGAAGGAAAACACGTTTTTCTTCTGCTGGGTTAAAAGTTGAAGCTTAGAGAAAATATGTTGTTATCTGCTAAAAAGGGTCAATAGAAGGGGGTTTGTCCCCTGGACTTTCTCTTGCCACCTCACAGCTCGCTCTCTACATCCGGTCTCTATGAGCTTTCTTGGTGGACATTCTACATGTGTTGTCATGACTCACTGCTGGGAGAATTAAATTCTGTTCTGTGTGATTCCACTGGGAATTTGAAGCTTGGGCCTGGCCTGCTGTGGACTTCACTCTATACAGCTTTTCCTTTGATTTTTGTTTTGTGTCCTTTTGTAGTAATAAATCATAGACACAAATATATCTCTATGTTGTGAATCTTCCTAACGAGTCATTGAATCTGGCCATGGTTTTGAAGACCCCCTGACAAATTTATAGAATGTAAAACCCATCCTTACCTTGTGAACCAAAATCTGACCACAATGTCTATAGTTTGGTGTAAATTATATCCATTTTGGATATATTTTTGTACTTTTTCTTAGTTTTAATTGCTTAAGTCTTTTCTTCCCAATTATTTGTCAGATACTTAAGAAAACCGCCTTACATCCATTTCTTATAATCCCCATGGTAATACCACATAATTCTAGGCATAGTGGTTACTCAGAAAATTGATTTTCAATAAAAGAGCTGCCATTTTTAGATATTGTTGAACTTTACAGAAATAGAAAGACTGATATATACTTGTGGTACTATTTCAAGTTACTAAATTTAATTTCTACGTCTATCATCTATAATTTACCACTGTATATTTACTTTTAACCTCTAGGTTTTGGCCTATCAGATATCACATATCATCTACATTAGTATAGATCCACATTCTCCTGGCTTTCATATGTGATTTGTCCTAATCTCTTAATTTAATCTAAGCTTCTATAGCAAGGGTCATTAAACTATGGTTCATTCACCAAATCTGGCCCACTATCTAGTTTATATACTTGTAAGCTAAGAATAGTTTTTTTAATTTTAGGAATCTTTATTATCTGAGGATTCCTAAAATAAATTTATAGTTTTTCTCTTATAATTTTTTTAAATTGTTGAAATAATTAGGCTGTTTTGTAATATGTGAAAAATATAAATTTACTGAAGGTTTATTGGAAAACAACCATATTCATAAATTTGCATATTACTTATGTCTATATTAAGCTGTAAAGCCCACTTAAGTATTTGTGACCGAGACCATTTAGCCATAAAATCTAGACTATTTACTATGTAGTCCTTTACAGAAAAAGTGTGCTGACCCCTGTTCTACTGTGCTATGTTGAAAAGTTAGCTGGGCGTATATGTTAAGCTGAATTTTAGTCCTAATTGAATAAACTCAGACAGCCTTTATTTATGAGATTCATATATCTTCTAATTGTAGATTTATGTAAAGTGATTGGTTCAAATAAATGGTAAAACTATACCTTTGCAGAGCACCTGTTGCATCACTTGGTTTGCTCTCTTTTAACTTGCCATGTCTAATTTGCTCTGGAGCTTTTTGTATTGAAGTACAATTCCCTTCTGCATAATTACACCATAGTTTCTATGAAAATGCAGTTATATACATCAGTGTTTTTCACACTTGAACTTGTAGTTAGACTTCCGTGGCACACTTAAGTTATGCTGATCAAAAAAGAGAAAAAAAGAATATACTTTGCTTTGACCTTCTTTTGAAAATAAATTAATGGTCTTTAAAATTTTTGTAGCACACCTTAAATCTACTCATCGTACACGTCTGTGATGCACCGTAATGGTTTAAAATCACTAATATAGGTAAACGAAGCTCAGTAAAATTTTTTTAAGTTGTAAGTGGATATTGGAAATTGACTTTCTTTTCTTGTTTTCTTTTTAAAGATTCAGTATCCCTTACAGACCTGTTGGTTCTGTTTACTCAACTCATTTATTATTCACCCAGTTGTCCAAAGATGACATCAGCTCCACATTCAGGTAATTCTGCTTCTATTTTAAATAGAAAAATAGAAAACATCTCCAAATGTTTGCGTGTTCTGTTGTCTAGATGTTTTGAGTGACAGATGTAGTTTGATAGTGATATTATTAAGATACATTATTATTTAGAAGCAATTAAAGTGGTCCTGAAGTAAGCTATGAAATTTTATTTTGTTCATTGATGTTTTAAGATGTTTCTAATTTATGATCTTTTTATTTGGAATCATTTTTTTCTGAGAATTTTAGTATTATTCTTTATTAAGATCAAAATGTTCTCAAATGATATTAAGAGAAGTTTGATCAATGGGTCCTAATGTGTTTTTTTTTTTTTTTTGCTGTTTTCTACCCTTTATAATTTCCAAGATGTTTTGATCAGCCTTCTCAGATCCAAAACTTTACTCTTTTTAAGAGTCTTTCTTCTTTCTTTTATCTTGAAGAATAAAAGAAACAAAAACTTCATTTTTTTCGTAAAATGCCATTCAGTCTTACAGCTTTTGACTGGCTTATGAAAATGTTTTAAAATATTAACATTTAAAAGATAACTTATACTTTTTTCATTTGAATACCAAAAGTTTCTGCAGTAAAATACTTAATAATGAAACATGCCAATAATGCATTGACTTAGTGTTATGAAACTAGCAAATACTCTATTTTTGAATTCAAAAAAAAAACTCAGGTGAATCAAAGAAAACGTGGTTTGGGCTGTATATTAGTACTATAATACATCTATCAACTAGTGAGTTTTGTCTATACAATTGTTATATTCTATTAATTCTAACAGTGTTCACGGGCTTTTTTGTGCTGTTATAGCATTTATCTGACTAAATTACTACCTTAGGTCCTCCTGCTGTATTTTCCTACAACATGCTGTGCTTCCTTCATGATAGAAGCCGTTCTTCTTTGTTGTACTTGATTAACAAGTATAACAAATATGTCTTGGTTTACCATCTGGTAGACTGTTTTTGTGTTATTCACTTCTCTGTCTACATTACCTAGTAACTGTAGGCACTAAATGAATAGTAGATGTTTGGATAAATAAGTGGCTCATACTCATCAAAAACACCTCTCATTGCAAACAGGGTTTCCTTATGGAGTTTTTTGAAAAATAATTAAGCTTTTTCATTTTCTTTTTGTTAGATGTTGACTTGAAGTCAGAATGTTTATAGAGTCTGGAATATTGTAACACGAGTTAACAACTTTGATCTTAGTTTTTTAGTATTGCCCCTTACTAGTGCAATTATACATTAAACACCGTTGTTTGAGAATATTGAGTCAAATATCTGAAAGTACATTAGGAAACTAAATATCATTTGTTTCAAGAACTATTCCAACCATGTTATATTTATGTATATCCATGTTCCTGTATCTTGTATTTTAAAAGAAAATCTTTTTTTTTTTTTGTGGTTTTTGGCCAGGGTTTTTGTGGTTTTTGAACCCGCCACCTCCGGTATATGGGACCGGTGCCCTACTCCTTGAGCCACAGGCGCCACCCTTAAAAGAAAATCTTAAAAACAATCATTGTTTTCATTGGTTTTATGGTAACACAAAAAGTATACCGTAAAAGTTCATGAAAGTTTTTATTTTCTTTTGCTTTCTTTTTTGCCATTGTCTCATTTTTTTGGCACTCATTTAATTTCCACAAAGCTTAAGGCCTGAATGTTATTTAAGAAAAGTAATAAAAATGAATATAAGTAAAAGTCAAAGAGGAGAAAAGTTGTGAATTTACTTTAAACCACATCCTTAATATTAAGCAGTGACTTAATGTCAAACAGTAAATTGTCTTATAGTCAAACAGTAATTGTCTTATATTCTTGTCTTTGGTCATTCATAATATTTATTTACTTGCTTTTTATTAACTTAAAAGTATGATAAACTCATTGAGATTTCTCTAAGTTACAGGTAATAACTTAACAATACATCCTTTGAGCATTGGGTGGTGTGACTTTTGAAATATTGATTTAACTTTGATGTTGAACTTCCTGTTTTTAAAAAAGGGAGGGAGCAGAACAGGAGAGAAAGGGAAGGAGCTGATGATGAACTTTTCCAATAATATTAGCTAACACATAAATTGAGCAGTTAGATGTAATGTTTTGATTTTTAAAAATACGTTTTATTTATCAGAGAATTACTCTCCTGGAAGTATGGTGACTGAAGTTCTGCGGATACTCTGTGATCAAAAAGAATGTGCAATCGAATGCTTATATAACAACACTGTAATAGAGGCCCTTCTGCAGCCTAGTCATAATTTAATGAAAGGAAGTGAGGTTGGTATTATTTACTAAAGAGAAAAAGAATTTCTTACTTGGGTATTAGTGACTGTTCAATGGTACCTTATTTCTAGATTTGATATAGTATTTGTAATATTTTATTACTCTTCTCTATATGAATGTATTTTGTGCTGATACAGATTTTTATTTGTTGTTGAATTTAGGCAGTTGTTTGATTTATTAGTTATGACAGTGTAGGGAGAAAGTACATACAACATCTTAATTTTTTTTATAATTAGGCTTAGATCTGCTGCTGTGAACAACTTAGAAAAATTATTCTATTAAGAATTTATTTGGCAAATCTAATATATCTTGTGAATGTTATGTTTGTTATTTGTTTAATGGCATTTTTCTAGCCTTTGGAAATATCCTTATTTTTCTGAAGAGCCAAATATAGTTTGTATACTATTAAGAAGAACTAGTATTACTTAAAAAATAAGGCTTATATACAATCCTACTTTTGAATATATTCATGCCTCTTTACATATATATGAGGTCAGACAAATAAGTTTGCACACTAAACTAGAAAAAATGCTACTTACCTCATTGCTGAATATCATTATGGTCGCCTTCAAAGTACCCCCCTTGGAAACTATGCATCAACACTGGTACATAGTCTACCCTTCAAAGCACTTTTTGTAGGATGAGTTCATGAACTTAATTGTCAGATGGCAGCTCTGATGGCCATTCCTGAAAAAGAGTTCCAAAATTGCTTTGAAGGGTGGACTAGGTGCTGGCATAGCTTCCCTAGGTTGGGTATTTGAAGGTGACCATAGTGATGTTCATCAATGAGGTACATAGCACTTTTTCTAGGATGAATTTGTGAACTTAAATCAGACCATGAATGCACAGGATACACAGTTTACACAGTATAACCCCTTAAATTATATAATTTAATAATTATAATGGGGGGGTGAAGGAAGTGACTTGTTCAAGGTCAAATATTTATCAAGGGTCAGAGTTGGTACTGTTGCCAGTATTTGTTATGTAGTATATTCCTCTCCTCCTAAGATTGAGGCTTCTGGGCAATGACTTTTAAAAGTTAAAGCTTTTTGCCTTTTCATATCTGTTTTATAGTGTTCTTTCTGCTTTTATCTTCTTCTTATGCTCATCCCTCAGTAGGCCGTCACATAACTTTTGTTGTTTGTCCTTGCTGAATAATTTAGAATTTTTTAATTTGTCATTTAATAAGTTTTTTGTACCCTAAGTTTATTTTCCAGATATTCCAGTTATAACTGAGAATTTTTATTTTATAAATAAAGGGATTATATCTTCCCATGTTTGTATACTTTTTCTTATCCTGGAAAGTCTTAAACTTGGTCCACATGAAAAGTTCCTCTTTAGACTGGAGTTTATCTCCAAAATTTCTTCCCAATTCACCTTTGCAAAGGTGCTTTTTCCTACTCTATATTTCTTTTATATACTTCTGTAGGTATATAATGCCTGAATTACTTGAGGATGGCCCTCCGGCACATTTTAGACAGTCATTATCTAATTTTAGAAAATTGGCATCACTCATTAAGTCACTATTACGTCATCAGCTCTGTGCTGAGTATTGATATAGAAGTGAATAAGATGTTTTTATTGCTTTTAAGGAGCCTACTCTAATAGGAGAGACAGACCTTTAAAGAAAAAATATTTAAAATAAAGAATAGAAATCTTCAAAATATTTGTGTTTATGTATTTGTATACATGAGAGCATATTATATATGTATGTATATGTATGTATGTTACATATATTACATATATACACAAATATATACTATGTACTTACATATATAATATGCTCTCATGTATATAAGAGAGCATAGATAGATACTTGTATATACTTACATATATAATATGCTGTCGTGTATATAAATGAAAGAAAATCTTCTAAGTAAAATAGTTGTTTGAAGAAAAATATTTATTATGAAAGTAATAAACTTATGCAATTAGGGTGAGAAAAAGAAAAATTTCTTTTTCTTTAGGTGAGTATGTCTGACTCATCATTAGTTAAGCTAGTCTACCAAATTATTAGAATGTATTGATTGCAACATACATTAATTTATTTTCAAATTTATTATAGAGAATGTATACATTGGCATTCATACAGGTACAGGTAAATAAGCAGACCCCAGAAAAAACAGGAATTATAGTACTGTAGATAAACTCCAGCATTAATATAGTTCTCTAGTTTTCAATATTTGCTTTGTGTTATTTTGGTATATATTGGCAAAAGTATTTTTTATTACTTCCATTATGAATCAAAAGTGAGGAAATATGTCAGTCTACTTTCTGTTTTCTCATTGAGTGACATTATTGCCTGTAGTCAGCCTGTGAATTGATTGTCCCTAGTGAGATTTACATTCAAGGGGATGATATTCATTAGAAAGGATGGTGATGTGTTAGATCCCATAAATGTGTATAAATACATTGGACTTACAAGAATCAGTGGGTGGGAAATAAAGGGCAAAATGGAAAAAGAAGGGTGATTTAATTTGTCACCCAGAATTACATATAAAACTATAACAGGCAGCAATTCTCAATAACTAGTTTGGGTGAAAAATGTATATTTATTTGCCTCATCAACTGTGCTGGTAAAAGAATATAATCAAATGACACATTTAATTCATACATATTACTTAGCAGCCAAACAAATCATTCAGTTTTGTTATTGTGGTGGTGGTAATATAACTTTATTAGATAGCATCCTACTCTTGAATTTTATTCTGTGATATGTTAGCATTTCATAAAATTATATGATTTGTCTTGTTACGTTTTTAATGGACAGGCTGCTCCAAATTGCTCTGAGACAGCTTTAATTCATATAGCTGATATCTTAGCAAGAATTGCATCTGTAGAAGAAGGACTTATTTTACTTCTTTATGGAGAAAATGTGAACTCTTCAGAAGAAGAAAGGTATGTATCTACACATTAAATCTGGAATAACAATTCCAGATATAGTTAGGTTTCCCAAGTAGCCACTAATAATGTATTAAATGATCTTTATTAACTTTAAGCAGTCACTGTGATTATGGATGAGGCAAATAGAGTAGGCTTTGATGTCT
Organism: Nycticebus coucang; assembly: GCF_027406575.1. Lineage (NCBI taxonomy): Eukaryota > Metazoa > Chordata > Mammalia > Primates > Lorisidae > Nycticebus > Nycticebus coucang. Next base: position 98,315,093 of record NC_069784.1, on the reverse strand, counting down.
ATAATTTTAAAATAAGAATGGGAAGATTCAATCTCTATAGTGTCTTCCTCCTACCCCCATTATCTGGTGTCTATATTTTCTCCTGTAAACTTTTAAAACCACATAACAGTAGGTTCTCTCTCCCCTCCCCCTCCTCTTTCCCCTCCATCTTAGGCTGTTGTTGGGTTATAGCATTCATGTCGAAGTGTGGGTCTTCGTTATTTTAAAGTATGCAATAACTTGTGTTTGACCTTAGTCATCCTATTGTCCTATCAAATATTAGCACCTGTTCATTATTCCTAACTATATATATATTTTTTAATTTTTTTTTTTTTTTTTTTTGAGACAGAGTTTGACTACACTGCCCTGGGTAGAGTGTCATGGTCTCAGAGTTCACACCAACCTCAAACTCTTGGGTTTAAGTGATTCTTTTGCCTCAGCCTTCCAAGTAGCTGGGACTACAGGCACCCACCACAACGCCTGGCTATTTTTTTGTTGCAGTTGTTGTTGTTTAGCTGGCCTGGGCTGGGTTTGAACCCATCATCCTCGGTGCATGTGGCTGGCTCTGTAACCACTGTGCTATGGGTGCCGAGCCATATTTCTAACTGTATTTTTAACCATTCCCACTTTACCATTCCCATTAACCATTCCCATTAACCATTCCCACTTTATCCCTCCAGCCTTTAGTAACCATCATTCTACCCTCTATTTTCATGAGATCAATTGTTTTAATTTTTAGCTCCTACATATAGGAGAACATGTGAAATTTGCTTTTCTGTGCTTGGCTTATTTCGTGTAACAAAATGTTCTCCAATTCTATTCATGTTGCGAATTAAAGGATTTCATTCCTTTTTGTGGTTGAATAATATTTCATTGTGTGAAATGAACCACATTTTTTTCTATTCATTCAGCTGTTGATGGACACTTAGTTTGATTCTAAATCTTAGCTATTAGGAATAGTGTTGCAGTCAATATCAAAGTGCAGTTACCATTTTGATGTACTGATTGCCCTTCATTTGGACATATGAGGACAGTTAAGTTCATGAACTCATCCTAGAAAAAGTGCTACATGCCTCATTGCTGAATATTGCTATGGTCACCTTTGACGGACCCCCCTTGACCGTCTGGCGACTGTAATGATATACAGCAGTGAGGTATGTAGCATTTTGTATACATGAATTCATTAGCTTCATTGTTAGACTTTGTATGACAATAGCTCTGATAGCCATTTCAGAAAAGGAGTTCCAAAATTGCTTTGAAGTGTGGAGTAGGCACAAGTGTTGGTGTATAACTGCATAGCTTCCCAAAGGAAGTACCTAGACTGGGAAGGTACCAGGGTCTGTAGTGATGAGCTTTCCAGGAATAGACAGACAGGAGTGGCTCTGACAGACCAGCAGACACAGGGACAGGGAAACAAAACCAATGGGTAAGTAGTTTTGTCCAAGCATCAGATGCATCTCTGCCTTGGGGACTTGGTAGAGGAGCAGGGCAACTATATTGATATTCTGGAGTGAGGCATGTAGTACTTTTTCTAGGATGAGTTCGTGAACTTAAGTGTCTGACCTCATATGCCTGGTAGTGGGGCTGTTGGGTTGTATGGTAGTTCTACTTTTAGTTTTTTGAAGAACCCCATATTATTTTTCACAGTAATTGCTCTAATTTATATTCCCATCAGCAATGTACAACTGTTCCCCTTTCTCCACATCCTTGGCAGCATTTGTTATTTTTTGTGTTTTTGATAAAGGCCATTTTAACTGGGTTAAATGCAGTTTTTATTTGCACTTCTCTTTGATTTGACTAATTTTATCAAACATTTTTTTCATATACCTGTTGGCCATTTTTATGTGTTCTTTTGAGAAATGTCTGGTCAGATGTTTTGCCCATTTTTAAATAGGATTGTTTCGCTTTATTCCTTTGAGTTATTCATCTATTGTCGTTATTAATCTCTTGTCAGATGTGTAGTTTGAAGATATTTTCTCGCATTCTGTGGGTCTCTTGCCTTTGTTGATTGTTTTGTTTACTGTGTAGAAGTTTGTACTTTGATGAGATCTCGTGTGTCCCTGTTTGCTTTGGTTTGTCTGTGCTTCTAAGGTCTTTCTCAAGAAATCTTTGCTTAGATCAATGTCCCAAAGAGTTTCTCCAATGTTTGCTTTTAGAATTTTCATAGCTTCAGGTCCTAGATTGAAAATTTTAATTTATTTTGATTTGATTTTTATTTGCTGAGAGATCGGGATCCAGTTTCATTCTTCTGCATATGAATATCCAGTTTTGCTAGCACCATTTTTGAAGTAACTGTTCTATTTCACTATAGATGTGTGGAAAAATGGGATCATATTGTATACAGTACTCTGCAATTTGATTTTTTTGTAACCATGGGCATTTTCCTATATGAATACAGATTAAAACTTTAATTTTGATAGATGATTATACTTTTGTGTATCACTTTACCATAATTTATTCAAACGTTTCCTTTTTTAATGAACTCAGGTTGTATCTAGGATTTTCCCTCCACAAATACACTGCAATAATTTCTTTTTCTTCTTTAGCCTGTTAGTGTGACAGATAATATTAATTGATTTTTGAGTGTTAAATCAGTCTTATATACCTGGAATAAATCTTGGATCATGGTATATAATTCTCCTTGTACATTGTTGACTTTAATTCACCAATATTTATTAAGAATTTTTCTTCTGTGTCCATGAGAGATAACATTCTCTGGTTGTTGTAATGTCTTTTTCTGGTTTGGTATTATTGGAGTGCTGGCCTCTTAATGTTCCTTCTGCTTCTATCTTACGGAAAGGATTACAAAAAACTGTTATAATTTCTCTTTAAATGTTTGATAGAATTCACCAGTAAATCCAGTTCAGCTTCATATTTTGTATTTAATATTTTGAAAGTTATTGATTATTCAATTTCTCTAATAGATATAGGCCTATGCAGATTGTCTATTTGTTCTAATGTGACTTTTGGCAGATTGTGTCTTTCAAGGAATTGGTCCATTTATCTTATTAACAAATTTGTGGGCATGGAGTTGTTCTTGATGTCCTTTTAATGTCACTTCCATCAGTGATAGCCCCTTTTTTCATTTTTGATATTAGTAATGTGTCTAATTTAACAATGTGTCTTCTCTTTTTCTTAGTTCACTCGATTAGAGACTTATCAGTTTACTTCTCTTTCCGAAGAACTAGCTTTTGGCTTTGTGGGGTTTTTTTTTGTTTGTTTTTGGCCAGGGCCAGGCTTGAACCCACCACCTCCGGCATATCCGACCAGTGCACTACTCCTTTGAGCCACAGGTGCCGCCTGGCTTTGTTTTTTTTTTTTTTTTCCTGACTTTCTGTTTCCAATTTCATTGATTTATTTTCTAAGTTTTCTTTTCTTCTACTTACTTTGGATTTAATTCACTTTTATTTTTCTAGTTTTTTATGGTAGAAACTTAGATGATTAGTTTTAGATCTTTCCTTTATAATATATGCATCTAATGCTATAAATTTAGTATATCAATTATACTTTAGTATAGTATAGTTGATATAACTTAGTATACCAATTATACTTTCAGGACTTCATAATATATGCATCTGAATGCTATAAATTTCCTTCTGAGCAATGGCTTTTACTGCAACTCACATATTTTGATGAATTACATTTTCATTTTTTATTTAGTTTAAAATATTGTCTTGTTATGCTTTAATTTTAATTTTCTTTTTAGACTTCTTTTGATCCACAAGTTTTATATAGATCTTGTATAAGTTCTGTGACAGTATATCCTTGGGTCTTGTTTTTTAAGACACTCTGATCATCTTTGTCTTTTAATTTATATGTTTAGTACATTAAAAAAGTAATTCTTGATAATTGGATTTATATCCCATATTTGTTATTTTCTGTTTGTTGCCCTTGTTCTTTGTTTCGTCTTCCACTCTTTCTGCCTTATCTGGTTTTGAGCATTTTATATGATTCTATTTTCTCTTCTCTTTTAGTATATCAATTATACTTCTTTTTATCACTCTTTTTAGTGCTTGCCCTTAAGTTTGTAATGTACCTTTGTAACAGTATTAGTTGTAATTACTGATTACATTGTTTTAGTTGCATTAAATGCTTTTCAGATAAGTTTGGGTATATTGAGGGTAGTGCGGGTGTAGACTAAGACCTCTCTCAAATAACACTGTATCACGGAATAGGTAGTGCGTTGGCTTTTTTTTTTTTTTTTGTAGAGACAGAGTCTCACTTTAGTGCCCTTGGTAGAGTGCCGTGGCATCACACAGCTCATAGCAACCTCCAACTCCTGGGCTTAGGCGATTCTCTTGCCTCCACCTCCCGAGTAGCTGGGACTATAGGCGCCCAGCATAATGCCTAGCTGTTTTTTTGTTGCAGTTTGGTCGGGGCTGGATTTGAACCTTGCCACCTTCGGTATATGGGGCTGGCACCTTACCAACTGAGCCACAAGTGCTGCTTATAACATTCATTTCACTCTTTGATAAGCTATAATAACCAATTTTTTTGTAATTATTATTTTTAACAAACTTATCCATTAGTCCATTCAAAACAAAAAGGATTCTATGTGTTCCTTATCAAATGTCTTATATACTAGCCCTTTTAATTTTAGTAGGATCATCCTAAAAATGAAATTGCTGGGTCAGAGGGCATGTACATTTAAAATGTTAATGGTTCTGCTAGCTTACTTTTCAAAATATTGATGAGTTTTGCCTTCTTGCCAGCAGTCTATGAGAAGTATGAGGATTGCCCTTCTTTTTTATATTCTTTTCCGGACTTCATAATCAGTTTATAAATGTTTTGGTAACTTAATGAGTGAAAGATCTTGCTTTGGTTATGTTTACTACTTTGATTCATATTTTAAAAGTCATCTCACTGAGTTTGAGAGTCTCACTGCTCCTGTGGAGAAATGATATGGTTATTTTAATTTACTTGGTGGTAGTGTTTCTTTCAATATCATTTGTCCATTTTTAATTTGAGCTGTCATTGATTCAAAGTTATATATGCACACAGGGAACATAAGGCTTATTATAAAAAGCAACAGTTCTTTCCCTGCTCTCCAGAGAAGACTTTCAGCTGTTTTGGTTGTTTTCTTTAATGTTTATCTCTCATCAAATAATATGTTTATAATATTTTTATTTTTTAGTTTTAGTCATTGTCCATTGACTAATTATAACAATTTATCAGTATTCCCTGCTTCCTCCAATACACACAAAAATACATATGTACATCTGGTCCTCCTATCCCTTATCAGTGAAGTACTGTTGTGTAGTAGCCTTAGCTAGAGTTATATTGGATCTACATTCTGAGCATTCTTCACACTGAACCAGTAAAACTTCTTTCAGTATATTCAATGCAAGATAAATTCTGTCCATTTAATTTATTTAAAGACATCCATCTTTCATCCTTCTGGCCTACTTTATTCAGGACTGGTTTCTGCCTAGGTCTCGTACATAGCTTTTTAGTCTGGAAACATTTTTCGTCATTATTACGAGGTGGCCTTATTTTTAGTTTCCCTTTCTCTAGAAGTTTTTTTTTGTTTTTTCTTGGCTTTTACTATTCTAAAATGTTATGATGATTCTTGGTGGAGTTTTATTTATTTGATGGACCTATTTAAAATTGACATATATATATATATAGATGGACATTTTTAACTTGAAGATTCATGCCTTCTAATTTGGTGAAAATAGTTGGAGTTCTTGTTCCCTTTTTGCTTTCTGACATTCTGTTATTTGCATTTAGATTCCCTTTCCTTTTTTCTCTTTTTTTTTGGGGGGGGGGAGGTAGTCCTTCACTTTATTTTCAATCCATTTATTGAAATTGAATTTTTTGATTTAAGTTTTTTTATTTTTCTTTCTTTTAGCTATTTTGGTTGTTTGTATAGAAGAGCACATTCTTATTCTGAAATATCCTGTTCCCTTTATTTTTAGTACAATAAATTCTTTTACCACTGTGAAGATAATGAAATTTTTCATCTGTCATATTTTTTCTTTCCTTCTAATTTGCTTTTTGTATTTCTTATTATGGTCTCTATCTTTTAAATTGGAGGTTTATTTAAATATTTTAAAGTCAGTGATGCTTTAGATGTTTGTCCCCTTGAAATCTCACATTGAAATTTGATCCCTAGTGTTGAATGTGTGGCCTGGTGGGGAGGTGTTTGGGTCATGAGGGCAGATCTCTCATGAAAGGTTTGGGGCCCTTCCCATGATAGAATGAGTTCCTACTTTAGTTTGCTGGAGAGCTAGTTGTTGAAAAGAGCCTGAAACCACCTCCTTCTTCACTTGCCCTCTCTTTTGCCCTTCCCATTCCACTTTGACTGGAAGTTCCCTGAAACCCTCACCAGAAACAGATGCTTCTGGTGCGATGCTTCTTTTATAGCTTGCAGAACCATAAGCCAAAAACTTCTTTTCTTTACAAATTACCCATCTTCAGTCATTTTTTTTTTTTTTGTAGTAGAGCAAAATGGACTAATACAGTTAGTAAAAAGCTCCTTGAAAACTGCAAGAAATTAGGCCCTGTAATGTATGGCTTTTACTATAGTGGAACCTTGCCATTGCATTTTGTTGAGAAATCCATAATGTATGTATTTTTGCTTTTTCCTCTTTTTATTTTTTATTTTTTAATTTTTGGTCAGATTTTATAGACAAGCCCCTTATAGTTAGCTAAGGAGTATAAGCCTTGCTGGAGAATAAGGCTGAGTGGACATGGTAATGGGTCTTAAGGTTTAGAATATACACTTTGGTTTAATCCTGTGGTATCTTCTAGTCTCTGTTTTTTTGATCTCTGACTGTTTTCCAGGAATCACACTGGGCTAAATGCATAAAATGCGAGAGGGAATCTCCAGGTCAAACTCTTTCTTAAATTGACTTATAGACAGCTCTTCCGTTTTCAGCCTCACTTTTGTCCCAAACCCAGAGATAAAGTTTCAGTGAAATAAATCATGCTGGTCCTGTTTTTCACCCTGTAGTTAATGATTGAGGTTTTCTATGCCCTGAGTTACTCCTTGCTTTTCTGCTTTTCAGGTCCAAAAATTTTACTACCATATCCTTTACATTTTCCTTGTCTTTGGGGGTTTATATGGCTTCTGAAAAATTCTATTGCATTTGAATTTTAGTATTTATGGAGGAAGCAGATATAAACATGTATGTTCAATCTACCAAGGTTAAGTGGAGGTTTATATCACTAACAATTTTTTTCTTTAAATTAGGAAGACTAACTTTTTTCATGATTTCTAAGATTTCTTTTTGTTGTATACCACTTAACCCTATTTAGGTTTTTTTCCTTATACAGACATCACTAACTTGCATGTAGTCTTATTTTACCCAATTTTTATCTTGACGATTTCTAGGTTCTTTTTTATAGGAGGTCTCACACTGAAGTTACACAGATAAAACATAAATAATGTTTAGAATTTATTTTTTCCAATTAAAAATACATGTTCCGATTATTTATTTTAGCAAAAGACTGGAATCATCTCAAATTTTGAGTAAGAAGAGGCTGGTTATTGGTCTCACAATGGAACACTGAGCAGCTAGCTGTAAAAAATAATTAGGGATATTTTTGTGTACTGCTGTGGAGTTATCTTCAGGATATATTGTTAAGTGAAATAAAAATCACAGAATGTTTATAGAATGGTCTAATTTGTATGATAGAAGAGAATATGAACAAATCATTTGTTTATATTTTAAAAAAGGGAATGATGAATGGAGAAACAAAACTGATGAAAGTAGTTAGTATTGGGGAGGGGAGAGAATCGTGGAGAGACAGGCGTGGAAACTGGGTTATACCTTGAATGTTGTACTTAGGTTTGATTTTGGAATCACGTAGCTGTTTTACATATGATAAAACAAAATTAAGTCAGAAAGGAAAACGAATTCACAATTTTTAAAAGATGCAAGCAAATGGATAAGTAACTTAACTGTCAGGCAATCAAGTTAATGATACATCCCTGCAGAGAAGAGAATTGTGTCAAGTTATCTAATTTTGATTGTAAATTCTAGTGGGATATATTCTAAGGTTAAAAAAATCCTTAAAATGATTTTAAACTACAACCAATAAATGTTTAGAAGTAATTTTTGTGTTGCTGTTTTGAAACTGTTATGTATAATTGTGATAGCAAATAAGTAATTATATTGAAGTAATAGAGAAGGAAAAATTTCAACATATGAAAAAAATTAAAGGTATATTAACTAGTTAAGTAAAAAACCTGAATCTTTAGTTCATAATAAAAATTAAATTATAACCTTATTTTTTTCCTCTTAAGCTACATATTTCTTAGCTACCACTGAAAAGGCCTAGAAGTAATGGTCCTCCTTATGAAGGAGCTGTCAGCTATATTTTAGTCTTTAAATGTCTTTTGGTCCTATGAAGAGATAGGAATCCTTAAAGAAATGGCTGATTTGGGTGTCTGGTCCAGGAAATGTGGAGGAGGTCTCTGGGATATCTTAACTGTTCTAGCAAACAAAGAAGATGCCTAAGACCAGTGAAATAAGTGTCAACAAGTGATCGCAGAGCTAGCCAGAAGGGGCCTCCTACTGGCTGAAGAGGGGCAATTAGAGGATCAAAAAAATAATAATTGTAATGGATTGAAATACATAAGGTATATAAAAAACACTTGGGTTTAAAAAGATACCAAAATATAAAAATCCAGCAAAAATAGACTACCAGTTATGTGTCAAGGTTGCAAGGGCACACAACTCAAATTACTTTGCAAACTGATGAAATTTAAACATTTTTCTAGCCTTTGTTACACAAACTGTAATTTTGGTGTAACTAAAAAGTTACTGAAGAATAGTCCTTCGTAGAAGAATTCTAGCTAATAAATGCCAAGAAATGATCTAATTGGAAAATCACCATATGGTAATTCTTGATCAAATAGTGGATTTAGGAAATGATCACCAATGAGTACTAAAATCATTAAGTAAAAGGTTGATGAGATGGGGTTACCTTTTGAAGAGGTCAGGCTGATAAGATCACAACAATTGATTTTCAGCACCATTAAAATTGATACATCCAGATACGTGCCTCACACAATAGATCCACAGCAATAACCAACTATGAGGTTCTCTTAGAAAGGAAAAAAGGGAAGATAAACAAAAGAAATTGAACTTAAATCTAATTAAGCCTCTAGATCTAATGATCACTTTATAGGAAATGTGGGGAACTAGAGAAATATGTTAAATGATACCAAGGTGAAACAGTAATCCAAATAAAGAAAATTAACTTTTTCTCTAATAAACTGGAGACATGGAGAAAGGAAAAGAGGAGCCTAATAACCACTTACAAGCTAATTCACACTTTGCAACTTATTTGAATTCTGATTTGGGCAAATCAGTTGTAAAAAGACTTTTTTTTTTTTTTTTTTTTTTTTTTTTTTGCAGTTTTTGGCTGGGGCTGGGTTTGAACCTGCCCCCTCCAGCATATGGGGCTTGTACCCTACTCCTTTGAGCCACAGGTGCAGCCCATAAAAAGACATTTTTAATACAGTCAGGAGAATTTTGATACAGGTTAACAAATGATATTAAGGCATTTTAATTAATTTTGTTTAAAGTAGAAACTTTGATTAATTAGAGATATACATTGAGTGAAATAACACATCTGAAAATTTTCTCATATTCATGTGGAGGGCAGGGAGAGAGGTCAAGGAATAAATAGATCAAAGCAAGACTGGAAAGTGTTTATAATTGGTGATTCAGTATCCTATTCCAACTACTTTTGATTGTTGATTTTTGTTATTTGCTTAAAAAAAAAATTAGAAGACATAATTTAAAATGTGATGCTCTGGAGCCAGACAGCCTGGGTTGAGTCCACCTCTTACTAGCTGTGTCCAAGTTATCTCTGTAAGATTTACCTGTATTTCCTTATTTGTAAAAATTGAATAATAATATACCTTCATAGTGTTATTGTAAGAATGAATTAATGCATTTAAAATACTTAACAGTGGCACCTGGTACATCATAAGCATTTGTTAAGTTCTTATGTATTATTACTCATCTGTTATTACCACTATAATTGTTTCAGGCTTTGAGACTGGGGAACTAAGTTCTGTTATTGAGGAGGGGAATGTGTCAGAAAGAGGTAGGAATAGAGAAATTTAGGGTAATGGTTAATTGCAGAAAATTGAGAAGACTTAAACATATATGGGCATGACCCTATGGAGTCTATAATCTTTTAAGTGTATAGCTTAGTTGGTTTCCCCCGTTTATATATTTTTCCATCCCCTTTGGAACTATTCTTATTACTAGATACCTGAACATGGGTGGAAACAGGAACATGTCTAAAATAAGCTGGGGGAAGACTGAAAGGGCGCCAATTTTTGTGACAAGAGCAGCCTTTTTGATAGTGCTTTATGAAATCAAGATTATATCATGTTGGGATTACTTTTAGGTATCATCTTTTAGTCCTACAGGTGCTCATATAATTGCTCGGTTTTCGAAAAAACTACTTGATGAAGATATTTCTATTTTTCCTGGATCAGAAATGTTGCCTGTGGTTAAAGGAGCTTTTATTTCTGTGTGTCGTCAAATATATAGTACATGCGAAGGCTTGCAGGTGTTAATTCCTTATAATTTGCATGAATCTATAGCAAAGGCATGGAAGAAGGTATGTATTTTCAAGCTTCCTTTTTCCTTCCTACAAATCTTTCTTCAAATGTAGTTACCATTGTAGTTTTATATTATGGAAATATACATATTGTATTAGTATAAATATGACTAGCATCACAGTTGTCTAAAAGTGTCTTCATATGGCACAGGATGACTTCAGTAATTCCTATCACAGTGGGAAAAAGTTCTAAGACTTAACTAGGTACTACAAAGTCTTTCCTTCTGGTAAGAGAGGCTTTAGATGAATTATCCTTTTATAAACTAACACCCTCCTTTGGAAGTTATTTTTGAAAAAATTTTAAGGACAGCTGGGTTTTTATTATGGATACTGGAGAACATAAGGTAGCCAATAGCTGTGTAGAGTATATGTCAGTGTCCTATAAGTCTCCCCGCCCCATTTTAAATGGTTTATTTATGAAATTCTGTACATCATATTAACAACCAAATATTTTAAATTTTGAAGATAACTTAATCTTGATTTTATTACATTAGGATAATAATTTACTAGAAAGGATCTTATGAATAATGCTATCAATTAAAAAAATAATAATGTAAATAACTTATTATTTTTTAGACCAGTTTGCTATCAGAAAGAATTCCTACTCCGGTAGAGGGTTCTGATTCTGTTTCTTCATTAACCCAGGAATCTCAAAACATGTAAGTACAATTGGCTAGACATCTATTTATCTCATTTGCTGAAATACTTTTAAAACTGTCGAAATGTCGTAGAATAATACAGCAAAAATGTTTCATAGGAATGTAAGTATATACATACAGGTTGAAGGAAAATTAAAGTCTGGAAAAACTGTACAGATCATATGATACTTGTAACCGTTAAAAAATTTAGCAAGATTCATTATACCTGCTTAATTCTGTATTTAAATTTTGGATTTGTAAAACTGATATATTATAGTGTTTACAGGAAATTTGGAGGATCATCAAATTGGAAAGCGAAATGGAGAGTTCAAAAGAAATAAGATGTTTTCAAGTGTCAATTTTAAGTCCATTTGTACTTAAAATATGTTTTTTCAAAATACAGTGGGTATACATTTTAATTAGGTTTGGCATTGAAAAGTTATTTAAATCATTGTTGCTATCAAATTTTAATTTAAACCTCTCTGTGTTTCTTTGAATCTCAATTATTATATTAAATTATTATATATAATATATTAAATTGTATATATTAACGCTTGGTGACATGGTCCTGGATTCTCTTCTTGTATATTTGAATGTTGCTATAGTATATATATTATATATTAAATTAACGCTTGGTGACATGGTCCTGAATTATCTTCTTGTATATTTGAATGTTGCTATAGTCTAATTATTAGGCAGAACTTTAAGGGTAATTCTTTGTTAAAGGAATGTTGAGGTTAATTTTTTTTAATTATGAATAGTTTAATATAAAAAACATACAAAAAAACCTCAAAATAAAATCTTGGGCATTTCCTTAATAGTGTAATGGTTCAACAAATAGTTTATTCTCTAAACATTTGCTATAATTTTTTTGTAATATAGCTGTCACACACTTAAATCAAATGCTAGTTTGTTTTTTTTTCTGTTTTGTATGGAGGAAGTGAGAAAAAATATTTCTGCAATTCATTTTGAAGTAAGTTTAGATTGTTTTCTTTTGAAATCCTCCATGATGGTTCCTTACTTTTTCATTCATTTATTTTCTACTAATTTATTCAGGTGTTTATTGGACCAAATGCTCTGCTGAGTTTTGAGCATACTCATAAATTATGGAGTGCATATTATGTAGTATAGAATATGAGTAAATATATGCAATTTGACAATATAGTTTGCTGAATTTATATGATATGGGTTGTAGAGAGTCTGTTACAAGTCATCTTATGTGGGAATCCTTTCCAGAAGTTGTCAAACTAAATGATAAAGAATACATGGATATTAATTGTGTAAAAGGTGGGGGGTAGGAACATTATTAGTATTACATGCTGAAGATATAGTATGCTCAATAGGCTTATTTCTATAAGAAGGACTGTGATTAATGTATTTAACATATTTTACTTGAGAGTATTATTTTTAGCTTGAGAGAGCTGATAAATTTATATCCCACTCATTCCTCCCTGAACCAGTTAACAAAGGTAAGAAGCCAAACAAATCAGAACACCAAATAACATAGTCTTCCTAATTTTGATCTCAGGAATTAGACAGATTTAATCTAGGGAAGCAACGGATTGCCATTGGCTTCCCTGACAGGCACATTTTACTACCATCTAACTAACTAGGTGGCAGAACAGAGCAGACTATGCGCTCCCTGTTGGTAGATGGATCATAATAAGGAAGTAAACTGAAAGAAGCAATGCTTAGCCAAGCAGCTTAGGTCATTCTCCAAATCTTTTTGTTTACTTCTTCTGTGGAAAGAGAAGAGTAGGTGATTGGATAGAGAGAAGTAAACAGTGTTAACTGGGAAATTGCTTCAGATGAACATTTGATGCTAGGGGAAAAGATATTAATGTTTTAGAAAAAGAAGATTTAACAAAATTTTTGTTAAAATAGAACTATTGATTATTATTTTTGTCACCAAAATTATAAATACCTTGTCGAAGGAGTTGAGTATCTTTTGTTCTTTTGCTTTAATTGAGATAGTTGGTATGAAATAGGTGTTATTGGTTTCTTGACTTTTTTTAAAACTCTAGTGTAAAATGATTTGGAACCATTAACTAGACTAACATAGCAGATGCCTGATAACTATTTATTGAATGCATGAATTAATGAATTAATGAATGATATTTCTCTTAGCCCAAGACCCTATTTTCTATGTAGCACCTACAGTAAAATTAAGATTGATATGATAAAGGTAAAATTAAGAGTGAATCTGTTAAAATGAATGAATATTTTTGTGTCTCTGACAAAGTACTGTTAGATATTTTGATCTTACATTTTCAGATAATGTATTGTATCTTGGAAGTTCCCCCTTTTTTCTTTTGTTTATAGGTGCTTACAAAATTGCAGAAAAGATAGATGCTCTAGTTATAGGGGATTGATGTCTTTTATCTTTTAAATCTGGTTTAACATATGCAAGTCCATAAACAAAATTTGCCATATCAAGAGAAGGAAAACCCCAGCGAATCAAAACCCCAATGAAATTTCTGGTTTGTTTGATATCAGACAGTAAGCTGTGTGAGACAACAGTCGGATGACCTTAGAGAAGAAAGTAATCACAGAGCAAACAGAAGATGCCAAGCTTACTCCAGACAAATCATCAAGGGGACTCTGGTGAAACCAGAGGGAATCTTTGATCTACAAAACAGCCTACAGACCCCCCCCAAAAAAAAACACTATAAACTTAATTTCTATGAGAATATTTAACCAACAGTCATATCTAGCTATTCAGGGAATGGTGTTCTTAGAAACTTCCAAAGCAGCATGATTCTCTCTCTAGAAGCTGATTTTTTATGTGTGTATAATTTTACTATTAAAATCTTTAATATCTCTACTGTTATTTTGTCTTTGTTTTGGATTCATTGAGGGTACAAAGAATTAGGTTACACTGACTGCGTATGTTGGATAAAGTCCCTCTTATAACTGTGTTCTGTCCCTAAGAGGTGTGCCATACATCCTGACCCCCCTCTTTCCTCCCCTCTCCCCACTTGCTCATTCCCCTACCCCCCCACCTTATATTAGCCCATCTACTGATCTACTGCCTTCACATTAGAATTGAGTACATTGGATTTTTGCTTCTCCATTCTTGTAATGTTTTACTGAGAAGAACATGTTCCATCTCCATCCATATAAAAGATATAAAGTCTTCACCTTTTTGAAGTTTTTATTTTTTTGAAGTTATTTTTTTTTTGGCCGGGGCCAGGTTCATTCTCGCCGCCTCCAGCATATGGGGCCAGCACCCTACTCCTTTGAGCCACGGGCACCGCCAATTTTTTTTAATTAATTAATTTTTTATTGTTAGGGATTCATTGAGGGTACAAGAAACCAGGTTACACTGCTTGCATTTTTTAGGTAAAGTCCTTCTTACAATCGTGTTAATTAATTAATTTATTTTTAAAATTTTTTTTTTTTGCTGGGGCCGGGTTTGAAGCCACCACCTCCAGTATATGGGGCCAGCACCCTACTCCTTTGACCACACGTGCTGCCCTCTTCATCTTTTTAGTTTTAAGTGAAAAAGCTTTCAGTTTTAGTCCATTCAGTATGATATTAGCTGTGGGTTTGTCATAGATGGCTTCAATAAGATTCAGAAATGTGCTGTTTATGTCTGTATTCTTATGTATTCTAATTAGAAAAAGATGCTGCATTTTATTGAATGTTTTTCTGCATCTATTGAGGGGATCATATGGTCTTTGTTTTTCCTTCTCTTGATATGGAAAATTTTGTTTATGGACTTGCATATGTTAAACCAGGCTTCTATTCCTGGGGTGAAACCGACTTGATCATGATGAATGATTTTTTTAATGTGTTGCTAATACATTATTATACAATAATTTATTGGCTAGGATTTTATTGAGAATTTTTGCATCTATATTCATTAGTGAAATTGGTCTGAATTTCTCCTTTTTAGTTGTGTCTTTTCCTGGTTTTGGTATCAGGGTGATGTTTGCTTCATAGAGTGTGTTGGGGAAGATTCTGTCTTTCTTGATTTTTTGGAAAAATTTCTGCAGCACGGGTATAAGCTCTTCTTTGAAGGTTTGATAGAATTCTAGTGTGAAGCCATCTGGACCAGGGCATTTTTTTTTTTTTTTTTTTTTGGTTGGGAGATTTTTTATTTTTTCTTCAATTTCAATTCTTGAAATAGGTCGTTCAAGAGATCTATTTCTTCTAGTTTAAGTCTAAGGAGAAGGTATGAGTCCAGATATTGATCCATTTCCTCCCCATTGTCAAATTTCTGGGCATACAGTTTTTTGTAGTACTCAGAAAAGATCTCTTATATCTCTGTAGCACCTGTTGTTATTTCACCTTTATCATTTCTGATTGAGGTTATTAGAGATTTTACTTTTCTGTTTTTAGTTAATGTGACCAAAGGGTTATCGAATTTATTTTTTTGAAAAACCAACTTTTTGTTTAATGACAATTAAGGTTATGGGGGGGGGGAAGCAGAAAGAGGGATGGAGGGAGGGGGGTGGGGCCTTGGTGTGTGTTACACTTTATGGGGGCAAGACATGATTGCAAGAGGGACTTTACCTAACAATTGCAATCAGTGTAACCTGGCTTATTGTACCCTCAATGAATCCCCAACAATAAAAAAAAAAAAGAAAAACCAACTTTTTGTTTCATTAATTTTCTGAATGATTCTTTTGTTTTGGATTTCATTAATATCTGATTTAGTTGTGGTTATTTCTTTTCTCCTCCTGGGTTTGAAATTAGATTGTTCTTCTTTTTCCAATTCCAAAAGATGGTTCCTGAGTTTATTGATGCATTCTCTTTCTATTTTTCTAATGTAGGCATCTAATATGATAAATTTCCCCCTTACGACTGCTTTTGCTGTATTCTATAGGTTTTGGTAATTTGTGTCTTCATTGTTGTTATATTTGAAGAATTTAATGATTTCCTCTTTTATCTTTTCCTGAACCCAACTATTCTTCGGCATAAATTTTTTAATTTACAAGTCTTTGTGTGGGATGAACATTTTTATTGGAGTTGAGTTCCACCTTTATTGCCTTGTGGTCTGAGAAGATACCAGGTATAATTTCTTTTCTTTTAATTTTGATGAAGTTTGATTCTTATCCTAGGATGTGGTCTATTTTGAAGTATGTACCATGGCTGATGAGAAAAATGTATATTCTTTAGCTTTGGGATTTCTCTATATATCTGTTAATCCTATTTGTTCTAGGCTCACATTTAAGTCCTTTGTGTAGTTTCTGTTTAGATCATCTGTCCGTTTTTGTCACAGGGGTGTTAAAGTCCCTGACTATTATGGTGTTATGGGATATCATATTTCTCAGACCAATCAAGGTCTATTTTATCAATCTGGGAGCATTTAGGTTGGGTGCATAAATATTTAAAATTGAGATGTCTTCTTGTTGTATTGTTTCTTTGAGCAATATAAAGTGACCATCTTTGTCTTTCTTAACTTTAGTTGCTTTAAAACCACTTGTACCTGAAAATAAGACTGCAACCCTTCCTTTCTTCTGATTTCTATTTGCTTGAAATACTGTGTTCCATCCCTTTACCCTGAATCTTGATTTGCTCTTCAAGGCTAAGTGTGTCAGCTGGAGAGAGCATATAAATAGCTTGTGCTTTTTTATCCAGTCAGCCAGCCTGTGCTACTTGAGTGGTGAATTCAGTCTATGGACATTTATTGAGAGAATTGATACGTGTGGTAGAATTCTATTCATCTTATTTTGTGAGTAGTTGTGTGTAGTTTTATTCTTTGTGCCTTTGTGGAAGCTAATTTTTGATTTTTAGGTATTGGGTGTTTACTTTACTGGTGGTCCATTGTGATGGTCAGTGTTGACAGTAGTCTAGGGAGAGGGCATTTCCTATAGAGCTGGTTTTGTTGTGATGAATTTCCTCAGTGCTTGTATATCTGCAAAAGATTTGATTTCTCCATCGATTTTGAAGCTTAGTTTAGCAGGATACAGAATCAGAATTCTGGGCTGAAAATTGTTTTGTTTAAGAACGTTGAAGGTGGATCACCATGTTCTTCTGGCTTGGAAGATTTCATTTGAAAACTCTGCTGTCATTCTAATGACTCTGCCTCTGTAGTTCAGTTGGCGCTTATTCCTGGATGTGTGCAGAATTTTTTCTTTCATCTTGGCTGTGTTCTGGAAAGGATCTGTATGAGTTGAGGTGATCCAGGATTCGATATCCATCTGAAAGGAGTATGTTGGAATCTTTAGTAAAACTTTGAAAGTTTTCGTTTATGATAATCTCCAGGAGGGCTTCCATTCCTTTGGGACAATCTTCTTCCCCTTCAGGAATGCCTATTATTTGTATTTGAATGCTTCATAGAGTCTTGTAGTTCTCTAAGCTCCTGTTCTGCTCTTTTTCTCCTTTTTTGTCTCTGTAAGTACCTGGGTTAACTCAAAAACTTTATCTTATAATTCTGATGTTCTTTCTCCTCTGTGGTCTAAATTACTTTTGTTTTTTTCTTTTGCTTCTTTACATACCCTCACTGTCTCCTTCATTTCCTTAAGTTCCACCATATTTTTTCTGTATTCTACATATTTCTCATCTGATTTTGGTTTTGTCTTTCTATTTTCTCATCCTTTCCTTTTATTGTCTTTATCATATTTTATTCTCTTTTCCATATTTTAAATTCTCTTTTGGTCAAGTCCGTTAATTCTTTATAGGTTGAGTCTTCTGCAGTAGTTGCTTTATGGTCCCTTGGGGGCATTCCTCTGTTTTGGCTTTTCATGTTGCCCAAACTTTTCTGTTGGTTTCTCTTGTTATGTTCTTTCTTCTTGTTTGCCTCCTTGTCCTTCTTTTTCCGTTTCACTCCCTTCTTTGCTTTAAATTACCTTGTCTCAGAGCTTAGCTCTTGATGTGGCCTCAGCCTGAGCAAAACCAAATAAACAGAAGTCCTTGCTCTTGATGAGAATATGTTGCAATATATTGCTGGGACACCAGGTGGCACTGTGGGTTTTTTTTTTTAGGGGACAGCACAGGCAGCAGCCTCTGTGGTCCTTATTCCAAACTTAGTTGCCTTTGCTGATCACCTGATTGTTTTCTTGGCATTCAGACCTTGTCTGGTTGAGATCTTAAAGCTCTTAAGACTCCTTCAAGGGCAGGTCTCACAGTGCCCCTGACACCAGTTGCTGTGGGATGTGGAGTCCTTCAGCGTGTCCCAAGAGTGGAGTTCCGATCCCAGCAGGCAGAATTAAGACAGTCCTAATGGCTTAAAGGCCTCTGCTAAGACCTACTCATGCCCTTCCCATAATGGCAGCCCCCTGGCAACTAAGATCTTCTCAGTATGGCTGCCTCACCAGCCACCAAACTGATGGCATATCCACTCCAACTGGCATTCAAATCTAGTTGCTGTGTACTTTTCATGTCTGCCCACTTTTCTAAGCTTTCCACTCAACAGGCAACTTTCCCCAACAACTGAAAACTCCATAAAGACTTCCTCCTGTCTGAACCTCTATGGGGGTCCAGGCAGTCCCAGCCAGTTGCACTCACTTGCCTAATTCATCAGATTTTTACTGGTCTGGATCATATGCTGTATCCAACTCACCACCTGCTTGCTCTGCTCCCTGAGCTATGTCTCTGGATAAGGTCCCCATACCAAGTATGGCGGGGTTCTCTTTTTCCCTAGTCGTTCTAGGAGAGCTCAGCTGAATAAGCCTTCTCGTCCACCATTTTGCTCCATCCCTCCAATCCCTACTCTACTTTCTAGAGTAGTAGATTTTGTGTTTTTACCTACTCTCTAAATCTGTATTTTTTTGTATTAGATAAGTTTAATTTTTTCTAATTTTTGTGATACAGATATGTTTGAGACTTACTTTTGTCTTTATTTTGTATTTTCTATTTGTTTATATTCTTTACTTTCTGTTTATTGACTTATCATAGATTGATAAAATTTTCTTTATTTCTATTTTTCCTATTTTCATTGTTTTGTTTTAAAATTATAGTATTTCTATTTTTTAAAGAGTGGTTATTTTTAAGATGTCAACATATATACTTAATACTATACTATACATCTTTTTAAAAAGCAAATACAAAGCAATTCATATTAATTAGGTATTTGTATCATATTTTGAAATGCAGCATGGATTTTAGCACACTTTGACTAGTCATTGATTCTAGAACCTTCCATAATTCTCAGTCTTGTTATGGTTATAATCACTGTTTCTTTTCATCATCAATTTTTACATTTGCTGACATTTACTTTTTAAATTTTGTTTGTTGAAACTTGTGGCCTATTTCTGATGGCCTTACTTCTTTTTTACCTTTATGAAGTACTTTTAAGTTGCCAAACAAGGTTATCCTTTAATTATTCTTTAAACTTTGTGGGTTACAAATTGGCCATATCTTTTTATGTCTTAAGATAACAGTTTTCCCTCCAGGCTACACAGATACTGTCTTCTTCATATATACATTCTACTCTTAAATGGTACTTTACTGAGTATAAATATTTAGGTAGGCAATTACTTCTTATTAATATTTGAAGCTATTACTCCATTGTTATCTGGGATACATGGTTACTGATAAATCTACTGTCAGCATAATGATATTTCTTTTTTAGGTCATATCTATCTTTTTTTATATATTTTTGCTTTTTCTGTGTTATGTGATTTAAATTTATCCTGCTTGGTACTTTGGACCATCTTTTAATTGATAGCCTCAATTTTAGAAAATTCTCAGCATTTTAAAGTTTGTAATTAAAAACAATAATTGTATATATTTAAGGAATACAATGCTTTTCAAGTATTTATCTCATTTTTTTTCTGAAGAAAGTTATTGCCCTTCCTTGTAGAAGTGTTCTAAGAAAAAATATCATCCCTCATAGTAAAATAAATTAGCCTATGAAAATTACAGCGATATAATATGTATTATATGCTTTGAAAGTGAGAAAACAGATTCTTTATAATGAAAAGTATGGATGGTAACAATGGAAAGTTGAGGTTCGGGGACTCCAGGTATAAGCAGAATTATAATAGGAAAATAAAATGAAATGAAGCCATGAATTGGAGAACCTAGGTTTAATAAAAATGCTGACATATACAGTTAATTTTTGATTCAGTGAAGGAAAATTATTGGTATAGCAGATGTAAGAATAAAAAAATTCACTAACAACGAAACCATGCCTTTTATCTAATTTTAAAATATTTGTTGAGTGATTTATAATGAGTATGTACTCTATAGATTTAATTATCAGCAGTATTAAGCTAAGAGATTCTTTACAGTTTTAAGTATACTCAAGAAAGTTCTACCTTTCTTGTATCTGTTTTAGTATGGCTTGGGAAGAGAATTTGTTAGATGATTTACTAAATTTTGCTGCCACCCCCAAAGGATTACTACTTCTTCAAAGAACAGGTGCCATCAATGAATGTGTGACATTTATGTTCAGCCAATATTCAAAAAAATTACAGGTATGAATTACCATCTGCCACAAGCAAAGAGAATTTTTGTTGTACAAGCCATTAAGAACATTATTCTGTTTTCTGTGCGTGAAGAAGATATTAAGTCGTAATTAAAAAGCCATGTAGCATTGTTATATTTAACTTGATTTGTTTTAAGGAAAACATTAGAGATTGGTGTCTATAACTATAAAGAATTGCAAACAACGAGACAGAATTGAAAAATTCAGTCAATCATCTAGGTGTTTCATAAATGTGATCTCAAACATCTTTATATTCTAAAACTAGCCAGAACTTCTAGGAAAAAAAAAAAAAAACCTCTTGGATCTAACGTGTGTGTCAATTTGTCTCATGTTTTAAAATAAACAAAAATGTTTGTGGAGGAATTCTCTTATTCTGCCATTACATAAAATTTATAATATAATTTAGCCTTAAACAGTGAGAAGCCACTAAGTTGTATTCAAATTTTTTTCTGTTTTTTTAAATATTCCTAGAGTTTGGGTTTTTTTTAGGATGTCAGGTATGCTTTTAAAAATGTTTTTCTGGGTTTGGTTTTACTGTTCTTATCATCTTGAAGGAATATGTAGTATACCAATCTCTAAAAACCCCAGTAACTCTATGTATAACATATATCAAACATTAGCATGCTGTGTGTTCTTGCTTTTCATCTGTGTTCCTTATTTATCATGTTAGATCAGTGGACACAAAAAATTTGGCTATGGAGTTTTGTTTACACAAGTAGCATCAACAGCAGCAGGAGCCACAGCACTACAAAACTCAGGTAAGATTTTTCTTTGACTTATTATTATTATTATTTTAAATAAAATGAACAAACCATCTGAAAATTTAACTGGCATGATCAACTATCAAGATACTTACTCTAAAGTTCTATTTACCTTGTTAGATCTCATGTAAAAGAAAGTTCCAAGGTTTTCTTTTAGTCTGCTTCTTTCCTAAAATTCCACTGGGAATGTTTTTTTCTGTGAAATACATGCATTCTTGTTCTGTATCCTTAGAACAATTGTACTTAATGAACTAAACTGAAACATTCTTGATGTTTTTAGAATCCTTCCTTATCTTATAAATCAGAAGGATATCATTCTCTTAGTATAATCAGATCTAACAGGATTACCTAATTCTCAGTTTCAATGGCTGTGTATGCATCAGAATTTATACTCATGGTAGTAATTACACATAATACAGTTTCCTTTTGCCCTTTCTTTCTCTTCCCTACTTGAAAGCATTTGTCACAACACTTAGCTTTCACACTATCTCTGAAGTTGGCAATCAGTATGTGTTCTTTAGTATCAGTTGGATCTGTTAGGAGTTAAAACACTGAGAATTTAGTATGACATATGTTAAGGTTATCTGAGCTTTGAAAAAGATATGATCCCTAATAAAGATGCTTTGATAACATTTTTTAACGCTTAGAGTTGAATGACAGTATCGGTAATCACTATTGAGTCTCTGCTTAAATGAAAATATTTTCATATAGAGTATTTTAAATTATATTTTGACTGAATTAATTTGAATACTTGTATTATAAAAACTGTTTCTTGGCAACAGTTATCCTAAATTGAACCATGTATTTTTCCCTTTTACTGAGAATAAAATCCATTTAGCATAATATTCAGGGCCCATTAATTGAAGCACTTGGAGACGGAATTTAATCTTGTATCTCACCCTTAATCAAGTCTTTTAGCTTTTTGAGCCTCATAGTATCAAACTTTTATAAGAGGGTTAAGTGCAGTTTCTCACAGGACAGAGGAAGGAAGACTACTGCTACTCAAGCTCCCATGGTGTCTTAGGTACTATCTTAGGAACTTCATGCCTATCGTCCTTTTATACTCCATAAAGGCAACTGTGGAATATGGCATCATTATTTCAACTTCAAATGGAGGAACTGGGAATCTAGGAATCCAAGGGATTTTCCCAAGAAATTAGAACTCAGATTTTCTTGATTGTAGAGCCCATGTTTTTTTCTGTTATGTCATAGGACCCTTTCTTCTCTAATATTGTTATTGTGAACTTAATTAATGATTAGATGTTATATTTTTACTCTTTTTCATATGATTTGATTTTTCATAGAAGAATTTAATCAGTTAAATATTCATAACATAGATATCATTCATAGATCTGACTTATGAAAATTTATAGACTATATTTGAGGCAAAAATGTGATATGTAGTATTTTTCCAAACATATGGGATTACAAAGAAAGTAGTAAAGTAAGTATGTTTCCTTATTCCAGTATAACTATCTGGATGTCTGCCCTGCCTCTAGATCTCTCCTTTTCTCCTCCTGGCTTCCCATAAACACATAACCCTTCAGGTTGCCTTACACTGTTGGGCCATTTGAAGAATCAGGTTTAATCCTTACAGTTTTTCAGAAAAACGTACCCAGAAGTTATTGGTACAAAGATAAAAGCTGAGACTCAAAACTCAGTAGTCTTTCAGGGAAGTAGTCTCTATTTAGTTATTACAGAGTATTATGATAATGAATAATATCAATAATGAATAATATTATTAATAATGAATAATATGAATAAAAGTATGTTAACAGTAACAGTTATCATTTCTACCAAGAGTAGAGATTACTTCTTATATAAGACGCAAGTATGTGTCTTCCATCAGAGTAGACCAGTCTTATCAGAGGGATAATCATATCTTTTCCACATAATCCAAATAAATTTTATTCTGTAAATGTGATATAAAATAATCTTTCTTAGGGTTTATTAATGCACTTATAACTGAGTTATGGTCCAATCTGGAATATGGAAGAGATGATGTTAGGGTAACCCACCCCAGATCTACTCCAGTGGATCCTATTGACCGGAGCTGTCAAAAGGTAAGAATTGATTAATCTACATAATAATATACAGATTTGAAAATGTATGTCACAGAATTGACTTCATCTGTACTTCATCTATATTCAGTTACAACCAGCTGCCTTTCTTATGTCTGTTTTTCCCTTCTTTATTCATTTCCAAACTATTATTTTTTATTCACAATGAATCTAGTGAACAATAGAAATACCAATCTTTCTTGGGAATAATATTTTGGAAGGATGCTTTTCCTTTTTAATTTTTTTTATTAGTTTTCTTCCTTCAATAAAAAGTAATAATGCACCAGGCATAGAATGACAAAATAGACAAATTACTGAAATATAAATCAACCAACCAAAATAAAAATCAAAGAAGCCCTTAAGCTTGAATCTAATAGAAAATAGGATTATTGGGCGGTGCATGTGGCTCAGTCGGTAAGGCGCTGGCCCCATATACTGAGGTGGCGGGTTCAAACCCGGCCCCGGCTGAACTGCAACCAAAAAGTAGCTGGGCGTTGTGGCAGGTGCCTGTAGTCCCAGCTACTCGGGAGGCTGAGGCAAGAGAATTGCTTAAGCCCAGGAGTTGGAGGTTGCTGTGAGCTGTGTGATGCCATGGCACTCTACCGAGGGCCATAAAGTGAGACTCTGTCTCTACTAAAAAAAAAAAAAAGAAAAAAAGAAAATAGGATTATTGGCAGAGAGAAGTTGCTATCATTTAGAATAATGTGACAAATATTTTTGAAGTATCTATACTAGGTACTAATATAATTCAATGCCTTTTACATATTTAACATATTCTCCAAATTTCACTAAAATGAAGTGAAGCTGCTTCCTAACTTTGACTTTTTGATAATCTAGGCAATTTTGATTTATAAGATGTCATGAAATTATTTTGAAAAACAAATACATCTCCAACATTTCAGAAATCTCTCTTTCTGGATTGCTGACTAGTTCATTCTTATAGGAAACACTTGCAAACTTTGAAAAAATAATTTAAAAATCAAGTAGTTAAAAGCATTGGAATGACCCAAACTAGGCAGAAGACGGAGGGGAATTAATATATGGATAAAGAGCATGGTATTGCGTGAGATTCTGGATTTAACAGACTTTTACTAAATGGCAAGTGCAGTTGGTGCTCCACAGATAGAAATCCACAATCAGAAAAGCTTGAAGAAGCAGACTACTAAGGTTAGAGTTACACAGCAGCTAGATAATGGAAGGCAAGGGTGGGAGGCTGAAAAGGTAGAGCCATAGGAGATCACTTCAAACTCTATGTATACATTTTGCTTAGATATGTGGCTAAACTTGCAACTGTGCATTTGAACTTCACAGAAGATACCAGAGGCTACACACCACTGGTATCAGAGTTTAGAGTTTAAATTTAGCCAGTATAATTGCTAAATTAAAAATCTGTACTTTTGGGGGGGAATGTGACAGAATCCATAATCTCTACCAAATATGCTCACAATGTGTAGCATACAACCTACATTACTAGACACCTGAAGAATATTCAAGAAAAAATAGGGGTTATGAAATGAAGAAGAATTTTTAAGTGGTTATTATAAGTAGAATATCAAGGAAAATATGCTTAAAATGAATGAACAAATCAGAAATTACAGTAAAGAAATAGAAATGATATTTAAAAAGATAGAAATTCTAGAATTAAAGTGTGTGAAATAAAATTTCTATGTGAGTTTAACAGAATATTTGAACGTGACAGAAGAAATAATCAGTGAACTTGGGACAGGTCAATAGTTGTTAAACAATCTAAGGAACAGAGAATGATTTATAAGACCATGTCAAAAGGTGTAACATGTATATTATTGGTTTGCCAGAAATACATAAGAAAGAAGGGAGTAGAAAAATATTTTACTACATAATTGCTAAAAAACACCAGATTTATTGAAATATTTAAATGTGAAGATAAACAGTAAATCTCAAGAGGGATTATGAAAAGAATGAAAATAAAGGAAATCCACATTAAGGCTCATTATAGACAAAGTGCTAAAAACAAAGTTAGAGAGAAAATCTTAAAAGAAGCCTTATCAAATCTACACATTACATGTAGGAGATTAGCAGAAAAGTTTGCTAATATCTCTTTATAAACAATGGAGCCCAGGAGGCAAAATAACATCTTTAATGTGCTGAAAGGCAAAACAAAAAGAAGCAATCTCCAGAATTCTAAATTCAGAAAAAGTATATTTCAATAATTAAAGAAAGAAATAAACAAAGACTAAGAAATTATTTGTTAGCACAGTGGCATTTCAAAATATGCTAAAGAAGTTCTTCCTGTTAAAAGACAGTAATACCAGATAGATATTTGGATTTTCAGGGTGGAAAGAGGGAATTGCAAATAGATGAGTGAGTGTGAAAGCCTACTTTTTAATTTTAACTTATATTAAATGTATATAAATCCTTAAAACAAAATTATGACATAGTAGGGTTTATATTTACTTAGCGGCATTACATATGATAGCTATTGCATAAAGGACCGGGTGACTGTATAATGATATATGAATCTATCTGGTTACAAGGTTCTCACATCTTACATATGGTGGCACAATGTTAATGCTTAATCTCTAGCAAATATTTCTAATCAAATTTAAAGTTATAGGGATTTTATTCAGTTGCTTTGATTTTGCATTAGAAATGTAGGTATAGACTAAGGATTTTTTTCTTTAAAAACAAAAGAGGATTCTCCTAATTTATGTACTGAAAGATCTAGAAATAACAACTCAGTAGTAACATTCTCAGTGCCTACTTTGTAGGTTCTAAATATTCTTTAAGGATTCCTTTTTTCCTTTGGGATGTAATTTCGTGTTTTTAAATTGTGGAAAACAGTTATGTAGTTTCAATGTAATGAGATATACTAAAAAATTTACTTCCGTTCCAGTCCTGTTTCCTTTATCTTCCCTTTTTCCCTCTATAGCTGTGATATTCAGTATGATAGACAATAACCCTATGTGGCTATGGAAATTCATGTTAATTAAAATTAAAATGAAGAATTCAGTTCTTCAGTTACATTACTCATATCTTAAGTGCTCAATATGACAAGTAGCTAGTAACTACCATATCATACAGTTCAGATTGTATAATATTTTCATCATCAACTAAAGATCTATTGGAAACTACTAAAAATAGTATAAAGAGGTATAGCTAATAGATATATTTTTAAATTCTAAAATAAACTAAGGTGGGAGTGAAGAACAAAGGAATGGAAAATGGATGGGGTAAAAGAAAACAAATAGGAAAATAGTAACTCTAAATGTAACCATATCAATGATTGCACTTAATGCAAATAGACTAAATATTCTGATTAAAACAGATTTTCACAATGAAATAAAAATAGAGTACCCAATATGTGCTGCATTTAAAAATTCATTTTAAAGAAACAGTTAAGCAGAAAATAAATGAATACAGAAATATATACAGAGAAACAGTGCAGAAGACTGGCATGGCCGTGTTCAGTGTCAGATAGACGTAAAGAAAAAGAAATATCAAATTAAAAGAAACATTTCATAATGATATGTGGTCAATATACTAGGAAGTCAAAATAATTAACGTGATCCTAATAACAGAGATTCAAAATATTTGAAGCACTGAAATAGAAATTAAGGAAGAAACTCTAATCTACAATTAGAGTTAAGGATTTTAACCTCTCTTTTAACAATTGAAGAACAGATCAACAGATTATGTGTGAAGAGTTACATGATATAAATGACACTATTAATCACTTGATCTAATTAATATTTTTGGATATTATTCTCAGTGATTATTGAATGCCCATTCTATTCAAAGACATGGCATGCACACAAAGATAAGATTGTACATTCAATGAAGTTCAAGTCATAGTAAACTTACGGTAATTGGCATAATGAAAAATATGTTCTAAAACTGCAATAAAATTAATTAAAACTCAAGAGCCAGAAACTAGGAAAATGATTATCTGGAAATTAAACAACACACTTCTTAATAATATGTAGCTCAAAGAAGAAATCACAAGGAAAATTAGAAAATATTTTAAACTCAATGAAAATGAGAATGCAAGATAATCAAAATTTGTGGATATAGCTGAAGTATTGCAAGAGGGATATTTTGAACTTTAATTTTTATATTAGAAAATAAGAATGATCTAAAATTAATGTCTCAAATTTCTGCTCAAAGAGACTAGAAAAAGAAGAAAAATTATACACAAAACAAATATATGAAAGCAAATAATAAAGATTAGAGTGGGGCTGGGTGCAGTGGCTCACGCCTGTAATCCCAGCACTCAGGGGAGGCCAGGGCGGGTGGATTGCCTGAGCTCATGGGTTCAAAACCAGCCTGAGCTAGAGCGAGACCTGGTCTCTAAAAATAGCCGGGCCTTGTGGTGGGCACCTGTAGTCCCACTTACTTGGGAGACTGAGGCAAGAGAATCTTGAGTCCAAGAGTTTGAGGTTGCTGTGAGCTGTGATGTAGCACTTTAACGAGGGCTGCAAAAAAAAAAAAAAGATTAGAGCAGAAATCAATGACACAGAACAAACTAAAGAAAAGTAAAAAAGGCAAATGTTGGTTCTTTAAACTGATTACTGAACTTGAAAAACCCTCTTTTAGGGTGCCTATTGCCCAGTGGTTAGGGCGCTGGCCACATGCTCTGGGGCTGATGGGTTTGAACCCCACCTGGGCCTGCTAAATAAAAAAAATAGCTTGCTGTTGTGGCAGGCGCCTATAGTCCCAGCTACTAGGGAGGCTGAGGCAAGAGAATCGCTTGAACCCAGGAGTTTGAGGTTGCTGTGAGCTGTGACACCATAGCACTCTACTGAGGGTGACAAAGTGAGATGCTGTCTCAATAAAAAAGAAAAAAAATAAAGAAAACCCTCTCTAAAATGATCAAGAAAATAAGAAAGCCCAAATTACCAAGATCAAGGGTGAAAGAAGGGTATGAATGACGACCCTATAGAAATGAAAGGTTAATCAGTGAATGTTATGATTTGCTTTAGGCAAAATCATAACTAAAATAAAATTGAAAAATTTTCAATAACTAAAATAAAATTGAAAAATTTGTTTAAAAATATGCTTATCAAAACTGAAACAATAAAAAAGGAAAAGCTGAATAGCTTAGGTATCTGTTAAAGAAATTGAATTTTTCATGAAGAACCTTTTCACACACATGAAAAAACCAGATGATTTCACCCATGGATTCTATGAAACACTTTTAGGAGAAAACACCAATTAGACACAAGTTTTTTATAAGAAAAATAGGTAGAAGAAAGATTTTGTAACTTTTGAGGCCATCATAACACTGATAGAAATGAGACATAAACATTGCCAAGGAAAGAGGAGAAAATTACAGATCTATATCCCAATGAGTACAGGCCAAAAGTGTTTAATAAAATATTATACTATCAAACTGAGTCCAGAAATATATAAAAAGATCATTTATTATGATTAAGTGATGTTTATCCTGGGAATGCAGAGTTGACTTAACATACCAAAACAAAAATATCGTTTACCATATTAACAGAATAAAGAGATGATTTTAATAAATGTAGAAACAGCATTTGACAAAATTTTATACTCTTATATGATAAAAACCTCCCAACATTTAATCCTTAGTCTGATAAATACTGTCTTTGAAAAATGTATGTTTTGGGGTAAGGAACAAGGGTGATTGGTGGGATCTTACCTAATGTGCACAGTCTGAGGGTGTTCAGCACCACCCCTGGGTGAAGGGCTCAACTATAACTTGGACTTTACCTTGGAAATACAAACAATGTAACTTAAACATTTATACCCTGATATAATCTGAATTAAACAAAAAGAAAATATAAATCTTGAATCTTATTTAATGCATAGATAATTAACCTAAATTTAGGTTTCTCTTACTACTTTTATTTAAAATTGTATTGAGGTCCTAGTGTGATGAGAGTTAAATATAAGACATACAGATCAGAAAGAAAGATATAAAACTATGCATTTGAAGATGGCTTGATTCTCTCAGCCAAAACAAACCAAACACCCGACCCCCACCAAACAGAAGACCCTCTTCCTGGATCTAAGTGCTACTACAGTGCCTTCTAGTGGTTTACATTGTAGCAGATGAGGTAGTCAGACTTGGCTTCAGATGCCAAGTGGTCCTCAAAATAATACCTTTCTTACAGTTGTACATATTGACAATTCAAATATGCATTGATAGGTTGGCAGTACAGTACTTAGACAAAAGGGAGTTCTAACTTAATAATAACTTAATAGTTAAACTATTATCATCATCCGGTCTTCCTTCTCCCCTTCTTCTCCAAGCTACTTTAAAGAATACTTTATGCAGATTGCCTTCACTGACCTTTCCTTTCCCCTTCAGACTTGTATTCTCCTGAAGCTACTTTTTTGAGTCATTTTCTGAGTACGCTGTCCTTGGACATGTTTTTAATACATCTGTTATAATAGGTAGAACATAGCTCTGTCATTCTTAAAACTTCCAAGTCCTACCTTGTTTATTTACACCCCCACCCCGCTGATATTATCAACCTTCAAAACAATGTTCCTTTAGCATTTTGTCTGAACTGTAAAATATAATTCCCACTACTTTTCTGAAAACATCCTGTTCTTTCCTTTTGCTAGAGGATAAAAATAGAGCTCATTAACGTAGTTCATCTCTGCCTGCCTGTCTGCCAGCTGCATACCTCTACAGCCTCATCACTCATCTGTCCCTACTTTGCTTTGTAGTGTCATCCTCCTTATATTCCCTATCCCTCTCCATAATGCAGCGCCATCAGGTCATTTCAGACACTCCCCCTTTTTTTAAATTATTATTTTTTTAAGTATCAAAAATAGACAACTAATATTTATAAATAAAAGTAAAAGATAATTTCAAAAAACAGATAATGCTAAATCTTACAGACAATAGAAAAAGAAGAAATACATCAAAATCATTCTACTTGATCTGGGTACACCTGATATTAAAGTTGGAGAAAATATATTGTTATACAGGAGAAATTACAAACATAGTCACTTATAAATGGAGATACAATATCCTAAACAACATATTAACATGTTGTTAAAAACTAATGTTTAAGTAATATACTTTGGTCAAAATTAAAACCAGTTTATGTGAAGATTAGTCACTATTTTCTTTTCTTTTCATTTTTTTCCTTTTCCTTTCCCTCAGCCCTTCCCTCCTTCTCTGTTTGCTCTCCCCTTCCCCCATGCCCCACCATGTCAATAATTGTCAGACATCCTTTTAAATTATTTGATAGTGTATTTGCCCAACATTACATGGTGAGTCCTTGAGAACAAGGAATGTTCCATTGTTCCATTATTTTTATTTTTGGCATCTGGCACAATTACTAATAAGCAACTGGCATTAAAATATTTTGAGTGACTGAATAAGTGAATAGATCATCATTTTTTTTATTGTTAAATCATAGCTGTGTACATTAGTGCAATCAAGGGGTACAATGTGCTCGTTTTATATACAATCTGAAACATTCTCATCAAACTGTTCAACGCAGCCTTCATGGTATTTTCCTAGTTATTCTATGTAGACATTTGTATTCTACCTTTAGTAAGTTTCACCTGTACGCATTCTAAGATGCACAGTAGGTGTGGCCCCACCCATCACCTTTCCTCCACCCTAACCTCCCCCCTCCCTTCCCCTTCCTTGGCCCCTTCCCCAAAGTCTTGGCCATACTTGGGCTATAGCCTTCATGTGAAAACCACAATTTAGCTTTATAGTAGGGCTGAGTACATTGGATACTTTTTCTTCCATTCCTGAGATACTTTGCAAAGAAGAATATGTTCCAGCTCCATCTATGTAAACATGAAAGAGGTAAAGTCTCCATCTTTCTTGAAGGCTGCATAATATTCCGTGGTATACATGTGCCACAATTTGCTAGTCCATTCGTGGGTTGATGGGCACTTGGGCTTTTTCCATTACTTAGCAATTACGTATTGGGCTGCAATAAACATTCTGGTACAGATGTCTTTGTTATGTTGTGATTTTTGGTCTTCTGGGTATAACCCTAGTAAAGGAATTATAGAATCGAATGACAGGTCTATTTTTAGGTCTCTAAGTATTTTCCAAACATCCTTCCAGAAGGAACGTATTAGTGTGCATTCCCAAAAGCAGTGTAGAAGTGTGCCCTTTTCTCCGCATCCATGCCAACATCTCTGTTTTTTTGGGATTTTGTTATGTGGGCTACTCTTACTGGGGTTAGGTGATATCTCAGAGTAGTTTTGATTTGTATTTCTCTGATGATTAAGGATGATGAGCTTTTTTTCGTGTGTTTGTAGATTGTGTGTCTGTCTTCGTTACAGAAGTTTCATTTCAAGTCCCTTGCCCACCCTGAGATAGGATCACGTGTTCTTTTCTTGCTAATACGTTTGAGTTCTCTATGGATTCTGGTTATTAGACCTTTATTGGAGGTATAACCTCCAAATATTTTCTCCCATTCTGAGGGCTGTCTGCTTGCTTTACTTACTGTATTCTTGGCTGTGCAGCAGCTTTTTAGTTTGATCAGGTCCAAGTAGTGTATTTTTGATACTGCTTCAATTGCCTGGGAAGTCCTCCTCATAAAATATTCACCAGCCTGATTCCTTCAAGAGTTTTCCCTGCACTTTCTTCAAGTATTTTTATAGTTTCATGTCTTAAGTTTAAATTTTTTATCCAGTCAGAGTCTATCTTAGTTAATGGTGAAAGGTGTGGGTCCAGTTTCAATCTTCTACAGGTTGGCAGCCAGTTCACCCAGCACCATTGGTTAAATAGGGAATCTTTTCCCCACTGGATGTTTTTAATTGGCTTGTCAAAGACCAAATAATGGCAAGTAGGTGGATTCATCTCTTGGTTCTCTATACTGTTCCAGACATCCAATTCTCTGTTTTCGTGCCAATACCATGCTGTTTTGATCACTATCGATTTATACTACAGTCTCAGGTCTGGTAGCGTGATTCCTCCTGCTTTATTTTTATTGCTGAGTAATGTTTTGGCTATTCGAGTTTTTTTCTAATTCCATATAAAACAAAGTATTGTTTTTTAAAGCTCTTTAAAATATGACAATGGAGCTTTAATAGGAATTGCATTAAAATTATATATTGCTTTGGGTAGTATGGACATTTTAACAATGTTGATTCTTCTCAGCCATGAGCATGGTATGTTTTTCCATTCGTTAAAATCTTCAGCTATTTCTTTTCTTAAAGTTTCATACTTCTCTTTGTAGAGATCTTTCACATCCTTTGTTAGGTATACTCCCAAATATTTCATCTTCTTCGGCACTACTGTGAAAGGAATAGAATCTTTGACTGTTTTTTCAGCTTGGTTATTGTTGGTATATATAAAGGCTACAGATTTATGAGTGTTGATTTTGTACCCTGAGACATTGCTGTATTCCTTGATCACTTCTAAAAGTTTTGTAGTAGAATCCCTAGTGTTTTTCAGATATACGATCATGTCATCTGCGAGGAGTGAAAGTTTGATCTGCTCTGAGCCTATGTGGATACCCTTGATCGCCTTTTCTTCCCTAATTGCAATGGCTAAAACTTCCATTACAATGTTAAAGAGCAATGGAGACAATGGGCAACCTTGTCTGGTTCCTGATCTAAGTGGAAATGATTTCAATTTAACTCCATTCAATACTATATTGGCTGTGGGTTTGCTGTAGGTGGCCTCTATTAGTTTAAGAAATGTCCCTTCTATACCAATTTTCTTAAGTGTTCTGATCATGAAGGGATGCTGGATATTATCAAAAGCTTTTTCTGCATCAACTGAAAGAATCATGTGGTCCTTATTTTTTAGTTTGTTTATGTGCTGAATTACATTTATAGATTTATGTATATTGAACCAGACTTGAGAGCCTGGGATAAATCCCACTTGGTCATGGTGTATAATTTTTTTGATGTGTTGTTGGATTCTGTTTGTTAGGATCTTATTGAGTATTTTTGCATCAATATTCATTAGTGATATTGGTCTATAATTTTCTTTTCTTGTTG
This sequence comes from Nycticebus coucang, assembly GCF_027406575.1. Classification (NCBI taxonomy): domain Eukaryota; kingdom Metazoa; phylum Chordata; class Mammalia; order Primates; family Lorisidae; genus Nycticebus; species Nycticebus coucang. The sequence continues at coordinate 98,281,747 of NC_069784.1, read as the reverse complement.
GGTCTTTCCCTGGTTTGGGGAACAAGGTGATGTTTGCTTCATAGAATGTGTTGGGTAATATTCCTTCTTTTTCTATATTTTGGAAGAGGTTTAGTAATATAGGTACTAGTTCTTGTTTAAAGGTTTGGTAGAATTCTGACGTAAAGCCATCTGGTCCTGGGTTTTTCGTTTTAGGGAGATTTTGTATAGTTGATGCTATTTTAGAACTTGATATAGGCCTGTTCAACATTTCACTTCATTCTGGCTAAGTCTTGGTAGGTGGCATACTTCCAGGTATTGGTCGATTTCTTTCTGATTTTCATATTTCTGAGAGTAGAGTTTCTTGTAGTATTTGTTAAGGACTTTTTGAATTTCTGAGGTGTCTGTTGTTATATCATCATTAGCATTTCTGATTGATGAAATTAGAGATTTTACTCTTTTTTTTTTCCTGGTTATGTTGGCCAAAGGTTTATCTATTTTATTGATCTTTTCAAAAAACTAACTTTTGGATTTATTGATCTGTTGTATAATTCTTTTGTTTTCAATTTCGTTTAATTCTGCTCTGATTTTGGTTATTTCTTTTCTTCTGCTGGGTTTGGGGTGGGAGTGTTCTTCCTTCTCCAGTTGCTTGAGATGTCCCATTAAGTTATTAACTTCCTCTCTTTCCATTTTCTTGAGGAAGGCTTGCAGTGCTACAAATTTCCCTCTTAGGACTGCCTTTGCAGTATCCCAGAGGTTCTGGTAATTCGTGTATTTATTGTTTTGATCCAAAAAATTGGTGATTTCTTTCTTAATCTCATCTATAACCCATCTATCCTTCAGCATAAGGTTGTTTAGCTTCCATGTTTTTGTATGGTATGTAGGTTCCTGTTGTTATTCAGTTCAACTTTTATTCCATGATGGTCTGAGAAGCTGCAATGAATAATTTCAATTTTTTTAAATTTGCTGAGGTTAGATTTGTATCCTAGGATGTGGTTGATTTTGGAGTATGTTCCATGGGCTGATGAGAAGAATGTGTATTCAGTTTTGTTGGGATGAAATGTTCTGTAGATGTCTGTTAAGTCCAGATCATGAATGGTTAAGTTAAATCTAAAATTTCATTTCTTAGCTTCTTTTTGCAGGATCTATCCAGGACTGCTAAAGGGGTGTTAAAATCTCCAACTACTATGGAACTGGAGGAAATCAAGTTGCTCATGTCTGTTAGAGTTTCTCTTATAAATTGAGGTGCGTTCTGGTTTGGTGCATAAATATAAATAATTGTAATGTCATCATATTGAGTATTACCTTTAGCAAGTATGAAGTGTCCATCCTTATCCTTCCTTATTTGGGTTGGTTTAAAGCCTGTTGCGTCTGTGAATAGGATTGCAACCCCTGCTTTTTTCTGCTTTCCATTTGCCTGGAGTATTGATGACCATCCCTTCACCTTGAGTCTGTATTTGTCTTTTAATATAAGAAAAGATTCTTGTATGCAGCAGATATCTGGCTTGAGTTTTTGTATCCAGTCAGCCAACCTGTGCCTGTTTAGAGGACAATTTAAACCATTCACATTAACTGAGAATATTGATACGTCTTTCGAGAGTCCGGTGGACATTTTTAATCCTTTTGCGACTGATGAAGTTGGAATTTGATCAAATTTTCTGGGTAGGTTTACTTTTGTGATGGAGGATTACGCTGGTCTTTATGGAGGATAGGTCTGAGAATATACTGGAGAGCTGGTTTAGTTATGGAAAATTTCTTCAACATGTGAATGTCATTGAAGTATTTAATTTCTCTGTCATAAATGAAGCTCACTTTAGCTGGGTACAGGATGCTGGGTTGAAAGTTATTTTGTTTTAGGAGATTAAAAATCGACCATCCTCTTCTAGCTTGAAAGGTTTCAGCAGAGAGATCTGCAGTTATTCTAATATTCTTCCCCTTGTAGGTGATGGTTTTGTTTCGTCTGGCTGCTTTCAGAATTTTCTCCATATTAACTTTAGTGAAATTGATTATGATGTGTCTGGGGGATGTGTTATTTGGGTTGAGTCATGCTGGAGTTCTGAAACTGTCTGCTATCTGAATTTCAGAATCACTTGGCATGTCTGAAAAGTTCTCCTTCATAATCCCATGGAGAAGAGACACTGTGCCTTGTGAAGCCACTTCATCTCTTTTGTGGATTCCTATAAGACGAATATTGGTTTTCTTCGAATCATCCCCGAGCTCTCTGAGAGAGTGATCTTCTTTTCCCCTCCATTTCTCTTCCTGTCTGAGAGTTTGGGAGCATTCAAAAGCTTTGTCTTCAATGTCAGAAATCCTTTCTTCTTCTTGCTCCTTTCTGTTACTGAGGGAGTTTACTCTGTTTCTCAGATCTTTGAGGGCTGCAACTTCTTGTCTGAATGTGTCAAAATCTTTGGTCATTTGGTCTTTGAATTCATTGAATTCTTGAGATATCTTTTGGGTTACTGCTTGGAATTCTAATTCAATCTTACTTGCTATCCAGATTCTGAATTCGATTTCTGACATCTCAGCTATTTGTTTGTGCATGGGATCTTGTGCTGTGTCTCCCCATTGATCCTTGGGGGGAGTTGATCTACTCTGATTATTCATATTGCCAGAGTTTTTCTGTTGATTTCGCCTCATGATTGCTTTTCACCGTTGCCTCTGGCCATCCTCAGGGTTGGGGAGGTGTCTCTCCAAGATTAGACCCCAGCGGGATCACTCTATTGTTGCTGGATCTTTGTAGGGATTGACCCTGTGTAGTTCCTCTGGGTCTGCCCCAGCTATGGAGTTCTCATTGTGGAATAAGCTCTGGAGTTGTGACACACCCAGATCCAGCAACAGGGCGGGAGGTGGTGTGCACAGTTCTGGGAGTGCCTGGCACCCAGTGACTTTGGCACAGAGAGCCCAAGGCTCCAGCATTCTCTGGCCAGGAGAAGGGCTCTGTGCAGAGGCAGGGAGGGCTCCAGAGGGCACGTGGCTGCCAGAGTCTCTGGCCAGATGAGCGAGCCAGTGAAGAGGCAGGGAGGGTAGGGAGGGAGGACGTGGGGTTGCGTGGCTCCCACAGTTCCCTGTCGGGGTGTACGGAGGCCCGTTGGGGTGGGTCGTGGGTCAGCCATCATGGCACAGCTCTTATGGAGGTCTGGGCAGCCCCCGTCCTAGGAGTTTGAGCTTGCTATGAGCTGTGACAAACCACAGCACTCTACCCAGGGCAACAGCCCTGGGCTCTAGTGTGCCAAAACTGGTCTCAGTCTGTCCCTGAAGGTTAAGGCTGTAAGGCAGATCAGTCCCCGCCTTCAGGGTGTTCAGTCACTAGGTTACTAGCTTCTGCACAATCCTTGCTCTGGGACATGAGGGCGGAGCTTGCCGGGGCAGTTCTCTCACAATGGCTCCATGCAGCCCACAGCCGAACACTATTAGCGCCGTCCGGCTCAGCAGCTCAGTCTAGGGCTGTAGACAATGCCCAAAATTCTCTGCAGTCCTGCTCAAGCTCTCCCCAAGGCAGTTCAACTGAGTGCCAAGTCTAAAAACACCAAAACAGTTCACAGGTAAGGCCTTTCTGGTTTGCAGTCTCACTGCTTCTTGCACTTAATGGCTGCTGGCAGGATTAGGTCAATCACACACACGCAAGCACTTGACAGTTTTCCACTGTTTTTGTCCTCCTCTTGGGGTCCAGAAGTCTCTTGCTGACTCTCTGTCTCCTCAAAGGGATGATTATGGGCAGATCCCACCAGCTAGAGATGCCTGGAGTCTTATCTCCCCAGATTCACCGTGCCCAGTTGCAGGGAAGCTATTACTCAGCCGCATTTTTCTCCACCCCACTGGATTGGTTTCCTAGATCATCATTATTAACCTGGAAGATTTTTAATTCATAAGAATAGTTATTGGTTTGGGTAATTAATTTTAAGCTTTAGTCTTAAAGTACATCAAATTTTTGACTTTCCTTTAGGTTCCTTATCATTATTACATAAAACCTCATTCTTCTCTTGAAAAACTGATGAAGTAGAATATTTATATTTTGTGCTTCTATAAATTTTAGGATAATTAATGTCTGAGACTACCAACAACTTACAATATTTTTGTGAGAACAATGATTACATTGTAAATATATTTGGTTCCAGAAATGCTTAGCACATCACAATTTTCCACTAGGCTAATGTCTTTAAAATTCCCAGTGTATGAGAAATGGATTGTTTGTTCTAGAAACTAGCTGCTGAAATCCTCTCAAGTCACTTTAAAATTCTGTTCAGGTTGTTTTTGTTCAAATGTAGTTGTCTAGTTGTTTTTACCTAACGTTCTATAAGACAGTTTGTTTAGAGCAACATATCTGATGTTACCATGATTATATGTGGTCCAAATTGTTTTACTTCTTAGATGGAGAGAGGTTCCATAAACACCAATTGAGTTCTTTATGTATACATAATGAAAAAATCTTCAATATATTATTGTTATATGTGATTTGAAAAGCTTGTTATGTCTTTTTCTATCAAAATGAACCTTCATTAAACTTTTTTAGTAATCTGTCATGGTTATAATAGATAGAAAAGATACTTTAAACATAAAAGAGGATTATACATGATTGTATCTAAATATGGCTAGATTAATATTAAAAACATTATAAAATGTCTGCACATTCAATTTATAAAGCAATTTTTAGCTTTCCTTATCTGTATTCTCAGTATGAAGTAAATTGTATTAAAAATAAAAGTATAATGAAATCTGTTTTATTTATCATCTTTCTAGTCAATACCTGGTGAGTAATGAATTTAATTTATACAGTAGTTTCCTAGATGGCAAGAACCATGCAGTTTCTCTCTGCTTTCCTTGCAGTTTACAAATATAATTAATAGTCATATTCTTCCAACATATTTTCCTTGTTAGTTTTTTTCCTTCTATATAGTGCATACTTTTTGTACAGTGTTGTTTTAATAGGCATTCAATAGTTGGCAACTAATTTATTACATTTATTTAGCTATTCTTTATGATTTCTTTATTGCTATTCAGGAAATATTAGCCTTAAATCATGGATTTTTTTTTCTTCTTAAACTGGTTAGAAACTTCATGTTCATTTTATGGAAAATTATAGTAGGGAAAATAATATGGATACTTTTAAAAAACTTAGTATGCATTCACTTTTTATCTTGAAACATTTGTTGAAAATCACTGTGTGTTAAATATATGCACTATATAGGCACTGTTATTGTTGAATAACATTGCATTTTGTTGCAAAAATAACATTGCAATAAAAGAAGAGATATAAAATGGACTCTACTTTCTGGATCTTTAAGCAAGCACTGTAGAAAGGGTAACACTGTTAAATAGTGTCTAAAGATTATATTGTGATTTTTAATGAGCAACCTTAGTCTGGAAATAAGAAAATAAAGATTATTTCTGCTACCAACTTTCTGAGTGTGTGTGTTTGGCCAACCCACCTCACTTGACCTCAAGTTTTTTTTTATCTATTAAACAAGAGATTGAATTTAATGTTCTTGTTAATTTTCTGAATTTTTAATTTTCTAATTCTAATGAAAATTCTCAACTTTTCTGATTCTCAAATTTTCTGAGTCTAGAGAAAATTTTTAGAAAATGACACAGAAAACTTAATATTTACAAGTAAATACATGACTTTAATATATACAAAAGATAGAGAAGTATTGACAGAATACTGGCTTTGCAGATGTGCATGGAGTTAGTTAAAAAGTCTTTAGAGAAAATGTTGTGCAAACTTTTGAAAGCTTAGAAAGTGGGATAACAAGTCAGTGAGGGGGCAAGAGGAGCGTGTCAGTAGGATATAAAGTATGTACAGGTGGCAGTCAGTCGAAGGCGATGACATGCAGATTTGACCTGACTGAAGTAGAACGTTCATATGGAGAATAATGAGAAATGAGGCTTTTGAGACTATGAAGAAAAGAAGGGGTCAGTTAATGAAGTGCCTTGAAAGTCATGCTAAGAAGTTTAGATTTGATGTTTAGTGATGGGTGACCACTGAATGCTTTTGAGCTGGGGAATCAAAGAATGAAATGTGTCTGAGAAAAATATTATAGTTGCTTTTAATAAGAGGAAATTAGAGCAGAGAGCTTAAAAATTTTATGGAGAGATCACCTTAGTAAGAGTGTACCAGAAGATGAGCTGGTTTTGATAGGAAAAGCCTTGGCTTACTATCTAGGTTAGTTGGATTTCTAGTCAATGTAGTTAAAAGATAGCCTTATGGGCTTGAGGGCAAGAATATATAGAATTTAATATCTTGCTGCAGAGCCCCTAAGTATTATTCTCTTTAGTTTCTTACATATCAGATATAACAGTGCAAAGAATAAAAAAATGTTAGATTATTGAATTTTTAGTCAGATCCAAACTTTTCAGGAAACACATGGTATTTTAAAACATTTTTCAAACCTCATACATGTTCTATAATAGTTGCTATGTTATGCATTGTCAGCTCATAGATTATTTGTTGATGTTGTTGATGTTGGCTATTTTGTACTTATATGTAGGTATTTCACATGTGAATTAATAACATAATGAATCATTTCATGTGAATTCATTAGGCTTATTTAAACATTAGCCCTCATGGTCATGCAGCTATAAAATTTTAGCAGCAGCTATAAAATTTTTTATAAAATCATTTCATAATTTCATGTGAATTCATTAGGCTTATTTAAACATTAGCCCTCATGGTCATGCAGCTATAAAATTTTACATTGATGGCTTTTCCATGGATATGGTTGAAAAGGTGAACCTTTTTGTTGTTGTTGTTGAGACAGAGTCTCATTATGTCACTCTTGGTAGAGTGCCATGGTGTCACAGCTGACAGCAACTCAAACTCTTGGGCTTAAGTGATTCTCTTACCTCAGCCTCCCAAGTAGCTGGGACTACAGGTGCCCGCTACAATACTCAGCTATTTTTTGTTGAAGTTGTCATTGTTGTTTAGCTGACCCACGTCAGGTTTGAACCTGCCACCCTTGGTGTATGTGGCTGGTGCCATAATCACTGTGCTATGGGTGCTGAGCCAGAAAAGGATGAACCTTTTAAATGACTGTTTTCTTTCTTCCAATCTAGTCTTTCCTAGCACTGGTGAACTTATTATCCTATCCTGCTGTTTATGAACTGACAGGCAATCAAGATCTTCCTAATAAAGCAGAATATTCTCTTCGGGAAGTCCCAACATGTGTCGTTGTAAGTCATTTTCTTTGATTCATTCTCTTTTATAAATGCTACTGTTTGAAGATGGTAGTAAGAATGCAGTTTGATAATAAAAATAAAAGAAATATTATTTAATGGCTATACAGACTTATTTTTAAGTTTTACCCACAGGTTATCAGCTTTTCTATTTCTATTTATTATTATTATTTTACTAAATCATAGCTGTGTACATTAATGCGATCATGGGGCACTATCACTGGTTTTATAGACCATTTGACATTTTCATCACACTGGTTAACATAGCCTTCCTGGCATTGTCTTAGTTATTGTGTTAAGACATTTATATTCTACATTTAGCAGGTTTCACATGTACTCTTGTAAGATGCACCATAGTTGTATCACCATTGGTGTAATCCCACCAATCACCCTCCCTCCACCCATTCCCCCTGCTTCCCCATATTCTTAGGTTACAACTGAGTTATAGCTTTCATATGAAAGCCATAAATTAGTTTCATAGCAGGGATGAGTACATTGGATACTTTTTCTTCCATTCTTGAGATACTTTACTAAGAAGAATATGTTCCAGCTCCATCCATGTAAACATGAAAGAGGTAAAGTCTCCATCTTTCTTTAAGGCTGCATAATATTCCATGGTGTACATATACCACAATTTATTAATCCATTCGTGAATCGATGGGCACTTGGGCTTTTTCCATGACTTAGCAATTATGAATTGGGCTGCAATAAACATTCTGGTACAAATATCTTTGTTATAATGTGATTTTTGGTCTTCTGGGTATATACCTAGTAGAGGAATTATAGGACTGAATGGCAGATCTATTTTTAGATCTCTAAGTGTTCTCCAAACATCTTTCCAAAAGGAATGTATTAATTTGCATTCCCACCAGCAGGTTATCAGCTTTTAAATAATCTATGAATAAGACCTTTGATCCAGATCACCAAACAGTCCCAACACCTATCAGAATATAAAGCAAACTTTTCCCAGGTTAGAAGGAAAGAGATTTTGCATTAATAAGAGTGAATGTATGAATGATATTTAAATGATTCATTATGTTATTAATCATACCAGTGCTGTTCTTTCATTGGCTAAGATAATAAATAAATGAATGAATAAATTGTATCCAAGGGAGCCAACACATTTTCTGCTTATATTTATTTAAATGAACTACATATTATTGTCTTACGAGGACATAGATATAAAATTATTCAATTGGGACTTATATTTATACTCACAGATGAGTAATTTACTTTAGTCATTCAGGAATATTTAGTTCCTTATCTTTGAGAATGTTTATGAATTAAACACACATAAACATTTGTATATATGCATATAAGAGTTAGCAAATAATTACTTGATACTGAAATTTTATTATTAATCATTATTTCTATTTTCTGGTCACTTTATTCTATGTGTTATTGTTTTAATAAACATAGTTTTGTCCTTTTGAATAACTTTAGCCCTTGGTATTCCTAAACACTTGGATTTTTAAAAAGTTCATCTACTTTCATAAGTTTTTGGTAACTTATATGAAGTGAAATATACAAAGCGCTTTTATTATTTAACACTAATTTAGATCCTCTTATCTTTTCCTTGAAGTGTTTCAATTGCATCTTCTGCTTACTTGTTTTTGGCACTTTTCTTCAGTATAGATGTACATCGGCATTGTGGGTTTGGTTCAAGATTGACTCAGTAAAGTGAGGATCACATCACAATAAAACGAGTCACAGGGCGGCGCCTGTGGCTCAGTGAGTAGGGCGCCGGCCCCATATGCCAAGGGTGGTGGGTTTGGACCCAGCCCCAGCCAAACTGCAACAGAAAAATAGCCGGGCGTTGTGGCACGCACCTGTAGTCCCAGCTGCTCCGGAGGCTGAGGCAAGAGAATCGCGTAAGCCCAAGAGTTAGAGGTTGCTGTGAGCCGTGTGACGCCACGGCACTCTACCCGAGGGCGGTACAGTGAGACTCTGTCTCTACAAAAAAAAAAAAAAAGTCACAAATATTTTGGTTCTTCAATATGTATAAAAGATACGTTTATACTATAAACATTATATATATAGTCTATTAAGTGAGAAATAGCATTATACTTTTAAAAACCTGTACATGTTGCTTAATTTAAAAAGTATTACTGAAAAATGCTAATGATCATCCAAGCCTTCAGCAAATCATAATCTTTTTGCTGGTGTAGGGTCTTGTTTCAATATTGATGGCTGCTGACTCATCAGGGTGTTGGTTGCTGAAGTTTGTAATGGCTATGGCAATTTCTGAAAATAATAGAACAATGAAGTTCACTTCATCGATCAACTCTTCCTTTCATGAAAGACTTTTCTGTAGCATGAAAGGCTTTTTGATAGTATTTTATCTATAGTAAAAGTTCTTTCCGAATTAAAGTTCCTCCTTTCAAATCCTGTTGCGGCTTTATCAACTAAGTTTATGTAATAAAAGTCTAACTTTTTACTTGTCTTTTCAGCAGTGCTCACTATATCTTAACCAGGAGTAGATTGTATCTCAAGAAATTGCTTTCTTTGTTTATTTGTAACAAGCAACTACTCACCTGTTTAAGTTTGATCATGAGATTGCAGCAATTCAGTCACATCTTTAACATCCACTTCTAATTTTAGTTGTTTTGCTTTCTACCACATCTTTAGTTACTTCTTCTTCCACTTGACGTCTTGAAGTTCTTTAAGGACATCGATGAATGTTGGAATCAGCTTTTTTCATGCTCCTGTTAAGGTTGAAAGTTTTACCACCTCCCAAGAACCATGGATATTCTTAACGATATCTAGATTTTCCACAAGGTTTCAATTTACTTTGCCCAGATCCATGAGAGGAATCAGTATGTATAGGTTAGTGCTGTATGAAATTCATTTCTTTAGTAATAGGACTTAAAAGTCAAAGTTACTGCTCAATTTATGGGATACAAAATGGCTGTTCCATTAGCAGGCACACAAATAATAAAAAAAAAAACTCCTTGTACCTCTGCATCAAAGCTCTTAGGTGACCAAGTGAATTGCTAATGAGTAGTGATATTTTGAAAGGAATCTTTTTGTTCTGAGCACCAGGTCTTAACAGTGAGCTTAAAAGATTTGGTAAACTATACTGCGAACAGATCTACTGTTATCGGTCTTTTTTGTTCATTTATAGAGCATGGGCAGAGTAGAGTCATTATAATTCTTCGTGGCTCTAGGATTTTTGGAATGGGTATATATAAGCATTGGTTTTAACTTAAAGTCACCAACTGGACTAGCCCCTAACAAAGGAGTTAGCCTTTCTCTGAAGCTTTGGAGCCTTGAAGCCAGGCATTGACTTCTCTCTAGCTATGAAAGTCCTAGTTGCCATCTTTTCCCAGTAAAAGGCTATTTGACTGCATTGGAAATAAGTGATTTAGTGTAGCCACCTTTACCCTTTCCTCACCTAGATCTTCTGGATAACTTGGTGCAGCTGTTACATCAGCTCTTGCTGCTTCACCTTGCACTTTCATGTTATGTAGCCAGTTATGTAGCACGCTTCTTTTATTAAACCTCTTGAACCAGTCTCTGCTAGCTTCAAACTTTTCTTCTTCAGCTTCCTCACTTCTCTCATCCTTCAGAATTGAAGAGAGTTAAGGACTTTTCTGGATTAGGATTTGGCTTTAGAGAATGTTGTAGTTGGTTTGATCTTCCATCCAGACCATTCAGACTTTCTCCATGTCATCAATAAGCCTGTTTCATTTATCATTCATATATTCATTCAGTAGCACTTTTAATTACTTTATGAACTTTCCCTTTGCATTTACAACTTGCGTTCTTGCTGCAAAAGGCCTAGTTTTTGACCTGTCTCATCTTTGATATGCCTTTGTCACTCAGCTTAACCACCTCTAGCTTTTTATTTAAAACAAGAGGTATATAACTCTTCTTTTTATTTGAACATTTAAAGGCCATTGCAAGAATTGCCACAATGTGACACAGAGACACAAAGTGAGCACATGCTGCTGGAAAATTGACCCCGATACACTTGCTGGAAATAGTAGAGTTGCTGCCTCCTGTCAATTTGTCAAAAATGCATTATCTGTGAGGCAGAATAAAGTAACACAATAATATGAGGTATGCCTGTGTAGTTTTATGTATCTGTCTCTCCCACCACACTGCGGGTGCCTATGTCCTTAGCATCTGGCATGTAGTATTTGTCTGATGAATGGTTATTAAAAAGAATTATTTCTAATATTACTGGATTTATTGAAATGGATTATGGGAAATAAGTACAAATTGGTTTTATTATTTAATCCAGAACAATGGCTTGGATGTTTGTTCTGTTGTATTCTTACATATCTACATGGAAGGATTATTTGTTTTCTTAGTTTTAAAACACTTAACTACAGTTTTATTGCTCCAGTCTTCCTGAAGGCATTATATTTCCACCCTCTGGGAGAATCACTGCTTCCCATCATCATTTAAACATGTATAGACTTCGCTATTAAAGCAAACAACTCTCTTGAGCTATGTCTTCTTTTAGCTACCACTCTATAGTTTGCTTTGTTCCTGAAAAAAAGTGCCTGTACTTGAAGTCAATAATTTTTTCTATTCTATCAACTTTGGAAGCCAGTATAATCTAGCTGAAATTCTTCTACCAAAAACCAGTGAATATGTATTTCCTAATCCAGTGGAACCTGTTCCCTCCTTTAATTGCATTTACCACTTTGCAGCGTATGACACAGTTGATCTCCCTTTACTTTCATTCTCTTCTCCAGGGGCTATCATATCACACTGCTTAGCTCTTGTTCCTTCCAATGACTCTGGTCTCTCCTGTACGGTTGTCTTCGTGGAATTCCCTTCCTCTGTTCTGTGTCCCCCAGAATGATCTCATACAATTTCATGGCTTCAGTTATACAGTGACAATTCTTTGACCTATATTACTTGACTCTCAAGTCTGTTATTTGATTTCTGCCAGATAATGGGTATCTGGAAAATTCATAGGCACCTTAGTTTTACTATGTCTGTAGTCTGATGTAATGTTTTCTCTTTCCTAAATCGGTTCCATCTCCTCTTTTCCTTTCTCTGTGTATGATGCCATAATCAACATAATTGAGTAAACTAGAAATCTATCGACTCTCTTCTATATATATGCAAAGAATCACCATCTTACAGATTTTATCTTCCTAATACCTTGATCTTGTTTCCTTTTCTCATTCCTGTTAAAACTACCTTAGCATAGACCCTTATTTCTTGTTTTAATCGACTTCAATGAGATCCTAGCATGTTTTATTCTTCTAATCTCAACCTATAACTTATCCTCACACAATTCAAAGTTATTCTTTAAAAAATGAAAACCAGATGCAGTCATTTTAGTATTTAAAATATTTTGTTGATTTCTCTTTCCCACCAGATTTAGTCCTTATTCCTCATGGCATAGAATTTTTCCTTGCTTCTCAAACCTCTCTCTTTTCATATGTTCCACTCTTAGCCTGCAGAGTCTTTGGAAAGGCTTTCATTCCATGCAGTTCAGAGAGTATACATATAACCTTGTTTTTTGGCTAGATAGTACCTCCTCATCATTTAGGACTTATTTCTGACTTTAAACTTTCTTTGAATTCTTCTCTATACTTTCCTCTTAGTCCTCTTTCTAGTTCAGACATTCCTTTAAATGTACTGTCACAGCACCTTTTCAATGAATAAAAGACGTGCCACATTATTTCCAAATTATTTGCCCCCACCCCCCCCCCGTAGGCTGCAGGATCTGTGAGAAGACCTCTATGTTGTCTTTTGTCCCTAGATCGTAACAAGTTATATTTTTCTACTAGAAATATAGTAACTTAGTAACTTTCCTGCTTTATTATTTTTCATAAGTTAGACAATTAGTGGATGGAATCTTAATGATCTGGGTGCTTCTTAGGCTTTAGTCAAAAAGATCTAATTTTAAAAGTTTCTTTTTTTGCCAGGCGTGGTGGCTCACGCCTGTAATCCTAGCACTTTGGGAGGCTGAGGCGGATGGATTGCTGGAGCTCAGGAGTTCAAGACCAGCCTGAGCCAGAGTGAGACCCTGTCTCTAAAAAAAAAAAAAAGTTTCTTTTTTTTTTTTTTTTTTTGAGTAGAGTTCATGGCAGGAACCCTAGGGAGTCATGCACCACTGTGTGTGTGTTTGTGTGTTTGAGTGTACATGTGTACGTATGTGTGAGCTTTACTTATTATTGTAACATTTGCAAGCTTACATAAAAAAAAGCATAATAAACACCCATGTGCCTGTCACAAAACTCAAGCTTTTATGGACATTCTGTCAGTTTTCTTCTATTCATTCTCCCACTACTTTCCTACCTTTTAGTTCTACTTTTTCTTCTGACACAATATGGATTTACCTGTAAATAATTTAGAATCTATCTACAACTGATAAGGACTCTTTTGGTTTTTCTTTGGTTTGCCACCATGGCAATTACTATATGTATATATAAAATAATAGCTACTCTCTCAATATTATCTAATATGTAGTCTGTATAGTAGCTTTTGTCATTGTCTCAAAGAACTTTTTTACAGTTGTTCAAGTCATGATTCACACAGGTTCACATGATACATTCAGTCATTATGTCCTTTAAGTCTCTTTTAATCTCCTCCTCTTGTGTTTCCATACCATTGATTTATTGGAGAAACTAGACTATCTGTTTTGTGTTGCATTGATTTATTGTTTCATTAGAAGGGATGAAATGGTGAAACTAATTCTTCCATAGAAAATTTAATAAGGGTAACCCTGAAATACAGTTCTTTCATGAAAGAAGAATAAATGCTTGAATCTTTATTTGTAAATTTTTAGAGTGATGAATTGGTACTCCAGTAACTTCCAATAGGGAAGTTTTCTTATCATTGTTATTCTTATGATTGTTAGGAACTTCTGATTTTATATGTGTTTAATCCAGTGCAGTTATTATTGCTTTTGATGATTAAGATATCTTTTCTTTGGCTGAGTCCTTTGGATATGTACATATTAGTGTTTGAGATTTTGCTTTCTTATATTCTCACAAAAGATGTGGTGTACATTTTCTGGCACAGGCCCAGAAATCAGCCATTTTCAAAGAATCTTTATTCATTTTAGTAGGAAGCATTATCTAAAAACTGTTATTCCAACCTTGAATTCAAACCCAGTTTTATACTAATATGGGATGTGAATTTTCATCCTTATTTTATGGTGCCTGGAATCAGTATTCTCAAAACACTATTTTTTCACAATGCAATTAATTAAAGATTATAGACAACACACAAAAAATAAAAACAAAAACTGCATCTTAGGCATTAGGAATGTTTGCTATTAAGGCATTATTAATATTCTAGGCCTTTCAGTGGAATGCCAAGAGGAATAGTTTTTTTAATTCTTCAGAGAAAAATTAATCCTGAATTTAGATTATTTCTTCTTATTTACTTCTCTACTTAATACTTTTTTTTTTCAATGAAAGGCTTGTTCCTAAGGTTTTCATAACATGAGCAAAATTACTTATTTGCTTTTTCGTGCAGTGTGTATGTAGTAGCTTCAAAAATAAAATCAATGAATGTATATTGACATTTCTTTTCAGTTCATTTTGTCCTTGGAATATATGCCACTGGGGATTTACAAGCAAATGATATACTATGTTCTAAAATCATTTGATGCAAGTAAATCTCTACTCTGTCTCACTATGTTGCTAAATTGATAGATGAGTTTGTTTCAGAACATTTTAAATTTAGAAGGTTGTTTACTTTATTTCTTGTTTTTAATTTTGTCTTTTGTTAATTATGGGAAACAATTAGGTGATTCTAATATATAACTAGGTACATCTCACAGAATATTCTTCCATAATAATCTTCTTTTCCCTCCCTCACCTCATAGATTTTGATTTTCAGCACCTTAGTCACAACTATATGTGGCTATTTAAATTTGAATTAATTAAAATTAAATACAATTAGAACTCTATTTCCTAAAAAAAAAAATAAAAAGAAATCTATTTCCTTAATATCCGTCTTTCTTTCTTTTTCTTTCTTTCTTTCTTTTTTTTTTTGAGACAGAGTTTCACTCCCTTGCCCTCCAGCTCTTGGGCTTAGGTGATCCTCAGCCTCCCATAGCTGGGACTACAGGTGCCTGCCACAATGCCTGACTATTTTTTGTTGCAGTTTGGCCGTATGGGGCCGGCGCCCTACTCACTGAGCCACAGGTGCCGCCCTACTATCCATATTTCAAGTTCATGTACTCACTAGCCATATCTTGCCGGAAGCTAGGAAGAACATAGGTAGAGAATATTTCCATCATTGCAAAAAGTTCTGTTGTACAGCATTTCTCTCTAAGTAACAAATTGATTTTTGGTTTATTCTTCTATTTTCCTTCAAAAATATATGTATTTTTATCTTAAGAAATCTGGAGATTTCTTAAGATAAAAGATAAAAGATAAAAAAGAGGCATGCTATATATATTTTCCTGCACTTTTAATTTTTCTCTTAACTGCATGTCTTAGACTAGATTACTCCATAGCAGTATGTAGTGCTCTCCCTTAACCTTTTGTCCAAAGATGCATAGGAACTCATCGCGTGGATGTGCTGCAGTTTATTTATCCAGTCTCTTATTGGTGGACACTTGGGTTCTTTCAAATCTTTTGCTATCAAATAAATGATGTCAAAATTAATAGCCTTAGCTTGGATTATATTATCCAGTGTATCTATATATATTTTTTCTAATGCTGTATAATAAATTTCTACAAATTTAGCAGATTAAAACAAAACCAAATTCATTAACTCATAGTTATATGGCTTAGAAGTCTATCACAGTGTATCTGAGTTTTCTTCATTGAATTATAAGTCTAAAATGAAGGTATTGCCAAGCCTGAGTGCTCATCTGGCCACTCTGGGGAAGATCTGCTTTTAAACTCATTCATGTTTTGGCAGATTTCAGTTTCTTACAGTTGCAGGACTTGAAGTCCCTGGGTTTTTTTATGGGCTGTCAGCCGGGACTTTTAGTTGATAGAGGCTGCTTTCAGGTTTTTGTCTTGTGGCCCCTTCCATTTCAGCAGTGGATAACTTCCCTCACAGCAAATCCCTCTCATTTTTTGAATCTCTCTGAATTTCTGTTCTGTATCCAGTCAGAGAAAACTCTACTTTTTAAAATTGCTCATTAGCAGGGCACTGTGGTGGGTGCTTGTAGTCCCAGCTACCCAGGAGGCCGAGGCAAGAGGATCACTTGAGCCCAGGAGTCTGAGGTTGCTGTGAGCTATAACACCATAGCACTCTACCCCAGGGTGACAGAGTGGGACTCTGTCTCAAAAAATAAATAAATGAAACAAAATAAAATTGCTCATGCTGCTAATTCAGATCCACTCGATTAATCTCCTATCGTAAAGTGAACTGATTATGGGTTTTCGTTACATCTGCAAAAACAAAAGTCTCTTCACAGCAGTACTTAATTGGTTTTGAGGTCTGAGAATCTTGGGAGCCATGTTAGAATATGTCTACCACAGTATCTTTGGATTAGATTTCTAGAAATGTAATTACTGGGCTTAAAGGTAAATTTATATGTAATATGTTTTAACATATGGCATATATTACTGTATTTCTATTCATAGGGAATAATCCTTTTATATTCCCATCAATAAGCTATCATAGTGCCTGTTTCCTGAAAGTTACAAATTGACTTTCCTGCAAGTAAGTGTCACTGGCCCGAAAAAACCAGTTGCATGCGGTGTTGTTTTGGGGATGTGAGACCAGCTCTGGTCCCTCATCAGAAGCATTCAAATGCTCCAGGCAGTGTGCAGGGTCCTAGAGCTTCCAGGTGAGTCCTTATCTTCTACTGCAGCAGAGCTGGTGGTGGAGTAAGGCCGGGAGGGATTGGGTCAGGTGAGTTTCCCCTCAGGCTGCACAAATGTGGTAAGGAAGCTGTCATGGCAGGGTTTGAATTTCCTTGTGAATAGCCACCATAGAAGGGCTGTAGTGGTCTCACCAAACCAGAAAGCCTGCTGGGGCGGGGGGTGGGAGGGACAGGTGGAGGGTGGAGCTATCTGAGATTTATAATCTGGCTGTCAGGAGTGGGTTTTGCTTCTGTGCAAACAGAAGCTGTTGGGTTTTGCTTCTGTGCAAACAGCTTCGCTGTTTCTTCTCTGCATCTGCCAGCAGGCAGGAGCCCAAACCTGACAAGGTCCTCAGCATTTGGTAGCTTCCCTGTGTAGGATCCAGCCCTGGGCTGTCAGCACAGCCTTCTTGTTTGGGGAAAGGATATGCTGGGTGTGTGTTGCAGCTCACATCCACGTCATGCTCTCCTTTCATTTCTGCCGAGCTAGGCTCTCTTGCCTCGCAAGATAAGTTCATAATGTCTCCTCTATTCCCCCAAACAAATGATCAAGTTCTGGGGGTACAAGATCTGGCCTGCAGGCTTGTTCCCAGGTTCCTGAAGATCAGTTCTGACGGTGCCAGGGAGAAGTGTGCTGGTCCCATGTGGTCTATGGGATGCTCAAGCAGGTTTGATGTCCCTCTGCTTCGGGTGTGTTCTGCTTTGATGGAGCAGCAGGGTGACCAGCACTAGGGAAGGCCAGTGAGCAGGGAGCTCACAGTCCGTGCAATCCTTAGTCTGCTGCAGGTCTCTAAGAGACAGGTTTGAGCCCCACTCTCTCTGTGAGCCTCAGCGTGGTGGGAAGTAGCTGCTCCTGAGAACCCTAGAGTTCCAGTCATCTTTCTTGGCAGCCCTGGGTTCAGGGAAGGGCAAGGGAGGAAAGAGAAGGAATGCAGGAGAACTAGCACTCTGGTCATTCTGTTTCTCTGTCTGGGAGGCATCCTGCCCAGCATATGCAGGCTCTGGGGTCAACAGATCCCCCAGGACCCACAGGCTCCCGTGGCTTCTGCCGTCTGAGGTAGAATTGGGAAATATTTTTATGGAAATGAGCAAGATAAAAACCAAAGGGACGAATGTCCCTTGAACAGTGGGTCCAGTGTGGGGGAAGCAGTGTGGCACCTGCCATCTAGCTTGGGTGCATGGACATGGAAATCACTCTTAAGGAGGCTGGCAAAGAGCTCTCCGTTCTCTGGTGGCAGCTGCTTTGGGACTTGTGAGGGTAGAAAGGCTCTCCAGCATCTCAGAAGCCTGTTGACTGCCAGAAGTGTGAGTGAGGGAGAAACAAAGTTCCTCACCTACTGTTGCTGCTGGGCTCCAAGCCTCTATGGTTTGATCAGTGCTGATATCTTGCTGCTTGTTTTGCTCCCCAACTGCTTCCCAGGGCTTCTCTGGTAGGTTCTCAAACTTTTCCTTAGGAATTACATCTGATCCATATTGTTTGTTTGTTTTCTTCATTCTAGAACTTTTCCTTCTGAGATCATCTGGTCACTGATACCTCTGGGCAGCCACCCTGTCTCTATCTTCTTTATTCCTTTCTAGGTGTTTTGTGTGTATTGTTACATAAATCAGAATTCTGTCTCTGTTTTCACATGGCTGTCTCCTCTTCTGTATCTTAGATGTCCCTTTGTTTTTCACTTTCAAGGAAACTTGTCTTAGATTTAGAGTCTCCCTTGATAATTCAGGGCACTTTTAAACCAAGATTCATAATCACTTCCACATGGACCCCCCCTTTTTTTTTTTGAGACTGAGAGAAACTGAATCTCACTCAGTGGCACTGGATTTGAGTGCCATGGCTTTATAGCTTTATAGCTCACAGAAACCTCAGACTCTTGGGCTTAAGTAATCCTCTTGCCTCAGCTTCCCAAATACCTGGGACTACAGGCGTCTGCCACAATATCTAGCTTTTTTTTTTAGAGATGGGCATTTAGGCTGGTCTTGAACTCGTGACATCAATCAATCTGCTCACATCGACCTCCCAGAGTGCTAGGATTGTAAGCATGAGCCACCTCATCTGATCCCTTTTTGGAGTAGGGTAACATTTACAAGTTCTGGAAATTAGGCCATGGACATATCTTCGGGTGGAGGGGTGTGTGACCATTTAACATACTGTATCCCCACAGAAGAGAGTGGCCTTTACCTCTCAAGGGAGGATCTTGACTGGCTTCATCCCAGTAGTTTTAGGGAGTCCAAGTCCTTTTTTGATGCATGGATGAGTTATATAGTGGGGAAGACAGGGCTTTTTGTGTACCCATCATCTGAAGAGCATATGTTGTACCTGATAGGTAATTTCTGATCCTCTGTCCTCTTCCTAGCCTCCAGGTTTCTGAGTTTCCAATGTCTACTATTTATAGCACTTTGTCTGACATCATATATGCATTTCTTAGCTTCTGCTTATAAGTGAGTGCATGTGGTATATGTTTTTCCATTCCTGAAATACTCCACTTAGGATAATGGCTTACAGTTCAGCCAAGTTGCTGTGAAAGATGTTATTTCATTCTTTTTAATGTCTGAATGTATTTCATGATGTATATATACCCTATACCACCTGTTCTTCATCCATGCAGTTGATGGGCCCTTAGGTTTGTATCAGTCTATATCTTTACAATTGTGAATTGTGCTGTGATAAACATACAAATACTTGTATTTTTTTGATACAATGATTTCCTTTCCTTTGAGTAGATACCTAGTATTGTGATTACTGGATTGAATGATGTGTCTACTTTCGGTTCCATATTACTTTCTATACAGGTTGTACTAATTTTCATTCTCACCTACAGCAAATACGTGTTTCCTTTTCACAGCATCCATGTCAATATCTATTTTAAAATTTTTTAGGACTAGTTTTTCTGCCTGGGGTATGATGGTATCTCATTGTGATTTTAACGATTAGTGATGATTAGTGACTTTGAGCATTTTTATATGTGTTTTGGTCATTTGTATCTTTTCTTTGATTATTGTACAGCTAATTTGTGTCTTTTGGACTGGCTTAGTTTTACTGATAGGCACTCCTAGAAGTACAGTTGCAGGAATATTGGGACATTATGATTCACATATTCCTCAACCTTTACCTGCTTATTTTTAAGTAAAAGGGATCAGATAGCACAAACATGGGCTTTGGGAAAATTATAAAAAGATTAGGCACTCAAACATGTCTTTATATAGAATTGATACTTCTCTGCCGGGAACCTGCCTGGCAAAGGTTATTAGAGAGCCTGGGAGTAGACTGGTGCGGGATGGAAAGGAGAGACAGAAAATAGCGGGATCAGGAGGGCTTTCCTCAATAGGAACAGCAGTCTCAGCTTTATTACACAGCTTTATATACAGTAGCTTGAAGGCATGATCTTGTCATAATTGCATAACTTGATTATAAATAGCCTAGGGGCCAAATAGCATTCTCAGCAGTCTGTTGTGACCAAAGGAGCATGGCTCCAATCTAATCTGTTTCAGAAACCAGCCCTAAGAGCAAAACCGCTTAGGCCAGGTTTGCACTCCGTCCTTGACTCGAGTAGATTTCCTCAAACTGGGCAGCCTTACCTCCCAGGATGTCGGCTCCCAACACTTCTCTTCATTTTTTCAGCAGGGTTTCAGTGTGGTCTAGTTATTGAAAATATTCTCCACATGAATATTATGTTTTAAAAAGACATTGAGTTTTTGTCTACTTTTTGCAAGTCCAAGCCCTTACTAGCACTAGCTGTTTCTGGGAAGGTGCTTCTTGATTTAGGAAGCTGATTTCCTTATTGACACACGTTATGGAACTTATAAACTGAAGTTCTCTATAAGGCAGGCTTCTCGGGAATTTTATTTTCTTTCCTAAGTGGTGATACATCAATGTAATCTTCTTTGAAGAAGAAATTATTTACTGTAACATTCGTTCTCTGAAAATGCATTATCATTGATAGATTGCTGCAATCTACTCTTCCCATTAGCTTGTTGGTAATACAGTCTCTATCATTTTTATTCTTTTAGTATCTAGTACTTAGATTCAGAACTATAACTTCAGAATTTCAAGGTGTCCCCAGCTATCAAATTGTCTGACCTTTGCACTGTATTTACATAGCTCTGAAAATTACAATCATCTATGCTAATACCTTCCCAATAAAGAAAAACCTGTATTAATCCTTTAAGATACTACTAGGTAGAAAATTAATTGGCACCCTGTCTCTTCTCAGATAAGAGGTTATTAATATCTAATCAATTCTAGATTGTTCTGTTAGGATTAACTGTTGTTAAAATAGTGATAATAGGTCATTTTTTAAATTAGAATAATTGATGAGCAATAAAAATATATACCTGTTTGAAGAACTACATAGCAAGTAGTTTCACCATTACATCTATCTACTGGGAAGACTACTTACTAAATAGTATCCAAGAGCCTTGGTATGTCAAGAAGAGCTCCGTAGGTCCTTCACTGTAGCAGGATCAGAACGATGAGAGTGGGGAGATTAGAGACGTGTGAGAGGAGGAGAGATTGGGGGGGGTTGATGAGAGTGACTATGCAGCTGGGAATATGAATATGAGTTGTTTAGCTCAGGTTCTATAGTAATGTTTGAAGAAAAGGGCACACAGATAAGAAGATAATGACAGATTATTTATTCATCATTAGGTAGTCTATTGATATTTGCCAATTTAACCTCTTATACTGATATTATTTACATTTCTACGAGATAATCTATAGAATGTCAATAAATTCTTAATTGTTGGGTATAAATTTTTATTGGATAAATTTACCATAAATTCAAGATTTTTATATTTTGATTAGTATGTTTAAATGTGATTTTGAGTTATCTATTATTTCTTCCTTCTTATAAACTCATTCCCTTGCCTCTTAATTTGTTTGATGATGTGGTCTATATATCATCATCCACAGAGACTTCCATAAATATTATGTAATTTTATCCCCTACCATAACATTCCTTTTTTTGCCCTGTTGGTCATAGAAATAACTTGAATTTAAACTCACTGGACGATAGCAAGTTTCTTGGTCAGGAAAATAAACAATCAGAGAGACAGGTATTTGTCTATGATAAATTTCTTAGGCCTGAACCCAAAGATGTACATAAAAACAGGGCATTATAGAAATAAATCATTTAAGAGAGTGCTCAAAATTTTGAGTAGGCTAAATTTGTCAGTGCATGGGATAGCAGTTGGCACCTTGGTGGTCAAGTTCTCTGTGCACTTGGATAAGTGGTTTTAGACACCTGGCTACATATTGGAACATCTTGGGAAGGTTTTCAAAAGAGTATTAATGGCAGAATCCCACTCCTAGAATTCTGACTTAATTGGTCTTGGTTAGAGCCTGAGCATCTATATGTTCTTTTGAAGTTCCCTGGGTACTTGTGATGTTAACCAGAGTTAGAAACCACTGACTTACGTAAGCCAGAGAATTTATAGTAACAAAATCTCAAATAATTACTAAACACATTCCGATCCATTGTTCGTGCTTCCCAATTACGGATTTCAAATTTATTTTTCAAAGGAGTTTACTTTTTTTTTTTTGCAATTTTATCAGTTACATCCCACTCCTGACACCACTTGTCAGGGCCCAAGACTGGCCAGGTCTCGGGCCCGGCTTAACTAGGTTCTGGACACAGACTGCTAAGTTACCTTGCTCAGGTCTGTTAGGTGCCTGAGGGCTATCTACTTTAGCTGGAGAGAGAGAGAGAGTGTCTTAGAGAGAGGAAAGCAGTCTTCTTAGAAAGATAGATCTTAGTTCTTAGTAGAGCTTGGTAATCTTTAGCAGAGAGATGCTGTGCTGGCGGTCTGAAGGCAGGAGAGGAGACAGAGTCAGAGTAAGTGAGTCCGTGATAGAATGCGCATACTCCCGACTGCCTTCTCCTCCAGCCTAATATAAGGCTGATCTCGTGCCTCTCAACATGACAAGTGTAGAGACTGCCAATTCATCAATGCTCTCATCTCGCGAGCTCTCATGCTTGTTAGGAGAGCTAAATCCCTCTCCATGCTTTTTCCACCAAGGTGTTCCCTTATTGAGCTATACAAGTATTTCTTGTAATTTTTGCTCCTCCTAGCCATAGGCTGTACGAGCTGCTACATATCAGTATCTAACTATAGTTAGAGTTATATCTATAGGCTTTTTGCCAGTTCCAGAATGGGGTGTATATTAATAACTTTCCATTATAGCTGAATGTGAGATTCATTTCAGAAACTTTTGCAAGTCCTAATGTAAATCAGATCAGTTAATTCAGAATCTCTTGGGGGTGGGACCCAAGCATTAATGGTTAGTTTTATTTTGTTTTTTTGTTTCTTTTATTTTGTTTCCACTCCCAAGGTGAAGAAAAATTTGAGAACCACAAACCTAAATAAACATTCGTTGTCTAAATTTTCTTAATTTTCTCTAAATGGTATCAGTTGGGCACTGTCTCACTTTGTCTCTCTTTTTCAGGATATTATTGATAGACTTATAGTTTTGAATTCTGAGGCTAAGATTCGTTCATTATTCAACTATGAACAATCACACATCTTTGGCCTAAGGTAAGGTACTAAATTTTATGTCAGATATTATACATGTTTAAAAAAATGAGATGCTTGTTCTGTATACTCTTATTTTTATTTGTTTAAATTAATGGGGTACAATTGTAATTTTGTTGTATGCATAGATGGGTGGTGGTGTATAGTCAAGGCTTTTAGGGTATCCATCATCTGAATAATGTGTATGTACCCATTAAGTAATTTCTGTATGCTTTTTATAAGTATTTAAATTATTTAATTTTAAAAAGCATGTCAAAATATAACTTGTTTCCATTCATATTTTTTATACAACCTGTTTTTTAAAAAGTTATAGTTATTTTCTGATACGTTTGTCTTTTAGGCTTCCTATTCAAGATATAATTTGAGCAACAGAGTATTACAGCAATAGAGTATTCTTTATTTGTGCACTTAGTACTTAACTGTTACCACCCAGTTAGTTATATGCCTTTAGATGATTTCTTTTTGATGATTAGTGATGATCTAATTGACATCACTAATTAGATTGTCACTAATCTTTCAGATTGACAATCTTCTTTTAGGATTTCTCGTAGGATAAGTCTGGTGTTCATGTAATTCCTCAGCTTTTTTTTCTTTTTTTCAGTCTGGAAAAGTATTTCTTTCTCCTTCATGTATGTAATATTTTAGGGTGTTCAGGGTTTTTTTTCCTCTAACACCTTGGATATGTCATGCCACTCTCTCCTCAGCTGTAAGGTTTCCATGGAGAAATCTGCTGCCAGATGTATCAGAGCTCCTTAGTGTATATATATTTTTCTTTTTCTTCTTCTTTTTTTTTTTTTTTAACTTCCTTTGAGTCTTTTTATTTATCCATCATTTTGGGGAGCTTGACTATTAAATGCATTGAGATTTTTTGAATTTCTTCTGGTGTTCTATGGTCACCTTATACCTGAATATTTATAACTAGCTCTAGGTTTGGAAAGTTCTATGTTAATTATTTCTTCAAATAAACTTTCTGTCTCAGTTTCTTTCTCTACCACTTCTTTATGGCCAATAACTCTTAAATTTACCCTTTTGAAGCTATTTTCTAAATCTTGTAGGAGTGCTTAATTCCTTCTTATTCTTTTTTTCTCTTCTGACTATATATTTTCAAATAGCCTGTCCTCAAATTCACAAATTCTTTCTTCTGCTTATACAAATTTGTTGAGAGGCTCTGATGCATTTCTCAGTTTCTTAGCTGAATTCTTCAGCTCCAGAATTTCTGCTTTATTTCCTTTTTATTATTTCAATTTCATTGTTAAATTTCTCTAATAAGCTTCTAATTCCTTCTCTGTGCTGTTTTGAAGTTTTTGGAGCTCCTTTAGTTCAATTATTTTGAATTCTTTGTCTGAAAGATCACCTATCTCCTTCACTTCAGGATTGGTCACTGGTACCTTATTTATTTATTTTTTTATTTTTACATATACATTTGTTTATTAGGTTTCCATTTTTTGCCTTCACAAAATTAAAGAGGCTTAAAATTTAATAACAATAACAATGTTTAAGATAAGGACTAGAAACAAAAACCTTGTAAAGAATGAATGAACATAAATACATTCAGAAAAGAAATCAGAGAATTGCTGCATCGAAATATTAAGCAATAATAATAATAATAATGCAAAGAAAGTAACATTCACATTGTCAAATAAGAGTATGTCTATTATAGAATGCTTTGACTCTGAGATTCAGTATGGAGTCATCAGTTAACTTATTATTATTTTTTTAAAGTCTCAAAAAATAGACAACTAATATTTATAAATAAAAGTAAAAGATAATTTCAAAAAACAAATCATGCGAAATCTTACAGACAATAGAAAAAGAAGAAATACTTCAAAATCATTCTACTTAATCTAGATATACCTGATATTAAAATTGGAGAGACTATATTATTATAAAGGGGAAATTACAAACATAATTCACTTATAAATGAGGATGGCATATCCCAAACAACATATTAACAAGTTGAATTAAAAATTAATGTTCAAATGATATACTTTGGTCAAAATTAAATCCAATTTATGTGAGAATTAGTCACTATTTTCTTTTCTTGTCTTTTTTGTTTTTTCTTCTTCTTTTCCTTTCCCTCACCGACTCCCTCCTTCTCTGTCTGGTCTCCCCTTCTCCCTTGCCCCACTGTGTCATTAATTGTCCTCATATAAAAATTGAATACATAGGATTCATAATTCTCCATTCCTGTGATGCTTCACTAAGAATAATGTGTTCCACCTCCATCCAGGTTAGTACAAATGCTGCAAAATCTCCATTTTTTTTTTATAGCTGAATAATATTCCATGTTATACATATACCACAGCTTACCAATCCATTACTGGGTTGGAGGACATTTAGGTTGTTTCCACATTTTAGCAATTGTAAATTGGGCTGCAATAAACAGCCTAGTACAAGTGTTTTTGTAATAAAAGGTTGTTTTTTTTTTTCTTGGATAGATGCCCAGTAGTGGGATTGCAGGATCAAACAGGAGGTCTAGGTTGAGTTTCTCCATACTTCCTTCCAGAAAGGTTGTACTAGTTTGCACTCCCACCAGGAGTGTAAATGTGTTCCTTTCTCTCCACATCCATGCCAGCATCTTCAGTTTTGAGATTTTGTGATATAGGCCATTCTTCCTGGGGTTAGATGATATCTCAGGGTGGTTTTAATTTGCATTTCTCTAATAATTAGGAATGATGAGCATTTTTTCATATGTTTGCTGGCCATTCGTCTGTCATCTTTAGAGAAGATTCTCTTCATCTCTCTTCCCCATTGATGTATGGGATTGTTGGTTTTTTTCTTGTGGATTAGTTGAAGTTCTGTATAGATCCTGGTTATTAGGCGTTTGTCTAATTCAAAATATGCAAATATCCTTTCCCATTGGGTAGGTTGCCTATTTGCTTTGGTGGTTGTCTCCTTGGCTGTACAGAAGCTTTTTAGTTTAATTAAATCCCATTTGTTTATTATTGCTGTAGTTGCTATTACTATGGCAGTCTTCCTCATAAAGTCTTTACCCAGGCCGATATCTTCCAGTGTTTTTCCTATTCTTTCTTTGAGGATTTTTATTGTTTCATGCCTTAAATTTAAGTCCTTTAATCATTTTGAATCAATTTTTGTGAGTGGAGAATGGTGTGGGTCCAGTTTCAGTCTTTTACATGTGGATATCCAGTTCTCCCAGCAACATTTATTGAATAGGGAGTCTTTCCCCCAGTGAACACTCTTGTTTGGTTTATCGAAGATTAGGTAGTTGTGAGTTGCTGGTTTCATTTCCTGGTTTTCTATTCGATTCCAAATGTCTACGTCTCTATTCTTGTGACAGTACCATGCTGTCATGACCTCTATGGCCTTGTAATACAGCCTGAAATCTGGTATGGTGATACCCCCCTCCCTGCTTTATTTTTTATTACTAATTGATAAGGGTGGTAGCATTCTATTCATCTTATTTTGTGAAAGTCCATTGCTTAGTTTTGTCTTTTGCATCATTGTGGAAACTAGGTTCTGTGCTTTAATTTCTGGGTGCTTACTTTGCTGAAGATCCATTGTGATGGTCAGTGTGTAGAATAGGTTGAAATGTTTCCTGTAAGGCTGGTCTTGTTGTGGCAAATTTCCTCAATGTTTGCATATCAATAAAACATTTGATTTCTCCATCAATTTTAAAGCTTAGCTTAGCGGGATATAGAATTCTGGGCTGGAAATTGTTCTGGTTAAGTAGATTAAAGACAGATGACCATTGTCTTCTGGCTTGAAAAGTTTCATTAGAGAAGTCCGCAGTCACCCTGATAGATTTGCCCCTGTAGGTCAGTTGGCGCTTACTCCTGGCAGCTCTCAAAATCTTTACTTTTGTCTTGACTTTAGATAGATTCATCACAATGTGCCTTGGAGAGGCTCTATTTGAATTGAGGTGACCAGGGGACCGATATCCCTCTGACAGGAGTATGTCAGAATCATTGATGATATTAGGGAAATTTTCCTTTATAATATTCTCTAGAATGGCTACCATTCCTCTGGGGCATTCTTCTTCCCCTTCTGGGATATCTGTAACTCATATGTTTGAACGCTTCATAAAGTCCCATAATTCTGTCAGTGGATGTTCTGCTTTCTCTCTCTTCTTTTCTGTCTCTTTAACTATCTGAGTTATCTCCAGATCTTTATCCTCTACCTCCGAGATTCTTTCTTCTGCATGATCTAATCTGTTATTGATACTTTCTATTGCATCCTTAAGTTTCCTAATTGACTGCTTCAGTTCGTTCAGCTCTGCTATATCCTTTCTATATTTTTTGTATCATTCATCTCTTATTTGATTCTGTTTTTGGATTTCCTTTTGGCTATTTTCCATTTTCTCAGTAATTTCCTTCATTGTTTTTTGATTGTTTTCCACTTTCTCAGCAATTGCCTTCATTGTTTTCATCATCTGTATTTTAAATTCCCCTTCTGTCATTTCTAACATTTCTTTATAGAAGGAGTCCTCTGCTGTAGCTACCTTTCAATCCCTAGAAAGTGTTACTCTGGACTGGTATTTCATGTTACCAGGATTTTTCTGTTGATTCTTCTTCGTGAGTGCTTTCTTATATCTGTTTTTTTTACCCTAATTACCCTTTCACTTATTCTTGCTCTTTAAGTTACTGTGCCACTGGCCTAAAGTTTTAATGAGTTCTTTTGGTATGGGACCAGAAAATTGAAGAGCAAGAAGGGAAAAAAGATTTTTAAAAGAAAGGAAAAAGAACGGAGAGAGGGTGAGTAAAAGGAAATACTGACAAAAAGAAGAAAGGCACCGAAAGAGAGAAACAGGAGTAATATAGGTGTATAGTTGGGCACTATGACCCAACCTTGAAGACCCCCAACCTCTGGGGGTGCTGGGTTGGGTGATTCCCTGGAGGTCAACAGCTCTTTACCAGCTGGATCAGACATAGTACCCTACCTCCACCAGGTAGAGAAGAAAGCCAAAAATACTATAAATCAAACCAAAATAAACAAGCAAAAACCCTTATAGGATAACATTGGGGGGGATAAAAAGCAAATATAGGGGGAGAAACACTGGCAAAAATGAAATTCTAATTTTTAAAGAAGGCAAAAATGGAAAATTGTATTTAAACTAGAATAGTGAAAAAGAAAGAGAAAAAAATGCCAAGGAAAAATGTTGAAATTAAAACAAAACAAAACAAAACAAAACAAAAAAAGCCCCCCAAACCTCAAAACCAAAGAACCAAACAGTAAATATATCTTGCTGAATATTGTCCAGGCAACAGGTGATCTTCTGAGGTATAAGATGTTAATCACAATATTGATACAGCTGTACGAGATGGAGAATGGAGGCCTCTGCTGATCTCTCAGACGCAGGCTTGGGAGCCCAAAAGTCCCCTCAGCTCACTTAAAAGACACTCCAAACTATGAAACTTGGCCAACCAGAGTTTTCCAAGGAAAGCATTTATCTCTGGGATCTCTCCTGGTGTGGCTGTCTGCTTATCCAGTGCGCCAAGTCCAGTCTCCCACTATGCCCCTGAGGGCCAAGGCTCTTAATCTGCCACACTTGGAACTCCGCACTTCCACAGCATCTCAGTACCCTCCTTTGGGCAGCTCAGTCACTAGATTGCTAGCCCAAGGTCTCCCAGCTGATCTCCATGCTGCAACACACAGGGGCAGCCCAAGATCTCCCAAAGCAGTTCAATCGAGTGCCCAAGTCCAAGAAACAGCCCACAGGTAAGGCTTTTCCTGCTTGCAGTCTCACTGTTGCTATGGGGCTAGCTGCAGGCAGCCTCCCACCATACAAACGCACCTACCACTTGCCAGATTTTCCCCTGCATCTGTCCTGCTCAGGTCCAGAAGTCTCTCACCGGCTTCCTGTGTCACCAAAGGGAAGCCTCTGAGTAAAACCCACTGGCCAGAGATGCCTGGAGTCTTCTTTCGCCACTCTCACTGCGCCCAGCTGCACAGAAACTGTTAATCAGCCGCCATCTTTCAACATAGATCCTTATTTATTTTTTTGATGAGATCATGTTTTCCTGGGTCTTTCTGATGCTAATGGAAGTTTGTTGATGTCTGGGCATTGAAGAGTTTGGTGTTTATTTTCATCTTTACAGTTTGGCTGTGTTGGAACCTGTCTTTCTTAAGAAGTCTTTTTATATATTCAAAAGGAATTAAGTAGCATGATCTAAATCTTTGGTCACTGCAGCTTTATCAACACTAAAGGTGCACCAAGCCCAGTAATGACTCTTGCATACTCCTGGTGGCACTGCTTTGGTGGACTTGGTAAGATATGGGAGAATTCACTGGATTCCCAGGCAAGGCTCTCTTCTCTCCCTCTCTCTGCGCTGGACTGCTGGAATTAGGGGAGGAATGATGTGGACATTCCCTCGTGGCCATGAGCACCAGGTCACACTTGAGGCCAGCTCAGTCTCACCCAAAGCCCATGATGACTTTTGCTTGGCCACTTCTGATATTTATTCAAAGCCCAGGGGCTCTGTAGACATAGTAGGTGGTGGATCCTGCCAGGACTGTCCTTCTCTTGGAGTCTTTCTTGGTACTTTATTTTATTGTGGCTTTGCAGAACACTCCTCTGAACTTTTCTCTTTTCTTTCCTCAAGTGAAAGAAGACTCTCTGAGCTGCACTGCTGATAGTTTTGGGGTGGGTTTGACACAGGCACTGGCTTGGCTGCCGCAGCTAGTTTCTCGCTAGTCATGTACACCCCGAGTCCTCTGGGTCCAAGCCAGCACTACTGTATTGCCAAGGAATTGCCAAGGATTCCAGTTTTTGTGGCCTGACTGCCTTATGAATTTAGTTCAGGCTCCAGGCTGCTTTTTATCAGCTGGAGGTGGGGCTGGCCAAAACTTGGGTTTGGAGTTGGAGGATTTTTCTCTGGCTGGGCTGGTCCAAATGTTCCTTCTAAGGGCATCAGCAGAATTTTGCCCTGTGCTCTTTTCTCCCATTTCAGGGAGTTTCAATATAAAGCCTCATAATCCCTTCACTCTCCCTTCCCCTACAGGTGGGGCACTGCCTCTTTCCTTGACATAAAGTCAAAACCAGGGAGTATGACCACTCACCCAATTTTTTGTTCTTCTGAAGGTGTTTGCTTATGTGGATAGTTGAATTTGGTATTCCTGTGGTGGGGGTGATCACTGGAGGTTTCTGTTTAGCCATCTTGCTCTGCCTTCTTTGACATACTTATTTTCAGTATGTGTTAAAGTTCATCCTCATCATCTTTTATTCTAAAATAATGACTTATTTTTGAGTAATACTTTGAAACTAGGTAATGTATCTTCACTTTTCTACAAATTTCAGTTTATTATTGGTCATGGAGGTCTAATGGTGATAAATTTAGTTTGTAGCTTTGTATTGTATAAATCTTACGTTTCTGCATCTTTTGAATTTTTACCTGTATCTTTTTCAGTCACAATGTTTTTGTATGGTACTATGAAGGTATAATTAGAAACATTTTCTTTAGTACGTTATCTCATTAATGTGTTTGCCTTCTACTTTTAACATCGTTTGTTCTGTTCACTTATATTTTCCTCTGCCTCAAAACTTTAAAGTTAGGCCGAGCACGGTGGCTCATGCCTGTAATTCCAGCACTCTGGGAGGCCAAGGCGGATGGATAGCCTGAGCAAGAGCTAGACCCCATCTCCAAAACAATAGCCAGGGGTTGTGCTGGGCACCTGCAGTCCTAGTTACTTGGACGGCTGAGGCAAGAGGATTGATTGCCTGAGCCCAAGAGGTAAGATATGGGAGAGATTTAAGTTTGCTGTGAACTATGATTCACAGCATTCTACAGAGAGCAACAAAGTAAGACTATCTCAAAAAAAAAAAACCCTAGAAGTAGCATTAAGGGTAAGTTTGATATAATTTATTTGCCATGAACTTAGATGAGGCTAATATGAGGCTTTCTGAAATGTGGCTTTTCACATTTCAACAGCAACACATTCTATTTAAAAATTTTGAATTTTAATTTGTGAAGATCTTACAAATATTACATTGTAAATAACTAATATTCAAGAAGTTCGCTCTTTAATTAGCTCTTTCCCCCCCCTTTTTTTTTACCTCTTCCATCCTGTCCTTTTATGATGGATCATTCCTATTTGTGTAAAGACATGCCTTCATATATCGCATCTTACGGTGGAACAAAACAAAAGATATATAAAGAGAAACTGCCAGTGACCTCATATGTCCCTGCAGCCACTCTCCTATTTTTCTGCCTTTCCCCATAGCAAAACATATATGACCAAACTGTTCTCACTTGCTTACCTCTATTTATTCCTCAGTCCACTTTGATTTGCCATTGACTTTATAACTCTGTCTTTACAACTCAGAACCATTCACTTTCCTCATCTTAAGATCACTTGTAACTTCCATCCTCATGAATCTAATGTATTCTTCCCTTTTCTCATTGTTATAACTATTAGTAGCATTTGATAAAACAGACCTTTTTTTTTTTTTTTCTGTGTGAAAAATGTTCTTCTTTTTACTTCTATGAATAGTACACACTGCTATGGCTGCATTGTCTCCTTTTTTGCATTCTGTAAGCAACCACTGAATGGGGGAATACCTTAGGACTTGGTCCTGGGCCTGGAACCAGCTACCCATGTTTTCTGTATGCTCTGTTCCTAGTTCATTTCACTTATACTTTTGCCTTTAAGTATCGCCTGTATACCAATGGATGGTCCAGTTTATATCTGTAGCCCAGATTTCTCTCTTGACCTACCAGACTCATACATAGACCTGTGTGCCGACATATCAATTCATACAGTTCTCAGGCAGCAGATACTTAACATGTCTAAAATTGAACTCTTAAATATCCCATATCTTCTCTCATAAAAGATAAATAAAATTTTATTTCTATCTCATTAAGCGACCTATCATCTCTTTAGTTGCTTAATCCTGACATTTATCTTAACCTTTTTGTTTTTACAAACAATAATTTGTCTTTATTATAAAGAAATTAGCAATAAGGAAATTAAATTTAATAAATTAAATGTGAAATTTCTGATTCTGAAAGTGTCATTATTGAGAAAAATAATTCTAGACATCTTTCTATACAGATACAGACAGAAAGATATAGGAATGATTTTTTTAATAAAAATACAGTCATAATACAGTTGCCACTTCAAACTAACTGAATTTTATAAAAAAGGAAAAGAAACCCTAGTAAGATGAAGGAATTGCTGAATTTCAAATAAGTGTTCTCTCACTTACAGGGGTTATTACTTTCACAGAGATTCTTTAACATTAAGAGAAAAGGTTACGTAAAACATTTCAAGAGGTTTGAGCGTGGTATTTCTCTTTTAAACAGTATCGACCAACTCCATACTATGAAAGATGAGGGCATTCGTGCTCTCACTGGCCTCCTCCTTCTCCTGTCTCACTATATTAGAAATTGGTTCCTTTGCCTATTTCTTAACCTGTTTTCATGAGTCAGAGACATCTTTCTCTCCACCCAGGAGGGGGTTAAGCTAATCTGAGTTTCTCAGTGTAGTGACATATGATATGCAGTACCTTCTTTATATATGAGTGCAGAATAAAATTTATAATTTTATTTCCTCAGCCAATATTTGTTGAACCCTTATGCCCTGTGCTAGGTGTGGGGATGTAATGAGTGAAATCAGATGTGCTGCTCATTCTCCTTAACCACTTTGCCTAGAGAGGAATCAGCTATTAGGGTAAGCACAGGATGTGTGGAATTAATGTAGAAAAGAAACACGTCACAAAGCCCTCACCCCTCTTTTCTTAATTTAAATAACTGGCAATTTTGAGGCCTTTGTGTGGACTTCAGTACTTCCAGCATACGTTATTTCCAAACCTTCCTTAGCCTGTTCTGAGGAGGTTAGACTATTTTCCAAAGCACATTTAGTATTTCTTTAAACCTGTTTCTTATGTCTTGAATAGCACCTTCACTTTTGTCTCCTTATACAAATTCAGCTGTCCTTCAAGGGAAACTTGTGCTATGAATTACTTATCACCCATTCTGATGTTGTCTTTTCTGTGCATCTCCCTTGCCTTTGTGATTGTTCCCTCACACTTAATATTTATTTCTTTCTGACTAAAACTTCGACTTCCCAAGAGAGTGTAATTTTTTTCTATTTTCATTTCTACCACGTTGCCAGGTACTTTTGGTTATTTGGTTAGCATTTATTTATTAAATTTGATTGATTAAAATAGTTGCCCTTGGGGCAGCTCCTGTGGCTCAAAGGAGTAGGGTGCCGGTCCCATATGCCAGAGGTGGCCGGGTTCAAACCCAGCCCCAGCCAAAAACTGCAAAAAAAAAATAGTTGCTGAGAAACTTTTGAACTTGCCCAAGGCTTAGCAGCTAAAGATTTTATAACCATCTTTAGTTTTTAGAGGAATGTTATTTTCTTCCTAGGATACTTATTTCAGCATTAAAACTGTACATCTTGTGAGGAAAGAATTATACGGTCAGTCAATATTAATAGTTTTTATATTAAATTAGACACTAGATGTTTGTTATAAGCCGTGGAATTGACTGTTTTTTTTTTTTTTTTGTAGAGACAGAGTCTCACTGTACCGCCCTCGGGTAGAGTGCCGTGGCGTCACACAGGCTCACAGCAACCTCTAACTCTTCTCTTGCCTCAGCCTCCCAAGCAGCTGGGACTACAGGCGCCCGCCACAACGCCCGGCTATTTTTTTGTTGCAGTTTGGCGGGGGCTGGGTTTGAACCCACCACCCTCGGCATATGGGGCCGGCGCCCTACTCACTGAGCCACAGGCGCCACCTCTTTATAATAACTTAATTAAATATATATTCAAACTTTAATATGGTTAAAAATGTTAATACAGTTCTCCTATAACATTCCTTCTTCGCTTCTTTTGAAACTATAATGTGAGTTTTTTACTAATTTTCTTCAACACTTAGGAATCTGTAATTACAGAATAGCTTTTACAATTAATCACTTGCTGTTTGTTATTTTTTTACATTTATCCACCAACAGTGAATTTTATATACAGTGTAATGAACAGTTTTATGTATACTTAATTCACTCCTTTGTAAAAGTCTGACCTCTAAGATGACTTTATGAAGAAAAGTAGAAAAAATATTTGTTTTAAAAATTAATTCAATTAAAAAGTTTGATTATTTCAACAAGTAACATGTTGCTAAATGTTAATATTTCATCACAGCAAATCACCAAATTATTAATTCCCAGTTACCTAGTTTGTCTAACTAGGAACATTAGTAATAAGAAATACTTTTAAAATTACCTCTTACTTTTTTTAATATTAGAAATTAGAGTATATTCTGACTACAAAACCATCAACATTTTTGATTTTATATACACATACACATATACACACACATCTCCAGAATTCATTTTCACAAAATTGTTAAAGAAAAATAATAATTAAATGATCTATTATTAATTGAAGCTGTCAGTAAACAACTTGAAATTCTTATTTTATCAAATAATTCATGTTAATGTAAAATATAAAATGCTGAAAGCCAAAGTATAAATCAATACTCACCCTCCATCCTAGTGAGAATACCATTAACTCCTTCATGCCCATCTTTTTAACCTTTAGCCACAAATTATATATATTTTTCCATAGGAGTGTTACTATTTTGAAACTGCTTTTTTACTTAAGTATCTTAAATTATCCTCTCACACCTATAAATATTTATTGTATAATAATTTTAAAGAACTGGATAATTTCCTAATACATGATTGAATCTCTCAATTTTCTGTTTCTATACATTTAGATCATTTTTAAATTTTTCATTGAACAGGTACCTAGATATTTGTAACTATTACTCTATAATAAACCCATGAAATTATACTGCTAAGTCAAAGGATAGGCATGTTTTCAAACTTTTAGTGTTTAATGTATTTACCCTCTTCTTATGACTCATTTTACATTCTACTCATTTAGCGAAATTTATTCCTTTCTTTCATTTGTTCGTACATTTGGAATCTATTTTTTGATTTCCTACTAAGTGCCACACTGTTAGAGACAGTCTTTGTGGCGCCATCTGTGATTTTGTTCTTTTTATTTTTGGATTTCTTTTTTGCCAGTCAGTTTTGCTGATCCTTCTTTTCTATTTATTTCAACTAGAATTCTAGAGTTATGTCCCCAGCCCCGTTTCCAATTTTTCTTCAGTGGCTTCAATGATCACTTCTTCACTGTTTAACTCTGTATCTATAAATCCAGCCCTAAGGTTTTCCTTGAGCATATTTGGAATTTGAATTCTACACAAACTCACCAAACTCAATATATTTCCACACCATACTCAGCGTACTTAGGAAACCTTAAACCAAACTCCAGCCGCAAGAGATCCAGAGCATTTTCTGAAACTCATCCGAATTTGTTGCATAGAGTGAGCAATTGAGTGGGCTCCCCACAGCTCCTGCTTATCCTTGGCCACTTACACAGAATTTTATTGTCAAACTTGGCCTACCCCCCTTTGCTCTTCTCCATATTTCATTATATGTGTATCTAATATGTCAAGCTTAAGATTTAGGGATGTAGTTACAGGCAGGCAAAGAATTGCACTTTGCATTGCTGTTATTTAAATTTGCGTATGTTGATTAGAAGGAAAACTTTTATGTTGGGGAAATGAAATGTGTTTGGGTTGTACATATATTTGTATATATATTTGTGTATATGTATATACATACATATGGATGTATATCATATATATACACAGGCACATTCCAATTCATCTTAACCAAACTCACATGTGTGTGTGGGTGTATACACACATACTTATGTTTGATTAGACTTTATAAAAGTATAACTCATAGAATTTATAGTGATATGTACATGAAATTTAATTGCTGATAGAAATGAAATGTACTTCTTCCTTGAATCCACTGATAGGATTAAGAGAAGGGGTCATGACTGTAGGCATGAGATAACCCAAAATCATGTTTGGAATTCCTTCAAGTAGAAATGATAGACAGCTAGTATTAAACTGCACAGAATCACTGCACTTCCTCAAGACAAGTACCTGCCTCCTCACATGAATGATATATTTTCAAGGCAATGTACAAAGTTTCTAGTAATTAAAAGCTGAGAGTTATTCTTCTGCTGAGATTTGACTTAGATTTTATGTAAACTTGCTAGGGATTCTCCATATTCAAAATGCCATCCAACATAAGTGGAAATGTTAATCCCTAATTTTACAGATGATCTTATTCAGATAGTTCAAATAAATATTTCACATTAAGAAGACACTGATTTTTCTCCTGCCTGAGCAAGAGCAAGATGCCATCTCTAAAATCAGCTGGGAAGGGAGGGGTGGAGCATGATGGCAGACAGGAAGGATGTTTAGCTGAGCCTTCCTAGATCAAAGAGGCAAAGGGAGAGGGCTGCATCCGGCCGGTGTGGAATAACAACATAAAGCAGTGGCTTGGAGTGTGCAGCGTGGAAGTAGACACAGGGATTTGGCTGAAGCTGCGGAGAACTATCACATCTGGGCGAGTTGTAGCCAGTTCTCTTTGGCCACGGGCGCCTGGGGCTGCAGTGGCGCAGGGTGGCTGTGGCGCCATCCAGGGGATAATTTCTACATTCCTTTTGTGAGACTAGACACTGCTTTCCCCAGCAAATTCGGTGGCCAGATTGGATTGCTAGCTCCAGCAGCTCTGATGCTAGTGGCAACCAGTGGAACATACAAAGGGAAGGGTTCCGGGTCAGAGGAGAGCCGCAGAAACAAGTGCCCCCGGACATGTTGCTGGGCGCCTGCCTGGATGCAGACGTGCGCCCATATCAGGCTCAGGGTTTCTGGAAGGAATGAGGAAGTAGGCACTCCTGAGCAGAATTGGGGGGCTAGTTTGGGGAGCTGTATGGTTGTGGCCTTGCTGTGGTTTGACGGTGGGGGAGACATCTGTATAGGGAGAAATTTCCCCCATTGTTGGAAACAGGGCGCCATAGTGCTGGTGGGCTTCTTACTGGGGACATGGAGTGCGGTGGACAGATACTGCGTGCTGGGATTGATCCTTCACTTGGGACAGGCACAGGGACCTCATGTTCCTCATTGCAGAGGCCTGTCCCTGAAGAACTGTTGAGAACTGTGGAATCCCAGATCTGTGGGAGCTAAGTGCTGAGGTGGACGGGGCAACCACCAGGAACAAATAACCTGGCATACTATTCTAAGCTTGGGATCCAAAGAGAGGTTAATACCTGTGTTGTTTGATCCCAAAACACAGAGCTACCTCGTGTCCAGGAAGTAAATTACTCCTCCAGAAATTGAATCACTAAGTCTTACATATATGTGTACATAAATATTTTTTTCTTCTTTTGATTGCTGTTGCTTTTTTTTTTTCCTTCTCTCTTGTCTTTAATTGAGCTTCCTCAACTGATTGCTGAGAGTGCTTATATCAGGCTATCTTAGCATTTTTTGTTTGTTTGTTTTGTTTTTATCATTCTTTATTTTGCTTTCCTAATATTTTCTTTCAATGTGCATTGCTTTTTGCTAATTTGTAAGGTTGGATCTTCTCTGAGATTCAATTTTTTACATTCAACAAGAGCAAGGACTTCTATATTTTAATTTTTGTTTGTTTGTTTTTTTGTTTTGGTTGCAGAATGTTAGCTTGAACTACTCCCTCACCCTCGTACACTTCATGGCATTCTCTCAGTTGATAAATCATCCCATCTCTCCCATATAAAGTACTTCAACATCAGCCAAGACATTATCCTCACCCCTCTTCTAGTATTGCCTTTCTGTTCTCTTTCTGTATCCCTCCTCCCTCCCTCCTCTTAACTGATCCAATGGCACATTTAATTTTCTTTCTTCTATGCATATATATTTATATATATAGTATCCTCTTTTTTCTTGCTTTTTCTTTCTCTTCCCACCCTTTCCTTGCAGAAGCTGGGTGGGACTCAGTGGTGGCCTAGCAGGTTGACCACAGCTGTAGCCTGGCTCAAAGAAGCCAGGAGATCTTTCTAATCTTGGCCCCAGGAAGAAAGTAGTAGGAAGAACACACTACAGATCTCTTCTTCTCCTTCTCCTCCTCCTTTTTCCTTTACCTTCTTCCTTATACAATTTTTCCTTCTTGGGTTTTGTGTTTGCTTTTCTTCTTCTCTTCCTATTTTTTTTGGCAGAGGAAGAGTCTGGCTGTGATCAGACAAGTAAGGTGGGCCTGTCTTTGAGGAACCCACCCAGTTCAGCTCCTCTCAACCTTCAAGCTATTGGAGTGGCCATAGTACCCTGCTGAACAACAACATCTCTTCTATCACTCTCATCCTCCCTTCCTGTTTTCCATGTCACCTGCTACTCAATTTTCTTCTATTAGTCCCCCTTCTCCCTTTGTTATTACCTTTTTTTCTCACCTTTTTCTTCCTTTTGCTTTTCTCTGGCACTTCCCCCCCCCTTTTTAATTTTTTATTTCCTTTTCTTCTTCTTTTTCTCCTTTCCTCTCACTTACATTTGCTTGCTGTAACCCTTCTCTGCCTTCCAACCCTAT
The DNA here is from genome assembly GCF_027406575.1 of Nycticebus coucang. NCBI lineage: Eukaryota > Metazoa > Chordata > Mammalia > Primates > Lorisidae > Nycticebus > Nycticebus coucang. Next base: position 98,242,966 of record NC_069784.1, on the reverse strand, counting down.
ACCAAGAGGCCTGTTCCTCACCTAAACTCTGAGACAAGGTAACTTGAAGCAAAGGAAGAAGTGTGAAGGAGCAAGGTACCCAAGGAAGTGAACAAGAAGAAAGCACACATGAGGAGGAATGAAAAGAAAAATTCAGGCACCAGGAATAACTAAATTAGAGTAACTTCTCCAAGGGACCACAAGCCAATTTATAAAGAAAACTCCTCCTATAAAGAATTAATGGATATGACCGAAAGGAAATTTAAAATATTGTTGATTAAGATAATAAAGGGATTGGAAGAGAAAATGGAAAGACAGAACCAAAAGTCAGATGAGAGATATGAAGAATATAGAAAAGATATAGATGAGCTTAAAGAAATGAAGGAATCAATTAGGGAATGTAAAGCAGTAGAAAGCATCAAGAATAGATTAGACCATGGAGAAGAAAGAACATCAGAATTAGAGGATAAAGTCTTCGAGTTAACACAGATAATAACAGGGTCAGAAAGGAAGAGAGAAAATGTAGAGCAGGCTCTTAGGGAACTATGAGATGCCATGAATTATTCCAACATATGGATAATAGGAATCCCTGAGAGAGAAGAAGACTGTCCCAAAGGTACAGTAGCCCTACTGGAGACTATCATAAATGAAAACTTATCAAGTTTTACTAAAGATCCTGGCACACTCCTTTCAGATGGGTACTGAACCCCGGGACATCTCAATGCTAACAAAACCTCTCCAAGACACATTGTAAGGAACCTGTCCAAAATCAAGATGAAGGAGAAAATCCTGCAAGCCACTAGGAATAAGCACCAACTGGCCTACAAGGGCAGAACGATTAGATTGACAGAAGACTTTTCTACTGAAACCTTCCAAGCCAGGAGAGCCTGGTCATCCACTTTCAACATCCTTTTTTTTTTTTTTTTTTTTTGTAGAGACAGAGTCTCACTTTATGGCCCTCGGTAGAGTGTGCTGTGGCCTCACACAGCTCACAGAAACCTCCAACTCCTGGGCTTAAGCGATTCTCTTGCCTCAGCCTCCCGAGTAGCTGGGACTACAGGCGCCCGCCACAATGCCTGGCTATTTTTTGGTTGCAGTTTGGCCAGGGTCGGGTTTGAACCCGTCACCCTCGGTATATGGGGCCGGCGCCTTACCGACTGAGCCACAGGCGCCGCCCGACTTTCAACATCCTTAAACAAAATAATTTTCAGCCTAGAATTCTGTATCCTGCCAAACTTAGCTTCAAAATCGATGGAGAAATCAAAGCATTTGCAGATTTACAAGCACTGAGGAAATTCGCCACAGCTAGTCCATACCTGCAGGAAATACTTAGACCTATTCTCAATACTGAACACCACAATGGACCACTACAAAAGTATACAACCAGAAGCCAGAGGCCAGAATTTAACTCTTAAAATGGCACAAAGGATTAAACTACAACAAACTACCTCACAATAAGATGAATAGAATTTTACCACTACTATTGATACTTTCAATAAATGTCAAAGGATTGAATTCCCCACTAAAGAGGCACAGGCTGGCTAACTGGATGAAAAACACAAGCCATCCATACGCTGTCTCCTAGCCCTGAATGACAAATCAAAACTCAGGGTTAAGGGATGGACAACAGTGTATTAAGCAAATGGAAATAAGAAGAAAGGAGGGGTTGCAATCTTATTCTCAGACACAAGCAGATTCAAAGCAACTTTAGTTAAGAAAGACAAAGGTGGACACTTCATACTGGTCAAAGTAACAGTACAACAAGAAGATTTGTCAATACTAAACGTTCATGCACCTAACTTAAATGCTCCCAAATTTATAAAACAGACCTTGAGGGCCCTGAGCAATATGATATCCTATGGCACCTTAATAATCAGGGACTTCAACACCCCTGACAGAACTGGACAGATCCTTTAAACTGAAGCTAAACAAAGATGTAAAGGACTTAAACGCCACCCTAGATCAAATGGGATTAATTGACATATATCGAACACGTCATCATAAAGAAAAAGAATATACTTTTTTTTCATCAGCTCATGGCACCTACTCCAAAATAGATCACATTCTAGGATTCAAATCTAATCTAAGCAAAATTAAAGGAATAGAAATTATACCATGGCTCTTCTCAGACCACAAGGCAATAATGGTGAAGCTCAACTACAACAAAACTGTTCAACAAACAAAATCTTGGAAACTAAATAACCTTATGCTGAATAATAGTTGGGTCCAAGAAGAGATTAAAGAGGAACTTGGCAATTTCCTCAAACAACAACAATGAAGACACAAGCTACCAAAACCTCCGGGATTCAGCAAAAGCAGTCCTGAGAGGAAAATTTGTCACACTAGATGCCTACATTAAAAAAACAGAAAGCACGTCAACACACTCACACACCACCTTATGGACTTGGAAAAAGAAGAACAATCTAACCCTATACAAACAGAAGAAAAGAAATAGCCAAAATTAAGTCAGAGATTAATGAAATTGAAAACAAAAAAATCGGGCTGCGCCTGTGGCTCAGTGAGTAGGGCGCCGGCCCTATATACCAAGGGTGGTGGGTTCAAACCCAGCCCCGGCCAAACTGCAACATAAAATAGCTGGGCATTGTGGCGGGCACCTGTAGTCCCAGCTACTTGGGAGGCTAAGGCAACAGAATCGCCTAAGCCCGGAAGCTGGAGGTTGCTGTGAGCTGTGTGACGCCATAGCACTCTATTGAGGGCGATAAAGTGAGACTCTGTTTCTAAAAAAAAAAAAAAAAAGAAAGAAAGAAAACAAAAAAAATCATTCAAAAAATTAACGAAACAAAAAGTTGGTTTTTTGAAAAAGTAAATAAAATAGATAAACTTTTGGCCAGACTTATTAGAAATAGAAAAGTAAAATCTCTAATAACCTAAATTGGGAACAATAAAGGAGAAATAACAACAGATGCCACAGAGATGCAAGAGATTATCTCTGAATACTACAAGAAACTCTATGCCCAGAAATTTGATAATGTAGTGAAAGTGGATCAATACTTGGATTCACACCCCCTCCCTAGACTTAAGATGAAATTGACCTTCTAAATTGACCAGTTTCAAGCACTGAGATGATTAAAAAAAAAAAAATCTTCATCCAAAAAATGGCATGGACCTTATGGCTTTACAACAGAATTCTATCAAACCTTTAAAGAAGAGCTTATACCCATCCTGCAGAAACTATTCCAAAAAATTGAGGAGGAAGCTATCTTTCCCAACACTTTCTATGAAGCAACTATCACCCTGATACCAAAACCAGGAAAAGATCCAACCAAAAAAGAGAACTATAGACCAATTTCTCTAATGAATATAGATGCAAAAATTCTCAATAAAATCCTAGCAAATAGATCAGACCTTATCATTAAAAAAGTCATACACCATGATCAAGTAAGATTCATACCAGGGATGCAAGGCTGGTTTAACATACACAAATCTATAAACATAATTCACCATATCAACAGCAAAAACAAGGACCATATGATCCTCTCAATAGATGCAGAAAAAGCTTTTGATAAAATCCAACATCCTTTCCTAATTAGAACGCTGAAGAATGTAGGCATTGGTGGTACATTCCTTAAATTGATTGAAGCCATCTATAGCAAACTCACAGCTAATATTATACTGAATGGAGTAAAACGGAAAGCTTTTCCACTCAGGACTGGAACAAGACAAGGGAGTCCTCTGTCTCTACTACTATTCAACATAGTGCTGGAAGTTTTAGCCAATACAATCAGATAAGAGAAGGAAGTTAAAGGCATCTAAATGGGGTCAGAGGAAGTGAAACTCTCTCTCTTTGCCAGTGATATGATTCTATACTTAGAGAACCCCAAAGACTCAACCACAAGGCTCCTGGAAGTGATCAAAAAATACAGTAATGTCTCAGGAAAATCAATGTCCACGAATCAGTAGCCTTTGTATATGCCAATAACAGCTGAGATGAGAAGGAAATCAAGGACATAATGCTCTTCTTAGTAGCTCCAAAGAAAATGTAATACCTAGGTATATACCTTACAAAAGAGGTGAAGGACATTTATAAAGAAAACTATGAACCCCTAAGAAAAGAAATGGTAGAGGATACCAACAAATGGAAGAACATACCATGCTCATGGCTGGGAATAATCAACATTGTTAAAAGGTCTATACTTCCCAAAGCAATCTACAGATTCAGTGCTATCCCTATGAAAATACCAACATCATACTTTCAAAACTTGGAAAAAAATAATCCTTTATTTTGTACAGAATAACAACAAAAAAAACCCTGTATAGTCAAGGCAATTCTTAACAATAAAATCAAAGCTGGGAATGTCAGCCTACCAGACTTTAGGCTGTACGGCAAGGCCATAGTGATCAAAACAGCATGGTATTCGCACAAAAATAGAGACATCGACGTTTGGAACCGAACAGAAAACCAGGAGATGAACCAAACATCTTACAGCCATGTAATCTTTGATATACCAAACAAGAACATACACTGGGGGCAAGAAACCCTATTCAATAAATGGTGCTGGGAGAACTGGATTGCCACATGTAAAAGACTGAAACTGGACCTGCACCTTTCTCCACTCACAAAAATTGGTTCAAGATGGATACAAGACCTAAATCTAAGACATGAAACAATTAAAATTCTCAAAGAAAGTGTGGGGAAAACACTGGAAGCCATTGGCCTGGGGAAGGACTTTGTGAGGAAGACTCCCATGGCAATCCCAACAACAACAAAAATAAACAAATGGGACTTAATGAAATTACAAAGCTTCTGTACAGCTAAGATAACTACCACCAAAGCAAACAGACAGCCTACACATTGGGGAAGGATATTTGCATAGTTTGATTCAGACAAAAGCTTGATAACTAGGATCTACAGAGAACTCAAAGTAATAAACTTAATAAAATAAATAAAAAGCCAACAATCACTTAGATCACTGAGGAAGAGAGATGAATAGACTCTCTCTAAAGAAGATAGACGAATGGCTTATAAACATGAAAAAATGCTCATCATCCCTAATAATTAGAGAAATGGAAATCAAAACCACCCTGAGATACCATATAACCCCAGTGAGAATGGCCCACATCACAAAGTCTCAAAACTGCAGATGCTGGCGTGGATGTGGAGAGAAGGGAATACTTTTAAACTGCTGGTTTAATTGTCTAATACAACCTGGAAACTAATACAACCTTTTTGGAAGGCAGTGTGGAGAACCCTCAACTCAAGCTAGCCCTCCCATTTGACCCTGCAATCCCACTACTGGGCATCCAGAAGAAAAAAAATCCTTTATCACAAGGACACTTGTACTAGACTATTTATTGCAGCTCAATTTACAATTGCCAAAATGTGGAAACAGCCCAAATGCCCACCAACTCAATAATGAATTAACAAGCTGTGATATTTGTATGCCATGGAATACACTCAGGCACTAAAAAAGATGGAGACTTCACATCCTTTGTTATTAACCTGGCTGGATGTGGAACACATTATTCTTAGTAAAGCATCACAAGAATGGAGAAGCAAGAATCCTATGTACTCAATTTTGATATGAGGACAATTAAGGTCCTAGTACACAGTGGGGGTGGGGGATAGGTAGAGCTAAGAAAGGGAAGGAGGGGGAGGGTGTGGGGGGTCAAGGGATAGGGTTCACCTTTTGGGGGTGGGACACTAATATAAGAGGGTCCTTATCTAACAAAAGCAATTAATGTAACCTGCTTCTGTGTACCCTCAATGAATCCCCAATAATAATAATAATAGTAATCAACGATTGAAACATTTAAATAAATAAATAAATAAAATCAGGTGGACATTGTGATGGGTGCCTGTAGTCCCAGTTACTTGGGAGGCTGAGGCAAGAAGATTGTATTAGCCCAAGAGTTTGAGGTTGCTCTGATTCTGACACTGCAGCACTCAACACCAGGGTGACTGAGTGAGACTCTGTGTCAAAAAAAAAAGAAGACACTGAATTTCATTCCTTGAAATGAAGTGGTTGTGGGGAGCAGAGTGGTATTGGGAGGAGAGTGGGTATGTGTGTGGAAAGGAGAGTGTGTATGGGGGGTTATGGGTGTCCTGTATGGAGGGGACAGGGAAGAGGAAGGATGAGGGAGAAGGAAGGAAGAAGAGAGGAATTTTCCCCAGGGAGGTTGGGTGTGGGGGAAGGAGAGAAGTTGGGAGGGAGAGGAACTTTTGAAGTGAGAAGGGAGAGAGAAGGTATGTGGGGGTGAGAGGGAGAGAGAGCGTGTTGGGCCAAGAGAAGAGAAATAAATTATATGGCATGTGATTATTTCAAAGTCCAGCTGTTTGTGGTGATGTAGAATGCACATTTTCACACTGGGTTGGGAAGTTCCCTCTGCATCTGAGGCAAAACAGTGTCTCTATCTTCCTTGTTCAGAGTTGAGCATGAGAATCAAGTGCCAAATTCTTAGCATCTTGTCTCACTTAGGGCATGTGCTTAGGGCATAACAAACTCTTCAGGACTGATGGGGAAATCTCAGAGAGCTTGCATTATTACTAATGTGCCTGGTATACAACCACAGTGACAACAAAAACAATCTGTTCTCAGACTGTTCTCTTCACTGTAAGTAGACAATGATAGTTCTGCTTATTGTTGCATAGTCAGAGATGTATTGGTGTCTCCTGGATAGCATTGACATGGTATGCAGCTGGATGTAGTGTTAAAATGATTATCTGTAAGTTGCTTGAAGCTATGGAATGAAACATGTTAAGAACAGTTTTTTTCTAGTGCATAAGAAATTCTTTTTTTTTTTTGAGACAGAGTCTCACTATGTCACCCTCATAGAGTGCTGTGGCGTCACAGCTCATAGTCAGCAACCTCATAATCTTGGGTTTAAACAATTCTCTTGCCTCAGCCTCCCAAGTAGCTGGGACTACAGGCACTCCCCACAACACCCAGCTATTTTTGGTTGCAGTTGTCATTCTTGTTTAGCAGGCCTGGGCTGGGCTCGAACCTGCCTGTCTTGGTGTATGCAGCCAGTGCCCTAGTCACTGAGCTAGAGGCACCGAGCCCATAAGAAATTCTTAATTAGGGTGTTTGTATTTTATAATATGCTTACATAGCATATAAATACATTATAAAAGTATATAGGATCAGCCTAATCAATGTTAATATTATATCCATTGTAAATTATTAATAGTGCATAAGGAACCCCTAATTAGTGTATTTATATTTTGTAATATACTTACATAACATATAAATATAGCATAAATGTTTATAGGGTCAATATAATGAATATTAATGTTCTATCTTTAATATTATGTAACAATATATTATCTGTTAGCAGTACCCAGAGTCATTCTGTAATTCTTTTTTTTTTTTTTTTGTAGAGACAGAGTCTCACTTTATGGCCCTCAGTAGAGTGCCGTGGCCTCACAAGGCTCACAGCAACCTCCAACTCCTGGGCTTAAGCGATTCTCTTGCCTCAGCCTCCCAAGTAGCTGGGACTACGGGCGCCCGCCACAACGCCCGGCTATTTTTGGTTGCAGTTTGGCCAGGGCTGGGTTTGAACCCGCCACCCTCAGTATATGGGGCCAGCGCCTTACCGACTGAGCCACAGGCACCGCCCCTCATTCTGTAATTCGTAATGCTCAGCATGGAAAGCTTGCAAGTCTTAGAGTCTGGACTGACCCTGGTTATAATTCTTTGCTTTGAATTTCTGTTGAGTATGTTTTGATTTCTTCCTGAGGCAATCTTAGGACTTTTGAGAGGCAGAGGTGGGAGGATTGCTTGAGGCCAATAAGTTCAAGATTCAAAAGTCTAATCAGCATAGCAAGACCCCCTCCCCCAAAAAAATTATAATAGAAAAAATTAGGCATGGTGGTGTATGCCTGTAGTCTCAACTACACAGGAGACTGAGGGAGGAGAATTGTTCCATCCCAGGGGGTTGATCTTATTATGAGCTATGATGACACCACTACACTTTAGCCCAGGCAAGAGAGCAAGACCCTGTCTTTAAAAACAAAAAACAAAAAACAGAAACAAAACAAAACAAAACAAAAGGGATGGTTTTCTGTGGTTAAAAATAATCCTTTACTTTTTTATTTCAGGTTTCCACTGTAAATAAGTTAAACTTGTTTGCTACATCTGATTGGCATATCTTTCTTTTTATAAAAAAAGAAAAGCCAAACTTCTTTGTCTTAAATATTTATGATGAAAATTAATCATATTGATTCAGTTTTATTACAGTATAGATAAAATTTAATAAGAAAAGTACTTTAAAAATACAATTCAGAACTTAGACAACAAATACATTTTTTTATTTTATCTATTTGAGCAAAAGGAAAGACTGAGTAAAGGTCCAAATTCTGTGTGACTTAAATTTAATTTCCACTTCAGCACTGAGCCGGTGTTTATCTTTTTAGTAGAGCAACTGGAAAAGATGTTAGTTCGTGATCTATGTGACATCTACCACACACTTTTTTTTATGTATTTTTATTAAAGTAATAAGTGCACATAGTTTAAAAAGTCAAAAAGTATGTGAAAACTTTTGAAAATGGAAAGTAATTCTCTACCCATCCCTGCACTCTCTAGTTCCACTCCTTGAAGAGTGGAACTTTAACTCTTTGAATTGTTTCTTTTGATATTCACCTCTAGGGTTTTAAATAATGTGCTTGTACTATCTGACTTTTCAACTTTACCTATCATATCTTGTCTTTAAGGATTTATCTTTTATTTATTTATTTATCTTTTGTTGTTTGGGATTCATGGAGGGTACAAAGAATTAGGTTACTCTGATTGCTTTTGTTAGGAAAAGTCCCTCTTGTCTTTAAGGATTCAGATGTTTAGGATTTAGATTTCTTTGGCTCTCCCTCACTCTTTATACTATAGTTTTGTCAAAGTCTTGGTGAAATCACCATTGAAAGCCAACATTATGTTTGCATGAAAGTTATTCATTGATGGGTTAAGTAGTATGTTAAGACTGTGTTTCCTTTTTTCTAAAATGTAGTTTTTCCTTGAGTTAATAATTGTATGATATTTTACATGTGTTTTATTTTTTGTGTATCTACTTACACATATATCCCTAAACTATCCTAAAAAATATACTGCTATGTCAGCTAATGCATAATAATTAACAAAGTGTTTATTATGGCCCAGGTATTGTATTGGCTTTACATTTATGTCACTCAATTTTAGAATAACAAAAATTAAATGAATATTCTTTATTATTTTCATTTTGATTTTGTTTTTTACAGCTGAGGTGCAGAAAAGTTGAACCATTGCTTAAGGTGACACAGTCAGTAGTTGGGATTCCTGGTATTTGAATTCAGATAGCCCACTTTCAGAGATTGTAATGCCTAACCCATATATTGTACTGGCTTACAACATATATCTCAAAATACCTCACAATCATTCTTTCCAATTATGTTTTATAACCACAAGGTTTTCACATTCTTGAGGACGGGGACCGTATCATGTTCCTGTTTGTGAAAATATAAACACTGAAAAGGATAAAGGACTTTGAGTAATCTATTCTTTTTTTTTTTTTTTTTAATCACATCCTTTCATTCCACTTTGTAAGTGGTGCCTCTACCCCTTTCCCCTGTTAAATTGGTTTCTCGGTAGGTGGTGTCTGAGGCTCAGTGGGTAGGGTGCCAGCCCTATATACCGAGGGTGGCAGGTTTGAACCCGGCCCCTGCCAAACTATAACAACAAAAAATATGCTGAATATCACTATGGCTACCTTTAACGTACCCCTACTGGAAAGTTATGGACCAATGCCAAGGCCTGGTCTGTTCTTCAAAGCAATTTTAGAACTCTTTTGCTATAATGACCATCAGAGCTGTTGGTAGTACAGAACACAAAACATTCAATGGCAATAATGAATACTAGTCAGCAAACACCACAACACATTGACACAAACACAGCTGTGAGACACTGGTATACCAAGGTTATGAAATCTTATTGAATTGTTTGTACGGTACTGCTAATGTAAGTTCATGGTGGCAACTTTGCCAACTTAATTGTCATACCTTTGTGTAATGATAGCTCTGGTGATCATTCCAGAAAAAGAGTCCCAAAATTGCTTTGAAGGTACTGGCTTCCCAAAGGGAGTACTTTGAAAGTAACTGTAGAAATATTAATCATTGTAGCACTTTTTCTAGGATGTCTTCATAAACTTAATTGTCTGACCTTATAAGTCTCTTTCCTCAGTTACCCTAAAGTTTGTTTGAATGGAATTATGAACAAAGTGGTCATGAGGGAGGGAGTTCAAAATTATTATCTTTATCAAAATAAGGTTTACAAAATAAAAATAAAAATAATTATTTAACAAAGGGAACATGGATTTACTCCAAAATCCTGAGTCTGTGTGTGTCTCTTTTACTGTACTTTGCCAGAAATTCCTGTGGTGTTCCAATCTGCCATTGAGACTTTGACTTAACATGGAACCTGCTGGATTAAAGGCCCAAGTGACAGACTTTCAGAAATTGGAGACTGCCTGAATTTTGTATCTTATTTTTGCACTGGGTCACACTCAGATTTGATAGAGTTATGGGTAACTTGGTAAGCAGTCCAGAGCAGCACAGTACACTCAAATATGGTAGATATTGCCTCTGGGCTTCAAAGAGATTAATATTACTCATTGTGCCATTTTCTGTGTGGTAAATAATGTAAGACTTAGAAATTTCTCTTATATATTATAGGTCATTCTAGACCACTGAAACTCAAATTTGACTGAGATGTCAAGCCTCACAATTTTTATGAATTACCTTCTGATGTACCTGTGTTTTACTAAAACATATAGAGCACCAACTACTTCCTGCCCACCTGGGTCCAGTTAATATTATATCATCAGTAGAACAAATGGAGGGCTTTTAGTAGGACAATCAAGGCTTCTTTGGACTAAATTTTGATAAAATAATAAATGTACATTAGCCATGCACAGTGGCTCATGTCTATAATCCTAGCACTCTCAGAGGCCAAGATGGGTGGATTGCTGGAGATCAGGAGTTCAAGACCAGCCTAAGCCAGAACAAGACCCTGTCTCTAAAAACTAGCCAAGCATTGTGGTAGGCACCCATAGTCCCAGCTACTTGGGAGGCTGAGATGAGAAGATCACTTGAGCCCACGTATTGGAGGTTGCTGTGAGCTATGACGCCATAGTACTCTAACTAGGGCAACATAGTGAGACTGTATCTCAAAAAAAAAAAGAAAAGAAAAGAAAAATAAATAAATAAATAAATAAATGTTGCTATCTATACCAGGCGAGAGCACACTGCTGCTGGTATTCACATGGGCCAGTCAACATTATATTACCAGTTATGGACACTAATATGTAGATTCACTCTTGGAAAGAGATTTGTATCTTGATAGTGTCTTTTCTTCCATATAATGAACATATCTGCTGTGATAAAGCTTAGGGAAACAAAAGACAACAGGCAGATTGAGCAATTCTTCTAACTTCTATATTGGAAGATTGTTCACTGAAGAATATTGCCAATGTATTTGGTATTTCAGAGGGTCTTGATAGTAACAATAAAAATGTATAATTTTTATTACTTTGAGAGGAGTTTTGGGAAAATCATACAACTCTTCACTGATACCTTGTACCTTTATTTCCTTTCCAATGGATATAAATGCATTCATATATTGTGAGTATTTTATTTACATGATACATTTAGGGATTTCTTTCTTCACAGAAGGTTTAATTCAATGACTGTAATAAGGGAAGGGAAGATGTAAATTTGTTGGAGATTATGCTTATGGGTAGCACCAAATATCTAATAGAGATAAGGACTTCAGCTTCATTGGCTGGGGTGAGTTGAGAATGTTATTATTGGGTATCATCAAGAAACCTGACTCAAATGAGGTGAGATACTAGACTTTCTGCTTTTTTAGAGTTACTAAAAAGCGTCTGGATCTCTCCCACCTTTGTAACCTCCCAAGGCCTTCAAAGCTTTGCTGTAGGCAAGCAAACTCTTATGTCTTCATTATTCTCAAGCAGCAATGATATCCCCAAGAGTATTAGACTTTTTGGACCTTGGAAGCCATAAAACTATAATAGAAGAATAATATATGCACTGTACATTGTATGAAATAGGGAATAAACAAATAAGATCTTTGACTATTGTCTGTTTCTTGGTGTACAGAAACTTCTGTTGATAAAAATAATCTAATAAAGCCTTAAATGAGATAGTTTGTGTGTAGGATAGATTGAATACATCTATTTCTAATACATATTTCTGTTTATGTGTCTCCTAAGAGATATGGTGGTGCATGTATGCACATACACACTCACCCCACACACACACACACACACTTTTCAAAATTTTACCTGTTTAACTTACTGTTGATATCTGAAATTTACTTAAGCTAGTTTTTAATACTTTCTTTTTCATTCAAAAAACTGAAAATGTACCATTAAAACTTTTATCCAATTTACCTATGAATTTGGATTTAAAATATAATTTTGGATAATTATTGATTTTCTTTAGAATGCTTCTTTGTGTAACTAGCTTACTTTGTATGTGGCATAAACACCTGAATTTCTTCATATAACTTTGGGAAATTTGAATTGATGCCACCAAAAATAAACCTGATAATTTATTGCTTATAAGCCAGATATGTAAGTTGTAAGACATATTTTTCTAGATTAGTAGATATAAAATAATTATACAAATCTATTTTCTTTGTACACCTACCCTTAACATTATGGTTAGGCAAAAAGTTGAAATAAAATCTTTTATTCAATTGCTGTTTCTTTCTATGTTCAGTGTAATTGCTAACTTATACAAATATTCTGGTATGATTAATGAGCCGTTAAGATGTTTATTAAATGATTACATCATTAAGTAGCAAATGGTATTTACTTGAAATCAAGTGCAAGAATGTTTATGCATAATCATTAAAATATGTATTCTTGTATTGTTATTCCAAATTTGTTCATTTGTTACATACACGTTTATACTTCTTGTACGCAAAATGTATTATATATTGTTACCCACCCTATCATAAAATTTAAGTTTTTAATAAAATATTAAAAATATATGAATATTGCATAAAGTATAAACATACAGCTTAATGAATTGTGGTATAATAAATGCTCATGTAATCCCAATCAAGTAAACAGAATTTACTAATAGCACTCTGTCCTTATGTTTGGTCTGACTCTTCCTTTCTCCTTTGAATTATATGATATTTAAAATACTTCTTTGGCTTATTTTATATTTTTACTACTTAGTTATATCTTCCTAAACAACTATATATATACATACATTTATATGTAATATACACACATTTATTTTTATAGTTATGCATATTTGGGGGGTACTAGTGATATTTTGATACATGTATGCAATATGTACTGGTCAAATCAGGGTAATTAGGATTCCATTGCCTCAAATATTTATCTTTTTTTGTGTTAGAGAACATTACAATTCTAGCTATTTTGAAAATTGTTGTAAACTCTTATTTTCCTACTGTTCATTTGAATACTAGAACCTATTCCTTCTAGCTAACTATATATTGTACTCATTAAACGACTTTTCTTCATTCTCTCTCCTTTCCCTCCCAAGCCTTTAGTAACCACCATTCTACTCTCCACCTCCATGAGATTCACTTTTTTGGCTGTCACATCTGTGTTAGAACATGGGATATTTGTCTTTCTGTGCCTGGCTTATTTCCACTTAAAATAATGATGTTCGGTTCCATTTGTGTTGTAGCAAATAACAAGCTTTCACTCATTTTATAGCTGTATAATACGTGTATTCCATTATGCATATATGTATATATACATATATATATATACTCATATATACTCATATTTTCTTTTTTCACACTCATATTTTCTTTCTCCATTCATCTGTTCATGTCATTTAGATCAATTCCACAGTTAGGCTATTATAAATAATTCTACAATAAATATGAGAGTACATATATTGCTTTGATATATTGATTTCCTTTCTTTTGAATATATACTCAGAAGTGGGAATGCTGGATCATATGGTAGTTCTATTTTTAGTTTTCTGGAAAACCCACATAATGGCTATATTACTTTACATTCCCACCAACAGTGTATGAGTGTTCCATTTCTCTGCATCCTCACCAGCATTTCTTATTTTTATCTTTGTGATAATAGCCATTCTAACTGGGGTCAGATGATATATCATTAAGGTTTTGATGTATATTTCCCTGATAATTAGTAATGTTGAGCATTTTTTCATATACCTGTTGGGCATTTATATGTTTTCTTTTAAGAACTGTTTATTCAGAGATTCTGGTATATTTTCCAGATTTGGACTGGATTGATTTCTTTTTTATTTTCTTTCTTTCTTTTTTTTTTTTTTTTTTTTTTGCCATTGAGTGTTTGAATTCCTTATATATTCTGGTTATTGAACCCTTGCCAGATGGATAGGTGATAAATATTTTCTCCTACTCTTGTTGTTTTCTTTGCTGTGTAGATGCTTTTAGCTTGTTAGAATCCCATTTTTCTATTTTTTGCTTTTGCCACTAGTGCTTTTGACATTTTGCCTAGAAAAATCTTTTCCCAGTCCAATACTGTGTGGCATTTCTCTGATATTTTCCTCTAGTAGTTTCATAGTTTTAGGTCCTATATTTAAGACTTGAATCCATTTTGATTTTGAGTTGAGTTGATTTTTGTATACAGTGAAGGATGGGGATCTAGTTTCGTTCTTTTGCACATGGATATCCAGTTTTCTTAGCACCATTTACTGAAGAGACTCATTTCCCCAGTGTATGGTTTTGGCACCTTTGTCAAAAAATGAATTGGCTGTAAGTGTGTGAATTTAGTTTTCTGTTTCATTGGTCTATGCATCTGTATTTAAATTTTCTGGGTTTTGAGCTTTGCACTAATAGTAGCATAGACTGTGTATCCTTTCAAGTTTGACATTTTCTATATAGAATTGTTTTTAAGGGTAGTCAATAATACATGTGTTTGCAGGCCATTTTCATTATATTAATATACCATTAATATACCATTTCTTGTTTATACGTTATGCTGTTAAGTGAATATTTGGCTCTGTTGCAGTTTGGACCATTATAAACAACTCATTACATGTAGAACATTAGCTAAATAGCTATTGTACAGTATTTTAGTGTATTATAATGGATCTGTTTCTGAACTTCCTGTTCTGTTTAACTGGATTTTTTGTTGATCCTTTTACAAATGTCACATTGTTTTAATTACTATAGCTTTGTAGTAAGTTATAATAACTGATATAACAATTCTTCCCATTTTGTCTATTAAAAAAATTCTTAGCTACTAAGATCAGATGGCAGTGAGAGAAGGATTTCATCCTTTGGTTTTCTCTTCTGTTACATATGTCTGTGTCTCTAGTTTTGTGCCAATACCATCTTGTTTTGATTACTGCAGACTTGTAATATAACCTGAAGTCTGGTAGAGCGATGCCTCCAGCTCTGTTTTTATTACTAAGAATTGCCTTGGCTATATAGGTTTTTTTCTGGTTTCATTCAAAATGAAGAACTACTATTTAATCCAGTTCTTCAAAGTGTGATGTTGGTTTTTTAATGGGGATTGCATTGAATCTGTAGATTACTTTAGGTAGTATAGACATTTAAACAATGTTGATTCTTTTCAGCCATGAGCATGGCATATTCTTCCATGTGTTAATGTCTTCTGCTATTTCCCTTCTTAAGATTTCATAATTCTCTTTGTAGAGATCCTTCATCTCTTTTGTTAGGTATATTCCTAGATGTTTCATTTTCTTTGATTTGCTTCTCAAGTTGGCTGTTATTGGCATATACACAGGCTACTTATTTGTGGACAATGATCTTATACCTTGAGATGTTACTGTATTTCTTGATCACGTCCAGGAGTCTAGTAGTTGAGTCTCTGGGGTTTTCTAAGTATAAGATCTTATCATCAACAAAGAGTGAGAGTTTGAACTCCTCTGCCCCCATTTGGATGCCCTTAACATACTTTTTTAGCCTTTTATTTGCATGTAAATTTTGAAATCAGCTTTTCATATGAACCAACATACTGAGATTTTAATTATCATCGTTTTGAATCTATAGAACGACATTGAGTAAATTGACATATTCATAATAGTAAGTTTGCCAATCTGTAAACATAGTATATCTTTCCATTTAATTAGGTGTTCTTTAATTACTCTCACTAAAATTCATGGTTTTCTGTGTAAAGGTCTCATATATCTTCCCTGGATTTAATTTTTATAGCTTGGTAGTACATTCCTGCTGTGTATTACAGTGTGTGACAGTATTAGTGAGTGGTTCAAAGCATGGACCTTGAAACCTTAGGTGTTAGGCAAGATCCTTAACCTCTTTGTTCCTCTATTTCCTGTGAGTTAAATGGAGAAAGTGCCTGTACCTTCCTAGCAAAGTTGTTATGAGAATAAGTGTTATCTTCTCCCAAATTTAGAATAGGTAAGTAAATACTTGATAATAAATAATGTGTCTGTAAGATATTATTCTTTTAAATAAATGTGTCTGTAAAATATTATTCTTTTAAATAAATGTGTCTGTAAGATATTATTCTTTTAAAAAATTCTTTCAGGTTTTAGTGGAGGTATTTTATTGAGTTCCATATAAATTTTAGTTTTGATTGAATTATTTTATAATGTATTTTTTATTGTTTTATAATACATGTTTAAATTAAATTTATAAACAAATCTGATGAGAATGCCCATCTTTGGAATATTTAACATTTTCATCCAAGTAGTGGTGTGTCTATTTATTGAAATGTTTACTTTCTTCAATCATCAATGTATTTATTGTAGCTTTCTTCATACAGAGCCTATTCTTTTCATATTAAGGTTGTTATCATTATTTATATATTTTTATTTAAACAGTTATTGCTGGTGTAAGGAAATTTACTGAGGGTCTTTTTGGTGTTTATTTTCTTACAGGTTACCTTACGTAATTGATATATATATATGTATGTGTAGATATATATGTGTTTATGTGTAGATACATATATCTAGATATCTATGTAGATATGTGTAGATATATATGTGTTTATGTGTAGATACATATATCTAGATATCTATGTAGATATGTGTATATATATATCTACACACACATATATGTGTATATGTATGTATATTTATCATTCTCCTCCCTCGTCTCAGTTTCTAGTTGTGTTTTCCTTACCAATCAAATGGCAGCTTCGTATTTTTAGTTGCTTCAGTGTTAACATTAGAGTTTATGTTCTTTTTCTATTGCTTTTTAAAAAAATTACCATAGGGCGGCACCTGTGGCTCAGTCGGTAAGGCGCCGGCCCCATATACTGAGGGTGGTGGGTTCAAACCCGGCCCGGGCTGAACTGCAACCAAAAAATAGCTGGGCGTTGTGGCGGGTGCCTGTAGTCCCAGCTACTCGGGAGGCTGAGGCAAGAGAATCGCTTGAGCCCAGGAGTTGAAGGTTGCTGTGAGCTGTGTGACGCCACGGCACTCTACCGAGGGCCATAAAGTGAGACACTGTCTCTACAAAAAAAAAAAATTACCATAAACTTTGTGACTTAAAGCAACTCACATTTACTATCTCAGTTTCTGTCTAGGCATACGTTAGCCAAGTATTCACAATCTGACAAGGCTGCAAATCAAAGTGTTGGCTGTGGCTGAAGGATCTGCTTGATAATTCACACAAATTATTGGCAGAATTTTGTTCTTCATGGTTTTAGGACTGTTGGCTACAGGCTAGAGGTCCTTAGAGACTATCTATTGAGTGGTTTCTCTTCTAAAGCCAGCACAGAAGATGCTCCAGCAAGACAAGTACTATAGTCTTACGTAATGTTATCTCACAATTATGTAACAGTAATCATATTCATTCCGTCACCTTTACCATACTCCGATGGTTAGAGACAAATTCCAGGTCCTACTCACACTCCAAAGAAAGGGATCACACTGGGCATGAGCACCAAAAGATGCAGATCACGGGGCTACCCTGGAATCTTCCTACCACAGAGCCGTTGTTTCAAACAACATTTCCTGACAATATACTGTTGCAAGCTACTATCTTATCAAAATTATAACTATGGCTTTTTAACTGGTTTCACTATATCTGACCCTGCCTAATTTCAGCCTATTCTGTATATAGCAGCCAGAGTGATCCCAGTAAAACACACATCAGCTCATCTCAATCCTGTACTCACAGTTTCTCATATTGTCAAAATGAAGCCACAGTCCAGTGGTTTCTCACATCACCATGGGAAATTCTACTTTCATCACAGTGACTTACAATATTGTTTTCACCCCATCTTCTAATGCAGATTGAGCACCCATACATGAAATGCTTGGGACCAAGAATTTTAAACGGTAGATTTTTTCCAGATTTTTAAATATTTGCTTACACATAATGAAATATCTTGGGGCTGGATCCAAGTGTAAACATAGAATCCATTTAGATTTTTGATGCACCTTATACATATAGCCTGAGGGTAGTTTTATACAATATTTTTAATTTTTGCATGAAGCAAAGTTTGTGTACGGCAAACCATTCAAATGCAAAAGTGTCACTATCTCAGCCACCACATGAGCAATTTGTAGGTATTTGGCATCTCCCTCATTCCTGACTCTGAATTTATATGCTACCAATAAGCAGTCATTTTTCTTACTTACTCATATATAGTACTTAGCAGTAAAACATATGGCATACCATTATTAAGTGAAAAAAAGCAGTATTCTGATTAACTAAGGAGTACAGTAACAAAGCCAGAATACCTGTATTAGCTGTTAAACATCAGCAACAACAATGGCAGGCTTTGGTCTTCAGCTGTGACACTGTGTTTGATTAAAAGGTTACTGTATACTGTCCAGTAATGTCTTCAGGGATGCTGAATAAACTGTGTGTTGTGTATTTTGACTGCAACTCATCACGTGAGGTCAGGTATGGAATTTTCCATTTGACATCAAATTAGCAGTCAAAAGCTTTCCGATTTTGGAGCATTTTGGATTTGGGGGTGCTCGTTATGTACTTCTCCCTTTATTGTTCTACTTCAGGTACGTTACCCCTTACTGTTCTTCAGACATGCTAGAAATTTTAGTTTCTTTGCTCATAAAATTTGCTCTGCTTAGAATACATTTTCCCCAGAAAGCTCCCTCGTTTTTTTAGGTTTTTACAGAGGTATTTCTTTCTTGGTGAGTTCTTTGTTGATCACCTTACAGCAATCCATTTCTACCACTCCCTTTTTTGATACTAATTTTTCACTTCTGGGTATGAGTTGTATCCATTACTGTGTTTTGTTTTTTAATTTTTTTTATTTTGTGCATTGTCTGTTCCCCACCTGCAGTATTTTGAGTTACGTAAGGACTGGGATTTTTGTACGTGCATGTTTCATGCATATCCCTAGCACTTAAAACAGTGGTAGGTGCTTAGTAAACTGAATTTTATGTCATTGGGGAGATGGGTTCACAAACTTAATGTACATTGTATCTCCTTTAAGATAGAATGCCTCTTTATTCTTTTGTCTTGATTTCTAGAATGATACTAAGAAATAATAGGCATGTTTGCCTTCCTCTGACCTTAATGGGAAACGCTTTTCCTGTTTATGCTTTTAACTCTTGTCTTGAGACATATCTATTTTAAATCAAATTAAAGAGGTAACCTTCTTCTCATTTACTCAAATTTTTTGGAGGACAAGGAATAGAGAGTGGCTGCTGAATCTTAAATCAAATAGCTTTTAAGCATTTGGTCAGATGAGTACATGGTTCTCTTCCATTACATATTGATATCATAAATTGCATCAGGAGATACTTTAATATTAAATTCTTCTTCTCTCCCTGAAATGAATTTGCTATTCCTTAAATTTACTGCTGGATCAAATTTGCTAAGCTTTACATTGTCCCTAGTACCTATAAGATCTAAAGCCTTACGTCATTTGTTAGATTTGACTCATTCATTCTCTAATGAGAATTTGGTTGAGGCATGTCTGTGCTCACAGTCATTCCTTTTCACCTTGAATCACCTAGCTGTATCCAGTGAGGTACATTAGACCCTTTTTTCAAATCTTAAGCTTGAGATCTATTGACAAGTCTTTTCATTATCTTTTCAGTGATTTAGTAATTTTAAAAAATTAAAAATTCACTAGGTTCTCCCTAACTGTACTTACATCGTTAAATGTCTTGATTGATGACAGCTTGATCCTTCCTATTATTCAAACTAAACAACTAGAGGCATCCTTGACTGCTGTCTTCTTTTTACTCCACATACTCAGTCCACCAGAAAATCTTAACTTTTAACGTAATTTTAAGTGCCAAATCTAGGCCTTTACTTTCTTTTGTTTGTGTGCCATTACTTTACTTTTTAAATTATTATAGCTTTGTAATGTGTTTGTATCTGATAGTGTTACACCTTGTCCCAGTATTGTTTCACAGCTCTGTTCAAACTGAGTGTTGCTGTAGCTACCCTGGGAACGCAATGGTTTTTTGGATTTTTTTCCCCTCTACTCTTTTGGTGACTTGGTCTTTTTCCTGAATACCCCAGTTGTTCTTTCTTGCACTTTAAATCCACTAACTTTACTAGGCAGTCTGTCTCACTGTTGATCTTTTGGTTTGGTTTATCCTGGGATATACACTGGGATGTGTACACTTGATAGGCTTAGATCATGACTTCTTTTTCTCAAGAAGATTTTTTTAACTACTACAGTCAAGGGTATATCACATTCGTTTATTTCAGTTTTTTCTTCCAGAAATCAATAATTTAATCTCCTTATTTCCATTATATTTTCCATACTCTTGTCACTGTGTTCCCCATTCTCTATTGTGTTAACACTGTCTGTTGTTTTGTTTCCAGTTGCTCTTTCATTTCTACAACAGTTTTATTCCTTTGCTTCTTTCCTTCACTCTGCTAGTTCATGTTTTACCTTTTCACTATTTCTTCTCTGTGTTCATGGAGCTCTATTTTGTGCAAAGAACTTAGTGGAGTCTATTGCATTACTAAACTTTTATGGGAAATTATTTGGTTACAGTTTTGACATGGCTTTTGTTTTCAGTACATATCTTCCATCAATTCAATATTTTTCATCCTTTCTTCTTATATCATTTTTGTATTGTACTTCCTTTTTGGAGGGATGTAAGTGTTTCATCATCAGCTATTTGTAGGAGGCTTATGTTTAAAGAGAAGCTATATCAAGTTCCTGATGGAATTTTTCTATAGGCCCAGTTTGCGTATGTGTGTTTGTCACCTTTTCAGGCTGTCCTCTTTCCCCACCCACTACATACCTTGATATGGAGAAAGTCAATTTTCTGCTTTCTGGTTGTATCTGTAACTTAACCAGTAATTAATAATCGATTTTTCTGTGACTTCTTCTACCTTCCTCCTTCTACTTCTTGGAGCCGTACTAAGGCCAAGGATTCTCTTAACTGCTGTCCTGCGTATTCCATTCCCACAACTGAGAACAGAGGATTCAGTTTTACCTCAGAGGCTATGGTGCTTGTTGTTTTTTTTAATTGATTTTGTTTTTCTTCTTAGAAATTTATTTCGCTTTTCTTCCTGAGAAATTTCCTGTTTATTCACATCTTGGATACCCATGATATGCTTTCATAATCCCTTCCTTTTCCTACATATTTTTATTTTTACTGCCTTTGGCTGCTTCTCAGTTTATTTTTTCATTAAAAATTTATAAAATATTCCATTTCTCGCCCTTCTTCCTGCTTTGATTATTTCTAAGAAGAGAAAAGAAAAATACCATCATCTTCAGACTAGAAGTCTAAATATTCTTTTATTTTTTCATTCCATCTCTATTTTAACTAGCAAAAATGTTTTACTCTTATAAACTGAGTATGGGACAGTTCTCCAAATTAATGATAGTGGATTTTCCTTTAATTTTATTATGTATTTAACTATTTCAGCCAGGTTCTAGGGAGTAAATTGATTTCCTAATTTTGACTCTTAAATGCATCCCCCGAAAATTTGTACCAAAATTCAAAAATTATAGAAACATACACAGTGAGAATTAAATTTCCTGCTAGTCTCTCATATCCCCTCTGCAGAGCTAACAATTCTTCTGTTTCTTTTTTGACCCTTGAGAGATATTTCATGTAAAAACAAATATATGTATTTATATGTTTTTCAATTTTCATTTAAATATTAGTACTATACAGTATTTGGACTATATAGTATAGCTTACTATATAGTAGTTTGGACATTGCCTTTTTAATTAATATGCTTTTTTTAAAGCATAGTTCTTTTTTTTTTTTTGAGACAGAGTCTCACTATGTTGCCCTCAGTAAAGTGCTGTGCTGTTACAGCTCACAACAACCTCAAACTCTTGGGTTTAAGTGATTCTCTTGCCTTACCCTCCCAATTTGCTGGGACTATAGGTGCCTGCCACAATGCCTGGCTAGTTGTTGTTGTTGTGAGTGTTGTTTAGCAGGCCCGGGCTGGATTCAAACCTGCCAGCCCCAGTGTATGTGGCCAGTGCCCTAACCACTGAGCTACAAGGCATCAAGCCTTGGAGATAGTTCTTATCAAAATTATAAACTGCTGTATCTAAGATTTGCATAGTATCTCACTATAAAAAAATGTCATGAGGACAATTAATAACCTAGTACATGGTGGGAGATGGGGGAAAGGGAGAGCAGAGAGAGGGAAGGAGGGAGGAGAGTTGGGGTGGGGTCACAGTAAGACACCTTTTGGGGATGGGACACAATTATAAGAGGGACTTTACCTAACAAAGGCAATCAATGTAACCTTGTTCTTTGTACCCTCAGTGAATCCCCAACAACAAAAAAATGCCCTGAACATTTAACATTTTTGCTGTGGATAGATATTGATTGATTGGTATATGGGCACTTTCTAATAAATATTCTTCTATATAAGTCATTGAACCCATGTTTTACTGTATGTCTAAGATAAATCACTGAATGTTTAATTGGAAGATGGGTTTCTTCTTGGAACTCTTGTTTCCTCAAAGGCTATCTTTCAAAGAGACCAACCTGACCCAGCCCAGTCTTTCATAGTCAAACAGCATCTCCCATTACAATATCTTTTGTAAACATTTTTTATCTTACAATTTTTGATAAAAAGTTGTAATGTCTTCCATTTACCCATCACTCATCTTTATCATTTATCAGTATTTCGCCAGTCTTGTTTTATCTCTCCCTCTCCATGCGCATTTTTTTCCTTAAGTGCTTTAAGGCAGATTTCAGATATGCCATTTTACCGATAAACAATTTAGTATTTATATCTTAACAGATAAAGACATACTTAAAAAAAAATAAAAACAAACAAGGAACTCAAATCCTTTACCACCATGTCATTATTGCATCTAACAAAATTAATGTTTTTCTGATTTCATCTAGTACCTATCTTATATTTTCCTATGTGACTCAAAATGCACTTTTACAGTTTGTTTGAGTCAGTATCAGAATCTTCATATTTGTTTAATTTTTTAAACTTGCAACAGTACCCTTTTCCCATCTATTTTTCATGCATTTTTTTCTTGAAAAAAAATACACATATAAAATGCGTAGATTCTCTAAACTCTGGATTTGGTTGACTATTATCTCCTTGTGATGTCTTTTAATATATTTCTCTGTGTTATCACTGTGTTACCCATAAACTGATAATGGGATAACTGGAATTGGTCAGTTTGAGGTTCAGTTTCTGTGGCAAGAATACATTAAAAATACTATATGGTACAGTGTGCGCCTCTTTCATCA
The DNA here is from genome assembly GCF_027406575.1 of Nycticebus coucang. Classification (NCBI taxonomy): domain Eukaryota; kingdom Metazoa; phylum Chordata; class Mammalia; order Primates; family Lorisidae; genus Nycticebus; species Nycticebus coucang. The sequence continues at coordinate 98,219,379 of NC_069784.1, read as the reverse complement.
CAATAGGAGACACATGATTTCTACTTAACTCTTCTAATAATAATGGTAATATAGAACAGTGTGGTTGGGTGTTCTCAGCTTGATCTATAATTATTAAGTTAGCCACTCATGTTCTATCTAGTGAACATTTTCTAGATTGGTACCAAAATGATGATTTGATCATTCCTTCTGTAATTCCTGAATGAACAGTTAAGACAATATAAAGTTTTTTTTTTTTTTTATTGTTGGGGATTCATTGAGGGTACAATAAGCCAGTTACACTGATTGCAATTGTTAGGTAAAGTCCCTCTTGCAATCATGTCTTGCCCCCATAAAGTGTGACACACACTAAGGCCCCACCCCCCCCTCCATCCCTTTTTCTGCTTCCCCCCCCATAACCTTAATTGTCATTAATTGTCCTCATATCAAGATTGAGTACATAGGATTCATGCTTCTCCATTCTTGTGATGCTTTACTAAGAATAATGTCTTCCACTTCCATCCAGGTTAATACGAAGGATGTAAAGTCTCCATTTTTTTTTAATGGCTGAATAGTATTCCATGGTATACATACACCACAGCTTGTTAATCCATTCCTGGATTGGTGGGCATTTAGGCTGTTTCCACATTTTGGTGATTGTAAATTGAGCTGCAATAAACAGTCTAGTACAAGCGTCCTTATGATAAAAGGATTTTTTTCCTTCTGGGTAGATGCCCAGTAATGGGATTGCAGGATCAAATGGGAGGTCTAGCTTGAGTGCTTTGAGGTTTGTCCATACTTCCTTGACAATATAAAGTTTTTATGGATTTGCTAGTGTTCTATGAATTTTTAAATTAAAAAGCAATTTAGAAGAAAATGTATTATTTATATAAATAATTTTTTTTAAGTCTAGTTTAGAAATTACCCATCATCTTTAAAAAACATTTAGTAACATCTTTTTAAAGAGGAGATTACCATTCAGAATGGTAATATATATGAAATGACTATATGACCTTTTCTATAAGATTTGTATTTCCTTTATAGGTATTACTTTGAGATGTCAAGGATGTATCTATACTGTTGAACATATTTTACAAAGTACACTTTCACTTTTCATTTTTATATAGGTTATTAAACGTGGCATGCTGTAATCTGGACACTCTTCTTCTGTTAGAGGCTCAATATCAAGTATCTGAAATGTTACTAAATGCTCAAGAAGAAAGTATCTTAGAGACTTCCGAGAGCCTCAGGTAAAAAAAAAAAAAAATGTAGGTTATTGACAGTAAGTTTTCTTTATAGATGCTTTAAGATAGTAATTTTTTGTATAGTTTAATGTTTTTCTGATTTCTAAATTCAATAGATTAAATTAAAGCAAAGAAAACATAAAGGTCACAGAAAGATTGTAATAGATGTTCTTGGAGAGAGCTTGATAAAGTACATGTTCAAAGTTTGCTATTTGATGTTTTTTTCTTTTAGTGAAGCCCTGACTTTATTAGCAGTTGCATGAAATTGTGTCACCTTTAAGTTCAGATTACTTGTGTAAGATGACCCATTAAACAAAATGTTTGATTTCATGTCTCTTGTGGAGGCACTCTTTACTCTCTTCTCTTACTTATTTTAAATATAATCATAAATTTTGATTATTTGCAAAATGTGGTTATGGTAATCACCTTGATAATTTTTTTACTATTAAATCACACTTGCTATTACTTAATTTGGCTGACAATTATCAAATATAAATTGAATAGCTTTAAATTGCTTTTATTTCTGTAATTTAAACAAAGATATCTCCATCCTATCCAGGTCTTAGAAAATTATAGAGTATATTACTTAATATTCTAGGTTAGGTGTAGAAGGAAGGGATTGACAGCTACTGAAAACGCGGAGGATACTCATAAGCAACATTTTAGATTTGGAATTTAAGGTACTATGTCTAGAACATAGGAGAACCTTCATTAAAAATGTGATTTTTAAAATCACTGAATAAATAATGAAGATCCTAGTCCCATTTCATTAAATGCAGGAACATTTGTGAAGGAAGTATTCTTTGGCTAATCTCTTTACATCTCCATTAGTTGTCTGTTCTCTAGCAAACAGTTACAATTTTTAGATTAACAAGTGAACTTAGCCCTTGTATTTTAAGAGATATTCTGATAAATGATATGTTTTCCAGATTTTTATACCTTTTTCTCTCTGAAATCCTATGATGTGATTTAAAAATTATATCATATTAAATTAAAGAAATATCAAAGTTGATAAATTATTTTTTCAGGGACTTTATAATTGATGGTTTATCAGTAGAGAGAAATCATGTTCTTGTTAGAATGAATCTTATTGGTGGACCATTGGAACGGATTTTACCTCCAAGGATACTAGAGAAGGTAAGTGGAATAAAGAAGAGGGGAGAATGTTTTCCTGACAAGTTTTGAAGCAAGGTAGCCAACTGAAGTGACACTAACCAACATCACCTTTCAATTGTCTACATCACATTTTGTTACTTGGGAAACTTTAAGATGCAAGTAAACACGGTCAAGCTAAAATAGTATTCATGACAGCAGGAGATCATGATGCCCATTCTTACAGCAGAGTGGGATATTATTTATTAAAAAACTGTCATTTTTCCTGTGTGTCTGCATATTTTACTTTCAATTTCTTTGTTTCATGATACCTGACTTTTATTATTAGATGACTTTGTTATTTTTGCATTTTTTGGCAATATTGATTACCTCTTCTTCCATCGATATATAGTATGGGTTTCTCATGGAGTTTGTTTTTGGGGGGGTTGTTGTTATTAAGAATATTCTTGCTTTGATTGTCATGCTGGGAATAATGAGAAAGAAATTATTGACAACACAAGAGAAAGTTTTGTGGAAAAAATAAAGATTTTTTTTGATGATTATAATTTTCCTTTGCTTAAAAAAAGTAGTAAAGCTATCATCATGAGTTCTAATCACTAGGACAGGTTACTATACGTCTGTCTTCAGTACTTAATATTATTCCTTTTATACTTTGTATTTATTATTACCTATTGGAATATTGAAGTGTATTATCAAATGTTGTTTCTGTCATACTTTGTTTTTATTATTGTCTATTGCAGTAATGAAGTGTAGCATCAAATAGGTTTTGGTTAGTTGGGTTGCAGCTATAGAATTTATGATCAAAAAAGCCAATTTAAGTTAATGTTATTTCAGATAGCTTTAAAATTTAATATTATTTTAGATCACTTTCTGAAGTCACCTGCCTTGCTTCATTTTTAGGGTGATGATCCATACCCTTGGCCAATGTTTTCATCATATCCTTTGCCAAGCTGCTATCTTTCAAAAGTTACAAGAAATGGTGATATGAAACAAGGTAAAATGTTTACCATCAAAAGTCATATTATTCTTAATGCTTTTGTTATTTAAAAAAATTAAGGGAGATGAGTGTTGATTTTTGTTCACCTTTCATACATGTGAACATTTGTGGCTATTTATTTTTATTTATTTATTTATTTTATTTTATTTTATTTTATTTTTTGCAGTTTTTGCAGTTTTTGGCTGGGGCTGGGTTTGAACCCTCCACCTTCAGTATATGTGGCCGGTGCCCTACTCCTTTGAACCACACGTGCCTCCCATGGCTATTTCTTTATACTTTTTTGTTTTTCTCATGTTTCTTAATAAATCTATATAGTTGTGTGCTACATGGCAATAACATTTTTGTCAATGAAGGACTACATATACAACAGTAGTCCTATAAAGGTTATAATACCATATTTTTAGCAAGTATGCTTTATGTTCAGATATGTTTAAATATACAAATGTGTGCCATTGGGCTGTAATTGTCTACAGTGGTCAGTGTAGTAACATGCTGCACAAGTTTATAGCCCAGGAGCAATAGGCTATACCATATAGCTTAGGTGTGTAGTAGTCTGTATATACCATCAAGATTTGTGTAAGTAGACTCTGGATCACACAATGACAAAATCATCTAATGATAAATTACTCAGAATATATCTCCTAGTTATATGATACAAAGCTGTATTTGAATGAGGCCAAATAATTTTTCTTGAGGATAAGGTATGATGAACCTGTCCAATAGTAATAGAAGTCTTTCAGATATTAAGAATTTTTCTAGGAGAGACTCTTTTTTATTTTTTGGCCGGGGCTGGGTTTGAACCCACCACCTCCAGCATGTGGGTCCTGCACTCTACTCCTTTGAGCCACAGGGGCCGCCCTAGGAGAGATTCTTTAGATAGTACCATTTTGGACCCTTTTCCTACTGAGTCACCTTTTTAAATGAATCTCAACTAGTCTCAAGCTTTTAACCTTGTCCTTTCCCAGCCTCCTTTCAGTCTTGCTGACAAATGAGGTGAGCAGTGGCCTAACATCTCAATAGACCATCATCCTGCCTTTAAACAGAAAAACACGGTTTTTTAAAAGAGGGGTTTGGGGAACTTGGGCTTAGGGCTGCATGACCAGTATCACATGTTGTGCCTTTGGGCTATTGTTTTTTAACTGTGACTGGTGATTTTGGTCCCCCTTATCTCTCATGACAGTATCTTGTGACCCCTGGACAATTCTTTTTTTTTTTTTTTTTTTTATTGTTGGGGATTCATTGAGGGTACAATAAGCCAGTTACACTGATTACAATTGTTAGGTAAAGTCCCTCTTGCAATCATGTCTTGCCCCCATAAAGTGTGACACACACTAAGGCCCCACCCCCCTCCCTCCATCCCTCTTTCTGCTTCCCCCCCATGACCTTAATTGTCATTAATTGTCCTCATATCAAGATTGAGTACATAGGATTCATGCTTCTCCATTCTTGTGATGCTTTACTAAGAATAATGTCTTCCACTTCCATCCAGGTTAATACGAAGGATGTAAAGTCTCCATTTTTTTTATGGCTGAATAGTATTCCATGGTATACATATACCACAGCTTGTTAATCCATTCCTGGGTTGGTGGGCATTTAGGCTGTTTCCACATTTTGGTGATTGTAAATTGAGCTGCAATAAACAGTCTAGTACAAGTGTCCTTATGATAAAAGTATTTCTTTCCTTCTGGGTAGATGCCCAGTAATGGGATTGCAGGATCGAATGGGAGGTCTAGGTTGAGTGCTTTGAGGTTTCTCCATACTTCCTTCCAGAAAGGTTGTACTAGTTTGCAGTCCCACCAGCAGTGTAAAAGTGTTCCCTTCTCTCCACATCCACGCCAGCATCTGCAGTTTTGAGATTTTGTGATATGGGCCATTCTCACTGGGGTTAGATGATATCTCAGGGATGTTTTGATTTGCATTTCTCTAATATATAGAGATGATGAACATTTTTTCATGTATTTGTTAGCCATTCGTCTGTGGTCTTTAGAGAAAGTTCTATTCATGTCTCTTGCCCATTGATATAAGGGATTGTTGGCTTTTTTCATGTGGATTAATTTGAGTTCTCTATAGATCCTGGTTATCAAGCTTTTGTCTGATTGAAAATATGCAAATATCCTTTCCCAATGTGTGGGTTGTCTCTTTGCTTTGGTTATTGTCTCCTTAGCTGTACAGAAGCTTTTCAGTTTAATGAAGTCCCATTTGTTTATTTTTGTTGTTGTTGCAATTGCCATGGCAGTCCTCTTCATGAAGTCTTCCCCCAGGCCAATATCTTCCAGTGTTTTGCCTATGCTTTCTTGGAGGATTTTTATTGTTTCATGCCTTAAATTTAAGTCCTTTATCCATCTTGAATCAATTTTTGTGAGTGGGGAAAGGTGTGGGTCCAGTTTCAGTCTTTTACATGTAGACATCCAGTTCTCCCAACACCATTTATTGAATAGGGAGTTTTTCCCCCAAGGTAAGTTATTGTTTGGTTTATCGAAGATTAGGTGGTTGTAAGATGTTAGTTTCATTTCTTGGTGTTCAAGACCCCTGGACAATTCTATTGGACCATCTCCTGTGGTTTAAGATACATTTTTTTTTGCCCATTTGATTACTGGCCTGGGGAAAGGAATAGAGATTTTAATTCCCAAAAAGTGTTGGGGTGGGGCTTAAAAGGAGAGACAACTGGTTAAAGATTTTATTTTATATTATTATTTTTTATAGTTAATATCAATCTTTATTTTTATGGTTGCCAACTGTTTCCTAGTACATTTAGATGTTTTTAAATTCTTTATTTTTTTTGATTTATTAATTTATTTATTCTTAAATCATAGCTGTGTACATTTGTGCAATCAAGGGGTACAATGTACTGGTTTCATATACAATCTGAAATATTCTCATCAAACTGTTCAACGTAGCCTTCACGGCATTTTCTTAGTTATTGTATGTAGACATTTGTATTCTGCATTTAGTAGGTTTCACCTGTATCCATTCTAAGATGCACCGTAGGTGTGGCCCCACCCTCACTACCCACCTTCGACCCTGACCTCCCCCTCCCTTTCCCTTCCTTGGCCCTTTCCCCATATTCTTGTGCTATAGTTGGGTTATAGCCTTCATATGAAAGCTGTAAATTATCTTCATAGTAGGGCTGAGTACATTGGATACTTTTTCTTCCATTCTTGAGATACTTTGCTGAGAAGAATATGTTCCAGCTCCATCCATGTAAACATGAAAGAGGTGAAGTCTCCATCTTTCTTTAAGGCTGCATAGTATTCCATGATATACATGTACCACAATTGACTAGTCCATTCGTGGGTCGATGGGCACTTGGGCTTCTTCCATGACTTAGCAATTATGAATTGGGCTGCAATAAACATTCTGGTACAGATGTCTTTGTTATGTTGTGCTTTTTGGTCTTCTGGGTATAAACCTAGTAAAGGAATTATAGGATCAAATGGCAGGTCTATTTTTAGGTCTCTAAGTATTCTCCAAACATCCTTCCAGAAGGAACGTATTAGTGTGCATTGCCACCAGCAGTGTAGAAGTATGCCCTTTTCTCCACATCCATGCCAACATCTCTGGTTTTGGGATTTTGTGATGTGGGCTGTTCTTACTGGGGTTAGGTGATATCTCAAAGTAGTTTTGATTTGCATTTCTCTGATGATTAAGGATGATGAGCTTTTTTTCATGTGTTTGTAGACCGTGTGTCTGTCTTCTTTAGAGAAGTTTCTCTTCAAGTCCCTTTCCCACGATGAGATGGGATCATGTGTTCTTTTCTTGCTAATATGTTTGAGTTCTCTGTGGATTCTGGTTATTAGACCTTTATTGGAGGTATAACCTGCAAATATTTTCTCCCATTCTGAGGGCTGTCTGCTTGCTTTACTTACTATGCTCTTGGCTGTGCAGAAGCTTTTTAGTTTGATCAAGTCCCAGTAGTGTATTGTTGATACTGCTTCAGTTGCCTGGGGAGTCCTCCTCATAAAATGTTCACCCAGGCCGATTCCTTCAAGAGTTTTCCCTGTACTTTCCTCAAGTATTTTTATAGTTTCATGTCTTAAGTTTAAATCTTTTATCCAGTGAGAGTCTATCTTAGTTAATGGTGAAAGGTGTGGATCCAGTTTCAATCTTCTACAGGTTGCCAGCCAGTTTACCCAGCACCATTTGTCAAATAGGGAGTCTTTTCCCCACTGAATGTTTTTAATTGGCTTGTCAAAGATCAAATAATGGTAAGTACCTGGATTCGTCTCTTGGTTCTGTATTCTGTTCCAGACATCTGCTTCTCTGTTTTTGTGCCAGTACCATGCTGTTTTGATCGCTATCGATTTATAGTACAGTCTCAGGTCTGGTAGCGTGATTCCTCCTGCTTTGTTTTTATTGCTGAGTAATGTTTTGGCTATTCATGGTTTTTTCTGATTCCATATAAAACAAAGTATTAGTTTTTCAACATCTTTAAAGTATGACAATGGAGCTTTAATAGGAATTGCATTAAAATTATATATTGCTTTGGGTAGTATAGACATTTTAACAATGTTGATTCTTCCCAGCCATGAGCATGGTATGTTTTTTCATTTGTTAACATCTTCAGCTATTTCTTTACTTAAAGTTTCATAGTTCTCTTTGTAGAGATCTTTCACATCCTTTGTTAGGTATACTCCCAAATATTTCATCTTCTTTGGCACTACTGTGAAAGGAATAGAGTCCTGGACTGTTTTTTTGGCTTAGTTATTGTTGGTATATATAAAGGCTACAGATTTATGGGTGTTGATTTTGTAGCCTGAGACATTGCTGTATTCCTTGATCACTTCTAAACGTTTTGTAGTAGAATCCCTAGTGTTTTCCAGATATACGATCATATATCTGCGAAGAGTGAAAGTTTGGTCTCTTCTGACCCTAGGTGGATACCCTTGATCGCCTTTTCTTCCCTAATTGCAATGGCTAAAACTTCCATTACAATGTTAAAGAGCAATGGAGACAATGGGCAACCTTGCCTGGTTCCTGATCTAAGTGGAAAGGATTTCAATTTAACTCCATTCAATATGATATTGGCTGTGGGTTTGCTGTAGATGGCCTTTATTAGTTTAAGAAATGTTCCTTCTATACCAATTTTCTTAAGTGTTCTGATTATGAAGGGATGCTGGATATTATCAAAAACTTTTTCTGCATCAATTGAAAGAATTACATGGTCCTTATTTTTTAGTTTGTTTATGTGCTGAATTACATTTATAGATTCATGTATATTGAACCAGCCTTGTGAGCCTGGGATAAATCCCACTTTGTCATGGTGTATAATTTTTTTGATGTGTTGTTGGATTCTGTTTGTTAGGATCTTATTGAGTATTTTAGCATCAATATTCATTAGTGATATTGGTCTATAATTTTCTTTTCTTCTTGGGTCTTTCCCTCATTTGAGGATCAAGGTGATGTTTGCTTCATAGAATGTGTTGGGTAATATTCCTTCTTTTTCTATATTTTGGAAGAGGTTTAGTAATATAGGTACTAGTTCTTCTTTAAAGTTTTGGTAGAATTCTGACATAAAGCCAACTGGTCCTGGGCTTTTCTTTTTAGGGAGATTTTGTATAGTTGATGCCATTTCAGAGCTTGATATAGGCCTGTTCAACATTTCCACTTCATTCTGGCTAAGTCTTGGTAGGTGGTGTACTTCCAGGTATTGGTTGATTTCTTTCAGATTTTCATATTTCTGAGAGTAAAGTTTCTTATAGTGTTCGTTAAGGATTTTTTGAATTTCTGAGTGGTCTGTTGTTATTTCATTGTTACCATTTCTGATTGATGAAATTAGAGATTTACTCTTTTTTTCCTGGTTAGGTTTGCCAAAGGTTTATCTATTTTATTGATCTTTTCAAAAAACCAACTTTTGGATTTATTGATCTGTTGTATAATTCTTTTGTTTTCAACTTCGTTTAATTGTGCTCTGATTTTGGTTATTTCTTTTGTTCTGCTGGGTTTTGGGTTGGAGTGTTCTTACTTCTCCAGTTGCTTGAGATGTCCCATTAAGTTATTAACGTCCTCTCTTTCCATTTTCTTGAGGAAGGCTTGCAGTGCTATAAATTTCCCTCTTAGGACTGCCTTTGCAGTATCCCAGAGGTTCTGCTAATTCGTGTCTTGATTGTTGTTCTGTTCCAAAAATTTGGTGATTTTCTTCTTAATCTCGTCTATGATCCATCTATCCTTCAGCGTAAGGTTGTTTAGCTTCCATGTTTTTGTATGGGTATGCAGGTTCCTGTTGTTATTGAGTTCAACTTTTATTCCATGAAGGTCTGAGAAGATGCAAGGAATAATTTCTATTTTTTTTAATTTGCTGAGGTTAGATTTGTGGCCTAGGGTGTGGTCGATTTTGGAGTATGTTCCGTGGGCTGATGAGAAGAATGTGTATTCAGTTTTGTTGGGATGAAATGTTCTGTAGATGTCTGTTAAGTCCTTATATTGAATGGTTAAGTTTAAATCTAAAATTTCTTTGCTTGGGTTCTTTTTTTATTTTATTAAGTCATAGCTGTGTACATTAATGTGATCATGGGGCACCATCCACTAGTTTCATAGACCGTTTGACACATTTTCATTGCTTAGCTTCTTTTTGGAGGATCTATCCAGCACTACTAAAGGGGTGTTAAAATCTCCAACTACTATGCAACTGGAGGAGATCAAGTTGCTCATGTCTGTTAGAGTTTCTCTTATAAATTGAGGTGTGTTCTGATTGGGTGCATAAATATTAATAATTGAGATCTCATCATATTGAATATTACCTTTAACAAGTACGAAGTGTCCATCCTTATCCTTCCTTACTTCAGTTGGTTTAAAGCCTATTGCATCTGCAAATAGGATAGTAACACCTGCTTTTTTCTCCTTTCCATTTGCTTGGATATAGATGACCATTCCTTCACATTGAGTCTATATTTGTCTTTTAATTCTTGTATGCAGCAGATATCTGGTTTGAGTTTTTGTATCCAGTCAGCCAACCTGTGCCTCTTTAGAGGACAATTTAAACCATTTACATTAATTGAGAATATTGATAAGCCTTTCGAGAGTCTGGTGGACATTTTTAATCCTTTTGCGACTGTAGAAGTTGGAATTTGATCAAAATTTTCTGGGTGGATTTACTTTTGTGGTGGAGGATTTGGTAAAAATTTTATTGCCCTTTTTCAGGCCTTTACCTCTGTTTTGAATTGCCACTGTTACTTGCCACTGTAGATGAATTGCCACTGTTACTTGCCACTGTTACTTGCAAAAGCCAGTTTCTCATTTCTGTGCTTTATTTCATGCTGTTCCAATTTTCAAAGATACTGTTTCTAACAGTTCTTTCCTTTTATTTTGATTGTTTCCTTTTTACTTTCCTTTTTTTTTTTTTTTTTTTGTGGAGTCTGACACTTACAATCCTATCACTTGGGGGAGGCCAAGGCTGGTGGATCACCTAAGCTCAGGAGTTTGAGACCAGTCTGAGCAAAGTGAGACCCCTGTCTCTACTAAAAACAGAAAAACAGGGAAGAAATAAAAATAAAAAAACTAGCCAGGCATTGCTGCAGGAGCTTGTAGTCCCAAACATGAGACAAGAGGATTGCTCAACCCTAAGAGTTTGAGGTTGCTGTGAGGTATGGTATCATGACACTCTACCTCAGGGCAAAAGAGTTAGATTCTGTCTGTAAATAAATAAATAAATCTGGATCCCCAGGCTGCCATCCTTTACTATGGATTTTGGAGTAGCCAACTTCTATAACCACGCGAGCCACTTCCTTATAATAAATATCCTTCTCTCTTTCTTTCTCTCTCACTCTCTTTTCACACACACACACACACACACACACACACACACACACACACTCAACTGGTTCTGTTTCTCTGGAGAGCTCTCACTAATGATAGGTGGCCTTTAGTGTCCACAGCATGGCCTGATAGAATTTATCTGTCCTTCAGGTCTGTCTTTAACTAGCAATTAACCTTGTCTCATTTTGGATCTTGCTACCCAGCATCACTTGGCATACTGGAACCTGTCCTCACCACTGGCATGAAATCCATTGTTCAGGTCTCAGCCCTCATCCTACTACGTAGTGGAACCTCTCTTCACTACTGGCATTAAATCCAGTGTTCAGGTCTCAGCCCTCATCCTACTACGTAGTGGAACCTGTCCTCACCACTGCCATTAAATCCAATGTTCAGGTCTCAGCCCTCATCCTACTACATAGTGGAACCTGTCCTCACCACTGGCATGAAATCCATTGTTCAGGTCTCAGCCCTCATCCTACTACGTAGTGGAACCTGTCCTCACCACTGGCATGAAATCCATTGTTCAGGTCTCAGCCCTCATCCTACTACATAGTGGAACCTGTCCTCACCACTGGCATGAAATCCACTGTTCAGGTTTCATCCTCATCCTACTACATAGTGGAACCTGTCCTCACCACTGGCATTAAATCCAATGTTCAGGTCTCAGCCCTCATCCTACTATGTAGTGGAACCTGTCCTCACCACTGGCATTAAATCCAATGTTCAGGTTTCAGCCTTCATCCTACTACGTAGTGGAACCTGTCCTCACCACTGGCATTAAATCTAATGTTCAGGTCTCAGCCCTCATCCTACTACGTAGTGGAACCTATCCTCACCACTGGCATGAAATCCATTGTTCAGGTCTCAGCCGTCATCCTACTACGTAGTGGAACCTATCCTCACCACTGGCATTAAATCCAATGTTCAGGTCTCAGCCCTCATCCTACTACGTAGTGGAACCCGTCCTCACCCCTGGCATTAAATCCAATGTTCAGGTCTCAGCCCTCATCCTACTAGACCAAGCAGCATCATTTGGTGTAGTGGAACCTGTCCTCATTTTTGAAACAGTTTCCTCACTTGGCTTTCAGAAAATATAGTTGATTTTTTTTTCTGCTGCATTTCTGTTGAACTCCTCTATGTCTCCTTTGCTGGATCTTTCATAGCTCTTCAGTTTTTAAACCATTCACATTTGCATTGGCCCAGAGACCAGTTCTCAGTTGTCTTCTTTGTTCCTAGTTGTGTTACTATTATGAAGACCTCATCTAGTCTCATGACTGAAATACTATTCAATATGCTAATGGCTCTCAGAGTGATATTCCTAACTCCCATCTCTACCTTGAACTCTTGTTCTAACTTGTATCTAACTGCCTACTTGACATCTCTGCTAGGAAGTTTAATTAAAGGATATCAAACTTAACATGTCTCAGATAAACTTTTGATTATCCCTCGAAATCTATTTCTTTGGTATTTTTCTTCATTTAAAAAATGGCATCTTTGTGCTTCTAGATCTTCAGGCGATAACCCTGAAGGCATTCTTGCATTCCTGTCTGCCTTTATACACCATATCTAATCTGTCAGCAAATCTTGTTGACTCTTTATATCTAAAATAAAGCTACTCTTTCCACTTTTACTATTGCAGTATCCTGCCTAGCATTTAGTCTGTTCTCAACACAGCAGCCATTGCGAGTTGTTAAAACACAGTTGTAGCTTACTACTCCTCTCCCTGAAATCCTTCTGTGGTTTCCCTGGAGTTTACAAGGCTGAACATATTTGTGACATCCTTTCTGATAAATGCTCTGTTTTAATTAATCCTTATTTAATTTCTTATTTTGCCACCTTACTAGACAGGAAAGTGTTCAAATAAGACATTATTTCCATTTTAAAAGTAGTGCCTGCTACTTCCTCCTAATAAGAGTGATCCTGACATTACTATTGTTCTTGTTAAGGAATAAGAGGATGATCTAGGCAACAGTGGATAGCCTACGAGGTACCTCAGGAACACATTTAGTTAGTTCATAATGACTATCTCATTTTGATATTGCTAATCTGTGTCACTGATCTTACACTCTCAGAAGAAAATGGAAGACAAAGCATGTTCAGTTGTACCTTGTGTCTAAGATAGTATAGTGATGGTGTTTCTGTTAACTCAATGAAAAAAAGGAAAGAGAGCCAAATGCATTTCTAACAGATACAAGGTTAAATCAAAGGTAATGTGTCTGGTTAAATAGATAAATAAAGCTAAACATTACTTATGCACCTCTAAAAATATTATTCTTTTTTTTTTTTTTTTTGTAGAGACAGAGTTTCACTTCATGGCCCTCGGTGGAGTGCCGTGGCGTCACACAGCTCACAGCAACCTCCAATTCCTGGGCCTAGGCGATTCTCCTGCCTCAGCCTCCCGAGTAGCTGGGACTACAGGCGCCCGCCACAACGCCCGGCTATTTTTTTGTTGCAGGTTGGCCGGGGCCGGGTTTGAACCCGCCACCCTCGGTATGTGGGGCCGGCACCCTGCTCACTGAGCCACAGGCGCCGCCCTAAAAATATTATTCTTAAGGTACTTTAAGACACCAAAGTTATTTTAATAGCAAGAGTCATATGCTTCCTGTCAGCTTTTTTGATTCATAGATAATGATTCATTGATTCTTATAAATGTTATTTTAGTCATCATTTGCATGCAAAATTTTGGGATATCGTTTCATTGTTGTAGAAAAAAAAACACTTAAGTCTGTGCACATGGTGACATCTTCCTCATTTGTCTCCCAGCTTCTAGATTTATCCTGCTTAACAGTTAACATCTCCTCATCTGTTAAATTGCCTCTTGTTAGTTCATTGGCATCCGTGTTAGCTGTTAGATGATTCATCTTCATCTATAAATAAGAATCTTGAAAAATCATCTGGTTCCATTATTTTTCTTTGTGAACATTTTAGGGTGACCATATTCAGATGTGAATGCCCTTTAAAAGCTATTAATTTACATTATATATATATATATACACACTTACATGTCTATATATGTATAGATGTATATGTATATGAGCCTGTGTATAGATCATCACACACACAAAAAAAAGTCTCTTCCATGTGGTAGAAATAATTTCTACTTTGAATATCATTTCTATGTTACTTGAGAGTTCAGGTAAGTAGAATAAAATATACTAGTTTAGTAACTTGTATTGTTACCTCTACAGAAGATAAAAATAAGGCAATGAGGGCAGCACCTGTGACTCAGTCAGTAAGGCGCCGGCCCCATATACCGAGGGTGGCGGGTTCAAACCCGGCCCCGGCCAAACTGCAACAAAAAAATAGCCGGGTGTTGTGGTGGGTGCCTGTAGTCCCAGCTACTTGGGAGGCTGAGGCAAGAGAATCGCTTAAGCCCAGGAGTTGGAAGTTGCTGTGAGCTGTGTGATGCCATGGCACTCTACCAAGGGCGATAAAGTGAGACTCTGTCTCTGCAAAAATAAATAAATAAATAAATAAAGCAATGAAAGTGAGGGTAAAAGAGTTGTACAATAGTCAAAAGCAAGTTAGCATGTCAGGGCTGTTAAGGTGAACTGCTGAAGATTGACTCATAATATTCTTTCCTGTATGGAGATGAGATAAAATTTGATCTCCTGGGGGTATTATTTTAACCTCATTGACTAGTCCACCTGCGATGTCCCATTTTAGTATTCAACATGAGGACATTTTTCTCAGAGGAAGGTGGGAAATCCAGAATTTCCATACTGAAAATTACAAAGGGCATGGGGAATAGGATAGCATTTTTCATTTTTTTTTTTTTTTTTAATTTTTGAGACAGAGTCTCAAGCTGTTAGCCTGGGTAGAGTGCCATGGTGTCACAGCTTCCAGCGACCTTAAACTCTTGGGCTTAAGCAATTCTTTTGCCTCAGCCACCCAAGTAGCTGGGACTACAGGCGCCCACCACGATGCCCGGCTGTTTTTTGGTTGTAGTTGTTATTGTTGTTTGGCAGGCCCCGGCTGGATTCAAACCTGCCAGCAATGGTATATGTGGCTGGCATCAGTTACTGAACTATAGTCGCCGAGGCACATACTTCAGTTTTTGAAAACATCAGAGAGATATATCTCAATAAGATAAAGAAATTTGCTCTTGGGCGGTGCCTGTGGCTCAAGGAGTAGGGCGCCGGTCCCATATGCCAGAGGTGGCGGGTTCAAACCCAGCCCCGGCCAAAAAAAAAAAAAGAAATTTGCTCTTTGTACTTTCCTGTCTATCATTCTATATGCATTTTGTTACTTTAAAAATAATTTTATTTTATTTTATTTATTTATTTATTTATTTTGCAGTTTTTAGACATGGGGCTGGCTGACTCCTTTGAGCCACAGGTGTCGCCCCAAAATAATTTTATAATATTTGTTCAGGCTGGCATATAATCAGCAATCTCAATTACATCTGTAAGCTGTATTTCTTACTATTAAAGAATTCCTTCTATTTTGATAAAGAAACCATTTCAATATAAATTGATTCAGTTGGGGCTAGTAAGAGGAGAGTAATTTTCTTTTCATTTCTTGTATGTTTCTTATGCTATGCTACCAACAAGGCCAAAGGAAGTGGAAGTACAGCACAGACTCACAGGGTCAGTGGCAGCCGGGCCACTTGACACTGATCACTTTTCTCTGATATTAGAAATACACGTGGGCTACTCCATGAAAACCTCAAATGTGGTTGTAACCTTTGATGTAAGTGAACTTTATAAATGCTTTTAGGAATGCCTCAATAGTCACTCTTTACCAGTATATCCCTCCAGAGGCCCTTCCAGAGAGTTCTCTCCACTGGGGCTTTCCAGGAAGTAGAGAAGGGCAGCTACTGTGAGGCACCTGTATAAACAAATATGTTACTTTTTCATTCCCTTTTCCTTACCTTACTTCTTCCCTTTGTCTCAGGTTTTTTTTCCCTTTCTACGGTAATTATCCTATATAGTCTACATCAATCATACAAATCTTTTTTCATTTTTCTGTAACAGCATTATTGACCTATAATTATAACATAATCCTATTACCCATTTAAATTGTACAATTCAGTAATTTTTAGTTTATTCACAGATACCCGCAACCATCACCACAGATAATTTTGGGTCATTTTCATCCTCTCAAAAAGAAAGCTGGTACCATCTCTTTTTCCTTCCTTCACACATCCCTAAATAACCACTAATCTACCTTCTAGACTTTGATATGAATGGACTCATATAGTAGATGGTATTTTGTGATTGGCTTATGTCACTTAGCGTGATGTTTTCAAGGTTCATCCATATTAGGGTACATATTGCTACTTCATTCCCTTTTATGATTGGGGAATAAACCATTGTATGGATATACCATTATCTGTTTAAACATTTGTCTGATAATTAGGCATTGGATTATTTCTTCCTTTAATCTATTATGAGTAATGCTTCTATATAAATACTCATACATAAGTTCCTGTGTGAACATATGTTTTTATTTCTCTTCGTTATATATCTAGAAGTGGAACTATTGGATTATATGGAACTTTGTTTCATTCTCTGAGACAAATTGACAAAGCAGCTGTCCCATTTTACATTTCTGCTAGCAGTGTATAAATGTTCTGGTTTCTCTGTTATTGCTAACACTTGTTGTGATCTGATTTTTTGATCTAGCCCTCCTAGTCCATATGAAGTAGTATATCATTGTGATTTTGATTTGTAGTTCCCTGGTGAGTGTTGATGTTGAGCATCTTCTCATGTGCTTATTGGCCATTTGGAATTTTCCTTGGAGAAGTTACTATTCAGATCATTTGCCCATTTTTAAAATGGATTATTTGTCTTTTTATTAATGAGTTGTAAGAATGCTTTATATTCTGATATATGATTTGTAAACATCCCCCCCCCTTAAAATACATTGTATTTGTGCCTCTGAACCTTTTTTCTTGATGTTCCCTTTCCCTGGACTAATTTCTGCACTTCCCATGTGCAGTTCCTTTTAAACCATTTGTCCTTAGTCTAAATGTCACATCTTCAGAGACGCTATCTCCACCTTATCTACCATATATGTCTTCCCTTGCTGCTTATCTCTCTCCCTGGATCCCTGTTTATTTCTCTAACATTTATACCTGATATTGATATTATATGTTTGTTTATTGTCTGCTGCCCTAAAATGTAATCTCTATGAGGCAAAGATGCTGTTTTCCTTAGGTGGTAGGCAGCGATACATAAATATTTATTGAATGAATGGATGACTCGCCATTGGATTTCTTCTCTTTTTATTTTTCCCGTCATTGGGAAAATGTCTACTAGATATTAGAATCTTTTTCTAGGCTAATTTGAACTGTAAATTTAGGAATTTTTACTCATTCCTACAATGACCTCTTATCTCACTCATTTTCTAGAGCATGCATAGCTTTGGAGTTAGAAAGCTTTTGAGCTAGACTTCTGTGTATATTATTCATGAAGTAGACACCTTTATTATAGTTCTTTTATCATTTACAAAGTGGTACTTTATGGCACATAAAAGGTGTACATTGTTAGCATTATATCCCATTTTTCACAACTGAAGAAAAAATCAGTAAAAAATGCACTGCCTTTTATTCTGTGAT
This sequence comes from Nycticebus coucang, assembly GCF_027406575.1. Classification (NCBI taxonomy): domain Eukaryota; kingdom Metazoa; phylum Chordata; class Mammalia; order Primates; family Lorisidae; genus Nycticebus; species Nycticebus coucang. Next base: position 98,201,753 of record NC_069784.1, on the reverse strand, counting down.
TACTTGAAATTTTTCCTTTTATTGCTTCAGTAACTTACTTTACTGCTTTCTCCAACACATTTCTACTTATCTGATAGGAAATTGATTTTCTGCCTGGCAAAACATTCTCTTTAAAATACGACATAAAAGAGTAAATTCCATGGTGATAATTATTCCTTTTAATGGAATGTACCAAATTATATTAAAATATTTGTTGTCAAGTTCAGGTATTTTTATTCATATATTTTAGATGATATTCTATATGAGAGAATAGATCATTTTTAAGTTAATAATATATAAGATATAAATATATCCCTCTATAGTATCTTTTTTATTTAATTTTTTTGCCTCGACATGAAATAGTTTTTCTTACTTCTAGTTAAATAGGATAAAGAGGGAAGAAATAATACAAAAGTGAAGCAAATTCTAGTTAGAACTTGTTTTCACAGCTTGTAAATCTTAAAGTCTAAGTGAATTCAGTATAAAATGTGTTAAATCTTTAGGTACTATGTATTAATCAAATGTCTGTGAGAACTATACTATGTTTTTAGGTAAGTACCACAAATTTAAGCCCCTATATCATGCCTATATTATTTACATATCTTTAGCTACTTTATAAAAGTGAAAATACAAACTCCTAGCAATGTTAATATATTAATATGTTTGGAACTACAAGAGGCTTTTTGATAAGTATTGTATGCAAAGTTTATTTTGAACATTTTATAGTTACAGAATACCATTTATGGAATAGTTAGATAATCATTTTACTGTACTTTGGTCACTGAGGGAACAAATATTAATATTAGTTAAAATTTCTGTGGCTCAGTCGGTAAGGCGCCGGCCCCATATACCGAGGGTGGCGGGTTCAAACCCGGCCCCAGCCAAACTGCAACCAAAAAATAGCTGGGCGTTGTGGCGGGCGCCTGTAGTCCCAGCTGCTCGGGAGGCTGAGGCAAGAGAATCGCTTAAGCCCAGGAGTTGGAGGTTGCTGTGAGCTGTGTGAGGCCACGGCACTCTACCGATGGCCATAAAGTGAGACTCTGTCTCTACAAAAAAATAAAATAAATAAAAAAAAATAACAAAATTTCTAAATTATAGATGGGACCAGAGAATAAGAGCACCATACGATGCATTTCTGGAGTTATGCAGTGTTCAGTGAGTGGGTAACGAAGTTTATGGGTTATATACAGTGATAGTCTAAGGAAAATAGATCATATGCTAGTTTAGGTATAGTAGAATGACAAACGATAATTCCTCATTTTTTTAACTCCACTGACTTCTCTGAGAGTAAATGTTTAGTTATCAAATATTAAAGAGTAAATATAAAAATAAAAGTGGTATGATAAATCCAAAATAAGGAATAGCTTACATAAAATGTAAATGTCATATTTTAAGAATCTATAGTTGTTCGAACAAAATAAACACTTATAAGAATTAAGGTATTCCCAAATTTAGAACCAGAAAGGTGCCTAAATTTTTTATATTGGTTTTCTATGCAATTGCTTATTGGGTCTTTCAGGTCTTCACTTGTTGAAATAAGAGTAAAGTCAAATGATGACTATGTTAATATAAATGGAAGGAGGTAAGAAGAAACACAAATGGTGATCCAGTGTTACACAAATAAGCTTCAAGATAACAGAAGCTTGACTAAATTAAGCCATAAACTCTCTGGCTAGTTTTTGATGGCTTCCTTTTGTTATTTTCCTTTCGTAGCATCTGTTATGATACTGTATATAAAGTGAGCACTCAAAATTACTAAAATCCTAGGAAGGAATTTTTTTTTTTTATTGTTGAGGATTCATTAAGGACACAAAGAACCAGGTTAATCGATTGCATTTGTTAGATAAAGTCCCTCTTTATCCAAAAGGAGTGTCACACACTGTCACCCCCGGCCCACCTCCCTCCTTACCTCTCTCTGTTCTTCCCTTCCTTCACCCCCCACCCTCCTTTCCTCTCTCTGAAAGGTTTTTTGGTGGAAATAGCACATTTTCTTTTGTATTTATATTGAGCTTACATTTTCTTCTCCTTGAAGAGAAATTTCTTTCTATATAGCCCTTTTCTTCATAGTCTATAATAATCTTACATAACATAATCTTTGTTTCTATATGACCTTTTAAGAAAAATTATATAGGGCGGCGCCTGTGGCTCAGTCAGTAAGGCACTGGCCCCATATACCGAGGGTGGCGGGTTCAAACCCTGCCCCAGCTGAACTGCAACCAAAAAATAGCTGGGCGTTGTGACGGGCGCCTGTAGTCCCAGCTACTCGGGAGGCTGAGGCAAGAGAATCTCTTGAGCCCAGGAGTTGGAGGTTGCTGTGAGCTGTGTGAGGCCCCGGCACTCTACCGAGAGCCATAAAGTGAGACTCTGTCTCTACAAAAAAAAAAAAAAAAGAAAAATTATATAATAACATTTTAGTAACATACTATTAATAGTATGCTTAATTTAGTCACTTAAATAACTTTCAATAATACACACATTTACATACATGCGTGTATATCAATTTTTATATATAACAGAATGTATCCATTTTAAGAAATGTTTGAATATTTACAAATATCAATACGTACATAACCATCATCATAATCATGACTCCACACTATTTTTTTCATGACTCCACACTATTTCTCTTGTCTTCAATTTCTTTCCACACAGCTACAAGGCAGTCCCTGATTTTTTCCCATTACTGTAAATCAGGGTTTCTCAGCCTCAGCACTACTAATCTTTTGGGTAAATGTTTGCTGCAAGGTGGGCATTGCTGGCCTGTGCATCGTTGGATTTTTAGCAGCCTCCCTGGCCCTCACCTGCTAGAGTAAATCTCCTCCTCCACTGTTTCACAGAAGGGTCTATAGACATTGCCAAATGGTGCCTGGGAAACAAAACCATGTCAACTGGAGAACCACTGCTATAAGATTCGTTTTCCTGTTCTAGAATTTCATACAAATGGAATTATATTGGATACATTGTTTGTACCTATTTTATTTGCCAGTGTCATAGTTTGAGATTGAACCAGGTGTTACATGGTATCGTTTAATTGTTTCTTCTCACTGAGATGCCAATATTAATAAACTACAGTTTGTTTAAAAATCTTTTGTTTTTTTAAATCCCTATAAATTGCTGCTTTTAAGTCTTTCCTCTCTCGTTCTCTTTCTCTTTTTTAAACATTATGTGTAGCAAGGATTACTGTCACACTCTACTTATTGGGCCGGAGATTCTGGTGGTGTTAGAGAAAAGGTTGCCCCTCATGCAGTGCACTACCTACATTGGTGAGGTTGGTGGCCTCAAATCCAAGCTGTTAGTGGCCTCTGCTTTTAAGTCTCTGACTGATAATTTTATCTCAGTCTTTTGTGAATCTATTTCTATTAGATGATTTATCTGCTGTTATGAGTCATATTTTCCTTTTAATATTTATGGTTTTTATTAGACATTGGACTTTATTCACTTTACACTGAGTGTTCGATTTTGTTGTTTTTCTTTAAAGAGTAGTGGAAATTATTTTGGCAAGCAGTCAAGTTATCAAATTACTTGTGGGTCAAGTTGATCTTTCAAGGCTTTCCTTTTTGTGTTAGGGTAGATATAGAACTGTCTTCATGACTAATTCTATTACTAAGATACAACCTTTCTGTTCCCTATGTGGGTTGACTAGTAGTATTCCCTACTCTGTTCAGAATTTGGACATCTCCTAACTCTGTGTGTTTTCTGGGAATTGTTCAGTGTACAAGTCCCTGCTCTTCTTTGCTCCATCTTGTGGAATTTCACCCTTATCCTGTACAGCTGATTATTCAGCAACCAATTTAACAGATATGTAAGCATATATCTGGACTTATTTCTCTGTTCTTTCTCTCCACTATTCTAATCCACAAATTTTAGCCTTTCCAGTCTCTCTGTAATTTGGTATCTTTCTTCTCAACTCAGCAAGACTTGGCATTCTCCTTCCTGTACAGTGAATTGAAAATGTCTCCAAGAAGAAAACAGGCAATCATAAAACTCACCTTATTGGTTTCCCTTTTCCAGACATCATAGTCCTGCACTGCTTATTGGTTAATATCTGAAACAGTGGTTTAATATATTTCATCCAGTTTTCTAATTGTTTATAACAGGAGAGGAGGGCTAATTCCAATTTCCCCATCATGAATGGCAGCAAAACTGTTTTTTAATATTTTTTTCCTGATTATAAAAATAGAAGTGCACCATATGGAAATTTGGGGGAACATGGAATTCTGTGTGTTTTTACATTTATTCTAATCATTATCTCTAATTTAGAGTTGTTATAGACCTATGATATCTATTATGGAGGAAGTTCCATTTCCCTTTCCTTTTGTCTACACATCAAATGACCTTTGCTGGAATACCACCATTAGCCTCTCTGGACTCCTCACTTACTCTACACAAAGGAGGAATTGTTAATAGAGGAATTTGGGAGAGGGATTGTAAAGTCTTGTATTAGCCTACTTGTAAACAGTACTTTTAAGTTAGCCTATTTTTAGGTTATTTTTCCCACTTTTTTTTTTTTGATAAATTTTCACTTTTTCACCCTCGATAGAGTGCAGTGGCATCATAGCAACCGCAGACTCTTGGGCTTAAGTGATTCTCTTACCTCAATCTCCCAAGTAGCAGAGACTATAGGCGCCTGCCACAATGCCAGCCTATTTTTAAAAACAGGTCTCGCTCTGTTTCAGGCTGGTCTCGAACCTGTGAGCACAGGCAATCCACCTGCCTCGGCCTCTCAGAGTGTTAGGATTACAGGTGTGAGCCATAGCACCCTGCCTTTTGCACCCGTTCTAACAAGAGCTGTCAGAAGAGGCCCTTGTTTTTGTGACCTAATAGATTTACAAGATTCAGTTCAGTGGCCCAGATCCAAGCAGTGGTGCCTAATTTAGCTGTTTCAGTACTAATGCTGACACTGCAAACTCTACTTAATCTACACCAATCGGCTTCTCAGTCCTAAATTTGGAGGAGGAAATAATGGAATTATTTATTGTTCCATCAGTCCCAGTGATATCACAGATTTCATGTTTTTCAGCTTACATTGTACCAAATCACTAAATGTTTTCGAGTGTGAGGAATGCAAATTGAAAAGCATACACTCTCAATGATGGCTGGGGAAATAGTAACCAAAGTATAATACAGGTTGCAAAACTCTCTCTCTAGGAAACTTTTGCTCAGCTGTTTCTAGCTTAGCATTTCTTTTTTAATAACAATAACAATATTTAATATAAGGACTAGAAACAAAAACCTTGTAAAGAATGAACGAACATAAATGCATTTAGAAAAGAAATCTGAGAATCGCTGCATCGAAATATTAAGCAATAATAGAATGCTTTGACTCTGAGATTCAGTATGGAGTCATCAGTTAATTTCTTCTTCTTTTTTTTAAGTCTCAAAAAATAGGCAACTAATAGTTATAAATAAAGTAAAAGATAATTTCAAAAAACAGATCATGCCAAATCTCATAGACAATAGAAAAAGAAGGGATACTTCAAAATCATTCTACTTGATCTGGGTACACCTGATATTGAAATTGGAGAGAATATATTATTATAAAGGGGAAATTACAAACACATTTCACTTATAAATGAGTATGCAATATCCTAAACAACATATTAACAAGTTGAATTAAAAAGTAATGTTTAAGTAATGTACTTTATAGCTTAGCATTTTTTTATTGCCTCATATCTAATTTCCAGGTATCTAAACTGGGTCCATTAGCCCCTCTGACAACTGACAAATTCAGGAGCATACCACATCTGCTGTTCAGTGCTGTTTATAGTTACAATTCCTTGTGTTCTTTTCCTTAGAATGAGATGATGAGAAAACAAAATAGAATAGCAAATGTGAAATGAGAGAGACAGAGGAAGAGGAAGGGAAAAAAGATAATAGATTTACAAATAACTGATAGCCGTGAAACAGCTACATGAACATTATTTTTGAAGGAGGTAAAAGACAGGCTTTCACATGAATAGAAGAGAAACAAAATAGACGAGGAAACAAAGTTAAAAAAAAACTGTGTTTATCTTTGCAGTCATGTGCCACTACTGATTCTTATTAGGCTCTAGGTATTTTATTCTTAGGAATAAGAATTTAAATATTCTAAATAGAAGCAATAAAAATCCCAATTCAATGATGTTGAAATAAGTCTTTAGCTAATTTATATCAAGATATATTTGACATTAAAACTTTGTTAACAATAACATAATTTTCAATAAAATTATCAGCTTTATTGCTATCTCTTGTTTAAAGTCTTAAGTGCTTTTATTAAAAAGGATTATTTCTCCTTTTATTTAGTGCTTATAATTTTTCTCTAGTTACTGCTTCTGATTTAGTAATAATGAAATACTTCTCTGTCATTGTAGTCTTGATAGTCAAAGAGAATATGAAGATTAGAATTACAGATTTACAGATTCTTTTAATAGAACAGCATTTTGATTTATTTGTTTTTGTAGGGGTACATCTGTTTGTGTATGCATCTATATATTCATGTTTTGTATGAAAAAATAGACATGTGACTTTGATATAAGAAGACTTTTGTGACCTAAATGTCAAAGAGGGAAATATTTACATAAATTATGACTATATGTATAACATAACTTTATATATGATAACCATGAGGACCATATGGCAAAGCAGCTTTTTTAGGGCTAGTAAAACTGAACTTCAGATCATAGGAATGATATATATTGATTACAATATCATTATAATCTGTGTGTATATGTGCATATACATGTAGTATACGTACATATGCTTCATATGACACATAAATTTCATGAGGGCAGCAACATTATCTTGACTATTATAATAACCACATGGGAAGAACTCCATATGTACTTCCTAAAAATAACTTTTTAAAAATTGAATGGAAAAGATAAAATAGTTTCAGTATGCTAGAAAGACTATTTGATTTGTAAAACTTATAAGAATAAGCACTAGATTATTTTATTATAATTTTATTCATTAAAGAAAGGATAAGAAATTATCCTGATAGTATATTGACCACTGGTATATTTGCTAGCCTAAAGTAGAATTGAGCAGAATGATTTTTTAATGTTGTCAATGTTCTCAGACCACATTTTAGGGCAGAAGCAATCAAACCTTTGAACTTAAAAATTTTGAAACGTTCTTATCCCCTTTGTTCTCTAAAATCTCTTTCAAGAGAAGTGGTAAAGAAAAAGGTATGAGTTCATATGATAACTGATTCTCCCCCATATTCTTTTAGAATATAAGATAATGTGTATCTTTTCTTCTTTGAATTTTTGCATACATTTATGTCTGTATGAATACATATGCATATATCCTTTCTTAATACTAACTCCTTATTTAATGTATTATTCACTGATTTTTTTTTAAATAAAAAAATCTCATGAGAGTACTTGATGTAAAATTATATAATTAAATGGAAGTTGCTATGTATTTATAAGATTACTTAGAATAAAAGTTTTATTTTGGGCATAGAGTATCTATTTAGTCCCATTCATTATTTCAGTGTAGGAGCATAAATACTCCACTTCTGTCTTCTTAGGGTCCTGACAGGTCCTGCATGTTTTATTTTGTATGAAAGTCCTCATAGGGAATTGAAGACTTAAAAAAGCAGTTATTTATATAGTAGTGAATTGAATAAGAAACAGTAAGCTGTGAAAATGTGACTAAATTATGTAGGAAGGCTTAAAAGGTAAGAGCTATTATAATAAGATCTATACAGACTCTAGTCTCAACTTCTCATCCTTGAAGATAAGGATTTTTTTGTCTTTCGTCTGGAATAAGGAGAATGTTTTCATGTGGGAATTTTATTGTCCATTCATAAGAAATAGCATGAAGGTCAAAGTGATTTTCTTGCACCTGCTGTTTTTCAATATTAACTTAAATAGTCACTATGTCAAAATACAATGTTTTAACCCCTTCATCATAATAAGTTTTTTAAGAAATCTAAATGATTTACTAAAGGTTTTATACACTATGCTTTAAATGAATGAAATCGCACGTGAATGTACATGAAGAAGTATAGCCTTCATGTCAGTCTAATTTATTGAAATCCTAATGTTCACATTATCTGTTACACCAGATACTTGGTAATGAGCCATGTTTGTATAAGAAAAATACTTTCAGAATTATGTTTACAAACCAACAATCCGTATTATAAGCTTTTCAAAAATTGATAATCCATTTTTTGAGCTCTTAATAAATTTATTAAATAACAATTTATAGTATCAGATGTAGTTACATAAAAATATGTTTTCCTTTGAACGCCATAATATATTCCATACTTTTTCTGGAATTGACAAATGTTCACATACTTAATATTAATACGACTTTTCTGTAATATGTAACATGTCTGTATCAATAATATAACATGTTATCTTTCTTACTAGATAATGATCTTGGCAAGCTTTTATTATGCTTCAAAATGTCTGATAAGCAAACTGAGTGGATAGAAAACTGCCGAAGACAATTTTGCAAAATGATGAAGACGAAACCTGATATAATCAGGGGAGGTGGTGAGTGCATTATTTTCATTGTGGATTTTTTTTCCCTTTGGCAGAAAAATTATTTCAATAAAAGTTTTATGGTTTTCATGTTTGTTTTATGTGTCATAGAATTAAAAATGGGGTATAGGGGAAAGTTTGTGTAGTTAATTGTTGGAGAAATTTTATTTTCCAAGAGTAATGATATATATAATATATACATACGTATGTATGTATGTATGTATACTGTCAACAGACTAGAAGCCTTACTCTGTAAAATAATTTAAAAAGGTTTATTCTGAACCAAATTTGAGGATCATGACCCAGAGCCACACCCAAGAAGCTTTTAGCAAGTGGATTCGTTCTCATGGGGTTACAGTTAGGTTTAATCATGCATTTCAGGGAGATGAGAATTACAGGTAAAGCCGTAGATCAGTATGTGAAAAGCATGCATTTATTTAGCCTGACAAGGTGGAATACCTCCAAGCATGGGCTTATAGGCTAGGAGTAGGAGAAAAGATTCTTTAGTTGAGAGCACTGCCTGTGCCTCAAGAAGTAGGGCACCTGTCCCATGTACTGGGGGTAGCGGGTTCAAGCCCAGCCCTGGCCAAAACTGCAAAAAAAAAAAAAAAGACTCTTTAGTTGACAGTTGGCTGAAAGAGTTAGGCTTCATCTTATAGACTAGAAGTCAGTAAAAAGGAATGCTTGAGTTAAAATGAGGGTCTGTTAATCAGAGACATACTATAGGAATATGCTCAGACTCAAGTGGTTTGTTTGCCAACGATTTTAATGGCACATGAACTTTATGGACACCCTGTATAAATTGAGGAATTACAGGTATGTCTTGCATAGCCTTAGGCCTGTTATGAGTCATAAAAGACATTTCTAAAAAGGGGGTGCATGATGTGGTATATCTGATCTCCTTTCTCAGGGCTAGTGTCTCAGCTTTAGATGATATCCTTCGTCCAGTGAATCAGCTACTGTGGGAGAACCTGCAGATTTTACCTGAATATACGCACACGCACATGCGCGCACGCGCGCACACACATATATGCAAGAAATCAAACATTACTTTTCAATGTTTGAGTATAAAGTGAACAGTTAAACTATGTTTTATCCCCCCAAATATTTATAAAATGTCTATTTTAAACATTTACCTTTTTTTACACAATAGAAAATATTTAAGGCTCGGCACCTGTAGCTCAAGCAGCTAGGGCACCAGCCATATACACTGGAGCTGGCAGGTTCAAACCCAGCCCGTGCCCGCCAAAGAACAATGTCAACTATAATGAAAAAAATATCCAGGTGTTGTGGTGGGTGCTTATACTCCCAGCTACTTGGGAGGCTGAGGCAAGAGGATTGCGTAGCCCAAGAGTTCAAGGTTGCTGTGAGCTGTGATACTACGGCACTCTACCCAGGGCCACAACTTGAGACTCTGTCTCAAAAAAAAAAAAAAAGAAAAAAGGAAAGAAAATATTTAAAATAGAATGTATCAGTGGGTTTTGCACATACCAAAAGGAACAGAATAAATTAAGAAAGCAACAACTTGGAATGATGTTTAGTTTAAACACAATAAGTAAATGTGTGTTTCTGAGTTTATCTCTGTCCAACAGGGATAGTGATAAGACAAAAGAGAATATCACCTGTTTAACCATTATTCATGCCTTTGAAACCATTAAAATTGCATTCTGTTTGAAATCTTGGTATTTGGAGGCACTTCCCACAAGTGCTTTGTTACCTTGATGCTGTCTCCACTATTAGACTGCAATTTGCTAAAGGAAATTAGAAATATTTTACCCCCAAATATGACATTTTGAAATGCTAGACTCACTAAAGAAACCTCAAGGTCTCTCTGACTTTCCCCACCCCCCATCTTTGACTCTCCCAGTATCACTGAAGTTTCTTTATCTGCCTGATATCCAGACTCACATAGAAGAACCAGGAATGTGACCTGAACAGACTGTCTTAGATAAGGTTCTGTCTCTCTGAATCATTTAAATTACAAAGGGAAATATTTACCAATTAATCTCTTTTCCCTATCCATCCTCCCTAGTAATCCTTTATTCCTCTTGAACAGGATTCCTTCTTTTCCTCCTCCCATAACCCATGTCACCAGAAAGGCATATAAGCTTCTGAATTGTTAGGAACTTGAACACTTTTGAGGGTTCCTGTGTATATATGTTAAAATGAATATGGACAACTTTTCTCTTATTAATCTGCTTTATTGTGAGTTGCTTTTTCAGTGAACCTTCCTAAAGTAAAGGAGAATTTTTTTCCCTTCGGCACTAATTTCAAAAACAGATCTGTCTAACTTTGCAAGGCATGATCTATTTGCTAACAGAAAACTCAGTTAATTGCTCTTCACAGCAACCTTATAAGATAGTCCTTGTTTTATGGATGAGGAAACTGAGGCTCAGATATTTTAGGTAATTTTCCCAGGTCCCAGCAGTTGAGCCAATATGTGAACCTAGACAACCTGTATGTTCTGTATTGCTTTGCTACACTATTTCTTTGTACTTCCTTTTTGTGCCTAATGTTTTACACATGGGAGATAAACATTCATTAAATAAACACAAGCTGAACACTGGTTTAGCTAGAATATGGTGTAAATTTAATATCCAATATCTTGTTTGTTATCTGTAAACTGAGTTGAACTAATTTTGAAGATAAGCTCAATGCAAAAATACTAAACAAATGTAAATGCTTTTGAGAGATAGGCATGCTTGCTATGTATGTTCAGAAGACAGCAAGGATCTCCAAGACCCAACTAAGGGACTAAGTGGATATCTTGCCTTGGTGCTCCTCAAGCAAACTGCCCCAACTGGAAAGAGGGATAAGGGTGCCATCTTAGTGCTGCCCCACCTAACACCTGCCCTGAGCAACTGACATACCCTGGGGAAGGAAGAACCCCTGCTGATCTGCAAAATAATGTAGGGAATCCCCCAGCCTCCAGGCCTTGCAGCCCAGGCACAGTAGGATTTGGAAAGTAAACTAGAGTAATCTAAGGTTAATTATCATGTCATTAACTGTCTATTAAGGTGGTTCCATGGTGGTGTCTTAACCCCAGGGGAACCATATCCTGGCAGTATAAAACAGGACCCCAGACCATTACCAGAGCCTTTTTATCAAGACAAGGGGACCATTGGTAATCTGTGGTGAATGTATCCTGCTCTATAAAACTTTCTCTTCCTCAGTTAACTTTGTTTCACACTTGCCTTGTTTTTGGTGGGTCTGGTCACTCTTTGGCCAAGAGCATTCCAAGAACTGAGAACACAGACAACTACCTGCCCCCAACATATGTGTGCATACATGCACATGTTAACTCATGTGCAATCTGGCTCTGTAACTTGGGTCAACTTGGGTTTTACATATGAGCAATTGATAGCTAAGAGAACAAGATTTTTCAGTTATCATCATTTATCATGTAGTTAGTTTCATTGTCAAAACCACAAGACAGTTTGGCCTATGTCCAATTGCTCATCACATATAGATCCAATTATTGAGATGAGAATTGCCAAGGAGGAAAGGAATTTTAAATAGGATAAACATCTTGTTGGGAGAACAGGAGAAGCTGCCTCAACTCTATCTCTCTGTCTAATGGAGATCATGGCCTTTTTTTTAAAGGAATGGCCTCCTGCACAATTGGTATAAATAAGAAGGGGCTACTTGCCTGGGGCATGTTGGGGGGGAGATGAATCTTGGCAACAGGAAGTCTGCCTGAGGTAGATTTATGAGGAGAGAGCAGCTGTAGTAGTAATTGGTCCTGAGTCCAGTGAGAGCAGCAGCATCAACCCAAGAAACCAGGAACTAAAATCAACTGAGCTGCTCTTTTGTGAAGATTGGGGAGAAGAAAGAACAGCTGCCACATTCTGGATCATCCTGCTCAGCATAAGTGCTGAGAAGGCAGAGTGACAGCATGGGACATTAGTAGCAGAAAAACTATTCCCTTCTGGAATACAGGCAAGTTCATAGTTCTGGGAAGCAGATGGCAGGCTGCCTGTCAAATATTAGGGGAGTAGGGTTCTGCAGCCCCAAGATCCTAAATTTGCTGAAGACCATGAGGATCCAGAATGGTGTGGCATTTGGGGGGTTGGCTATGTAACCAACTGCACCTCCACTTTCCAGGCCAGTGTAGCCATCACTGGGCAGAGCCCGCAGCCCTGCCAAACAGATTAGGGATATCCTGCCCCCACCATGGATAATTTTCAATTGCTTCACAATCTGGATCATGGGGGCATGTCCCCCACCTCAGTGATAGAGGATACATAGTTTCCAGAGGTAGGCTGCAGGCTCCTTGATGGTCAGGCACATCCTCTGGCCTGGGGCATTGTTCACTGGGGCACCCACCCTACCCACACAGTGCTTGCTTCCAGAATAGGAAAACCAGTTCCAATCTCCTTGACAACCTGCCACAAGATGTTATGAAATTCAATTTCCAGCCTCAGAACTTCATGTCCAAAAGCAGCTGTGTTTTTAGTAATACTGCAGCACCCCTTGGATCTTAGAATTTTTTTTAACCCTCCATAAAAAGAACATACCCAGAATCAAAGAAAAAGAAACTACACATGAGAAAGGTCCAACAAAAAATCACTGCCTCATGAACTATCAAACCAGATCATCTCCCACAAGGGATGACAATGTAGCTACCTCATAAGATTACAACTACAAATTAACTACGGAAATAACAGAAAGGGAATTCAGATTATGGATGTCAAAAACAATGAAAGGAATTGAAGGAAAAGTGGGAAACCAGCATAAGGAAATCCAAAAATTGACCCAAGAATTTAATGAAAGATAGGGCAAAGTCTCCAAGGATCTAAACACAATTAGAAATGATAGAAAGGAGCTAAACAAATTGAAGGAGACTTTCAAAGACTTTCAAAATATAATAGAAAATTTCAGTAACAGATTAAACCATGGAGAAGAAAGAAAATCAGAGCTCAATGACAGGGCTCTCGAGCTACCCCTATCATTTAAAGATGCAGAAAAGAAGAGAGTAAAAGCAGAGCAATCTCTTAGAGCATTATGGTACAGCATGAAGCATGCAAACATACAAATTATAGGTATCGCCAAAGGGAAGAGAGAGTTCCAATAGCACCGAAACCTTAGTCAAGGATATTATGGCTGAAAATGTATCTATTGGTATAGATCAGTCATTCACTTGCCTGATACACACAGCTCTTATTTACTTGGGGCAAGAAAGAGATTAATAGATTATTTATAGTTATGCTACAGTTCTAAAAAAAAAAAAAAACATAAATGTGAACTCACCTGATGATTTTATTATCTATTTTGGTTTACATAAAATAATTAAATGTTTGTTTATAACTTTTTAAATGTGATACTTCTTGAAGCAATCTCCAGGATGAAGTCCAGACTTCCTCTTGCATGTCTCACAGTAGAAAACAGTTTCTCTCCTTTCACCTTTCTCATTTCTTTTGCTGCAAACCATGCAATCCTGTGTTAACTTTTTTAAAATTTGTATTATAAAATGTATCTTCCTATTTAACCTTTCCTCAGTGTCTGAAGATGGTGGTCTTCCCTCTTTCTTGAATTTCTGTTCCTCACATTGCTCATAAGCTGAGTGATGAGATTTCTCCTGTAAAAAAGGTGTGTCTAGACTTTTTCTCCACTCTTCTTATCTAATGATTAAAGAATGTACCTGCACTTCCACCAGCCAGAAAAATAATTTTTTCCACTATTTGTAGGATCTTCTTATGAATTCTTAATATCCACAGTACTTGCCAGGGTTCTGCCCGAAGGAGCAAGGTCTGTTAAGACCTGTGGATCTGGAGGCAACTGACTGAAGAACTATAAAGTTAGAAATGATCAGAGAAAAAGAGACAAGACACACAAAATAGAATTTTCAAAGATGAGAGCATAGGGGACCCCTGCCCATTTGTGGGGTTCTGACAGTAGCCCCGAGTGTCAGTTCTCTGCTTTTATTGAAGGCTATTTGCTCATTAGCCCAGAGGGTAAGCTCTGAGGAAGGGAATAAAGACATCAGCAGTTTCTCTGAAGAAGCATATCAGCTCTTACTGTGTCTATTATTAAACTTTAAGGGTCTGAACACTCTTGAGAAATCCAGAACCTGAGCCTTGTGTGGGGACAGACTCTTATCTGTGGTCGTACACACAGATTCCTAGGGAGGTGTTACTCTCCTCTAGTTTACTGCAGAGTAAAATGCCTCTGGTGTCAATCGCCTCTGAAGAATCAGTGGGAAAGAGGAATCTTCCTCTCATCACCACCACAGAGGGTCTTCTTCTACCATAGCGAGATAAGCCTTTCTACCCATATTTCAGGGCTGGAGCTGTTCCTTTGATCTTTGCCCCAGTCAAATACAAATTTCCACATGGGTATTTGTTGTGAGCATCAACTAGGCAGGAACCGGCCTAGTTAATGTTTCTTGCTAGGCCTTGCACACATCTTCCTCTGTTGGCAGAGTGCTTACAGACCCAGCAAGGGTGTTAGTAAGCTATATCTCCACTAGCCAGACTTCTAGGACAAGCAGGAAACTTGCTTGGATAAGAAATTTAGCAGTGACTGGTTTAAAGGTAAACTGGCTGACTTTCCTTTGTTCTGTCTCACTCAGCTTACTTTCTTATTTTCCCCTTTTTCTGGGGGTGCTTTCCCTTGCCCAGAATGGGGTTTTTGGTTCCCATTCTGCCTGCAGTACTCATCAGCTCTGTCCACCCTTTCCTTAAACTTGTGTTCTAAAATAACTGTTGGTTTTTCAAATTTAACAGGTTGTTTCTTTCCATAACTTGTGATCAACTGTGTTTGAGGACCAAAGAATGTACTCAGCATTGTAACTAATCTCTTATCTTGGAATGAGAGGCAGATCGTTTTTGTATCACATTGATAGGCACATAATTCATATTCCTGAAGTTTTTTTCTTCAGATTAGTTGTCAATTCACTTCTAGAAGCCATAACTTTTCCTGTTATGTGTACTTTCATTTATGCAATTCCTGAGCAAGTTGAGAGCTTGTGTAGAACCTATTAGTGTAGATGTGATAGCCTGAACCACTCATATATGCTTGCAAAACTGTGCCAAATGAATTACTGTTTGAGATGTAGATGGCAAAGCAGGACTAATAACACTTTCCGTTGTTGTCTTTCCATAATAGGGAATGTGAGAAAACACAATCATTTTCTGAAACTCACAGGCACGGCAAAAAAGCCCCACTTTGTTATAGGTTTCTTCGGATTGTAGCAATGGAATTGAATTCTTCCTCTGAAATCTACTATGTCCTTATCTATGGCCACATTTCTTCCCAGTACATAAAATTCTTTGCATTATTTTCAATGTGCGCACTAACATTCTTCACCTTGCTCCCATGGGTATTCACACTCCCTTGAGCTGTGACATGAGGAACTAAAGGATCCAAAATATTTGGGGGAAAAAGGAGACAAGAGTAAATATCCTTGAATAATGGGGTTTGATTTAACCAATCTTTGTTAAATTAGTCAACTAATTACACCTTCAAATTCAGAGCCATGTTATATATTATACCAAAGAAAGCCTTCATTTTTTTCTGTTGAAACATCCGTCCAATGTGCCACATCTAGTATTTTGTTAGTAGAATTACCTTCTGTTTTATTTTTCCTGCTGCATACGTATTTGTCCCAGTCACAATTTCACTAATAAAATCATTTGAGAAAAAGAGCTAGAAATATTCAAGTTCAGATTTTGGCTGAGCACTTTGAGGAAGGGGGAACCTTTGTTGTGTGACAGAGTATGGGAGCTTTATAAGATACTATTGCCATCACAATAAACTTTCCAACTACTTGTTACAGGTTGTATATCATTGTCCCTTTTTCTTCATCACTAGCTTCAGATTCACTGGAACTAATATTGCTGCATGAAGAGTGTCTTCATGCTCACTTTTATCACTAAACTCTTTTTCAACCTCAGTGTCCTCAAACATCTATGTTGCAATTTTATTGTCACTTACATGCCTCCTCCCTGACGTTTTCCCACAAGCACGACCACGCAGATACAACATTAAATCACCTATTCACATCAATGCACACTGCCAGCTAGAAACAAAGTATAACCAGCACCATCTGTTGGATAGAGTTCATACTACATGAGGAAATAAATCAGACTCCAACAGCAGTGCTAGTGAACAAATACAACAAAACAAATAGTGTTGGATATTTTCTGACATGAGGGCTAACCAGGAAAATCATTATGTCTGAGGAGGTCCATCATCAGATTGGGAAAGGCTAACCTGTGTTTTTTTGTTTTTTTTTTCATTCAACACTGGGAAAGAAAACAGTTGGACGATTTGCTCCATTAGGTTGAATTTCAAATATATTCTTGGGCTACCTCACTTTTTAATCATCATGTTGCCAGATGCAGTGCCATCTGAGAACCAGATATAGGAGGTGAGTATTGATAAAGGAGAGGTGGTCTGAGGAAATGGCAGGCTGTTGTCTCAGAGACTATCTCTTGTCCTCTGCTAACTGAGCAACTTACCAGAGGAAGGGATAAAGGGGGGTGGCCGCAGAAAGCAAGCTTTGAGCAAGTCATCATGATTTGCTTGATGGTTATTAGCAAACAGTATATTCTCTGATGTATCTTCTGATCAGCAGTCTGAGGTTTACCTATTCCAGACCCTTGATCTGTTTTTCCTCAAGGCTGTTTTGTAGTCTTGTGCCTGACAGCTGTGTAAGCAAGCAGCAAGTTAATTGCAAATGTTTAAACAGAGCAATCCAAAAGCATACTGGAAGTAATAGCCATAGTCTGAATGGCCCTTGGCAGGTACTTACATTCAGAGTATAAATCATGCGATGGTTCTACTTTCTTTTCTCCTTATGTTGTCACAAGGCTTTTCTATATCCAATTGACCCCTAGAATTTTCCTGAATACCCTAACCTAACCTCTTAATGTTAATCAGTTTATAAACAATAGATTCAATAATCAATTCCAGACTTAATATTTACTAACATTTTACATCTGTCTTTCTATACTCAACTTCCTATAAAAATAAACCTTTGTATTTTTTATATTATTTTCTAATCAGTATTTACTTACTAATAATCTTTTATTAGTGACCTAAAATTAATTTTATAGTTTAAATGTATTAGAAGTATTTTCCTAATTTTTTTACTAATTGATTTAGTTCCTATCCAGGATTCTAGTGTAAGATTCATGTAATTTGAGTCAGTCACCATATAACATGTACACCATGTCCAACAGACAATATTGAATATACTTTATAACTGTAATACAGGGTAGCCATAAAGTTTGCATGCAATTTAAAATAGAGTGAAATTTAAAATTGCACACAGACTTTATGGCCACCCTGTATATTTTGTATAACTACATAGAACCTTCAAAAGATTCATGGAAAAATGTGTATTACGAAAACATTATAAATAAATTTTTTAAAGTTTTCATATCAGCATAACCTTATACTTATTAGCTATAACATATATGAATAGGATGTAGTTTAAACCACTAAAAAGGATAAGATACCATTTTAAAAGGAGCTCTTAACAGAGCAACACTAATTCTGCTAAAATTGAGGCAAGAACAAACATCAAATTTATGGTGAATCTTGAGTGTAAGAATGGTGAAATCATAGGGACTTTTCAAAGGTTTATGGGGACAATGCCCCAAAGAAATCAACAGTTTACAGAAGGATAACTTGTTTTAAGAAGAGATGAAATAATGTTAAAGAGGAAGCCTTCAAGAGCAGGCCATTTACATCAACTTTCAAGGAAAAAAAAATCATCTTGTCCATGTCCTAATTAAAGAAGATCTGTGATTAATAGCAGAAGCAATAGCCAGCGCCATCCACATCTCAGTTGGTTCACCTTACACAATTTTGACTGAAAAAGTTAGTTAAGCAAATTTTTCATTCAGTAGATGTCAAGATCATTATGCCTAGATTGGCTGCAGACAAGAGCACAGCTTTCAACAGAAATTTTAACAAGTGAGGTCATCAAGATCCTCAAGCATGTCTTTGAAGAATTGTAATGGGAGAGGCAACATGGCTTTACCAGAATGAAAGACAAAGCAATGGTGACCAAGGTCTAATCAAAGGAGTGGAATAGTCAAGAGCAAAAGTCATGGCAACATTTCTTTGTGACATGCAAGGCATTTTGCTTCATGACTTTTCAGAGGGCCAAAGAATAATGTCTGCTTATTCTGGGAGTGGCTTTTAGGAAATTAGCTAATGTGTTAGAAAAACACTTCAGAGAGATTCCCCAGAGAGCCCCTCTCCATACAATGATGCTGCTGCTCTTTACTCTCACTGACCAAGGGTAATTTTGTGAGAGTTTTGATGGGAAATCACTAGGCTTTTACCTTATACTCCTGATTTGGCTCCTTCTAACTTCTGTTTCCTTATCTTAAAATCTATAAAGGGCACCCATATTTTTTTCAGTTAATAATGTGGAAAAGACTACATTAACATGGTTAAATTCCAAAGACCTCAGTTCTTTAAGTATGAACTAAGTAGCTGGAATTATTGCTACAAAAATGTCTTGTAAGGATGGATCCAACTTGATGGATCTTATGTTGAGAAATAAAGTTATATTTTTTATTTTTATCTTTTAATTCCATTTTTTTGCAAACTTTTTGAAGGCCTCATGTTTATCTTTCAAATACCTAAATTTTAATGATTAAGACTCTAAGAGCTTTTTCTTTAAGTTTATCTCTTTGTCCTTTTGAACTCTTTTTCTATTTTTTTCTGTTTACCTCTCAAAAAAATGAGTGACAACATTGAGGACTTCAGGCATAATTATTCTCATACTTTCCCAAGGGGCTGTTTCTTTGAATGGAAAATGATGTTGGGGAAAAATGTGATCATCAGCAATGCATAGTAGTTTGCTCCACCTAATTATTCAAGATAAAAAGAATAAGAGTCCTCTTAAAAAAAGAAAAAGCATGTGTTTTTGTATTTCTCATTTAATTTTGCCTACATTTAAGCAACTTTTTGTGCACAAAGAATTTAATTGTACTTGCTACGTTGTTTAAATTTTAATGACATTTTCCCATTTGTTTGATTTTTTTTTATTGTTAGGGATTCATTGAGGGTACAATAAGCCAGGTTACACTGATTGCATTTCGTAGGTAAAGTCCTTCCTGCAATCCTGTGTTGCCCCCAAAAGATGTGGCACACACCAGGCCCTACACCCCTCCCTCCTTCCCTCTCTCTACTCTTCCTTTCCCACCCCTCCCTCCTTCTTTCTCTCTCTGCTCTCCCCTTCCCCCACCCCCACTGTGACCTTAATTGTCATTAATTGTCCTCATATCAAAATTGAGTACATAGGATTCATGCTTCTCCATTCTCGTGATGCTTTACTAAGAATAATGTCTTCCGCTTCCATCCAGGTTAATACAAAGGATATAAAGTCTCCATTTTTTTTAATGGCTGAATAGTATTCCATGGTATACCTATACCACAGCTTGTTAATCCATTCCTGGGTTGGTGGACATTTAGGCTGTTTCCACATTTTGGCGATTGTAAATTGAGCTGAAATAAACAATCTAGTACAAGTGTCCTTATGATAAAAGGATTTTTTTCCTTCTGGGTAGATGCCCAGTAATGGGATTGCAGGATCAAATGGGAGGTCTAGCTTGAGTGCTTTGAGGTTTCTCCATACTTCCTTCCAAAAAGGTTGTACTAGTTTTCAGTCCCACCAGCAGTGTAAAAGTGTTCCCTTCTCTCCACATCCACACCAGCATCTGCAGTTTTGAGATTTGTGATGTGGACCATTCTCACTGGGGTTAGATGGTATCTCAGGGTGGTTTAGATTTGCATTTCTCTAGTAGATAGGGATGATGAACATTTTTTAATATGTTTGT
Organism: Nycticebus coucang; assembly: GCF_027406575.1. Lineage (NCBI taxonomy): Eukaryota > Metazoa > Chordata > Mammalia > Primates > Lorisidae > Nycticebus > Nycticebus coucang. The sequence goes on along the minus strand of NC_069784.1, from coordinate 98,181,499 downwards.
TAGCCATTCGTCTGTCTTCTTTAGAGAAGGTTCTATTCATGTCTCTGGCCCATTGATATATGGGATTGTTGGCTTTTTTCATATGTCTTAATTTGAATTCTCTATAGATCCTAGTTATCAAGCTTTTTTCTGATTCAAAATATGCAAATATTCTCTCCCATTGTGTAGGTTGTCTCTTTGCTTTGGTTGCTGTCTCCTTAGCTGTACAGAAGCTTTTCAGTTTAATGAAGTCCCATTTGTTTATTTTTGTTGTTGTTGCAATTGCCATGGCAGTCTTCTTCATGAATTCTTTCCCAGGCCAATGTCTTCCAGTGTTTTTCCTATGCTTTCTTTGAGGATTTTTATTGTTTCATGCCTTAAATTTAAGTCCTTTATCCATCTTGAATCAATTTTTGTGAGTGGGGAAAGGTGTGGATCCAGTTTCAGTCTTTTACATGTGGATATCCAGTTCTCCCAACACCATTTATTGAATAGGGAGTTTTTCCCCCAAGGTATGTTCTTGTTTGGTTTATCAAAGATTAGGTGGTTGTAAGATAGATTCCTTTCCTGGTTTTCTATTTGATTCCAAGTGTCTATGTCTCTGTTTTTGTTCCAGTACCATGCTTTCATGACTACTATGGCTTTGGAGTACAGCCTAAAATCTGGTATGGTGATGCCCTAAGCTTTATTTTTGTTACTAAGAACTGCCTTAGCTATTCAGGGTTTTTTCTGGTTCCATACAAAATGCAGAATCATTTTTTCCAAATCTTGAAAGTACGATGTTGGTATTTTAATAAGAATGGCATTTAATAAGTAGATTGCTTTGGGAAGAATAGACATTTTAACAATGTTGATTCTTCCCATCCATGAGCATGGTATGTTCTTCCATTTACTAAAGTCCTCTACTATTACCTTTCTAAGGATTTTATAATTTTCTTTATAGAGGTCCTTCACCTCCTTCTTTAGGTGTATTCCTAGCTATTTCATTTTCTTTGAAACCATGGTGAAGGGAGTTGTGTCTTTAATTAGCTTCTCATCTGTTATTGGCATATACAAAGGCTACTAACTTGTGGACATCGATTTTATATCCTGAAACATCACTGTATTTTTTTGATGACTTCCAAGAGTCTTGTGGTTGAGTCTTTGGGATTCTCTAAGTATAAGATCATGTCATCAGCAAAGTGGGAGAGTTTGACCTCCTCTGCTCCCATTTGGATTCCCTTTATTTCCTTGTCTTGCTTAATTGTGTTGGCTAGAACTTCCAGCACTATGTTGAATAGTGAAGGTGACAGAGGACAACCTTGTCTGGTTCCAGTTCTAAGAGGAAAAGCTTTCAGTTTTACTCCATTCAGTAAAATTAGCTGTGGGATTGTCATAGATAGCTTCAATCAGTTTCGGAAATGTGCCACCTATGCCTATACTCTTCAGTGTTCTAATTAGAAAAGGATGCTGAATTTTATTGAATGCTTTTTCTGCATCTATTGAGATGATCATATGATCTTTATTTTTGCCTCTGTTAATATGGTGGATAATGTTTTTGGACTTGCATATGTTAAACCAGCCTTGCATCCCTGGGATGAAACCTACTTGATAATGATGTATGATTATTTTGATGATAAACTGTAATGTATTGGCTAGGATTTTGTTGAGAATTTTTGCATCCATATTCATGAGTGAAATTGGTTTGAAATTCTCCTTTTTAGATGGGTCTTTTCCTGGTTTTGGTATCGGGGTGATGTTTGCTTTGTAGAACGTGTTGGGGAAGATTCCTTCCTCCTCAATTTTTTGGAATAATTTCTGCAGTACAGGAATAAGCTCTTCCTTAAACATTTGATAGAATTCTGGTGTGAAGCCATCTGGACCAGGGCATTTTTTTGTTGGAAGCTTTTTAATTGTTTCTTTAATCTCGGTGCTTGAAATTGGTCTGTTCAGGAGCTTTATTTCTTCCTGGCTAAGTCTAGGGAGAGGGTGTGATTCCATATATTGATCCATTTCCTTCACATTGTCAAATATCTGGGCATAGAGTTTCTGGTTCATAGAGTTTTCAGAGATGATCTCTTGTATCTCTGTGGGATCAGTTATTTCCCCTTTATCATTTCTGATTGAGGTTACTAGAGATTTTACATTTGTATTTCTAGTTAGTCTGTCCAGTGGTTTATCTATTTTATTTATTTTTTCAAAAAGCAACTCCTTGTTTCATTAATTTTCTGAATGATTCTTTTGTTTTCAATTTAATTGATCTCTCATTTGATTTTGGATATTTCTTTTCTTCTGCTGGGTTTAGGCTTAGATTGTTCTTCTTTTTCCAATTCCATAATATGGCTTGTGAGTTTGTTTATGCACTACTCTCTTTCTGTTTTCCAAATTTCGGCATCTAAAGTGATAAATTTTCCTCTCAAAACTGCTTTTGCAGTATCCCACAGGTTTTGGTAGCTTCTGTCTTCATTGTTGTTATGCTCAAGGAAGTTAATGATTTCCTGTTTTATTTCTTCCTGCACCCATCTTTCGTTCAACTGAAGGTTGTTTTATTTCCATGCCTTTGTGTGGGGTTGAACGTTTTTGTTATAGAGTTCCACCTTTAATGCCTTATGGTCTGAGAAGATAGGAGGTAAAATTTCAATTCTTTTTATACTGTTGATATTTGTTTTGTGTCCCAGGATATGATCAATTTTGGAGAGTGTTCCATGGGGTGATGAGAAGAATGTATATTCTTTATCTTTGGGATGCAGTGTTCTATATGTGTCTATCAAGCACAGTTTTTCTAGGGTCTCATTTAAATCTCTTATATCTCTGTTTAATTACTGTTTAGACGATCTGTCCAGCTCTGTAAGAGGAGTGTTAAAGTCCCCTGTTTTATAGCATTATCAGATATATGTTGCTCAGACTGAGTAAGGTCTGGTTCAAGAATCTGGGAGCATTTAAATTGGGTGCATAAATATTTAGAATTGAAACGTTTTCTTGTTGTATTTTTCCTTGACCAATATAAAGTGACTATCTTTGTCTTTTTTGACTTTAGTTGCTTTAAATCCACATGTATCTGACAATAAGATTGCAACTCCTCTTTTCTTCTGAATTCCATTTGCCTGAAAAATTGTCTTCCAACCCTTGACTCAGAGTTTTAATTTGTCTTTTGAAGCCAGGTGTGTTTCCTGCAGATAGCAAATGGATGGCTTGTGTTTTTTAATTTAGTCAGTCAATCTGTGTCTCTTCAGTTGGGAATTCAAGCCATCAACATTTATTGAGATAATTAATAAGTGTGGTAGTATTCTATTCATTTTATTTTGTGAAATTCCACTGCTTAGTTTTATATTTTGCATCAGTGTGGAAGTTAGGTTCTGTCCTTTAATTTCCGAGTTCTTACTTTGCTGCTGATCCATTGTGATGGTCAGTGTGTAGAACAGGTTAAAGTAGTTCTTGTGGAGCTGGTCTTGTTGTGGCAAATTTCCTCAATGTTTGTATATTCGTAAATGATTTGATTTCTCCATCAATTTTAAAGCTTAGCTTAGCAGGATATAGGATTCTGGGCTAAAAATTGTTCCTTTTTTAGTAGATTAAAGGTAGATGACCATTGACTTCTTCCTTGGAAAGTTTCATTAGAGAAGTCTGCAGTCACCCTGATGGATTTGCCCCTGTAGGTCAAGTGGTGCTTACTCCTGGCAGCTTGCAGAATCTTTTCTTTTGTCTTGACTTGGGACAGGTTCATCACAATGTGTCTTGGAAAAGCTCCGTTAGAGTTGAGGCGACCTGTGGTCCGATATCCCTCTAAAAGGAGTGTGTCTGAATCTTTGGTGATATTTGGGAAATTTTCTTTTATAATATTCTCTAGTATGGCTTCCTTTCCTCTGGGGCATTTTTTTTCCTCTTCTGGGATTCCTCTAACTTGTACGTTGGAGCACTTCATAAAGTCCTATAATTCTGTCAGTGAACGTTCTGCTTTCTCTCTCTTCTTTTCTGCCTCTTTAACTATCTGAGTTATCTCAAGAACTTTGTCCCCTACCTCCGAAATTCTTTCTTTTGCATGGTCTAACCTGTTGCTGATACTTTCCATTGTGTCTTTAAGTTCCCTAATGGACTGCTCCAGTTCCTTCATCTCTGCTATATCATTCCTATATTCTTCATATCGTTCATCTATTTGATTCTGTTTTTGGATTTCTTTTTGGTTATTTTCCACTTTATTAGCAGTTTCCTTTATTGTTTCCATCATTTTCTTCATTGTTTTCATCATGTGTATTCTAAATTCCCTGTCATTCCTAACATTTCTTTATAGGCAGAATCCTCTGCAGTTGCTACCTCATGGTCCCTTGGCAGGGTTGCTCTGGACTGGTTCTTCATGTTGCCAGGAGTTTTCTGCTGATTCTTCCTCATGAGTGATTTCTTTTATCTGTTTCCTTGCCCTAATTTTCCTTTCACTTCCTCTTGCTCTTTAAGTTCCCATGCCTGTGGACTAGGGTTTCAGTGAGTCCCAATCCATGTCACTGTGGGATCCCTGTGGTGGGTGAGGACCCAGTTGTGGTGCTGGCTGTGGTGCAGCATGGCTCGGCTCTGTTGTGTGTGGCTCCATGCCCGTGCTCCAGCAGCACTGGCTGGGCCCTCATTTGTTTAAATTTTAATTTTGCCTCCCAAATTTTAGACTTTTCCTATGTGAGATGCCATGGAGAACATGAACATAATCTTCCTGCTGCATTCTTTTTTCTGATTATTATGAATGGCATCTACCCTGTCATCAAGAAGAAAAACCTAGTTCTCCTTGACTTCTCCCTTTTACCACACAAGGACTCTTACCCTCACAGTCAAGGCCTTACAGATTTTATTCTTAAATATGTCTTTAATTTGTTCTTTTTTGTTTTTATCCTCTGCCATTGCTTTAAGTATTCATCATTCAGTTAACTGAACTATTATTGTCTAATATGTGATCATTTTATGAAAATCAGAAATTATAAGCAAGCAAAATGAAGAACTGAAATTTAGTATAATTTTATCTTTTATTATTATTTTTGTTTTTGTCCCAAATGAGTCAATACTATTTAAAAATTTTTTGTTTTGTTTTTTGTAGAGATGGGGTCTTGCTATGTTGCTCAGCTGGTTATGAACTCCTGACCTCAAGTGATCTTCCTGCTATAATCTCCAAAATTTCTGAGATGACAGGCATGAGCCACAGTGCTTGGCCCATGCTATTTTTCTTTCTTTCTTTGTTTTTCTTTTTTTTTTTTTTTTGTCTATGCAGTATTATACAGATGCTCCTCAATTTACAATGAAGTTATTTCCCAATATATTCATCTTAAGTTGAAAATATATTTAATAATTTTAACCTACTGAACATCATATAGTAGTTTAGCCTAGCCTATTTTAAATGTTCTTAGAATATTTACCTATATTTGCCTATACTTGGGCAAAATCACCCAATACAAAAACCTATTTTATAAAAAAAAGTGAATATCTCACAGTATTTATTGAATACTGTATCAGAAGTGCAAAACAAAATGATACATATGGGTACTCAAAATGTGATTCTGAATGCATATTGTTTTTGAATCACCATGAAGTTGAAAAATCCTAAGTTAAACCATTGTAATATAGGGACTATCTATGTGGCTTTTTCTATTAATATACATACTTCTACAATGTAATTTTAAAATCTACTCATTTGATTCTATGGATATGATTCCTTATAGTGCTTTATTTCTCTTGGTTTAGTCCTTGGGACCCTAGCGAGTGAGAATTAATTATCACATTTCACTTTGAACATTTAGTAATATCTTTAATTTAGGTTACCTGATATTATCAAAGCACTAAGTCATTAGAAAGATAAGAAGAATATACTGGAGGTACAGATTGGCTGTTCGGTATAAGCAGAAACAAAGACATTGAAGTTCATTAGGAAAGCATTAGAGGAGGTAGTGATGATAACAAAAGCCTGAAGCATAAAAGGAGGATACACAATAGCTGATAGTAGAGGACAAAAGCCATCAATTCATTTATTCTCCCATCCATTCCCCTTTGTGTGCATTGTCATGCATCACCCTGGATCCATGTTCAGAGGCATTCTTCCAGTGTCACCTGCACCATCATGTGGGTCTGTTACCAAAGCTACTTTTCTCATATCCCCTCTTTTTGGAATAGCCTACAAAGAAAAGGAGGAATTTAGCACAATTCCTAATTATTCTGTCACCTAAATTCATCTGGGCTTCAGCTAAACCAATATATTTAAATGATACCATGAAAGATACTGTATATTCATAGACTTAAATTTGCTTATTATCTACATAGAGCTATTAAACAAATGTACTTGACACAATCAGATAATTCTCCAAAACTCAGTATCAATTTCATGGTGCACAATATAAGAATAAAAAGTAACTTCGAAGAGATTAAGAATTAAAAAAGAAAAGTTTGTGTGTGGTGGTTTGATTCATATGCTGGAATTCACATCCAACATTTAAAATCCCTACGTAATAAAGTTTGTTTGTTTGTTTATGAGATAGAGTCTCAATCTGTTGCCCAGGCTAAAGGACAGTGGTATTATCCTAGCTTACAGAAATCTCTAACTCCGAAGCTCAAATGATCCTCCTATTTCAGCCTCTCAAGTTGCTGAAACTACACACATAAGCCACCATGCCCAACTAATTCTTCTATTGTTAGTAGTGACAGGTTTCCTTCTTGCTCAGGCTAGTCTCAAAACTCCTGAGCTCAAGCAGTCTTCCTGCCTCGGCCTCTCAAAGTGCTAAGTTTACAGACATAAGCTACTGATCCTGGCCAATAAAATCATTTTAAATAGGTATAGTGAAGACTTCTTTTGTAAACTAAAGATAAAAATAAAATGTCTTGAAAGAGAGAGAGGACACTGATTTTATATCCTGAGACATTACTGTATTTTTTGGTCACTTTCAGGAGTCTTGTGGTTGGGTCTTTGGGGTTCTCTAAGTATAAGATCATATTGTCAGCAAAGAACAAGAGTTTTACCTCCACTGCTCCTATTTGGATGCCCTTTATTTCCTTCTCTTGCCTGATTGCATTGGCAAGAACTTCCAGCACTATGTTGAATAATAGTGGCAATAGAGGAAGGACATCCTTGTCTTGTTCCATTCTAAGTGGAAAAGCTTTCAGTTTTACTCCATTCAGTATGATATTAGCTATTGGTTAGTCATAGATAGCTTCAATGCCTGTATTCTTAACTGCTCTTATTAGAAAAGGGTGCATAATTTTATCAAATGCTTGTTCTGTATCTGTTGAAAGGATCATATGGTCTTTGTTTTTCCTTCTGTTGGTATGGTGAATTATATTTATGGATTTGCATATGTTAAACCAGCCTTGCATTCCTGGGGCAAAGCCTACTTGATCAGAATGTATACATTTTTTAATGTGTAGCTGTAATTTGGCTAGGATTTTATCGAGAATTTTTGTATCTATATTCATTAGTGAATTGGACTGAAGTTCTCCTTTTTAGTTGATTCTTTTCCTGATTTTGATATCAGGGTGATGTTTGCTTCATAGAATGTGTTGGGGAAGATTTCTTCCTCCTCATTTTTTTGAATTAATTTCTGCAGTATAGTTATGAACTCTTCCTTGGAGGTTTGATAGAATTCTGGTGTGAAGCCATCTGGACCAGGGCTTTATTTTGTTGGGAGATTTTTAGTTGTTTCTTTAATCTCAGTTCTTGAAATTCATCCTTTCAAGAGATCTGTTTCTTCTTTATTAAGTCTAGGGAGAGGGTGCAAGTCCAGATATTGATCCATTTCCTCCACATTGTCAAATTTCTGGGCATAGAGTGTTTTGTAGTACTCAGAGATGATTTCTTGTATCTCTCTGTCATCTGTTGTTATTTCCCCTTTATAGTTTCTGATTGAGGTTATTGGAGATTTTACTTTTCTGTTTCTGGTTAATCTGTCCAAGTTTTATTGATTTTATAAGTTTCTGTACAACTAAGGAGACAACAACCAAAGCAAACAGACAAACTTCAGAATGAGGAAAGATAGTTGCATATTATGAATTGGACAAAGGCTTGATAACTAGGATCTACAGAGAACTCAAATTAATCAACAACAACAACAACAAAAAGCTAACAATCCCATAGTTCACTGGGCAAGAGACATGAATAGAACCTTCTCTAAGGAAGACAGACGAATAGCTAACAAACATGAAGAAATGCTCATCATCCCAAATCATCAGAGAAGTACAAATTGAAATAACCCTGAAATATCACCAAACCCCAGTAAGATTAACCCACATAACAAAGTCCCAAAACTACTGATGCCTGTGTGGATCTGGAGAGAGGGAAACACTCTTACACTGTTGTGGAACTGTAAAGTAATACAACCTTTTTGGAAAGAAGTATGGAGAAGCCTCAAAGATCTCAATTGAGATCTCTCATTTGACTCCACAATTTCACTACTAGGTATCTACCCAGAAGAAAAAAAAAATCATTTTATTGTAAAACAATTTGTGCTAGGTTTTTTATTGAAGCTCAATTTACAGTCTTCAAGATGTAGAAACAACCTAAATGCCTATCAACTCAGGAATAGATTAACAAACTGTGGTACATGCACACCATGGAATACTATTCAGCCATAAAAAGATAGTGACTTCACTTCTTCTATAATATCCTGGATGGAGTTGAAACACATTCTTCTTAGTAAAGTATCACAAGAATGGAAAAGCAATTATCCAATGTACTCAATACTAATACAAAGCCAGTAGATAATCTGATGCATGCCCATGTAGGAGAAAAATTCATTTCAGTTTAAGTTGGTGGGAGGAGTAGTGAAGGAAGTAGAAGTGGAGGGATTAGGGAGCTCTCACTGAATGGGCATGGAGTGGAGGTATGTGGGACATAACTACAAGAGAGACTCTATCTAATCAAAATCAAATATTTTGACTTGTTTGGTTGTACCCTTGCATTAACCTGAAATAAATGTACTTAAAAAAAAAAAAGAGGAGAGAGAAAGAGAGAAACAATACTTGCAGGGGATAAGCAATGCAAATGACAGTGGGTTTCTCATCAGAAAAGACATGACATAACATTATTCAAGAGGTGAAAGCAAAGAATTGTCCACCCAAAGTCTGTATCCATTGCAAATAGTCTTCAGGAATGAAGAGGAAATCAAGACATTCACTTGTGGAGGAAATCTGAGAAATTGTCACCACCAGACCTACCCTAATGGCTCAAGAAAATTCTTTACCTTTTTATAATTTTTTGTTGTTGTTGTTGCAGTTTTTGGTCAGGGCTGGGTTTGAACCCACCACCTCTGGCATATGGGGCTGGTGCTCTACTCTTTTGAGCCACAAGCACCGCCTTACCTGTTTATAATTCTTGCAACATTCTGCAAAGCTGTACTTATACAAAACAGAAATGCTTTTCTTAAAAAGTAAAGAAAAAGAACTAATAAAAATGAGTTGAGAACATTGAGAATAATCCTGTGATCATGGTTACAATAATTTGTAAGAAAAGTGAATAAAATCAAATGGAGTAAAATTGTAGAAGTACTTGCAACCCACTAGTGAAGTTCTGAGGTAGAAAAATAAGAACCAGACTAAGTTCTTGAATAAGTAAGTGTTCATGGAACAGACACCAGGTAGTTACATGCAGGGTAAATTTTTTCAGAGGAAAATTAGACTATATTAATGTAACTGTCATGTGGTCTGATGGTAGGCTAGCAGTGATAGACAAAATTTTTAAAACAAAATAAAGAGTGAATTAATCAGAAAATTTGAATGTTTTCAAACACTAAGCTAGCATGGTGTTAGAATCAGTTATGGTTGTGATTTGTTAGTCTATTAGACTGCAATAACAAAATACCTTGCACTGAGTAATTTATAAGCAATGGAAACCTGTTTCTCACATTCTGTAAGGTAGGAAGTCTCAGATCAAGGAGCCAACAGATTTAGAGTCTGGTGAAGACTTGCTTTCTCCTTCAAAGATGGTGTCTTCTTCCCACATACTCACATGGTGAAAAAGGGGCAAGGCAGCTCCCTTCAACCTCTTTTATAAGGGCACTAATTCCATTCACAAGTGCAATTCCCTCATTACTTATCACCTCCCCAAATGGCGATGCTATTACATTGGGTATTTATTAGGTTCGAACATGTGGAATTGGGGGCGAGCACTGACATTTATTCCACAAGAAGTGGCAAGGCCAAAAGAAAAAGTAGAATCAGTTTCCAAGTATCCATGAATAGTGTGTGTTTAGGGTTTTTTTTAAGCAGACAGTGTTCCTTTTAATATAAAATTATTATAACTATTGGTTTTTTTTTTTTTTTTTTTTTTGGCCGGGGCTGGGTTTGAACCCACCACCTCCGGCATATGGGCCCGGCACCCTACCCCTTGAGCCACAGGCGCCGCCCCAACTATTGGTTTTATAGTCTACAAACTTCATATTCCTCCTGCAGGAAATAGATGTAATTAAAGGCAAGAAGGCCCATAATTTAAAATCCTTAATAGAAATTCTAAGTAGTCATTTAAAATTTAAAAATCTGCTTTAGACAAAACAATATTTTATAGTTTACTTTCTGAGTAGTGACATGCTAGAGTTAAGTTGCTTTTAAAGTTAAGAATTGTTTTATGACATTAATTAATTTTCCTGAGTTCTATATAGTGGAATTTTGAGTGAATTGATAGTGAGTAAGGCTTTTGGTTGTACTGAAATAACTACTTTATAATTATGTAATAGTCAGCTACATTTATGATGGGTTAGAAATGTGCACTAATGAGATAAGAGTCATGGCTTCAGTTACCATTTGTGGATCAATTTTTAGAATTGTTCTTTGACTATACCTTATCTCTGAAAACATCTGGAAATATATTATGCTGTTCATAAGGATTATTGGGCAAAATGAATATATAGGAATCAGTAGAAATCCAGAATCTCATGAAGTATTTCAGTGATGCCATCTTTTCATATAAAGAATAGTATTAGTTTATCAGCCTCTAGTATACTGATCTAATAACATAACTTCATATTTCAAGATTAGTACTTGCCAGAAATCAGTGAGGCTTCCCTGTGACTTTTAAGTTTCAAATTTTCTTATGTGTAGGTCCTTCACAGATCTGATGAAGAGATGTCTCAATTCACTGACATGTGCTTAGCTATGTTTCTGACTGCTAAGCCCAATTTCAGGGACACAATTCAAACAATTGCTTAGCAGTAGGCTATGTTTTTTCCCATTAACACAAGCACTTTACTTAAGTAGACAAAATATAGAAAACATGATTGTGCGAAAATGAGGATAATTATAGTAGAGTTTTAAGTAGACATTTCTATTTAAAATCTTCTTATCTAATCTAATATTTGTTACTAATGTATATTTTGCATCTTAGATTATTCATATCATTAAGAATGATTATATCAAGAACATCATCATTATCCTTTGTAAAATTTATAATCTCATGAGACAATATTAAAATGATTTATGAACAAAGAAGGGTATACATTTAAAATTTAAAAGCTATCACCTGAGTGCTATTAATATATGCCTCATAGAAGAAAGACCTTTGAAAGATTTTTGTAAGCATGGTAACACTTGTAATTATGCATGCAAGGATAGAATCAGTCTAAGCAACTATAAATTTAAATAATACACAAAACTGGTATCCTTTCTGACCCTCAACTATTATGTTCTCATACTTTTTAATACTCATCTGACTTTGAAATCATGATATGATTAGAGTTCAAAGCATAAAGACATTTTATTTTTATCTTAAGCCATTAAAATATTAATATAATGATATAGCTTTTCAGCTGCAATTGTTGAAAAGCATATGTTGTTCCTCTTTGCTTTCATAATTTTCACATGTTGAACACTGATTTTTTTTTTAAAGAATTATATACTCAAAATGTATGTGGATGTGAAATAGAGTTCATTTAATTAATATAGGGAAAGGACCTGAATATAACATGGCACAATTTTGAACAGTTACTGAAGCTTACATCTATGTGGAAGAACAGATAAGTGACTGTACGGATGCATTTGTTTTCAATGAAAAACTCCTCTGGGTTGTTTATTAATTATAATACATCTGCTTACATCCAAAACAAGGGTAATGCATGGGAAGGTTGTGGCACTCTCAAACCAGCCTAGAAAAGAATCATTTTGTTGCTTCTAATCCAGACAGGTCAAGTTTACCTTTGATCTGGTTGCCTTGAATAGATACCATAAGTTGCAAAGTGTATAAGCCATATAGTGTGTTCTGGTTTTTATAAGGGGCATGAGCTGTGCCCTGTTTCTAGTCTTGGCATTCACTAGTTCTTTCCTCTGTTGTGTGAGAAGAATGATAGTAAGCTACTATAGCATAATTAGTGATACTTTTCTGTCTGTTTTGAAGTTATTTAGAAAAGTCTGAAATAATCCTGAGAGGATCTAAAGATTACAGATGATTCTTTTTCCGTTTTACATTGAATAGGTTCTTTGCTAAGCTATTAAAATTTAATTTAAGTTTGGAGCATTGTTATGAATACTAAAACAGTATGCATTCTGAATTGGATCCTCTTAGAAAGTAACTGTGAAGAAGTTCAGATGACTTTTATCTACTAGTCTGTGATTTAAAAATGTATTGTCACGTATTATCCTTGACCTTTATATCCCAATTATTCTCTTGTTTATTACAGCTTTAGTAGAATTACTTGAAAAATTTGTACTTCATCTCACAGAAAGCCCTTCTGAGTGCTGCTTCCCCTCAGTGGAATATACAGGTACATTTTAAACATTTTTGGAGTCTGAAAAATATTCTGTGTGTAAACAGATAATATTTTAAGGTGATACATAATTAAAAAACAAATATGCACAATATTCCCATTATAAAAACCTTTTACTTGGTGGTATATATATTGCAGATATCTTTTATCTCTTTTTCCTTGCAAATGCCTGCATTTTCTTGTATCTCTGGGACTCATTCTTGAGCTCTTTTTTCCTGTGTATCCACTAAAAGTTGTTTTTCCTTAATGTATTGTCTTCAACTTTCTGATTTTAACCTTATCCTCTAAGTGATCTCATCTCATACTGTCTTACCTACTTATCAGATATTGATGACTTCAGGATTTACATCGTCCACTCAATGATCAACTGTAACCTTCATTCTCACATTTCCTTCTGTCTAATAGGTAAATGTCACCTGCATATGCCACAGATCCCCTCAAATTAGTATTCAACATTAGAGACACACACCTATCTGAGCCAATGTGACAAGTATACTAGAATATTCCATAGCATATGCCAAAAGGGCCTAATCTCAACTCTGGCCCCTCCCACTGGTGCCAAGAAACTATTTTAAATGTGTAGGAACTTGCTAAGTAATGCTACTCTCTGAGCTGAAACTGGGCTCTCCTGCCTCCCCTCACAGAAGATCACAGGGGGCCCAGTCTTGGCCCTAGCACCTCCTTGTATAGTTAGGAAACTATCCAGTCTGTGCAAGAACCTACTAGGAGACATGTGCCTGTCTCAACCAGCTTAATAGGCACATGAGGTTACACATGAGGTTACATCCTATAGCAGATCCTAGGGTCCAGTCTCAGCTATTGCAGTTGAGGAACTTCCTAGCTTATGCAAGGACCTACTGAATGATGCACACCTGTCTGAGCCAATCGAGACAGGTCCACCTACCCTGTTTCCCTGAAAATAAGACAGTGTCTTATTTTAAGGTGTGCTCCCAAAGATGCGCTAGGTCTTATTTTCAGGGGACGTCTTATCTTTCCTGTAAGTAGGTCTTATTTTTGGAGGATGTCTTATTTTCGGGAAACAGGGTACTTCCTTCCCACAATAGATTCAGAGGAGCTCAGGCCCGGTATCAGTAGCAGCCTGTCTCACTATACTCGGACTCATCCCACCTGTCTCCTAGGAAGCATGCCCTTCTGGGCCACTGGGATAGCCATCTGGTCTCTGGTCGGCATTCTCACAGAGCCCCATTATTCTAGATCCACTGGGCCCAGGAAGCCAAGTCAACCTTGGATCCTAGTGGGATTTATGGCAAGCCTGAGCATAGACTATCCTCTACTGCTGAGCTAGCTAAAGTGTTCATACACTTAGAGAACTCTACATTCAATCTGGTTAGAATCTGTAGAAATTCCCTTATAGAAGAACAGGCACAGACAAAGCTGGACTGAAAAGACTGAAGTAAACACCTAATCTTTCAATACACAGACATCATTGCACATCCACAAGCATCAAAAACATTAAAGAAAATATGACCTCACCAAATGGACAAAGTAAAGTATTGGAGATGGGAGATATCACAGACCAAGAATTATAAATAACTATTTTAAGGCAAAGATCCATGAACTTTAAGAAAACAGAATTGATTCAGAAAAATTATCAGAGAAATTTAACAGAGAGATTGAAAAAAATTTTAGAAATAAAACAGGAAACCTGGAGTTTCCTGTTATACAATGACTACAATGAAATAAATGAAAAAATCAAGAGAAACTATCAATAGAAAAATTGATCAAACAGAAGAATCAATGAGCTTGAAGACAGATTGTTTGAAAATACAGTCAAAGGGGAAAGAATGAAAAAGAATGAAGTGGAATGAAGAAAGCTTGTAGCCTCTAAGCGAAAACATCAAAAGAGCAAATATTCAGATTATTGGAGTTAAAAAGGGAACTGAGAAAATGAAGGGGTAGAACAATTATTCAAGTAAATAATAAAATTGTCCAGCCCTGGAGAAAGATATACAAATATAGGTACTGGAAAGTTAAAGGTCACCAAGTAGATTCAAACCAAATAAGAATGTCTGAAGAAATTTGATAATCAGATTCTTAAAAGTCACAGACAGCAAATCCTGAAAGTAGTGAGAGAAAAGCAAATAACATATAAGGGAAACTCAATATTTCTGGCAGCAGACATCTTACAGCCCAAGACAGGTATGGGACGATACATTCAGAATGCTGAAGGAAAAAGAATACTATATCAAACAGAGTTATCCTTTAGAAATGAAGGAGAGATAAACACTTCCTCAGACAAACAAAAGTTGAAGGAATTGCTACCAGACCTGTCCTACAAAAATTACTAAAGGGAGTTTTCAAACTAAAATAAAAGGACATTAATATTGATATTTGCACTAATATTATAATCAAATGTGCAAACCACTTGCATCTTTGCTAGTAATAATAAAAAACAAAGCTAGTAATAATAATAAAACTATAAAAATTTGAGATGGGCAGTATAAAAATATGCATTGTGACACTAAATATTCAAAATGTGATGGGAGAAGATAGTTACTATGCACAGTTTTTTTTCTATAATTGTGACACTAAATATTCAAAATGTGATGGGAGAAGGTAGTTACTGTGTACAGTTTTTTCTTTTTATGGTATTGGTATTGGTTTTAAATAACCTGTTATAACTGTAGAACTTTTTTTATAAGCCTCACAGTAACTATAAAGAAAAATGTATAAAATTAATACATACCACCAGAGAAAATACCATCACCACAAAGGGAGACCCTAAGGAAAGAAGAAAGGAGAAGAGGAGTTACACAACAACTAGTTAACAAGTAACAAAGTGGCGGTAGTAAGTCTTTACTTATCGATAATACTGAAGGTAAATGGACTCAGTTCTCCAATTAGAAGACAAACAGTGGTGTGCTGCCTACAAGAAACTCATTCTACTCATAAAAATATATTGACTGAAAGTGAAGGGATAGAAAAAGCTATCCCACATAGATGGAAGCCAAAAAAGTGAAGAAGTAGCAATAGTCATATCAGATAAAGTAGACTTTAAGTCAAAAACTTAAAAAGAGAAAAAGAAGCTCATTGTACAATGATAAAAGGATCACTTCAGCAAGAGGATATCACAATAATTAATATATCTGCACCCAACAGCAGATCACTGAAATGTGTTAAGCAAATATTAATAGATAACTGGAGAGATAAACTATAATATAGTGATAATGGGGGACTTTGCCTAACTTTTGGCAATGTACAAATCATCCAGACAGAAAATTAACACAGCAATGGGCTTAAAAGACATTTATAGGGGCAGCGCCTGTGGCTCAGTGAGTAGGGCACTGGTCCCATATGCTGAGGGTGGCGGGTTCAAACCCAGCCCCTGCCAAACTGCAACAAAAAAATAGCCTGGCGTTGTGGCGGGCGCCTATAGTTCCAGCTGCTCGGGAGGCTGAGGCAAGAGAATAGTAAGCCCAAGAGTTAGAGGTTGCTGTGAGCCGTGTGACGCCACAGCACTCTACCCGAGGGCGGTACAGTGAGATTCTGTCTCTACAAAAAAAAAAAAAAAAAAAAAGGACATTTATAGGACATTTCATCTACTTTCTGCGGAATATACATTCTTCTTGTCAACACATAGAATGTTCTCCAGGATAAACCATATGTTAGGCCACAAAACAAGCCTCAACAAACTTTTAAAAATCCAAAATTGTGTTAGGTATATTTTCTGATCACAGTGGAATAAAACTAGAAGTCAGTAACAAGAAGAACTTTGGAAAGTACAAATACATGAAAATTAAACAACATTCCTGAATAAACAATAGGTCAATGAAGAAGCCATTAGGAGGGAATTTAAAGTTTCTTGAAACAAATGAAAATGGAAAATCAACATGCCTTAACCTATCAGAAACAGAAAAAGCAGCACTAAGAAGGAATTTTGTAACAATAAACACTAACACCAAAAAATAAAAAAAGTAAATATTAAAAAACCTAATGATTCACTTTAAGTAACCAGAAAAGCAAGAAAAAAAAACAAATGCAATATTGGAAATATAAAATCCAAAGACCAAATCCAAAGAGATCAATTGCAAGTAATACATTTGAAGCAGTTATAAATTCTCCTATCAAAGAAAAGCCTAAGACCATTCACTGCTAATTTCTACTGAAGATTTATAGAAAACTAGTACCTAGTCTTCTCAAATTACTTCAAAAAATAGAAGCGAGAATACATTCAAACTCATTCTATGAGACCAGCATGACCCTAGATACCAAAACCAGACCAGGACACAACCAAAAAATAACACTACAGTTCAATATCCCTGGAATAAAATGAGCAGTCTCTGGTAGGATACCATTTTAGAAGTTACTGCAATAGCTCTGGCTTTATATTTGTATGGAACCAATTAAGGCAATAACAGAGAATATATTTTTAAGAATGGAAAAGAGAAAGATTCAATAGGTATACTGACTATGATATGAGTAAAAGAAATAAACAAGGAAGATTTACAGTATTAAAAAAAAAAAAACCCTAGGCCAATATCCCTGATGAACATAAATGCAAAAATTCTCAACAAAATTCTAGCAAACTGAATTTGACAACACATTAGAAAGGTCATCACCATAATAAAGTGGGATTCATCCCAGGGATGCCAGGGTGGTTTAACATGTGCAAATTAATAAATATCATACATCACATCAATAGACTGAAGGACAAAATCATATAAGCATTTCAATAGATGCTGAAAAAGTGTTCAGTAAAGTTCAACATTCTTTCATGATAAAAACCCTCAAAAAATGGCTATATAGTATAAGGATCATATTGCAATGTGATCCATGTATGACAAACCCACAGCTGATATCATACTGAGGGAATATTGAAAGCCCTTCCACGAAGAATTGGAACAAAACAGGGATGCCCACTTCCACCACTTCTATTCAACGTAGTCCAGAAAGCCCTAGTCAGAACAATTAAGCAAGAGAAAGAGATCAAGGACATCCAAATTGGAAAGAAACAGGTTATTTTATCTTAATTTGCAGACAATATGATCTTTTATTTAGAAAAATCTAAAGGCTCCACCACAAAACCATTAGAACTAGTAAATGAATTCAGTAAAATTATAAGATAGAAAATTAAAACAAATGAATCAATAGCATTTATTTATGCTAAGAGTGATCAATATGGAAAAGAAATCAAGAAAGCACTCCCATTTATAATAGCTGCCGAAAGGAAAGAAAAAAAACCTACGAATAAATTTCACCAAAAGGGTGAACCGTCTTTATAAGGAGAATTATAAAACACTGATGAAAGGAACTGAAGAAGACACAAAAAGGGGAAGCTATTCCAGGCTATGGATTGGAAATTAATCCTATTCAAATGACAATACTACCCAAAGTAATTTACAGATTCAATGCAATCCCTATCAAAATAACAATGAAATTTTTTACAGAAATGGAAAAAAAACCCTAAAATTTATATAGAAGTACAAAAGACCCCCAAATATCTAAAGCAATCTGGAGAAAAAAGAACAAAGCTAGAGGCTTTACATTATCTGATGTCAATTTATACAACAAGTCTATAGTGAACAAAACAACATGGTGTAAAACTAGACACATAGACCAACAGAGCAGAATAGAGAAGCAGAAATAAATTTATGCACTTACAGCCAACGCATTTTCAACAAAGGCACCAAGAAGATAATACTGAGGAAAGAACTGTCCCTTTAATAAATGGTGCTGGGAAAAATGAATATCCACTTACGGAAGAGTGAAACTGCAGTCCCACATTTCACCATACACAAAAATCAAAATAGATAGGACTTAAATTTAAGACCTAAATTTGTGCAACTACTAGTAGAAAACACTACAATATATTCATGTAGGCAAAAGTTTTGAGTTAAGACCTCAAAAGCACAAGAAACAGAAGGAAAAAAATAGGCAAATGGGATTAAATCAAGCTAAAAGGCTTCCACACAGCATGGAAACAATGAACAAAGGGAAGATGTAACCTACAGAATGAAAGAAAATATTTATAAACTAACCTTACAAGGGATTAATAAACCAGAATATATAAGGAGCTCAGAAAACTAAGTAGTAAAAAATCAAGTGATTCAATTTTAAAATGGACAATAGACAATTTTTTAAAGAAAGTATACAAATGACTAAGAGGTATATGACAAAGTGCCCAACATCACTACTTGCCAGGGAAATACACAGAAGAAATCGACCTGAAAGGATATTTTGTGAGGAGGACACTACCACCCCACCACCACCCGGAATTGAAGCAACACCAAAAATACATTACTGGGATCTGATCAAACTAAAAAGCTTTTGCACAGCCAAGAGCACAGTAAGTAAAGCAAACAGACAATCTTCAGAATGGGAGAAGATTTTTGCAGGTTATACTTCTGACAAAGGTCTGATAACTAGGATCCAAAGAGAACTCAAACTAATCAATAAGAAAAAGTGCAAATAACCCTATTTCTATGTGGGCAAGAGACTTGAATAGAAACAGCTCTGATGAAGATGGTGCGTGGCCTACAAACACATGAAAAAATGCTCATCATCCTTAATCATCGGAGAAATGCAAATCAAAACCACTTTGAGATATCATCTAACTCCAGTAAGATTAGCCCACTTCACAAAATCCCAAAGCTACAGATGTTGGCGTGGATGAAGAAAGAAGGGAACACTTCTACACAGCTGGTGGGAAGGCAAGCTAATATGACCTTTTTGGAAAGAAGTTTGGAGAAAACTCAGGGATCTAAAAGTAGACTTATTGTTTGATCCTGCAATTCCTCTGCTAGGTATATACCCAGATAATCAAAAATTATTTTACAACGGGAGCAGTGTACAGTGAAGGGGAGGCAGAGCGGCTCCGTGAGCTCCTCTGCACTTTCCCATAGAGAAACCCTGACTGGCCGCACATCAACCCCCCCTGAGGTGAGCTTTGACCCCAAGGATACAAACAAAAGGTACAAAGTCCATCACCAGGTGGACGGGAGCCCCCTCCCCCATGAGAATGGCTCGAAGTGCCCCACAAACAAATGAGAAGAGTTCAAGGGTCCTCCCACTCCACTCCACGAGAGAGACCCTCTAAAAACTGGACTTACCTCCCCTACTACAGTGCCATGGCATTCTCCTGCCAGGCTTAAAACTGTATAAAACTATATATTCTCTACCTGCAAATCTGAGCTCCCAGCACTCCCCTCCACTCTCACTCTGAGGTCTGGAGGCCTGTTCCCCAGGAGTCCAGATTCTTGGGTGATTTCTCGAGGGGTATGCACAGGGCCTAAACTGCGTGGTTAGTGCTGACTCTATGGCATGGGAGTGAGGAGAGGATGGTCGGCTGTGAGGGAACCACACCGGAGCAGCGGTGCCCTGAGGCACAGAACAGCAGCCATCTTTTGGCAACAATAGCGCTCAATCCTGATATTCTGAAGCCACACCCCCTGTCTCCCTGGGCAACCAGAGGAGGCCGGACATTTACTCTGGTAGCAACCACCATGGAACAGATCTGGGACAGAAATGCAGGTCCTATGAGTAAAGTGTTTGCCTGAGGCGGTACCTGCCTAGGTGGAGCACGGGGACTAAAAACGCATGTGCAGAGACGGAAAGTTCCCAGGGCAGGGCTGACCCATAGAACTGCTTTACTGAGCCTAAGATGCACCCGAACCTCAGGTGATCATCAGCCTTTAGATAAAGGAAGACAGGAGGCTAGAACTGACAGGTTACTAAATACAAATCTGCAGGAGCAAAGACAGGGCCTGAGTCACAGGCTCTGGGAACTCAAAACAGCTTCTCTTCTGCAGGGGAACTTAGCAGGGACAGAAACAAATTCCTGCAAAGTTGTTCTGTTCTGTCAGTAACAGTAATCAGGGGTGGGGCTGGAACTGAGTGAGCACCCCCCAGCCTCTATCAAGCGCCTGAGGTGCTCAGGCCTCACCTCCCCCTGCTAGATAGAGGCAGAGTGCAGTTGCCTGGCTGAGCAGAAATAGATTTCCTTGTGATTCAGGCAGGTACAAAACACTGGAGTCTCTGTTCACTACAGTCAACTGCCAGGCTATCAGTGACTGGGAGTGACAGAGGTGCAAGGTGGGAAAGGAGGCATCAACCTTCCCAGACTGATCTATCTGCTGGGTGGGTCCTCCTGACTCCACGGAGCACGCCATATCTGAGTAGTCACCAGACCCCTGCGATCCAGGTGCCAGAGACCTTTTATACTCTCCCACCTGAGACAGGTGCTGACTGAGACAATTGATTTGGACCTTTTGAACTGAGCCAATCACCTGAGGACTATTCAAGTGGTGCCCTGGGTGTGTGGTTGTAGGAAGGTTTGATTTTCCTTTTCCAATTGTCGCTTGCGGGGTGACTTAATTGCTGGCATTTCTCCACAGCTGAGACTTCAACCCAGAGTAACTGTTTCACTAGGGTAGAACAGAGACCAGCTGAAAACAAGACAGAACCACTTAGCCCCACCACATCAAACAGGTCCCCAGTTTCTTAGGCCATAGCACTGTAAGGGTCCTCGACAAAGCTCCAGGGGAAAAATCAAACAGTGTAAAACAATCATGTGGCGAATCAGCGGAAAAACTCTGGTAACATGAATAACCAGAATATATCAACCCCCCGCCAAAGAAAGATATGGCAAATGTAACTGAAGATCCCATTCATAAACAGCTGGCTGAGAAGTCAGAAATCGAATTCAGAATTTGGATTACAAACAAGATTAATAGAATGGAGGAAAATTTGGAATTAGAAATTCGAGGATCAATTCAAAAGTTGGAATTAGAAATTCAAGGAGAAAATCAAAAGTTGTCTCAAGAATTTAACGAATTTAAAGACAAAACCACCAAAGATTTTGATGCACTGAAGCAAGAATTTGCAGCCCTCAAAGATCTGAAAAATACAGTAGAATCTCTACTGGTTAGTGCTGACTCTACGGCATGGGAGTGAGGAGAGGACGGTCGGCTGTGAGGGAACCACACCGGAGCAGCGGTGCCCCACGGCACATAACAGCAGCCATCTTTTGGCAACAATAGAGCTCAATCCCGGATATTCTGAAGCCACACCCCCTGTCTCCCTGGGCAAATCCTTTCTTCTGCTTGCTCCACTCAGAATCTCTCAGAAACAGAGTGGAGCAAGCAGAAGAAAGGATTTCTGAAATTGAAGACAAACCCTTTGAACGCTCCCAAACTCTCAAAGAGGAAGAGAAATGGACAGCAAAAACGGATCATTCTCTCAGAGAACTGTGGGATAATTCGAAGAAGGGTAATATCCACCTCATTGGAATCCCTGAAAGTGATGAAGTGGCCTTGCAAGGCACAGAGGCTCTTCTCCATGAAATTTGAAGGAGAATTTTCCAGACATGCCAAGAGATTCTGAAATTCAGATAGCAGACACTTTCAGAACTCCAGCATGACTCAATCCCAATAAGAAATCCCCCAGGCATATCATAATTAACTTCACTAAAGTTAATATGAAGGAGAAAATTCTGAAAGCAGCCAGACGTAAAAAAATCCATTACCTACAAAGGGAAGAATATTAGAATAAATGCAGATCTCTCTGCTGAAACTTTTCAAGCCAGAAGAGAGTGGTCTTTGACTTTTAATCTCCTAAAGCAAAATAACATTCAACTCCAGATCCTGTATCCAGCTAAACTGAGTTTCTTTTATGATGGAGAAATTAAATACTTTAATGACATTCGCATGTTGAAGAAATTTGCCATAACCAAACCAGCTCTTCAGGATATTCTCAGACCTATCCTCCATAATGACCAGCCCAATCCTCTACCACAAAAGTAAACTCACTCAGAAACTTTTGATCAAACTCCAACTTCCACAGTGGTGAAAGGATTAAAAATGTCCACTAGACTTTCGAAAAACTCAATACCCCCAATTTTACCAGACTTAACAATATTCTCCATTAATGTGAATGGCTTCAACTGTCCTCCAAAGGGGCACAGGTTGACTGACTGGATACAAAAACTCTGGCCAGATATTTGTTGCATAAAACAATCACATCTTACCTTAAAAGATAAATATAGACTCAGGGGGAAAGGATGGTCGTCCATATTTCAGGCAAATGGTAATCAGAAAAAAGCAGGTGTTGCTATTCTATTTCCAGATACAGTAGGCTTTAAACCAACAAAAGTAAGGAAGGACAAGAATGGTGACTTCACATTTGTTAAGGATAATACGAAATATGATGATATTTCAATTATTAATATCTATGAACCCAACCACAATGCACCACAATTTATAAGAAAATCTCTAACAGACATAAGCAACTTGATTTACTCCAGCTCCATAATAGTTGGAGATTTCAACACTGCTTTGGCAGTGTTGGATCCATCCTCCAATAAGAAGCTGAGCAAAGACATTTTAGATTTAAACCTAACCATCCAACATTTGGATTTAGCAGACATCTGCAGAACATTTCATCCCAACAAAACTGAATATACATACTTCTCATGAGTCCACGGAACATACTCCAAAATCCATCACATCTTAGGTTACCAGTCTAATGTCAGTAATTTAAAGGAATAGAAATTATTCCTTGCATCTTCTCGGACCACCATGGAATAAAAGTTGAACTCAGTAACAACAGGAATCTGCATACTCATACAAAAACATGGAAGTTAAATAACCTTATGTTGAATGATAGCTGGGTCAAAGATGAGATTAAGAAGGAAATTGCCAAATTTTTGGAACAAAATGACAATGAAGACACAAATTATGAGAACCTCTGGGATATTGCAAAGGCAGTCCTAAGAGGGAAATTTATAGTACTGCAAGCCTTCTTCAAGAGAACGGAAAGAGAGGAAGTTAACAACTTAATGGGACATCTCAAGCAACTGGAAAAAGAAGAACATTCCAACCCCAAACCCAGTAGAAGAAAAAAAATAACCAAAATTAGAGCAGAATTAAGTGAAATTGAAAACAAAAGAATTATAAACAGATCAATAAATCAAAAAGTTGGTTTTTTGAAAAGGTCAGTAAAATAGATAAAACTTTGGCTAACCTAACCAGGAAAAAAAGAATAAAATCTCTAATCTCATCAATCAGAAACGACAAAGACGAAATAACAACAGGCTCCTCAGAAATTCAAAACATCCTTAATGAATATTACAAGAAACTTTATTCTCAGAAATATGAAAATCTGAAGGAAATTAACTAATATTTGGAAGCACATCACCTTCTAGCCAGAATCAAGTGGAAATGTTGAACAGGACCATATCAAGTTCTGAAATAGCATCAACCATACAAAACCTCCCTAAAAAGGAAAGCCCAGGACCAGATGGCTTCACGTCAGAATTCTACCAAACCTTTAAAGGGGAACTTGTATCTATATTACTCAACCTGTTCCAAAATGTAGAAAAAGAAGGAAGACTACCCAACACGTTCTATGAAGCAAACATCACCCTCATTCCAAAATGAGGAAAAGACCCAACAAGAAAAGAAAATTATAAACCGATATCACTAATGACTATAGAAGCAAAAATACTCAACAAGATCCTAACAAACAGAATCCAGCAACACATCAAACAAATTATACATTGTGACCAAGTCGGTCTTATCCCAGGGTCTCAAGGCTGGTTCAATATACGTAAATCTAAAAATATAACTCAGCACATAAACAAATTAAAAACGAAAGACCATATGATTCTCTCAATTCATGCATAAAAAGCTTTTGATAATATCCAGCATACCTTCATGATCAGAACACTTAAGAAAATTGGTATAGAAGGGATATTTCTTAAACTGATAGAGGCCATCTACAGCAAACCCACAGCCAATACTGTATTGAATGCAGTTACACTGAAATTATTTCCACTCAGATCAGGAACTAGACAAGGCTGCCCATCGTCCCCAGTGCTCTTTAACATTGTAATGGAAGTTTTAGCCACCACAATTAGGGAAGAAAAGGTGATCAAGGGTATCCATATAGTGTCAGAAAAGATCAAACTTTCGATCTTTGCAGATGATGTGATTGTATATCAGGAATTCTACTACAAAACTCTTAGAAGTAATAAAGGAATGCAGCAGCATCTCAGGTTACAAAATCAACATTCATAAATCGGTAGCCTTTACATATGCCAACAATAGTCAAGCTGAAAAAACAGTTAAGGACTCTATTCCATTCACAGCAGTGCCAAAGAAGATGAAATATTTGGGAGTTTATCTAACAAAGGACTTGAAAGATCTCTATGAAGAGAACTATGAAACTCTAAGAAAAGAAATAGCTGAAGATGTTAATAAATGGAAAAACATACCATGCTCATGGCTGGGAAGAATCAACATTGTTAAAATGTCCATACTTCCCAATGCAATATACAATTTTAATGCAATCCCTATTAACGCTCCACTGTCATACTTTAAAGATCTTGAAAAAACAATACTTCGTTTTATATGGAATCAGAAAAAACCTCAAATAGCCAAGACATTACTCAGAAATAAAAACAAAGCAGGAGGAATCAAGCTACCAGACCCAAGACTATACTATAAATCGATAGTGATCAAAACAGCATGGTATTGGCACAAAAACAGAGAAGTAGATGTCTGGAACAGAATATAGAACCAAGAGATGAATCCAGCTACTTACGTTATTTGATCTTTGACAAGCCAGTTAAAAACATTCAGTGGGGGAAAAGATTCCCTGTTTAACAAATGGTGCTCGGTGAACTGGCTGGCAACCTGTAGAAGACTGAAACTGGACCTACACCTTTCACCATTAACTAAGATAGACTCTCACTGGATTAATGATTTAAACTTAAGACATGAAATTATAAAAATACTAGAAGAGAGTGCAGAGAAAACCCTTGAAGAAATCAGTCTGGGCGAGTATTTTATGAGGAGTATCCCCCGGGCAATTGAAGCAGCTTCAAAAATATGCTGCTGTGACCTGATCAAACTAAAAAGCTTCTGCACAGCCAAGAACACAGTAAGTTAAGCAAGCAAACAGCTCTCAGAATGGGAGAAGATATTTGCAGGTTATGTCTCCGACAAAGGTTTAATAACCAGAATCCACAGAGAACTCAAACATATAAGCAAGAAAAGAACAAGTGATCCCATCGCAGGCTGGGCAAAGGACTTGAAGAGAAACTTCTCTGAAGCCTATAGATATATGAAAATATGCTCATCATGTTTAATCATCAGAGAAATGCAAATCAGAACTACTTTGAGATATCATCTAACTCCAGTGAGACTGGCCTATAATCACAAAATCCCAAGACCAGAGATGTTGGCGTGGTTGTGGAGAAAAGGGTACACTTCTACACTGCTGGTGGGAATGCAAATTAATACATTCCTTTTGGAAAGATGTCTGGAGAACACTTAGACATCTAAAAATAGATCTGCTGTTCAATCCTAGAATTCCTCTACTAGGCATATACCCGGAAGACCAAAAATCACATCATAATAAAGATATTTGTACCAGAGTGTTTATTGCAGCCCAATTCATAATTGCTAAGTCATGGAAAAAGCCCAAGTGCCCATCGATTCACGAATGGATTAATAAATTGTGGTATATGTACACCATGGTATATTATGCAGCCTTAAAGAAAGATGGAGACTTTACCTCTTTTCGTGTTTACATGGATGGAGCTGGAACATATTCTCCTTAGTAAAGTATCTCAAGAATGGAAGAAAAAGTATCCAATGTACTCAGCCCTACTATGAAACTAATTTATGGCTTTCACATGAAAGCTATAACCCAGTTATATCCTAAGCATATGGGGAAGCGGGAGAGGGAGGAGAGGGAGGGTGAGGGTGGGCAGAGGGAGGGTGATTGGTTGGATTACACCTGTGGTGCATCTTACAAGGGTATATATGATACTTAGTAAATGTAGAATGTAAATGTCTTAACACAATAAGAAAATTCCAGGAAGGCTATGTTAACCAGTGTGATGAAAATGTGTCAAACAGTCTGTAAAACAAGTGTATGGTGCCCCATGATCGCATTAATGTACACAGCTATGATTTAATAAAATAAATAAATAATTATTTTACAACAAAGACATTTGCACCAAAATGTTACTGGAGCCCAATTCATAATTACCAAGACATGAAAACAGCCCAAGTGCCCATCAACCCATGAATGGATTAACAAATTGTGGTATATGTACACCATGGAATACTATGCAGCCATAAAAAGATGTAGACTTCATATCTTTTATGTTTACCTGGATGGAGCTGGAATATACTATTCTTAGTAAAGTATCTCAAGAATGGAAAAGAAAGTATCTAATTGTACTCAATACTATTATGAAATCAATATATAATCACCTACATGTGCGTGAACCGAGACGCGAACGAGCAGCAGCTTTGCTGTAGGTGTAAACTCACTCCTGTAATTATTAAGTCAAGAAACAGACTATACACCGTGGGATGGCATATAGCAAAGTTCTTTATTCCAAGTTTAAGTTTTATACTCTTCCAGTCATGTACACACCTAATCCATTATCTATTAGCTGAATTTTAACTTGAAAGGAAATATTTATCATATCAATGTAACCACTTGTGTAGTAAATCTCTTCCTCTAAACAGTGACTAGTTTTCCGAGCAGGGCACAAAGATGAAAACAGCTATAGGGGAACAGAGTTAATAGAAGAATATCTTCAAGCATTCACTCAGTTTATTCAGTATGAAGTAACGACTGTGACCTTCCTTCAGGGCAGAGCTCCTATAGACCTCTGACAATGTGTTGTTAACATATGTCAACCC
The DNA here is from genome assembly GCF_027406575.1 of Nycticebus coucang. Taxonomy (NCBI): domain Eukaryota; kingdom Metazoa; phylum Chordata; class Mammalia; order Primates; family Lorisidae; genus Nycticebus; species Nycticebus coucang. Next base: position 98,154,153 of record NC_069784.1, on the reverse strand, counting down.
TCTGGCCCATATCTCTGAGGAAGGGCGGCATGCCCTTGGATCTCAGGCTTCACGGGGTGTACTGCTTCAGAGAAAAGGCCTAAGGAATTTTTACAATTCCAAAAAAACCTAACTCTGTGAGTAACCCAGGGGGGTCCAAGCGTCTTAAGTCTCTGGAAGAAAAGCATGTCATTTTAAACTCACACTGAATTTACTTTGTGTGCTTGATGTAGGATAAGTTTATTTCTAAATATTATCCTACACCTACACATTTATACGAATGGTAAAACATAACTATAGTCCAGAAAGTAGAAGGGAAGAAGAAAGAGAAGGCAGGGGCGGGGGGAAGAGGGAGAGTATTTGTGGGGACCTCACTTCATCAATGTGCATGATGCAAGGGTACATTTCAAAACATTAAGAAATGAGTATAATTGTGATGGATGTGTTACTTAGTTGAATGTAAGCATTTCACATTGTATATCATATCGGTACACTAAACCCCATAAATGCATCAATGTACAGTTATGATTTAATAAAAACAAAAAAATTATTTAACACTCTTGTAACTGAAAATAAAATAAAATTTTGAAAAAAAAAAAAAAACACAATTAGAGAGTATCTTATCCCAGTTAGAATGGCTGTTATCCAAAAGATGAGAAATAATGAAAGCTGGAGAGAAAGTGGACAATGGGGGATATTCATGTGCTATTGGTGGAAATGTAAAATAGAATAACCCTTATGGATAACAGTGTAGAGGTTTCTTTGAAATTAAAATAGAACTACCATATGATCCAGAAATCTCGCTGATCTCACTGCTGAACATAAATCCAAAAGTAAGGAAATCAGTACACTGGTGAGATGTCTTCATGCCTATGTTCATCACACTACTGTTTACTACAGCCACATTATGGAATCAACTTAAGTGTCCGTCAGCAGATGAAGTGATAAATAAAATGTGGTATATGTGCATGATGCAACATTATTCAGCCATAAAAAAAAAATAAATAAATCTTGTCATTTGCAGCAACATGAATGGAACTACAGCTCCTTATTTTAGGTGGAATAACCCAGGCACACAAGGATAGATACCACACGTTTTCACTTATATGTAGGAGCTAAAAGGTAGATCTCGTATGGGTAGAGAGTGGGATGGTGATTCCTGGAGTCTGGAAAGGGAAGTGAGGGGCAGGGGAAATGAAGAGATGTAGGCTAAAGGGCTATAAAAATACAGTTGGATAGAAGGAATGTTTTGTAGTATTTGATAGTACATTAGGAAAATTATAATTAATAATGATTTTTAGTGTACTTCTAAGTATCCTAAGAATTATAATGTTCCCAGCACACAAATTAGATGAATATTTGAGGTGATGGATATATGAATTATCCTGATTTAATCATTGCACGTTATATACAGGTATCAAAATGTCACAGGTACCCCAAAATATGTACAACTATAATATAGCAGTAAAAATTATTAAAATTAAATGTATTTTAGTGCTTAAAAAACATCCAGCAGGGACTTCAGCTCCCAATACTTTATCGCTGTACTACATTGTCACCTGGTAGGCAGTCAGTCATCCATCGACCTTCTAAGGCAGAAACCAGGGATCATCACTGACTCTTTTCTTATGTCTACATTTTCTTCCCAATCACTAAATTATTTTAATTCTATTTTCTCAATATATTTCAAATATGTCTAGTAATGTCCATCTTTACCATTTTTTAATATTAGTCTTTTACTATTTTTGTGTTAGTTCAGGCTACAATCACCTCTTACCCTGGGTATTAAGGCACCTTTTTACTTGGTGTCTCTACTTGGAGTCTGTTCTTTTTCAAAGATATTCTTCACACTGTTCTCAGAGTGAACTTTGAATTGCAAATTTGACCCACTCATTTCTCTGCTTCTTAAAAGCTCACCATTGACCTCAGCAAACATCTAAGCTTCTTACATTAGTACTCATGACATTACATTAGCCTAACTTCTCTGGCATTGTCCCTTTCTTTCCATGCTAAATGTTTATTTTTCAAGAACAATAAACATTTGCATCGTTGCAAACTCCCCCCCACCATCCCAGGCATACACATATACATTGCTTTGTTCGACAATTGACATTATCCCCAACTGTGTCTTAGTGCTTTTCTGAGCACTGGGGCAGAGCAGTGAACACAAGAATAAATCTTGCCCTCGTGTAATTTAGTTTCTGATATGAAGACAGAAAATAAACAAAAGAATCAGGAAGTCAAAAGATATTGTGATAAATGAGAAAATACAGCCTATATGGAATCTAGGAAGTGCTAATTGGGATTAGGGGTTACAGTTTTAACAGTGTTCACATAAAGTTTTACTGATGATGCAGTTTTTAAACAAGCCCAGCAGGGGAAGTGAGAGCAAGATGTCTGGGTATCTTCAGGGGAAGAGAGTTCTAACACATGGCAAGGAAGGAGACTACAGCTATAATGGAGTAAGGGCAGGAGTTGGTGTTAGAGAAGAAGGGGTGTGTTAGCATTTGTAGAGTTATTGCAGAGTTTTGAGTACAGTAGTGACCTGCTGATTTACATTTTATAAGATCACTATGACTTCTGTGTTGAAAAAAATGAAAAAACACAAAGGGCTGAAGTAGGGAGTTAAAAGGCTTTTGAAGAGATACAGGTGAAAACCTAGCAGTGGTCCAGATGATGATGTCAGTAGTGTAGGTGGTAAGAAATAATTGAATTTTGGATATATTTTAAAGATTGAGCCAACAGGATTGGGTAACATTGAATATGCAACGTGAGAGAAAGAAAGAAGTCAAGGAAGACTCTAAAGCAGTAGTTCTCAACCTGTGGGTCGCGACCCCTTTGTAACAATGAAAATACATCCTGCATATCAGATAATTACATTACGATTCATAACAGTAGCAAAGTTACAGTTATGAAGTCGCAATGAAAACAATTTAATGGTTGGGGGTCACCACAACATAAAGGGTCACGGCATTAGGAAGGTTGTGAACCACTGCTCTAAGCCATTGCTACGAACTTCTGGGAAGCCGGGATGATCATAAGCAGAAATGAAGACGAGTGGAGAGTAATAAATTTGAGAAGGGGAGATTAGGAGCTGACTTTTATGTTTGGGGCCTGTGTATTTAGACATTTAAATAGAAGTGCTTTGTACATGATCATATTTAAAATGAGGAAACTGAGTCACAGAGGGGAAATAAACCAGAAATACTGAATAGTTTTTGAAGAAAAGCTTTTGTTAAGAAAATTATAAGCTTATGAATACACCTAAAAATTTATTTGAGATTAATGACCAAGTCTGGAAGTAACAGAAGAAATGAGTAAGAAGCAATAATCATGGGATTTGCCTGATCAAAGTGGGTATCTCTTTAATCTTAATATTCTCCAATTTCTACCGCTCCCTTTGGCACATTGTTCTACTGGTCATATTTTCTGTAAATAATCTAAAATCGAAATGATGTTGTATACATTATCTAAAACTCAACAAGACTGATTGCTCTCAGTGTGCAATGTTCTGCTCTCTGTAATACCTCGAAATTATGCGGAGGGAGATCTCAGTTGTCGGCTTTATTGAATGTATTATCTAGGCAGATGAATTTAAATATTTTAAGGCTCCAGCCAAATAGTTATCCACAGAATCTTATAGTAAAGCCAAAAATAAAGTGACTTTATGTGGATTGTTTACCACTTATTATTGGGATACAGTGAACTTGTTGCTAGTATTGTTTTCTTACCAAGAATTTAGGTATCCTCCCTTTATCATGTATCTTTGGGCTTGTGGAACAATAGAGTTCTATTATAAAACTTCACTCTATTTACTTTAAATTTTAAAAAACATGTTTTGATATAAAATGTTTTGAAGCAAACACTGGATAGATATATTCAGTGTTTTTTCAGGTTTCTTGCAATGAGAAATTGATTGTCTTTTTAAAAATGACACCCTTCTAAACCCTAAGGTCGTTGAAATTAGAATAACACAATCATCCATCTGTTGTTAGCTCCCTCAGGATTTCAATCCATTATAAAATTTGCAAATCTGGAAAAATCAAATTAGTTTGGCTGTTTATCCCTTTAAAAAAAAGAAGAAAGAATAAAAAGATAAAAAGTTCTGCACATTTGCAATTTGTAAATCCAAACAGGTATCTTTCCAAGTCTTAACAGACATCCACTTTCTGTTGGCTGAGTTCCCTGGAATGAGTTGGGGATTTTTCCTACTATAATTGTTTTTTTTGAAGTGATAAATTAAGTGGTCCTTTTAGGCTAGTAGGTATCTTTTATCTTATCTCTTTTGTCTTCATGCTAGTTAATCAAAAAGTTGGAAAAATATCAAAATTTTGCACTGACTCACCTTTTGACTATTAAAATACAGTTTTTAATTTAACATTTATACTTGAACACCTTTTATACCTTCTTCAACTATTAAGCAAATACGCTGTTTTCTACCTTACATTTTTGAAACCTGTTTGTGAGTAAAGCACAATGCTAGATAAGTACAAGGATGTGTTTAATAATGAACCTGTCCTTGAGGAGGGGGGAAAGGCCATATGATAAATGAAGTATATTGAAGCATATAGTAAGGTAGAAAATAAAGAAATGAAAAGAAACTGAATTTTTCCATCAGTGCCATTATTTCAGACAATATGCTATTGCTTTTTTTTTTGAGACAGAGTCTCACTGTGTTGCCCTCGGTAGAGTGCTGTGGCATCACAGCTCACAGCAACCTCAAACTCTTGGGTTTAAGCGATTCTCTTGCTTCAGCCTCCCAAGTAGCTGGGACTACAGGTGCCCTGCCACAACATCTGCTATTGCTTTTTAATATGCTATTGTAATTGAGTTATTGTCAACGAGATGTTTTATTACACGTGCCATGGGTGTCCAGTAGCCATCAATGTTGACTGGTACTGTCATGGAAGACGAGAGGAGGAAGCAATGACATTAGAATTGAAAAACAGGAGAAGAAAGGAAGAGTGTTCGAGGCAAGGGCAATTGTATAATCAAGACCTGGGAAAAGTGATGCTTTTCCCTCAAAATAATACTGACTATACCAAGTAGGAGGCTGAGATTCTTACAGTAGCTTGGTCACAAGGTATTAAATTTTGAGACATGAGAGTTTAATATGTTGGGTAACATAGCATACTGAAAAAGCAACAGAACCTACAGACTGACTTTGGAGTGTGAATGAAGGAAAGAGCGAGCGGGGCATGTACTGTCAATTGATTCTTTGGGTAGTGAGAGTTCAGAGCAGGGCTTTAGGAGAGTTAGTCAGCAACCCAGCAGCAACTGCTCTCCAACCAGAGACTTGTCCCCCATTGGATAAATTCTCTACTCTTTTAGAAAACAAACAAACATTTTTCTGCACTATTTGCCAAGTGCCAGGCAGAATAAATTTTGTTTCTTCTACCACTGCTTTATGTGCTAGCTTTTCAAACCAAAAGTGGAACAGAATGCATTAGAGAATGATTTCAGTCCATGTAAAGTAAATTTTTTCAACTCATTGTATTCCGAGACTATTATATTTATATTTATTGGGTATTTCAAATATAATTTTGTATTGGTGTTATCTTGACTGAATTAAGCATTGTTAAATAAGTAGGGTAACGATGCTATGTGTATGGTTGCTTGACGTTTTGAACAACTTAATTTCATTATGCTTTTCACAGTGGCTTTAAAAAGAAGGAGTTATATCATCTATGTGTTATTTTATTTCAATGTACAGAAAATATTTTTATGTCCATGTCCCCTGCTTCCCTCTCCATCTTACTTCAGTTTCACATTTAGCACAATTTCTTTTGTTGCTTTTCATTGGATGTGTCTTCAATTATCTATCCATTTATTAATTCACTGTTTATTAAGCACCTATTATGTATTCCCCACACTGTTGTGCATAAGCCAGTAAATTATTAGTTATCAGCCATGTATCAAATCCCCTGAAGACATCCATTAATTATTAAATTTTATTCATTCAGTTTTCCCCCATTGGTTGTGTTTTACTTCTAAATATGTTAATTTTGCTTTATAACTTGAAGTGAGTCCGGAGTTGTATGTGGTAAAAAAAAATTTTTCACAAAATTTTTATAGTCTCAGTTCTATTTCAGCTTGCCAAGTTGTCATACAAGTTTAAAATTAAAGTATTTCCTTCAATATATGCCCCTAACCCATTTTCTAATTTCTTCATTCCTACTATAAGAAAGTTTTCATCTCTTCTAATATTGTTCCTGTAAGGTGTTATTCATAATAAAAGTTTTGTACATCTATTTTGTATCAATGATTCAATGATTTTTAAATAGATATTTGATGTTTATTTTGGTATGCTCAATATTTTATTATAGCCTAAGTTAAAAGCCTTTTTGAAAATTTTACTGGAATCATTGTTAAAGTGAAATTTGTATAATGGGGTATAATTGTCCAATGGTAGTGATATCTAAATTTCACTTTCATTCCTTTAAGTACGGATCTCAACTTCAGTTGTACAAAAAACAGCCTATAGAGGTCTTTAAAAATACAAATGACTAGACCTTCACCCTTAGCAATCTTATGCAGTAGTCTGGAGTAAGTCTGTTCATCTTTACTTTAAAAAGCTCTCTAAAGATTTTGAGGCACAGTCATAATTGGAAACCATCATCTATTGAAATGTGTTCATAGTTGGAATGTTTTTACAGTCTCCATGAAAATACCAATGTCATGTTTCACATACCTAGAAAAAATAATTCTGCTCTTTATTTGGAACCAGAAAAGAGCCCACATAGCCACAGCAACTGTACACGAAAAGAAAAATCTGGAGGCATCATTACCAGATTTCAAATTATAGCACAATCCCCTAGTTACAAAAACAGCATGGTATTGGCACAAAAATAGAGAAAGAGAGCAATGGAGCAGAATAGAGAATTCAGATATAAAAAAATCTACCTAAAGCCAACTGATCTTTGACAAAGCAGACAACAATGTATATTAAGGAAAAGAAGACCTACTCAATAAGTGAAATTGGATAGCCACATGCAGTGAAATGAGACAAGATTCTTATCTCTCACCACTGACAGAAATGAATTCAAGATGGATAAAAGATTTAAATGTAAGGCTCTAAACCGTAAGAATTTTAGAAAAAAAATTATGATGTCAGCCTAGGCAAAGAGTTTACAAAGAGACTCCCATGGCATTTAACACTACAACAAAAATGAATAAATGGATTTGGTTAAACTAAAAAGCTTCTATACAGCTAAGTAAATAATCAGCCGAGCAAACAGACAAGCTGCTGAAGGGGGGAAAATGTTTGCAAGCCATACAGCTGATAAAGGGCAAATGTCCAGATTCTACAAAGAACTCAAGTAATATCAGCAAGAGAAAAGCAACCCCATTAAAAAGTGGTCAAACGACATAGAAGCTTTTCAAAAGAAGATAGACTAACAGTGAATAAATAGGAAAAAATGCTCAACATCACTAATCATCATGGAAATGGAAATCAAAACCACCATGAGATATCACTTCTCCCAGTTAGGATGTCTTTTATTAAAAAGTCAAAACAGTAGATGCTGGCATGGATCCAGAGAAAAAGGAATACTTAACACACTGTTAGTGAGATTGCAAATTAGTACAGCCTCTCTGGAAAACAGTATGGAGATTCCTCAAAGAACTAAAAGTAGACCTCCCATTCAATTCAGCAATTCCACTGATAGGTATCCACCTGAAGGAAAAGAAGTCATTTTATCAAAAAGATACCTGCACTTAAGTGTTTATTGCAGTGCAGTCATAATTGCACTGCAATTATGGAATATGTGGAATCACCCTAAGTGCCCATCAATTCGTGGGCAGATTAATAAGATGTGTCATTTTATGGAGTACTATTCAGGCATAAAAAAGAATGAATTAATGCCCTTTGCAATATTTGGATGGAACTGGAGACCATTCTTCTAACTGAAGTATCTAACTTAGATACTTAGAAAAAACAAACACCATATGTACTCACTATCAGGGAAGTAAAAATCAAACAAAGGGGAGGAAGGAGAATGGGAGGGACAAAATCCTACCTAAGAGGTACAATGAATAGTGTTTGGGTGATGGAGACAATTATAGCAGTGGCTCAAACATTACAGAAGTGATCCATGTTACCAAAAATATGTGTACATCTTAATATTTTGAAATTTAAATAGTAATTTTTTAAAAAGAGTACTGAATAATTAGTATTGCTAATCTAAAAAATGTAATGGTAACAATGATGACCTAAAATCAACCTATATTTTAAGGTTCATCTTAAATATAATTTCTTCTAAGGTTCATCTTAAATATAATTTCTTCTAAGCTAGAAATAACCTAATCCCCTTCTAAATTCATATATACTTTATCATTCTTACTCCATTTGGGGTTTTAAAACACTTGTCAGAGTTACCTATATACATACTTTATCCCTGACACTATGTGGAAAATTCTTTCAAGGCATGATGTATGATTTATATTTAATTCTCCATATCTTCTTCCATGTTGGTCACATTGACTGTGTCAGAAAGGATTTGTTAAAAGGAAGGAATGAGCCCACAAGTGAAACAGATAATATTGACAGTACTTAATATGCCAACGTGTAATGAAGGAACAAGAACTCAGTGATAACGTGATTGAGAAAAGCTAGGTTGGGTCCTCTCTACCACCCGATAACTACGTGCTAGTTCCTTTAATTGTGTATTTGTGCATTGTGTGTACACGTAATGTGTATATATGCACACTGTAAAATCTGAAAGTTCCTGCTCTCCCTGAATGCTGTTACTGATGCTTTTGAGTATTCACTGTTAGCTTGGTCACTGAATGTTCTCAAGAACTAATCCAGACTTTCAACCTCTCCTGCAGTCCTCTGTACCATAAACACCCCTTTTCCACTTCTGATAGATGATCACAGTCCTTTACAAAGAAAAAGTGGTCTGCAAGAAAAAAATTATTCACTCCACCCTTATATATTGTCATACATTAAAAGTAGAACATTGATTAAAGATTTAAACATGAGGTCCAGGAAGGAAACAACAATGCTTGTATATATTTGTAATTCAAAATTTTATATATGCATTTCATGATGGAAGAACTTAGGTGTATTTCTAGACCATTTTCTGGCTTAACAGCTTTTTTGTTCTTATGGCTGAGTAGTGCGTTTTAAAACTATTATGAGTTGTTTTGTGTTTAATATGCTTTTAAGTGCTTTTTATGCAAGGAAAGTTGTTTGTAAAAGTTTCCTGTTCATTTCTTTGAAAATATAACTGACAACTCTTAAAAGAACAAACTCATCAGTGCTTTTAAAATTCACATTAAAATATGTAAAAATATTGCTTTCATCAATTTTCAATTAAAATGATTATTATGCAAACTTTTATATACTTTTATAACTCAGTTTTTATTGTTTTTAGTTACTGATGCAAATGTGAAGAATGAAAGTCTTTCATCTGTGCAACAGCTTGGCATTAAAATGACTGTCAGGTATGGTATAGGGAAATATCTCTCTTGTGCATTTCTAGAATTTGTTTTGTCTTTCTACATGCTTAATAGTATTTAATTTAACAACCTACTGTTTTATATACTTTAAATACAGAATTTGTCATTCATAAAATAATAGCCTTATTTTTGAGGCAATGGGCACATGGTTAAAATACCCCTGCAAGTAAATCGTTTATGGTTCATTATTATTCCAGAGGCTAATTAAAGTGTGTTTAAGCACCAATGGCTGTCATGTTTTTTCCAAAAATAACATTGTAAAAATCAGCACTTCGATAACACAATCATACTATTTTCTGTAATCTGATTTATTCTGTGGTGATAAATACAATAGTACACTAAGGATAGGTGCAGAAGTTAAAGTGAATAAAACCCAATTATTGTACTTTGAATTTTTAATACTTACATTGTAATTTTCAGAGGCAACTGGCAAACCATACAGTGGAGGAGGAGTCAAGGACTGAATCTTTGAAACTTCCCTTTCATACTATATATAGATATCTTGATACTTTTATTTTTCTTTTAGGGTCATCTTTAGAATCAAGCATAAAAAAGATTTATGTGAGAAAAAATTAAAATTAAATTAAAACATTAAATTAAAAATTAATTTAATTTAAAGTTTAAATTAAATCATGATGAAAATGATTTTAATTCTAGCTTACTTATATCACATAAAGCATCACTCTCTGGATTATGTTTTCTTACCTGCTCTTTATAAAAATATTTTGTAATGCCCTATTTCTATTCTGAAATAGAATCTGTAGATAATATAAGCAGGCTAACTAATCACATATTTCTCAGCTCTCTATAATATCTTATTTATAAGAAATAAATGGAAAATGATGTATAATGAGATGTTTGGATATAATACAGTCTTAAGATTTAGCTGTCATCCATATGTAGAATCATTGTGACTATGGCAGCTGCAAATGTAGATGAATTTTGTTTTGGTGTCTCAAAATATCACAAGCAATGTTGCCACTGGCAAAGAGATGTTCCAAAATGGTGAACAAGTCTTAGTAAGGGGTTAAACAAAAGTACTGTTTTTCTTTGATATATAGATAGTTGCATTCAATGGATATTTAAATATGTAGACTAAAACAGAATCAGTTTTAGGTACTTAATAAATAGCTTTTTTATCCACTCACAGTAACAAACAAGTTGTAACTGTACAGGATTGTCCCACGTCTAACCACCTGACCCTGGCTCACTGAGTACCAGTAGTGAGCCAGTCACTGTGACAAAAATGCTCCCATAAGTTTCCGAAGTGGCCCCTTTGTTTAGGAACATTAGACTAGATGAACTGTAAAGTTATTTCTAACCTTGATATTTCATAAAACTAACCTATTGATATTACATGTTTTAGATTAAGTTCAGGAAAAAAATGCTTGTTCTACTGCTCATCTACAGGGAATCATCTTTTTGTTCTCTCATTACTGTTTCATCTTCCTTTAAAGTTGTTAAGTATTTACTGTATGAATACTGCTAATCCGAATATAGTCATCAGAAGAATATATTGAGAGTTAATCTTTCCTAGGTGCTCTTAATAAAACTGTTATCCTAACAGTAGAAATTTGAAAACTTAAAACCTTGGGATCTTGAGAGGAATACACTTTGCTGCATTTCAAACAATCAATGTACAATGCAGGGCCAAATATTTCACATTTTATATGTTCTGTGGGTTTTCGATGTAGGTATGGCAAGTTCCTCAACCTGTTAAAAGACAGTGCAGAGAATGATCTTACTTTGATTTTAAAGCACTGTAAGAGATTCCTGAAACAACAGCAAGTTTCCATAAAATCTTCTCTTCATATCCTTTTTTGAGTGAATTCATAATAGTTGAACTTTCTTCGTGTATTTTTCCTAATTCTTTGATGAGATACCTTGACACATTTATAGTAAAATAAGCTATGCTGTAGTTTGTTATATTTTAAATATGCAATTTATTGAGTTATAATCATTAGATTCAGTCGTATTCATTGAATCTTAAACTGAGTAAAGTCATGAGAATGTATTTTCAGACAAAATAGGTTTTACAAATTCAGAATTTCTGTTTCTTTTTGTTTACCATATCCATTTATTATTTCATTTGAATTGATTATCTTTCAAAAATGAGATGTGACTTGAAGAAAAAATGTATACAAACAATGTACATTACCAAATTCTAAAAATGTATAGACTTTATTATGTTTGGCTATGTCAGTCATTTAGCAGATAACCTTAGCTACAGAAAGGATGGTACCATTTTATAAATGACTTGAACAAGTGTGTTTTCACAAAGCAGTAACTTTCCCTTCAGTTGCTTCTGCCATTGACCTCTACTGGACATGTACATTAAAATAGAGATCATGTAAGTGAGTCATTGTTCATTAATGGAGATTAATTTACTCAGTAGCTTGTGATTGAAAACACTATGCAAAGTGCCATTAGTATCTTTTTCCTGATAGAGATAATGGAAGTGAATATAATGTTGTAAAACTTCCTTGACTATGTTTTCAGTCTGTCTCCAAGGAAGTTATGCTGGCCATGACTGGTTTGTATCTTCTCTGTTCATGATAATGTTGGGGGACAAAGACAAAACATTCCACTTTCTTCAACAGTTCTCCAGACTTCTGGCCTCTGCTTTCCTTTGGTTGCCAAGACTACATATTTCTGTAAGACTTTCTAGTCTGTTTTGGAAAGAGAATTTGAAGGACCATCGCATTTAAATTCACTGGAATATTTTTTTATTTGTAGAGGACTCTAATAATTTTTATTTGTTTTTCTACTTGAGTAAAGTTACAAAAGTTATGTAACTCATGAAGTTACAAATTTCACACTTTCTCAAATACTTGATGTCTTATCTGTGGTAACTAAATAAAAAAATTAATGATCATAGAATCATGTCATGAAATAGAAACATGATAATGAAATTATTTAATAATTTTAAACTTGTTTGTAAGTTATATTAGTTAAATTCTGTATGTGAAAAGAAAAATATTGGATTTATATTTTTTATTGTTGCTTTATTAGAAAGAATCTCTTGGTGGTTAAATTATAGTCTAAGAAAATCATTAAGTAGAAATCATGACTATATTTCAATACGAGAAAAAAATTACTTTTAAGTACAGTTTTGAAATCTTCACTGAGTTATTATTAAGCTTTTGTAATGTATTTTACACTTGATCTTAGCCAAAAGGTTGAGAAGCGATTGTAATGTATTTTAAAAGATTTTACTAGTTTTATGAGATCTCAGAGGAGAAAACAGCCACCTATATTAGCTATGCTAATACTTTCCAAACATTTTCCATGACATGTTGCATTTGATAGTGAACTCACATGACACTCAAAGATAAGTTAAGGGGACTAATCAGTATCTATGTTGTATTAATGAACATATTAAATATTTTTTACAATATGTATTTTTGATAAGGAAAATCAGTTCATCAAGGAATTCATTAATAATTAAAATTTTATAGTTTTCTGAATTGGAGGAAAAAATAAAATCAATTCATCAAGTAATACATTAAAAAATGAAATTTTATGGTTGTATGAATTGAAATTTATACAGCTTGAAATAGGTGTATGCAATTGCTGAAAAAAATGTCCAGTTCTTGCTCTTCACCATAATGAGAAATTTTGCTTCTAGGACCTGAAAGAAAGAAATGGTAAAAAAAAAAAAAGGATGTATTGGCTTTTCTCCAATCAATGGAACTATTAACCAGAATTTCAATGATTCCATTTCTTTTAGATTAAAAATCTTATACTCTTCCATTTACAAATGGAATGTTGCAAATCTTTTGACAATGTTTACGGATTTTGAGTCCACTCATACATTGTCCTGTCAAATATTTTAAAATAATACCTATTCTCTGCTTGTCTTAATAATTCTTTTGTGTTCAGATTAAGACACCATCTAAAAATCAGCAGTGAGTCATGTTACACCGTAATTTCTAAAGTTGTAGTTCTATTACACTTTGAATCTATAAACTTTTTAGTAACACACTTTTATAACATCAGCAATCTTGTGGTATGACATCAGCAATCTTGTGGTCCAATAGCATTTCTTCACATGAAACTGAAAATAGGTAGGACTCTGGTAGCTTAGATTTCATTTGACTTATTTTGATAGCATCACTTTATATGGAATGTAGATCTATGAATGGAATGGAGTAACACATAACTAGAATCTCAGTTTTCAGAATGAACTCTTGATGTAAAGCCTTGACATCTTTCTATTGGTGCAGCTGTACTGTCAGTGATGACTTTTACAGAGTATCTTCCATACCAACATTTTTTCTTTCCAAGTACAAATACATCAAGTTGAATAATTTATTACCAGTAAATTTTTTTTCATGCCTCTTTGTAAAACAAATAGCATTATGTTAAAATACCTTACAGGAATTCATCTGGAGTTGTTACCTATGTGTTGCTACTAATGTCTGTACAGTCACTGTTCCAGTGGTATAAATGGTTTTGATTGAATCTTTTGGATTATTATTTACTCTATGCTACTTGACTTGGTAGTGCATTGAATAATAGTCTTCACATATTATATAAAAAGTGGTATCTTTTTCTGTTTCATTTGTTCTGTTGTCTCAAACGTTGTGCTGATAGTTTATATGCAAGTTGATGCAGTAAGCAAATCTGTACTGCTGTGACACTTTGCTTTAGCTATTAATAACAGAAACTTGTCTACCTTCTTGAGCTCGATCTCATATTATCATAAAAGCCTCACAAATCATCAACCTATTCTCCCAATCCACTTTCCTCAACTAAATTACCCTCTTCTGTTTTCTTAACTGTTTTTACATAGCCTATGTCAAGTCCTAATACAATAGTTAATGTATATATTAATTTTCTATGAAGACAACGTTTTCTGTTTTGTTCCCAGATGTATCCCTAGATGGCCCATCATAATCACTCAATAAGTATATGTTGAGTGCATGACATTTACATAGAACCATGTAAGGCACAGAGACTTTTATTCTTCAGAAAATATGTTTGAAGATATTAATTCCCTGCATTCATAAAACTGTTTTAAACAGATTACATTAAAAAGATCTTAAAGATAAGGGTAAAATAAGCAAAATGGAAATTAATGAAACATTAATTTTAAGTTCTTAAAGTTTTATAAACTGTTACTATACTAATCATATGAAATAAAATAATTTTTAAAATTTACCCTTTGAAGACATTTAGTCCAGAAGAATAAGTTTTGATTTAATTAAATTATCTTCAATTACTATTTTTAAGAAAAAACAACTTTGTAAATGACAAAATAATCGTTTTTTATGGAATTTCATTAAGAATCAGAGTTTGGACAAGTGTTAACATTAAAACCACCAGTTACACTGGGTTTGGCGCCTGTAGCTCAGCGGCTAGGGTGCCAGCCACATACACAGGGGCTGGTGGGTTTGAACCCAGCCCTGGCCTACCAAAGAACAACAACTACAACAAAAAAACAGCCAGGTGTCGTGGCAGGTACCTGTAGTCCAAGCTACTTGGGAGGCTGAGGCAAGAGAATCACTTAAGCCCAAGAGTTTGAGGCTGTGAACTCTGATAACACATCACTCTACTGAGGGTGACATAGTGAGATTCTGTCTCAAAAACAAACAAAAAAACACCAATTACATGATAAATTTTTAAAAATCAAGAAATAATTTTATGTGGGAATACCTAATCTCAAGGAATAATTTAATAAACGTGATGATTATATATGCCCCCTCTGTCAATAAAAAGTATGGAAAAGTAAAACAAATTCCCTTATTTTTTTTGTTTAAAACAGAGTTTCACTTTGTCAACCTTGGCAGAGTGCTGTGGTGTCGTAGCTCACAGTAGCCCCAAACTCTTGGACTCATGCTATTCTTTTGCCTCAGCCTCCCAAGTAGCTAGGACTATGGGTGCCTATGACAGTTTTTGGAGATGGGGTCTCACTCTTGCTCAGACTTGAGGTCTAGCAATCCACCTGCCTCGGCTTCTGAGATTGCTAGTATTACAGGTGGAAGCCACTGCGCCTGGCCTAGGAAAACAAATTAAATCGAAATAGAAGCCAGGGTATTTTACATGCACATATCAAAGAAAACCATTGATGATAAATCAGGCTAAAGTAATCCTCAGATGAACAAGTATAGTTCAACTGGAAGGTCATGGAATAGTGGCCATATAGGGCAGCTACTACAAAGCCCTATCTTACTCCCCCCCCAAAATATTAATCATTACCTGTATCTGAAAGTTTACAAAGTTAAAAATTCTAATGAAATTTAAATATGAATTTAGATTTAAATTTTATAGTCATTCACATGTCATGGCACACTTGTAACCTTTATGTGAGGCATCAGGAAAAGTCAGTCATATGACCAATCACTTGTAGGAGAGAGGACCAGTGTGAAAACCCCTTCCCTTTCTTATGTAACTTTCAGTCTTACTCATATGTGAACAGTCTATTTTCTCTCTCTCTTTTTTTTTCCTGAGAGGAGAAAGATTTATGTTTTCTAGAATTTTAGAATTAAAATCTTTCACATTTTCTCTTGTCCCCTATGTGTGATGCTCAGTTAACTACAACATTGCTGATAAAGTACCGCGCATCCACTGCCCATAGATTCCCAGAGATGGAGGATTGGATTGGATTAGTTTGAATTGATTGGGGAGTTTTAAATCTTTCTAAGAGGTCTTTCTATTTAATTTCCACAGCAATGTGAAACTAGATTTTTCTTAGTATCAGGAACAAAATGACTCATCAGAACACCTATCATGAAAGAAAAAACAACTAAGATTTTTACATTTTATTGCTAGGCTTAAATTTGAATTTTGAATCACTGAAGTAAAACACAGTAAAGTGTGTTGTTTTATAATGTCCTTCACGTTATGCCCCTTTTTAATATCTCCCAAGCCCTTTTTTTTGCTGATGATTTTTCTGCCATTCTATTTTAACTTAGTGTATGTAGTTTAACGTGTTGCTGGATGACATGTTAAATGCCATTATCCAGCGTGAGTTCTGCTTACTCCTATATTCTGAATAATAAAGTTGCTATTCTTTCAGAGTTGTGATTAAACAAAACACTAAAAGCAAACAATTTATAATTTGATGAATCAGGAGACACTGGTTATAGTCATGTGACTCAGAGCTGTCACCAGTTTTCTAAATACCTTTTGTTGTGAATTAGAGCTTTGAAATTGTAATTAACAGACCAATTAATAAAAGTTTGATTATAAATGAGTTTACCATGATTACTATATAGTCATTAGTATCTTGTTGTCATTTGGTCAATTTATTGAGTAGATATTCTGTGCAAAGTTTAGTGTTAAAAGTTTTGTTGGTTACCAAAAAGTATGGCATAATTTCTTCCAACAAAGAACAATTTGTAAGTGTAGAAGAACTCTGCCTCATATTAGGAAGTAGATTACATAACAATAGCTTCTTTTTCTTTTAGAAGGTAAATAATCTCTTGTATTTATCTCTTATTGGACCTGCTCTAAAGGTATTTTGTATGAAACATAGAAAAGATACTGTATAAGAATCATTTCCTATGCATTGAACTCTTATACTACTCTTACACACATGTAGAAAAAATTATTACCTAAGTTTGATCAAAATTAAAATATATGTATGAATTGATGTTTGCTTTAAATCTGTGTTAGATTTATTATTACAGGCATTATTAAAACATTGTATATTTATCAAAAGATAAAAATTGGTATATACTAATATATATTCAGTCCATATTATTATATTATTTTAACTACTCAATAGAAAGGTTTCTTTTGTCATAAACATCAATATAATTTGACTATAAGATGCCCATTTAATAATGTGCCATCTATGTCTTAATTCATCAATGCACAGAATAAATGTTTTTTCATGTACTGTGAGGTATTTCCTAAAGAATCTGTCATAAAAATACATATTTATATACATTCCTACAAATACATTTTTCTGGAGTATTAAATGATAAATCATTTATTATGAAAAAATAGGAAAATCACTGATAAATCAGCTTGTCAATTTCAGAAAATTTAGTATATAACTTCAAGCCTAAATATGTAAAAGCACATCAGCCTTAGCAAGAAAATTTATAAGAAATTCTCCATATTTTTAACTCATATGACTTTAATTTGTTTTAATTTAAAAGTATTAACTTTCTTTCATCAAAAATATTAAAAAAATAAGAGTTGTCAAGTAGAGGTAAGAAAATAAAATAAATGCCTTTCTGGAAGTCTTAAATCTTCAGATCTAATTTGATTATCAATTTTGTATTGCTATAATTGCTAGTTGAAGTTTTTCTAGACATAATTATATCTTTAAGTTTATTATCTTTATTTCACAAAACAATTATTAGATATAGGATATGGGATTTATAGTAACAATAATACATTATTGATCATTTGCAAAAAACCAACTTTATGAAGAAATTGATGAAAAATCTAAGTTTGTAAATATTTTATGTGTATATATACATATGTGTAATATATAAATTGCATTTAATATATAAGTAAATATGGGTATAAAATAAATATAAAAATAAATTTTATACAAAATAGTTTGTCTTAGAACCTTGATGGAAATCTATTATGTGTTTTTTCCTAGTTTTAGAAATAAGTTTCTTATGGAGTTCCCAATTTGGGTTAATATTAATTCAAGTTCCGATTTGAGTTACTATCAACATAGGAAAAGGGACTAGAGAGATATCTTCAAGATCTGACAAAGCCTACAGTCTTTTATGTTATAGAACCATCAGCCAAAGCCAATAATATTAAGCATAATGAAATATATCTAGTAGTAAAATGTAAAGCAGTTATTACTCATGAACTTATTCATTCATTCACCCCCTCGTCATCATTTTATTGTTTATTGTTTCATTCACCCCCCTCCTCATCATTTTACTAGGATTTAAGTTGCCAGAATTATAAACAGGAACTTTATTCTTATGTTTTGGAAAGTATACATACTGCCTTTATCAAGATTTATTCTTTCTACAGTGTTTAACATTCTGATTTATTAATTTACATAATTATACTATTTGCAGTAAATTATGTAGCCACCACACTAATTCTGAAGCAGAAATTCACATCCAGCCATAGAAAAAAATTTGGATAAGTATATGTTTATTTTAAATTAACTATATATTCATTATTTAATTGTTGATCTCTCTTTTATGCAGAGGAACCTACCTGTGGACACTGTAGAGACTGGCATCCATCCAATATATTTTTGCAGCATACATTATATTGAAATGCTGTTGAAGGCTGAGGTGCCGCTTGTGTTTTCAGCTTTTCACATGTCTGGTTTTGCACCATCACAGGTAATCTATAAAGGAAGAGCATTTCTTCAACTCCCATATTTCAGTGTCTTTAAAGAAAATTACATTCTCATCAAATGGAAGAAATACATTAAAACTAACAAGCGTGTAAAAAAAAAAAAAAAAAAAACTAACAAGTGTGTTTTTAAATCCCCAAACTGGGTTTTTCCCCCCTAATACTGTTACAATATAGGTTTGCTTTATAGCGATCCATAGTATTCAGAGTTTTGGCTATTCAGGCACAGACTTTCTGAAGGCCTATGACATGAAGGCCTTGTAATGTATATAACTAATAATACTTACTTTATAATGCTATGTAACAGAGTGCAAGAATTCTTAACAACATTGAACGTTTGGTATGTGAGAGACTGCGTCTTATCTAACAAGGAAGCCCAGCTGATTAACCCGTGCCTCAGTCTCAGCTTCTGCCACTGGATCTGGGAAGGATGGTGTTTTCCCTAGGGCCTGGAGTTATACAGTACACATTCTCTGGTCATACCCAGTAGTGGCCACAGATGTCTCCCTTTTGTGCATACCAGTCCTTTGTTGATGGAGGTATATATTGTTTCTTCAAAGCTTTTTCTGTTTTTGAATTAAATCTTCTCTTTGGGTTATAGTCTCAGAGGGCAGTAATAATTTAAAAATATGAACACTTCTAAAGCTGTAGACTTATATTATCAAGTAACTTTCACTTTATTCTCTTAATAGAAATGAAGAGAGTACCTATTTTTTATGTCTGGATGTTTGGCTTTTGTAAATCCAATCCCTAATTTAATAGGTGAAAATTACTTCTTTTTAAGATTTTTTTCTTTGAAAATTAGCAAGCTTGATTATATGCTCATAGTTTCGTGAGCATATAATCAATTTCCCACCTGTCTTTGTGTATGTTTATTTATTTGTACATACTATTTAAAAGTAGCATCCCCTATTGAAATCTTTTTGATTCCTGAATTGTATGCATATTTTACTTACTAAAACATTATGTCCGAATTTTGAGTAAGAATAAGCCTATCATTTACTTCCTACCTTTTCTCAAAGAAGTTAATTTAGCTAATTAAACCTATTGATTCCTTGAGATATACTTTAGCACCAATGTTGGGCATTTGGATTTGGGTGATTAGATTGCTATTATGTTAAATTATAAATTACTTTGAGGAAAAATGTGTTCTTACTAAGTAAAATATTGTAAAAATGCCTTTTTAATGATTCCCTGTTTAGCTAATCATTTTGTGTTAAGAAACAATATCGGCTCGGCACCTGTGGCTCAAGCGGCTAAGGCACCAGCCACATACACCTGAGCTGGCAGGTTCGAATCCAGTCCTGGCCCACCAAACAACAATGACGGCTGCAACCAAAAAACAGCCAGGCATTGTGGCCGGCACCTGTGGTCCCAGCTACTTGGGAGGCGGAGACAGGAGACTCGCTTGAGGCCAGGAGTTGGAGGTTGCTGTGAGCTGTGGTGCTGTGGTACTCTAGCCAGGGCAACAGCTTGAGGCTCTGTCTAAAAAAGAAAAAAGACACAATATCATTGTTTTGTTGAAGTTATATACTATTTTATTGATAATTATAAAATAGGAAGATAGCTTTTAAAGTAACTAAAAAGGTCTATGTGATTATGTAATTATTTGGACACAAATTTTATGTCTCAGAGCTTATTTATTTTGATCTCAGTAAGAGCAGTGTTTTTTGAAGTTGTATATTTTTAAGGACTGGTGGGCAGGTTGCTAAATGAAATATACAGATCTCTAAAGTAAAAATAGCTCAACTAGAGTATAAAAATTGAATGTAGTAAGAAATGTATTTTTTAATTAGTTTCTTTTAAGAATAACTGAGATCGTAAAGAAAATAAAAATTTAAATATATATGCTTAGTACATGAGCAGCAGAAAATCACATGTTCTAATTAACTTTTTAGTTCCTGGCTTAAGAAGTACCATAGATCTTTAACAATTCATCTGTTATCATTCCTTGGGGTCACCATCCTGCATATCATTGATTATTGTATTGTAGTGTGTCAACAAGTGGGCGAACATGGATAATCTCCTGGATATAATGTAGAAAAACTTGCTCATTCTTTTCTCATTTGCTGTTTTTCCCCCTATTATGAAAGCAGGATTACAGAAAACCATTTTTTGTGAATGTGGCTTTTTGAAAATGTAAAATCATATAAATACAAAGCAGAATGTCAAGGCAGGGGATGCCCTTTGTTCACAGTCAGATGAATAGACGTGTATGTCCCAGGGTTCTCCTTTCCATGTTGCTAACATGGCTGCTTGAAATGGTATCTTCTCCCTTCTGGGGAGTTCTTTACTTGTCGGGTACCTCTCCTTTAACATGATTCTGTTTTATATTTGTATACTGCTTTCACACCTCTCTTTTAGTAGAATTACATATCTGGAACAGTTATTAGTATCTTTCATCTCACTCTTAGTAGATGAAGACCCTTAATAGGATAGTATACCGAGGGTGACATACTGAGACTCTGGTTCAAATAAATAAATAAATAAATAAGTCTTTGAATCATAAAACTTGATCACTTAAAAATCATATCTATTTGGCGAGCGACCAAGTAGCCTGAGGGCGGGGTCTGAGCCACCTTGCAGCCCTAACCCTCGGGGGCAGAGGGAGACCAGTTTTGACACACAGGGTAAGTGGATAGCCACTTCAACAGTGATTCCAGCGACAAGCACTTCCCTGAGAAAGCTTCTGCTCATCCACAGGCACGAGAACTTAAAGAGCAAGAGGAAGAGAAAGGAAAATTAGGGCAAGGAAACAGATAAAAGAAATAACCCATGAGGAAGAATCAGCAGAAAACTCCAGGCAACATGAAGAACCAGTCCAGAACAACCCCGCCAAGGGACCATGAGGTAGCTACTGCAGAGGATTCCACCTATACAGAAATGTTAGGAATGACAGAAAGGGTATTTAGAATACACATGTTGAAAACAATGAAAGAAATGATGGAAACAATGAAGGAAACTGCTAATAAAGTGGAAAATAACCAAAAGGAAATCCAAAAACAGAATCAAATAAGAGATGAACGATATGAAGAATATAAAAAGGATATAGCAGAGCTGAAGGAAATGAAACAGTCAATCAGGGAACTTACAGATGCAATAGAAAGTATCAGCAACAGGTTAGACCATGCAGAAGAAAGAATTTCAGAGGTAGAAGACAAAGTTTTTGGGATAACTCAGATAGTAAAAGAGGCAGAAAAGAAGAGAGAGAAAGCAGAACGTTCACTGTCAGAATTATGGGACTTTATGAAGCGTTCCAACATACGAGTTATAGGAATTCCAGAAGGGGAAGAAGAATGCCCCAGAGGAATGGAAGCCATACTAGAGAATATTATAAAAGAAAATTTCCCAAATATCACCAAAGATTCTGACACACTGCTTTCAGAGGGCTATCGGACCCCAGGTCGCCTCAACTCTAACCGAGCTTCTCCAAGACACATTGTGATGCACCTGTCCAAAGTCAAGACAAAAGAAAAGATTCTGCAAGCTGCCAGGATTAAGCGCCAGTTGACCTACAGGGGCAAATCCATCAGATTGACCACAGACTTCTCTAATGAAACTTTCCAAGCAAGAAGACAATGGTCATCTACCTTTAATCTACTTAAACAGAACAATTTCCAGCCCAGAATTCTGTACCCTGCTAAGCTAAGCTTCAAAATTGACAGAGAAATCAAATCATTTACGGATATACAAACATTGAGGAAATTCGCCACAACAAGACCAGCTCTACAGGAAATACTTCAACCTGTTCTGCACACTGACCACCACAATGGATCAGCAGCAAAGTAAGAACTCAGAAATTAAAGGACAGAACCTAACCTCCACACTGATGCAAAAGATAAAACTAAGCAATGGACTCTAACAAAATAAGACGAATAGAATACTACCACACTTATCAATTATCTCAATAAATGTTAATGGCTTGAATTCCCCACTGAAGAGACATAGATTGGTTGACTGGATTAAAAAACACAAGCCATCCATTTGCTGTCTGCAAGAAACACACCTGGTTTCAAAAGGCAAATTAAAGCTCCAAGTCAAGGGTTGGAAGACAATTTTTCAGGCAAATGGAATTCAGAAGAAAAGAGGAGTTGCAATCTTATTTTCAGATACATGTGGATTTAAAGCAACTAAAGTCAAAAAAGACAAATATGGTCACTTTATATTGGTCAAGGAAAAATACAACAAGAAGACATTTCAATTCTAAATATCTATGCACCCAATTTAAATGCTCCCAGATTCTTGAAACAGACCTTACTCAGTCTGAGCAATATGATATCTGATAATACCATAATAACAGGGGACTTTAACACTCCTCTTACAGAGCTGGACAGATCCTCTAAACAGAAATTAAACAAGGATATAAGAGACTTAAATGAGACCCTAGAACAACTGTGCTTGATAGACGCATATAGAACACTCCATCCCAAAGATAAAGAATATACATTCTTCTCATCACCCCATGGAACATTCTCCAAAATTGATCATATCCTGGGACACAAAACAAATATCAACAGAATCAAAAGAATTGAAAATTTACCTTGTATCTTCTCAGACCATAAGGCACTAAAGGTGGAAGTCCATTCTAACAAAAATGCTCGACCCCACCCAAAGGCATGGAAACTAAACAATCTTCTGTTGAATAACAGATGGGTGAAGGAAGAAATAAAACAGGAAATCATTAACTTCCTTGAGCATAACAACAATGAAGACACAAGCCACCAAAACCTGTGGGATACTGCAAAAGCAGTTTTGAGAGGAAAATTCATCGCTTTAGATGCCTACATTCGAAAAACAGAGAGCACATCAACAATCTCACAAGAGATCTTATGGAATTGGAAAAAGAAGAACAATCTAAGCCTAAACTCAGTAGAAGAAAAGAAATATCCAAAATCGAATCAGAGATCAATGAAATTGAAAACAAAAGAATCATTCAGAAAATTAATGAAACAAGGAGTTGGTTTTTTGAAAAAATAAATAAAATAGATAAACCATTGGCCACACTAATGAGGAATAGAAAAGTAAAATCTCTAGTAACCTCAATCAGAAATGATAAAGGGGAAATAACAACTGATCCCACAGAGATACAAGAGATCATCTCTGAATACTACCAGAAACTCTATGCCCAGAAATTTGATAATGTGAAAGAAATGGATCAATATTTGGAATCACACCCTCTCCCTAGACTCAGCCAGGAAGAAATAGACCTCCTGAACAGACCAATTTCAAGCACTGAGATCAAAGAAACAATAAAAAATCTTCCAACCAAAAAATGCCCTGGTCCAGATGGCTTCACTCCAGAATTCTATCAAACTTTCAAGGAAGAGTTTATTACTGTACTGCAGAAATTATTCCAAAAAATTGAGGAAGAAGGAATCTTCCCCAACACATTCTATGAAGCAAACATCACCCTGATACCAAAACCAGGAAAAGACTCAAACAAAAAGGAGAATTTCAGACCAATCTCACTCATGAACATAGACGCAAAAATTCTCAACAAAATTCTAGCCAATAGATTACAGCTTATCATCAAAAAAGTCATTCATCATGATCAAGTAGGCTTCATCCCAGGGATGCAAGGCTGGTTTAACATACGCAAGTCTATAAACGTTTTCCACCATATTAACAGAGGCAAAAATAAAGATCACATGATCCTCTCAATAGATGCAGAAAAAGCATTTGATAAAATCCAGCATCCTTTTCTAATTAGAACACTGAAGAGTATAGGCATAGGTGGCACATTTCTAAAACTGATTGAAGCTATCTATGACAAACCCACAGCCAATATTTTACTGAATGGAGTAAAACTGAAAGCTTTTCCTCTTAGAACTGGAACCAGACAAGGTTGTCCTCTGTCACCTTTACTATTCAACATAGTGCTGGAAGTTGTAGCCAATACAATTAGGCAAGACAAGGAAATAAAGGGAATCCAAATGGGAGCAGAGGAGGTCAAACTCTCCCTCTTTGCTGACGACATGATCTTATACTTAGAGAACCCCAAAGACTCAACCACAAGACTCCTAGAAGTCATCAAAAAATACAGTAATGTTTCAGGATATAAAATCAATGTCCACAAGTCAGTAGCCTTTGTGTACACCAATAACAGTCAAGATGAGAAGCTAATTAAGGACACAACTCCCTTCACCATAGTCTCAAAGAAAATGAAATACCTAGGAATATACCTAACGAAGGAGGTGAAGGACCTCTATAAAGAAAACTATGAAATCCTCAGAAAAGAAATAGCAGAGGATATTAACAAATGGAAGAACATATCATGCTCATGGATGAGAAGAATCAACATTGTTAAAATGTCTATATTTCCCAAAGCAATCTACCTATTCAATGCCATTCCTATCAAAATACCAACATCGTACTTTCAAGATTTGGAAAAAATGATTCTGCGTTTTGTATGGAACCGGAAAAAACCCCGTATAGCTAAGGCAGTTCTCTGTAACAAAAATAAAGCTGGGGGCATCAGCATACCAGATTTTAGTCTCTACTACAAAGCCATAGTGCTCAAGACAGCATGGTACTGGCACAAAAACAGAGACATAGACACTTGGAATCGAATTGAAAACCAAGAAATGAAAGTAACATTTTACAACCACCTAATCTTTGATAAACCAAACAAGAACATACCTTGGGGGAAAGACTCCCTATTCAATAAATGGTGTTGGGAGAACTGGATGTCTACATGTAAAAGACTGAAACTGGACCCACACCTTTCCCCACTCACAAAAATTGATTCAAGATGGATAAAGGACTTAAACTTAAGGCATGAAACAATAAAAATCCTCCAAGAAAGCATAGGAAAAACACTGGAAGATGTTGGCCTGGGGAAAGACTTCATGAAGAAGACTGCCATGGCAATTGCAACAACAACAAAAATAAACAAATGGGACTTCATTAAACTGAAAAGCTTCTGTACAGCTAAGGAGACAATAACCAAAGCAAAGAGACAACCTACACAATGGGAAAGGATATTTGCATATTTTCAATCAGACAAAAGCTTGATAACTAGGATCTATAGAGAACTCAAATTAATCCACATGAAAAAAGCCAACAATCCCTTATATCAATGGGCAAGAGACATGAATAGAACTTTCTCTAAAGACGACAGTCGAATGGCTAACAAACACATGAAAAAATGTTCATCATCTCTATATATTAGAGAAATGCAAATCAAAACAACCCTGTGATATCATCTAACCCCAGTGAGAATGGCCCACATCACAAAATCTCAAAACTGCAGATGCTGGCGTGGATGTGGAGAGAAGGGAACACTTTTACACTGCTGGTGGGACTGCAAACTAGTACAACCTTTCTGGAAGGAAGTATGGAGAAACCTCAAAGCACTCAAGCTA
Organism: Nycticebus coucang; assembly: GCF_027406575.1. Lineage (NCBI taxonomy): Eukaryota > Metazoa > Chordata > Mammalia > Primates > Lorisidae > Nycticebus > Nycticebus coucang. The sequence goes on along the minus strand of NC_069784.1, from coordinate 98,128,054 downwards.
GACCTCCCATTTGATCCTGCAATCCCATTACTGGGCATCTACCCAGAAGGAAAGAAATCCTTTTATCATAAGGACACTTGTACTAGACTGTTTATTGCAGCTCAATTTACAATCGCCAAAATGTGGAAACAGCCTAAATGCCCACCAACCCAGGAATGGATTAACAAGCTGTGGTATATGTATACCATGGAATACTATTCAGCCATTAAAAAAAATGGAGACTTTACATCCTTCGTATTAACCTGGATGGACGTGGAAGACATTATTCTTAGTAAAGCATCACAAGAATGGAGAAGCATGAATCCTATGTACTCAATTTTGATATGAGGACAATTAATAACAATTATGGTTATAGGGGGGACAGAAAGAGGGAAGGAGGGAGGTGGGTGGAGCCTTGGTGTGTGTCACACTTTATGGGGGCAAGATCTGATTGCAAGAGGGACTTTACCTAACAATTGCAATCAGTGTAACCTGGCTTATTGTACCCTCAATGAATCCCCAACAATAAAAAAAAAAAAATGTTTGTAAATAAATGGTTTTAAAGAAAAAGAAGAAGAAGAAGAAGAAGAAGAAGTTAGTGCTATGGTTTGAAAAAGAAAATCATATCTATTTGGCTTAATCAAGTATCTGTAAGTTTTAAATAATTACTTTAACCAAATTTTTTTGTCTTAATATTCTTATTGGGTTCTTTGAATATTGCTTTTAAAATCTAGATACAAATAAGAATAATTCAGTTCATCTCAGATGCACCTTAATGTTGCATCTTCCTGTCCTTTTGCATAAGCTTACGTCTGGTTGAAGAGAAAATTTTGATGTATACTGTGTGAGTGATTTTCCTTCCTTGCAAGTCTAAAAAGCTATTTCAGTGTTTTAAAATATAACTAGTTCTACACAATGAATAGTAATTTACCAAATTAGTTTGTTTCACTTTTATAATAAACCAGTTTCATAAACTATATTGATAATATTTTTTCAATGAATGTAAGACCTCTCTGGTTTTGAAGATTAGTATATTTTTAAGACTTACAAAAGGTAATTTGGCAATTTCTGGTATCATTACATGTGTATTTACCCACTAACCCATCAATCGCATTTATAGAGATCTATTGCAGGAATACATTGGAAAAAAATCACAAATACATATGCACAGACATGTTTTTATTGCGCTTTTCATGGTATTGAAAGACTAGAAACAATGCACATGTCCATGCACTAGAGTCTTGCTTGAATAAATTGTGAGTTATCCACAGTGGAGTCCTATGCAGTTATAAAACGGGTTTTTAGAAGGAGAGAAGGAGGGAGGGCAAATCTATAGAGGAAAATGGACTTAAGAGACATATCAACTCATCAAAATTTTGAATTTTGATGGTCTACAAGCCAAGAAGAGAGGCTTCAGAAGAAACCAGCCCTGCTAACAGCTTGATTTTGGACTACTACAAAATAGTGAGAAAATTTTTGTTGTTCCAGCTACCCAAGCTGTGGTTCCTTGTTAGACTAGCCTTAGCAAACTAATACACCATGTTAAAGTTACTTAAAAGCACACTTTAGCATGACAAAAAGTTGATCAGGAATGTGAAAAACACCTTTTAGAACCTATTCAAGAATATATTTTTACAAGGACAAAATGGTAGACCAAAAAAGGAAAATTTGTGTATCTGTTCCCTTTTCCCTTACCTACCCCCCAGAAAACCATAAAACTAAAGATGAGAGGCTATCTTTCTTCAGGAGTAAAGTAATTTGTAAATCATAATGAAAATTAAAACATTAGGAGTTCCTTGGTTTCTTATCACTGCAGTAAGAAAGTACCCTGAATTGAGTATCTAAAACCTTCTGTACAGCACAAGAAATAAACAGCAGAGTAAAGAGACAACCTACAACATGGGATGGGAAAAAATATTCACTAATATCCAGAACCTACCAGGAACTCAAACCAGCAAGAACAAAACAAATAATCCCCTTAAAAAGTGGGCCAACAACATGAACGGAAATTTTTTTTAAAGAAGATACAGAAGCAGCAAACAAACAATGAAAAAATGTTCAACATCACTAATCAGCTAGGAAATACAAATTAAAAGCAAGTGAGACACCACCTTACTCTGGAGAATGGCCATTATTAAGAAGTTAAAAACACAGTTGATGTTGGCGTGAATGCATGTAAAACAGAATGCTTACACATTGTTGGTGGAGATATAAATGGAAAACATTATGGCTATTTCTTAATTAATAGTAGATTTAAATTTTAATCTAGCAATCCCACTAATAAGTATCAAGCCAAGGGAAAAGAAGTAATTCCATAAAAAAGACATCTGCAATAACGTTTATCACTGCACAGTTCACAAGTAGCAAAGATATGGAATCAATCTCAATGTCCATCAACTGAGGAGTGGATAAAGAAAATGTGTGTGTGTGTGTATGTATATACACTGTGAAATGCCATTCAGACATAAAAAAAAAAGAATGGATTCCAGTCTTGTGCAGCAACTTGAAGGAAACTGGAGGCCATCATCCTAAGGAAAGTAACTCAGGAATAGAAAACCAAATACTACATATTCTCCTTTGTAAGTGGGAGATTAGGTACAGGTATTCAGGGGTATACAGAGTATGACTAACTGTAGGAGGAGAAACAGCCTCACCGCTCCCCCCAACCTTAGCTGTAAAAATTATTTAATGATCTAAGTAGTTATCAGTCATGTCAGGCAGTCCTCCCTGGTTTCAACACTGTGAAGTCCATCATGACCCTAAGCTAAAGAAAAAACACCAGATACCTGCCTTGGGAAAGTAATAAACACTGAGTCATTCAACTGGAGTTTAGAGGGCTGGATGATGTATGGCTAAAGACAGTAACTTTGGGGAAGGGTATAAAAACGCTGTGAAACCGTTTCAAAGTAAGGCTTTGAGAATGACCTTTCTCCCTATCTTCCTCGCATTATAAATCTTGGTAAATAAAGGACAATTTCAACCCGCATAAGCATTTGGCTCATGCTCCTCAGAAGGTGGGATGGTAGGTAGAGGGGGAGAAAAGAAAACCTACCTATTTGGTGCATTGTACACTAAAAACCCAACATCACCACTGTACATTCATGCATATAATCAAAAACCGCTTGTAAATTAAATCACTGCTCAGGGTTTCCAGGGTGTAGCAAAAACTCTCGGAGTGAAAGCCTTGGTGCTTCCTTGCTTCACAGGGATCCTGTTTTCACTTTGGGGGCCTCCAAATATAACTCAATAATTAATTAAAAAACAATTTTTTTTTTTGCAAAAGTATTTTACTGCTTTATCCAGAGTTTTATTTCTATAATGGAATATTTCAAATGATGCAAAGTTTTACTTACTCCGATAAATTGTGACTATACATACATGTGAAATTTATATTCAATTTAATATTATTTGTTAAATTTTATTAAAATATAAAAATATAATAAATAACAGTTTTTGTTAAAATGTAAAAATATAATAAAAAACAGTTCTGGAGGCCAAAAGTCTAAAATCAAAATGTTAGCAAGGCTACATTCAGTCTGAAGTTGCGAGGGGAAGAACTTCCCTGTTTTTTCCTGCTTCTCTCTGGCTTCTCCATGGTCTTAGGCGATTCTTGGCTGACAGATGCAACACTCCAGTCCTCTGTCCTCACCTGGTGTTCTCCATGTGTCTGCATTGTCTTCCCGATGGGCGTTTGTGTTCATATTTTCCCTTTTTGTAAAGACACTAGTCATATTGCGTTAGGGCTCAACCTGATGACCTCCTTTACCTTGACTTCCTATTTTCCAAACAAGGTCACGTTCTGAGGTCCTCGGCATTAAGGCTTTGACATACCTTGTGTGGGGGCACTCACTTTCACTCATCACTTTAGTGTTTCAGAATGTCAGCAATGTTAATAATCTCTTTGTCATCATTATGTTTTTTTCCTTTAATTTTTCTGTGTTTTCCACAATGGAAATGTATTACATTGTATAAGCTGAACAAATGTTATTCAAAAAATAATTATTTAATAAAGAGCAAAAAAAAAAAACTTTTTTATAAAAATCTCATTTTTTAACTATTCTCTGCATTAGCTCCCACTTTTTATGTTATATAATTCTGTTTGGTTTAAATTGTTTTCTGATTCAGTACGAGTCCATTTGCATTAATGTAACATTTAGCAATCTGTCATCTGCATAATTATACATCTGCGATTGTAGGTAGGATAGAAAAAAACTCTCATCTCTGAATTAAAATAGTCTCTTAGCATTTGTTCTCTGTAGAAAGCAGATTGGTGTTACGGGTAAGAGGAGGGCAGTGTGAATGAAAACAACATTCAGCAGTAGGTATACGAACTGTGTGAACACTGTCAGTTATACATAAGTCCTGAATTCTGAGGCCATGAAAGTTTTTTCACACACTAAGCAAATAGGAGAAGCATCCTTGTTAGGATTGTAGGAAGAATGTCTTTCTATTTTGATTAAATGTTAAGCTTTTCATTGGTTTTGTGTGAGTTACTCGTTAATGCTTTTTAAAAGTCAAATGTGGTTTCATAAGCTTTTTAATGAAATACTTTTTTTTTTTTTAAGATTTGCCTGCAATGGATAACCCAGTGTTTTTGGAATTATTTAGATTGGATAGAAATCTGCCATTATATTGCTACTTGTGTTTTCCTTGGTCCTGATTACCAAGTGTATATCTGTATAGCTATATTCAAACATCTCCAACAAGACATTCTGCAGCATACACAGACTCAAGATCTGCAAGTTTTCCTGAAAGTAAGTATGTTTATATATAGGGGGAAATGTTGATTAAGAGTGAATAGCTAACTTTGGCTGCTTAATGTCATATACTTTCCAGACACTCAGCCAATCCTACAAATAATCCTGAGAGGCAGGTACTATTATCATCTTCATTTTAGAGGGAAGGAAACTGAGGCACAGAGTTAAGTAAGTTAACCAAAAACCATACAGCCAGAAAGGAGCCTGGGATATGAAATTAAGCCATCTGGTTCTAAAACTCTGATCTTAACCACTACGCTATGCCAAAAATAATTTTTTTTAATATTTCTGTGTTTTATTTGGTCAATAAACTTTAGTTTATTATGTTAGTACAAAGGTTTATATTTTTTAGAAATATTTAATGTGACTTTTATACAATTTTTTTATATTTTCCTATTTCTAAACTTCCATTTGTGTAAAAGGTTTTCATGAAAGATTATATCATAGCATTCCTTTTAAACAATTAGAATGTGCATTAATATTTTAAAACAAAATATAATTGCTTTCTTTTTCAATCATATTACTGTGACTGCTTAAGCTTTGGACTTCAGGAAGTATGTGCTATATGAAAACATTTCATTGTGTAATTCTCCTTGGAAATCCAACTATTTATTTAGAGTTAAAAATATTTCTTTGCATCTAAAGTATGTTTCCTATACCCACTACCCTTGCCATCCTATAGCACACATACACATGTATACACTGAAACCAACATTTATCATTTGCTGGGTTTCTCAAGGTCAACAGTTGGTCTATTTAAATTAACGTTACTCTTAAAATTTAAATACTTGCCAGAGTTATTTTCTATTTAATGATGTTTTATTTAAATAAATACCATCAGCTATCAATTTAAAAGTAAAAGAGTTTAAATGGAGTGGGGTGGGAGAGGAAATTATTACCTAAATCCTCGTTAAACTGCTAAAATTTGAATTGACTTGGTGTAAATCCAGACTAAGAACATGGGCAAGGATTAATTTTAACATGTGTCCTAGAACCAACCTTACTTTTTAATCCTATTGTTTGTATTCACCTGAGTAATATTTTTTGACTGGTAGCATGACTTTACTTAGTCTTATTTTTGATGTAGATTTCAGATTCCATTGATCTCTTCTGATGGGCATTTTTCCTGTGAGATATATCCTGGTGTGGTATATTAAAATATGCAGTTACATATCCTTTACTCCCTTAGGCCCTGTAGTAATCTGTTTGCAAAGTATAAAAATATACATATACCATTTTTCACTTATAATAACTAATAATGAAATATTGATTAATGTATTAATTTTATTCTCCCTACTCTACCCTAGGAATATCCTCTAAGTCAAAAATAGATACATGATTCAAAAATTCCTCACTTAACTGTAGCTGTAGATATTAAGCATTAGAAATTAAGTTTTATACTTTCTTATTCAAAATCTTAGGACTTCTACAAAGGGAGAAAACTCAATAAATGTCTATTTAACTACATATCATAGTCATAATATTCCTATATAGATTATATCATCATGTTATTCCATGGCTGTTTATATTTAGTGATAATTACTTCCAAGAAAAATGAAGAAAAAGTAAAACAAGGAAATTTTTATTGTATGTATTTATGTGGGCTTTATTTTTGAGGAATAGTAATAAAACTATTTTTAAAGAAAGAAATTGAATCATTATATAAAAATAATAGAATAAACAGTTGTTATAAAAGAGTTCAAATAATCAAGTCTAAATTGAATAAGTTTTGAAAATATCAAAAACCAGAACTGTGTTATGCTTTTAGTTATTGTCAGTTATCCCAAGAAACTGTAAAAAGGTATTTCCAAAAGATTGAAAATATGCAGTTCCTTTTCTGATTTAATTTTTATGTACTGACAGAAAGTCACATGATAAAAGCATTGTTTTAGGAGTAAAAATCTATATGAGGTAATCAGTATAAAGAAAATATCAGTCCATTTATATTCACTGTGGTTTAGACTCAAGATTTTAAATAAGGTAATTCGGAGTCTAGACTCATTTCATACATTTCTGTTAGCCCACTGAAGAGTTCATCATGATTATTCTAAATCAATATGTTAAAAAGATCAGTTGATTTGTATGCCCAAAGGTGGTATGGACACTAATAGGCAGCCCAGGTTTTCTGGGAGAAAAAAACCCTTGTTTATTTTTCTTCTTCTGATTAAACCACTGAAAGATTAGATTTGATGAATGCCATGGGTATAACTTGATGTTAGCAAGGTGTTGTCTGATTTTTTTTTTTTTTCATAATATCCTTGCAGACACAAGAATGTGAGTAGATACTAGAGCAGTTAACTGCATTATTTCCACAATGAAGTGATTAATGGATTAGTACTGAGCTGGAAGACAGTTTTCTAAAGGTGCTGAAGAATTCAGTCCTTGGATCTGGGGTCCTGGACATTTTTATCTATGACAGATGATGGTTCAAAAAATCTGTAGGCATCATAATTCTAGGGACAAAAACATCCAACAAGGTATATATTCTGATATATCTTAGCAACCTGAAAACTTTTATTTAGAGTTTCTCTCTCTCTTTGACTCATCCATAACAAACACACAAACAGGTTTAGTCAGAGTGTAGTTTAATGTTAGTTCATGTGAAGAAGTCCCAGCATTTGAACCGGCTGTATTGCATTTCTCTCTAACAAATACATTGACTGCCAGTGATCTTAGTTTTAGTCTGTGAGCTCAACATGGGGACGAACGTCACAGAAATGCCAGATTAGGAAGAGATTGCCTTCCTGTGCAAATGAGGCAGTGAAGGCTCAAAATAATTAAAATGCCTCATCTAAATCCTGCATATTATGGCAAAATCAATTTATAATTAAGAAAAATAAGATTAATTTCAACCCAGTTGTCAAGAGGAATTTTTTTATTGGTGTAGTTACAGCTGCTGTTACCAGGAGATGTTGACAGGGTAAGAAATGGAGATCCTGACAAAATTCATTAAATAGAAGGCCTTTAAAAGACAGATGCATACCCGGCATCACTATAATTTAGCATCTGAGGATGTAAATAAGAGGTGTTCAGTACAAACCCCACTGTGTTTTGCAGATGTTCTCTGCCTTGTCCTGACATCCCTGGATTCTACCTGGATTCAAATTCTAGCTGTGTTGCTCACTCGGCTCGTTGATTAACTTCTTTATGCTTCGGGTTTCTCTTCATGTAGTATTGTTAAGCAGTTAACTGTGATGATATCTGCAAAATACTTCTATACCATTATCTGGCATGTAGCAAGTTCCTCCCCCAAAACTTAGCAATTGCTGACTTTCTACATCCCTGTCTCACCCCCCTTTTTTTTCCTGCTTCTTTGTTAAGATGATATATAGAGCATTTAGAAATGGAAACAGGATTTTCTGAGTCTATAGCTAGACTTTGGGTTACTTTTGCTCCCACTTTGTTAGGTATATGTTATAAAATTCTACACCTTTTATAGTAAATTTTTATTTTATATGCCTCCTGGTGATTATTAATAAAAATCAACTATGTCCCAGTTTAACCCACTTAAAGTGACTTATCATACTTTTTTCTCCATAATTTATTTCATGCAGACATATTATATTTTTAAAAATCACCTTACAAAGACAGTAATAATCAAATATTTGGGAAAGAATGTATCAGAAAATTAACTAACTTGGTCCTGAAATCATAAAACTATGGCTTCCCAGGTTAACACACTTGATGTTTTTTTTTTGTGCCTTATGCTGTTTATCAAGGATTTCTTTTTTTTTTACACTTATGGTTATAGTTTATTAAAGCACAAGGATACAGATTGATGGATCCCAGAAAAAAGAAAAAGTACAAAGGGCAGAGTCCTGGAGAGACTAGATGCAAGATTCTAGTTATCTTCTCCCAGTAGAGTTTCTTAGACAGCACTTAATTCTCCCAGCAATGACGTGTGACAACATATACAAAGTATTGCCAATTAGGAAGTTCAGCCAAACTTTGGTCCAGATTTTGGGTTGGTTTTTTTTAATGACATAGGACATGGAGTACACATGTAACTTGCCTTAGCTACTGAGATGTCAGCCCATCAGAGCTAGACTGATACCACAGGCCCAAGTTTATGCCCAGGTCACTTTGTTGGCATAAACTATCTGGTGTGGCCCAAGGCCCCAGGTAAATGACACTCTTATCAAGCAGGCTATTCTAAGGGCTCAAGAGTTATCTCTCAGAAGCTGGTCCAAGGGCTAGTCCTTTTTTACTTTATTTATTTATTTTTTTAGTATTAAATCATAACTGTGTACATTAATGAGATCATGGGGCACCATACACTGGTTTTATAGACCGTTTGACACATTTTCATCGCACTGGTTAACATAGCCTTCCTGGCATTTTCTTAGTTATTGTGTTAAGACATTTACATTCCACATTTACTAAGTTTCACATGTACCCTTGTAAGATGCACCGCAGGTGTAATCCCACCAATCACCCTCCTTCCGAATTTCTAACGGCCTTATCTTCAGTTCACATTCCAAGTGCAAGCCCTAAAAACATTTCTGCTGGAAATTATTATCTGCAGTACTTTTGAAAATATCCACTGATAAAAGAGATGTTTTTCTTTCCACAATAGACACATTTTATAGAATTTACAAGAAAGGATAATAATATCTTAATATTTTAGAAGAATTATTTTCTTTTATTCCTGGTAATAAATTGAGGAGCAGAGATTGGCGTCAGTAATCCCTGATGGGCAGTTCATGCTGAACATCTTATGTCTGCAGTGTGATCAAGAAAATGTAGCTCGCCATCAGTTAATAAAAATATGCTCTCATTGTCACTTACGATCACCACTAATACCTTGCATGTTTTATAGTGTATGAAAAGTGCTGCAAATGGCTTTATAGGTGTTGACCATTATTCATTGATTTATTCAATTATTTATTGATTATTTACTATTTATTGTGTCCCACATGTGTTGTAATCACAAATCAGCATATCCCTGCCCACACTGATCCTAAATTCTACTGGAAAGCAAATAATAAGTAAATAAGTATATAATATTTATATATATAATATATATAAGTATATAATTTATATATATAATATATATAAGTATATAATTTATATATATAATATATATAAATAAATATATAATATTTATATATAATTAGATCTTACTATAAATAAATCAGACAGAGTGAGGGAAACAGAGGTAACATTTAGACAATGAGGCTACTGAAGGCCCACCTTGTGGGGGTAAACAGAGACCTGAATGAAGGAAAGGAAAAAGACTTCCTAGACAAGTGTCCCCTTAAATGGGAATAAAGATAAGGGCAAAAACTCAGAGGTAAGAATGGCCTTGGTTCACTTAGAGAAAGTCAAGAAGACCACCTGGCCAGAACAAGGTGAAGGAATAAGAATGGTAAGAGTTGAGAAAGGGCCTAGATCATATAAGGCTTTGTAATCTGTCATAACAGAGCTTAGATTTTGGAATATTTAATCCAGAGAGCAACCCTATACAATTATTGTCCACATTTAACATAAGAAGTATTAAGGTTTGCAGTTAGTAAGCTTTCCCAGATTCATACATCTAGTAACTAACATAGGAGTCTGAATACTTTTTCATTTTTTGTCTGAATCCAAATCCTGTGCATCTTCTACTATATCAGGTCATCTTGACTAATCTGATATTTTTTAATACAGTCCCAAGGTCAGTGACCCCAAATCAAATTCTCCCAGTAGTGAAATAGATGGACACATATTTGAAACTGAACTTCTCTACACAGAAGAGAGAGGGAAGCTGCATATGTACCACATCATATAATATTGAATTCATACATTGTGGCTTAAAATAGTAATTTTTAATGCTTTTTGATGATTCCTCATTTGAAACCCAGAATTAATAGGGCAAATCATGGTTAAATACCAATTACACATGAAAAAGTGCTGCTCAAAATGAACTTTCTAACCAAAACTGAAACCACGCCAGTAATAACCATTTATAATTTTTTTCTTGAGCAAATAGTGTACTGTTGATATAAAATGGGACAGTGTTATTGCCATATGTAATTATATGTCTGCTACTTAAAAAACAGAGGCATTCATATTTTTATATAGAATTCAATATACTTAGGTCTATAAATGATAATGAAGCAGTATTCTGAAGAAATAGTCTGTTATAACTTGAATGATAAGCTGGCAGTCTAAATGGTCATAATTACAAGTAACAGTTATCCACTGAAAGGACCATTAGAGAACACTTAGGATAAGATGAAAAAATATTCTACTTTGAAGATAAAAAGTGAAATTTAGATACCTTAAAACTTGATTCAGAGCTAAAATTGCCTGCAAATTTTAAATAATGAACTATATCACTTAAAAACATTCCTTCTAAAATATATATTTAAATTTTTCTCTTACAAAATAAGACCTTAATAGCTTTATATGCCGTTTTTATGGGTATCTCTTTCAGTATAGTTATCATGGCATTTTCCCTTAACTTGCAATTAATATGTAAAATAGAAGACATGATTTAAAAATATATATTCTAAGGAAAAATATATTTAAACTAATTTATAACTACAGCTGTCCCTAGGTGGTTTTTATGTTTAAGTTAAGGTGGAACAATAAAAGATGTTAAATAGATTTTGCTTATTTTTGCCCAGAAAAGAATTATTAGAGTTACTGTTCAAGTGCTGTCATCTTCTATTGTAATTCACATTTAATGAACAATAAGCATTCCTTTAAAAATCATGAATATGTACAGAAACAATTCCTCCATTATTGGCTCTTTATTTTCTAGTTGGAATAACACATTACTATAATTTCTCCCCAGCTTAGGTATAGTTTTCGTGAAGAGGTGATTAAAGCCAAATCACACATAATTTGAATGAAGAGAATAGATAAATTCATAATAGTTCCATGATTACTACCTAAAGTGAATTCTTGAACAGTAAGAACAAAGTGAAATATTTTTGATAGGATGGAAATTTATAAAGATCCAGTATTTCTGCTGTTTATAAAGTGATCATCTTCCCTTTGATTCAGTTACTTGCACATAAACCTGGAGACATGATATATACCTCAGCTGTTAACATGTTAGGACAAGACCTTTGTCTCACTCATCTTTGTGTCGAGTATATAACCAAGAACCTTTCATATGAATGTAATGAGAGAATGAGTGAATGGAGTAAAAGAATGTACGAAATAATATATTGATTACTTTAAGAGTAAAGTTCAAATATTTACGTTGGAAGGCATTAACTCTGGCCTTAATGGTGTAAAGCTAAATATATAACAGCATCATTTAGTTTCTTCAGCTTAGTATCAGCCTTTGTAGATCAGTAATTCTTAATTTTCTAGAATGTCCCAATTAACCTTTCCCTCAAACTTTATAGATTTTTGGTTGTACATGAAAAAATAAGAATAAAGTTCTTCCAAGTTTTTTGGAAGCTGAAAATTAATGCTAGCATGATTAGTGACATCTGAGATATTTGAAAACATCCATTCTTACTGAGAGTTGTGTGATGTTTTCCTACCTACCCCGCATTGATGTTTCTTTTCTGTAAACCAGTTGCCTCTAACACAATATCTGGTATATAATATGTATTATCTTTTATGCTTTTGTACAATTGAGGGATATTTTATTAGTAACTCTTGCCTTTAAACTATAAAATTCTAAAAACCATGAATTGTCCAACTTTTTTTTTTTACTTTTTTTTTAATTAAATCATAGCTGTGTACAATAATGCGATCATGAGGTACAATGTGCTGGTTCCATATACAGTTTGAAATATTTTCACTGAACTGGTTAATATAGCCTTCATGTCATTTTCTTAATTATTGTGTTCAACCCCTTATACTCTACACTTAGTAAACTTCACCTGCACCCTTCCAAGATGCACCCTAGGTGTGGACCCACCAATCACCCTCCCTCCACTCTTCCTCCCCCTCCTTTCTCCTCCCTTGCCCCCTTCCCCATATTCTTTTTTTTTTTTTAATTAAATCATAGCTGTGTACATTAATGTGATCATGGGGCACCATACACTAGTTTCATAGACCGTTTGACAGATTTTCATCACACTGGTTAACATAGCCTTCCTGGAATTTTCTTAGTTATTGTGCTAAGACATTTACATTCCAATTGTACTAAGATTGGGTTATAGCCTTCGTATGAAAGCTATAAATTAGTTTCATATTAGGGCTAAGTACATTGGATACTTTTTCTTCCATTCTGTCCAACATTTTTAACAACCTCCAGAACTACTAAAATAATAAAAATTAATTGCATTGAATCAAAGATGACTTTTCTTCTGTAGATTTTTTTTTCTTTGCCTTAAATGTAGTTACTGGGAGGTACTTGGAAGTACTAAAAGAAAGAATCATAAAAGTCCCTAAAATACTTTAAAATTTTTGATGGATGGTCCTACTGTTTATTCCAGAGTGCCACATTTGGGCACTAACCATTAAATTTCAAATTAATATAGATGTGCTTTGTACCAACATTATGAATTGCAAACTCTTGGAGGTTTTATAAACAATAGTTATAGAACAGATATTTCTTCCAATATTATAGTGTATTTTGATAAGCCTTAAGGTCTTTACTAATGACAAATTTCAGCAATCATCCCATAAATGAGACCGTATTTTAAAATTAGGAAGATTTCATTATCAAAATGACATTGTTTTTTGTCTGCTGTATTTTTGGTTTTTAAAATAGACAACCTCGTTTCATGGGGACACACTTCCTTCCTGCCATATACGTACATATCCACTTAATAAAAAGCAATTACACATTTACTAGCAATGTAAACTGCTTCTCCCATCTGTAGCTGAAAAATAAATGCTATGTCAACTCTTAAAAGTTCATTAACTTGGAATCATGTGACTTTACCCAAGGGAAAGAACTCCCCTTTATATATGTGTGTGTGTGTTTGTGTGTGTGTGTGTGTGTGTATATATATATATATATATATGTAAATTAATTTATAACTACAGCTTTTTTTTTTTCCAGGAAGAAGCACTGCATGGGTTTCGAGTGAGTAATTATTTTGAATACATGGAAATTCTGGAGCAGAACTACCGACCAGTGCTGCTGAGAGACATGCGGAACATTAGAGTGCAGAGCACCTAGATCAGGAGACACAGTTTAATTTTGTCTTATTTATTTTTAAAGGAAACAAGGGGACTTGATTGTTTTCTGTCTATATCTGTAACAACATATGCTTTGTGAATATATATATATATATTGTAAATCAATACTGAGAGATTTTTTAATGTAATAATATATGCAAGTATTAGCTCAACCTGTGAAATCTTTTTTATTAGTGTGCTGTTTTGTAACGTTTTAGAATCAGGTGTAGCTTACTTATAGTTCTAATTCATGTTTCAGTGTTAGTCTACATCTTCTTTTTCACCAGATGTGAAAATCTAAACATTTTTTCTAATGAATTTGGAAAGAACAAGCTCTATTGTACATAATTACTTGACTAGTTGTAGAGAGTCCATAGAAACTAGGGAAAGACAGCTATTTTCTGCACGCTTCATGTCTGTACTTATAAAGGAAGGCAGACAAAACAATGGCTTATTTCACATGTGAAGGAACAAATGATATTTCTTATGGTCAGAGATAGAAAAGCTGTTGCTTTTGATACCTATGTCAACTTATAATTTTTCATTTGAAATATAGTTTTTAGATGGTTCATTTATAAGATAGATCAGTTACTTCATACTGATAAGCATTCTGCTCTTACTTGTCATGCACATTCCTTAGTAATAGATTTGATTTGTACTGACCTTAAAAACACTAAGGAGAAAGGCTTTGTAAATTATTTTAAATCACTAACATTCTGTTTCATTTTATTTAAATAGAAATATGTGTACCAGTAAGAATAATACTATATGGTAGGGTCTGTATTTTTGTAAGTGTCACCTTTAGTATATGTAAAATAATATACAGATATATTAAACTATTAATTTTTCACTCACCAATTTTTTAACTCACCAATTTATTTCAATAAACTTTCTTTAAATTACAGAAGCCATATCTAAATATAAATCAACTATTAAAACCATTCTGAAGCTAACTCTACTTTTTTTATCTTAAAACCAAAAATGGATCACCCACAAACTCATTTTTCCTTTTAGCATGATGAAACAACTGGCACTATCCAGGTTTCAATTTTGTGATATTTAGGCTATTGCAATATAAACCTTCCAAAATCATATTTTATGCTGTAAATGCCAACAACAGCTTCTCAGTAATGGTGTTCCTAAAGGTCATTGTAAACTTGAGGAAAGTAATTTGGGCAAGTTAATTTGATGTATTGCGCACTTTCACTCCGGCTGATGTGACTTAAATAAGAGAGTCTTGAATGACTCAAAACACCAACATTTGTCTGCTTTTCAAGCTTACTTTTGAAACCATGAAACTTGTAATATGTGTTTATGCTTCCATTTCTATCCATTTTGTTCTTAAGTTATCGTTGTGGGTCCTGAGAAACTTGTATCTTTATTTCTTTTTATGATAATCTCTTACACAGTAGTTGGAAATACAAATGGAAATGAATGAAGCGTAATTTAATTTTAGTATATTCATTAGTTATTTTCATTGGAAACTGAGGTTAGGTCTAGACTCTAACAATTACATTCTAACAAGTAATTTCAGTTAGAGATAGAGGCTTTCATTTCCATTTGATAAATAAAAAGTGTCTTAGGAACAATGACCTAGCAATTTGTTTGTTGGAAGAGTATGAAAAATATGGTAGTTTATATAGCTGCTATTATAAGCCATTTTTATACTGTATTTTAAAGGAACCCTTTAGGACAAGAATACCTTATTTGCTCTTTAGTTTGGTTTTTAATTTATATAAAGTATATGTCCTTAGAAAAGACTTTACTTTTATGGTGTGAAGGAGTAACAGACATTTTACAGTACTCAATTATAATAATTATATTTTATGATATAAATAAATTTGTGTATAATTTTAGTACTGATATATAAATTTTTGAATGTCTGCTTTTAAAATTTCTTATGTATAGTATATCTCATGATTCATAGGTATTTAAAGTATCTATGAAGGCAAAATAAGCCTTTGAAATTCATCTAAACTTTATAACAGGGTTCTACATAATTAATGATTAGTAAATAATTATGTGCTCTATTTTGATTTTCTGATGCCCAGATATTAAAGGAATTTCTCCAGTCATTCATTAAACAGACATGTTTTAAGGACTACATATATAATGAAATATGTTTAATATTCAAGATAGCAGGATAAATGAGGTGCAGCATTTCCACTTAGAGTTCACAGTCTGCATGGAGAGATGAATAATGTAAAAATCAGGGAAATACAGTGATAAAGATGTCAAATAAGAATTGATCTCTTTTGGTGACCTTAGTAAGAGCAGTTTTGATGAAGTAGTGAGGGCAAAGGTTCAACTGGATTGGGTTTAAACAATTCTGAGATGAGATTTTTAGAAACTTCTTTATAGGAGTATTGCTGTAAAGGGAAGGAGAATAGGTGGAAGCTAGTATGGGCATGGGATCAAAAACGTTTTGCATTGTTTTTGACATAAGAAATGAAAGCATGTTTATATTTGGATGGAAATAATGCAGTAGGGAGGAAAGGTTGATGTTGAAAAGAAAGGACCCAAATGAATGTCATGAGTAGAAGAGAGAAGAAAAGGTGGAATTAACCTTTGCTGGGAGCAAGACACTTCATTCAAAGTAACAGAAGAGGAAACAAAGTAAATGGCGTAGACACAGGGTGTGGATGGGCATTTGTGAAAGCAATTGTCGTCTCCATGGTATGGGAAACAAAGTCATCAGGTAAAAATTAGAGTGATAAAGACTTCGGTAGTTTTCAAGAGATTAGAGTATGTGAAATTATTGTCAAGGATACTGGGAGAATTAATGGACTAGGAAAATATAATTCAATTTAGTGGTCAAAAGATAAATTAGCAAAGTTGTATATTTTTCTCCGATTACCTTTCACTGTGTGGGGGTGGCAAGCAGTATGTGGTGAAGGGGGTTAACTACAGTTTTGTTTAGCCAAAAGAATATACTAAGCAAGAAAGGCACAAGGGAGTTGATGGCCTATGCAAATTAATTATAATACTGTGACTGGAGTTTAAAAGATTAGAAGGGAGGTGGAGGGCATGGTAACTCACGCCTGTAATGGCAGCACCAAGAGTCTGAGGTTGCTGTGAGCTGTGATGTCACAGCACTCTTCCAGGACAACAAAGTGAGACTGTCTCAAAACAAAAAGAAGGGAATTGGAGACAGGATGGATATAGTGTGGTGATAAATTGATAGGACCATTTAATTCTAAGTTCTTCTGGATTGAAGGATTGCTTGATTTGGAGTACCTAACAGTTGTTAACTGAACTGCCTAAAATTGACATTTAGAAGAGGATGACAGTGAGAGTGAATGTCTAAAGGAAAGTACAGGGATGAGATCTTTGGAAGAAAGGAAGTCAAGTCAAAGAGCTGCGGTTCCAGTTTGGGAAGAATGATTTTTTCCAGTATTATTGTTACCCAAAAATTGGCAAGAATTTGTTTTTGATAGCTAAAAATGAGCCAAAAGCTAATATTAGGCCAGAAAGAGAAACTTGAAATCAGAAATCTGAGGTAAAAAAGTAAATAGAAATGAAAGACAATGGTACATAACTGTAATATAATATCTAATTTGTAAATAAAACATTTAAGTTTTTGAGGCTTTCATTAGGCAAACATTTTTACCAAATGAAACACACACTATAAAAGAAAAAGTTGATATATTGTTATAGTCTTCCTGAGTTTTCCTGTTAATATATTTATACAATGATTTTGAATTAACTGAGATTAACTGTACTTGTTATGATATTTTTATCATTTTTTACATGTTTTAAGATATTTTGTGTAAGAAATTTTACATCTGTGTTTATGAGGGATAGTTATCTGTAGCTTTTCTTTTTTTGGTTTTGTTATGAGAGTAATGCCGGCTTTATATAATCAATGGAGACACATCTCCTTATCTATTTTGTGGAAGAGTTTGTATATAAGTGGTATTATTTTTCCTCTAAATGTTTGGTAGAATTCTCCAGCAAAACCTGGGATTTTCTTTATTATAAGGTTAACTAAATATTCAATTTCTTTAGGAGTTATAGGCCTATACAAATTTATCAGTTCCTTCTTAAATGAGGTTTGTTTCATTCAAGGAGTTGGTTCATTTCATCCAAATTGTCGAATTCATTGTCAAGTTATTTTTAGTAGTCCCTTATTCTTTTTAATATATGTGCAGTTTGTATTGATGTCACTGCTTTCATTCTTGATATTAATTTGTATCTTTTTGTCCTGGTCAATTTGGCTAGAACTTTATGAATTTTATTAATGTTTTCAAAGAACAAGCTTTTAATGAGTCTTATCATTAATTTTCTCTTGGTTTTTTTCCTCTGTTCTATTGATTTTCATTTTAATCTTTGCTATTTTCTTTCTTCTACATTCTTTCATTCTTGTTTACTCTTTTTCTAGTTTCATAAAGTCATTTATCTGAGATCTAGTGTAGGTGTTTTGTGCTTATAAATTCCCTGCAGGTACTGCTTAGTTGTATCTACAAATTTTAATATGTTGTTTATTCATTTTCATTTAGTGAAAAATATTTAGTAATTTACATTTTAATATTTTCTTTGAACCATCGGTTATTTAGAAGCATGTGATTTAGATCCCACATATTTTGGGATTTTCCAGATATACTTGTGTTATTGTTTGCTACTATACTCTTTGTGATCAGAACATTCTTTATGTGATTTTATTTCTTTTAAGTTTATTGAAACTTGTTTTATGTTTCAGAATATTATCTTAGTAAATATTATAGAAACACTTAAACCTAATATATATTCATTCTACTGTTTTTTCATGAAATGATCTTTAAAACTCAAATAAAACTGGTTTTCATTGTCATAGAAGTCTTTAGAATCTTTACTGATTTTTCTGGTTATTTGAGAATAATATCAAAATTAATTTTAATTATGGATTTTTCTGTTTCTTTTTTCAGTTCTATCAGTTTTTGCTTTGTGCATTTTGAAGCTCAATTACTAGATATATAAATTTTTATGATTGTTACATCTTGTTGATGAATTGTCTGCATTATCCATATGAAATGACTGTCTTTATTCCTAATAATATTTTTTCTCTGAAGATTACTTTGTTAAATATTAACATAATCACTCCAAATTTTAGGTTTAATTGTGGTTTGTTTTTGGTTTTATGATATTTTGGTTAGGATTTTCAAGGTCTTTTTCTACTGATTTACTTTTAATCTCCATGTATCTCTGTATTTAAAGAAATTTTATCATAGGCAGCATAGAATTGGTCTAACCCTTCCCCCAAAATATGGAATATCATGCCTTCTAATTGTAGTGTTTAAACCATTTACATTTTCTGTAATTGTTGACACCTTTGGGTTGTATTTATATTTAGCATATTTTTATTTTCTGTTTTTCCCAATTTTTTTATCTCTCTTTTATTCTGCCATCTTTTGCATTTATTAAATATTTTAATTGATTTTTGTATTATGTCCTTTGTTGGCTTATTAGTGTTCTTATTTATTTTAGTGTCACTTTCAGGTTCATATTATACATCTTTAGTTATTACAGTCTACTTTTAAGTAACATCACACAACTTCACATTTAGTAAAAGAACCTTACAACTGTAAAAACCCACAAATTTGCTGGGTCACTATAATCATAGGATTCTTTCTTTGCTCTTAAATTATAAAATATTTCTTAATATTCCTCTGGTAAATAATTATAGTCCTGTTAGGTCTGTTTGGGTGTTCCCTGGTCCCTGAGTTCCCAACGTCAAGAACGAGTACTGGTAGCAAGGTGAGCCAATGATGGAGGGAATTACAGATACAAAGCAACCACACATACACACCATTTATTGCAAAGCAAAAGTATGTATCCAAAGGAGAGACAGGTCATTTTCTGTGAACGGAGAAAGACTCCAAGTCTGAATACACACTGTCTTTTACAAGCTTCCTAGTTTGTCCTACCTTTCTCCTGGCAGGATAGGTTTCCATTTCCCACCCTTGGGGTAATTGACAGATTGGGGATACAGATTCCATGGCAGGTTGCATGGCAGGTTAAGTTATGTAACAGTTTGCTTATTATGCATGTGTACTCCTAGCATCCTTCATGAAAACTCCACCCATGCTATGCTAGTTAGATGCCCAGGTCGGTTAAAGATCTAGGAGCTCTTTACTTTTAAGTTTCCACATCAGAACAGTTCCTAGCTCCAATTTGGTTTCTAGCCAGAATTCAGTTCCTACTCTCCACTCTTAGCCACTTCCTGACCACCTGTTACTCTCTACCAGAACTAACAGGTCTACATGATATTTCTCATTTTGAATTTTTTAACTCTCGTTTGTTATTTAATGCCAACATTATGATTCAACAAGTGTATCATTAGTAAACACTTTGAGAATATCTTATCTCTAAAATTAATTATAAGCTGCTTAAGAACAGAAGCAAAATCATTTAATTCCTATGCCCCAGAAATTCTAGTCCAGTGCTAGCCACAGAGCAGAGTAACAGACTATTAATGAATAAAATGTCAAAGTTTTTTGAATTATTACATGGATGTAGCTGGAACAAAAGTTGAGACATTAGACCAAATTGTCCCCTCAGCTCTCTTAAAAGGAAATGACCTATGTTCTTGATACAAATATGTTTTCTGCTCACAATTTACTGTGGAATGTATTTTTAATAGAAATAAATTTTATTTAGAAAAAGTTATAGCTAAAGTGTGTATGTGTAAGAATACTTCCTGTATGGAAGAGAGAGAAAATGTGTGTGTGTGTGTGTCTTGTGGTGCATGGGTATTATTTTAACTATAACATACATGGGATTGTCTGCATGACCTAGCCTGGCAACTTAATCATGATTTGCAAACCAGACTACACCTTTCTGAAATACAGCAATGTATGCAAATGTGTAAATGTGTGCCTATATTGAATTTATAAAAACTGAAAGGGATTAATTTGGTATTTAAATCTGTACAGTATATCTTCCCAGAAACCAAGTATAAGACAGACAATCATATGTCTCAAGTGATATGCTTGTGAAAGCAGAAGTCGAACATCTGATGTGTCAAGAATTTCTCCTAGCACAATGATGCTGAATATTCCTAAACTTTTTCTTGCTAAACCTAGTCTAACTATTTATCACATATGCTACTTTGGACATATGTTTACAAGCTATAGCCTGATGGTCAAATCTAGCCCACTACCTATTTTTGTAAATAAAAACATAATGCCACATTTGTTTGTTTATTATCTGTGGCTTTTTTTGTGCTACAGTGACAGAGTTGAATAATTGTGACAGAGACTGTATGGCTAACAAAGGCTAAGATATTCATTATCTGGCCTTTTAGAGGAAGTTTCAATATCTGGTTTAGAATACAAACTACATGTATAAATCCAAATCCACTTTAGTTAGAATAAACTTTTTAGAAATACAGGTGACCCAAGAGGACATCTCATCCAAAACTTCGCCAATGAAGAAGGTAAGATTCAAAGTGAAAAGGGTGTCCCAAGGTCATATAGGGAAATATAATGCAGTGGGTAGGTAGATAGAAAGCTTGAGTTCAGTTGGAATCCGGAACTTGGATCCCAACTCTGCCATCAGCAAGTTATTTCCTCTGTGCCTCAGTTTCCGTGTTGGTGAAAGAGTCCTAAGAGTAGGATCTTCCTCCCAGGGTTACAGTGTAATACATATGTTTATAAAAACTTATTTAAGCACTCTGTCAAGTATAGCTCTTAATATAATTATTTGCTATTATGAGGCTAGTTGATGGTAGCATAGTCTGAAATGCAGCCCTTCTGATGTCAACCCTCTTTCAAGTCTATTCTTTGTTTAGTCATTCAGTATACCATCATCAGACTTTCATAAGACACTATTATGTATGGTTCTAATATTTACCCTTATTCAGACTTTTGGGTAGTTATAGATTATATTTTTTATTTATTATTTTCCTTATGAGTTATAAAATGACAGAAAATAAAGTCTTTTATCATCCAAGGTTGGACTTTTATAGTTTACCTGATTTACCCATTTCTTTTCTCTTTTGAAAGACTAATTTTTTATGTTCTGTATTTAATGATGTAAGATGACTAAAGATCACTACAGATCAATGTATAGTGCATTAGCAAGGTATTTTTGATTTGTTTTATATTCTCCAATAAGTAAAAACTTTTTTCATTCTATATGACATAAAATTTTACTAACATGTTCTTTGTAGCAAAATTGACTTACTTCCTTTTTCCTGCATAGTATAAAGGGAAAGAATTATTACTTATGTAGGTGCCAAGATATTTACTTACCTGATGAGTTTAAGTAGGGTCAGAGGAGTTAACCTCACATAAACCCTGAATTTTCGGCCCTAGCAGTATTTTAAAATTGGTTAACTTTTTTGGCATGTTTCCCACCCTATATTCTACTGTTGACTACAGGCCACCATGAAATACTAAGTGCCATGGAAATAATTGGACTGTCAGGTTTGCTAATAGAGTGCATTTGAGATACACAGGGGGAGGCTGTCATTAAAATGTTGGCTGTTAAGTTTGACCATCTATACACCAGCATTTAAACATTGAACCACTATTATTAGAATATGTGTCAGCTATTCTTTTTTAGCATATTTATTTAGCCTTTTCCTAAAATGCCAAAGTTTATCTTTTTAGAACATCTTTAAAATATAGTCCTTTCTTTTATACCATATAATATAATCAAATTCAGTTTCAATAGAAATAATCAGATAACAAAAACCAAATGTTTTTTGGTCAAATTATCTCCATAACTGCCTAAATTTTTCCTTTAATTTTCCTCAGAGTAAATTTCTCTAATTAATATTTTGCTTATTAAAATGAAATCACTGATTTGATAACTTTTTTATTATTTCAGAATATTATGTGGATACAAACGTTTTGGTTACATTAATTGTTTTTGTCCCATTTGAGTCAAAGTTGTGAGCATGTCCATCACCCACAGAGTATGCACTGTGCCCAGTAGATAAGAATTTACCCTTCCATATATGTACGTAAGTGTTAATTGATTAGTTCAGATTTGAGCTTTAGTTTGTGGTGTTTGTTTTTCCATTCTTGTGATACTTCACTTAAAAAAAAAAAATGGTTTCCAGTTCCATCCACATTGTTACAACAGGTGTTAGTTCACCATTTGTTATGGCTGAGTAGTACTCCCTTGTATATATCTACCACATTTTGTTAATCCACTCATGCATTGATAGGCCCTTGGGTTATTTTCACAGCTCTGTGATTGTAAATTGTGCTGGGATAAACATTCCAGTACAGGTGTCATTTTTATAAAATGTCTTTTTTCTCTTTGGGTAAATACTCAGTAGTGGGATTGCTGGAGGAAATGGTGCATCTACTTTTAGTTCTTTGAGGAATCTCCTTACTACTTTCCATAGAGATTGTACCAGTTGCAGTCCCGCTAAGAGTGTATGAGTGTTCCTACCTCTCCGCATCCACAGCAGCATTTGTTGTTTTGGGACTTTTTCTTTTTTTGTGAGATAGAGTCTTACTCTATTGCCCCAGACTAGATGCCCAGTGGTGTCATAGCTCCCAGCAGCCCAAACTCTTGGGCTCAAATGATCCTCTTGCCTCAGCCTCTCACATTTTGGGACTTTTTGATAAACATCATTCTCACTAAATTTAAGTGATAGCTCATTGCAGTTTTGATTTACATTCCCTGATGATTAGAGATGTTGAGCATTTTTTCAGATGTTTGTTGACCCTTAGTCTATCTTTTGAAAAGTTTTTATTCATGTCTTGTGCCTACTTTTTAATGGTTTGTTTGTTTTTACTGATTTGCTTGAGATCTTTGTAGATTCTGGTTATCAGCCTCTTTATTGGATGGATAGCATCCAAATATTTTATCTATTCAGTCCAATGACTGTTTCCTGGACTGTGCAGAAGCTTTTTAATTTGATCAAGTCCTATTTATTTATTTTTGTTGTTGCTATGATTTGGGGTCTTCATAAATTCTTTGCCTACACTGATATCTATAAGTGTTTTTTCGACTTTTTCTTCTAGAATTCTTAGTTTCATGTCTGAAGTTTAAGTCCATTATCCATCATGAATTAATTTTTGTCAGTGGTGAGAGAGGTGTGGATCCTGTTTCAATCTTCCACGTGTAGCTAGCTGATTTTCTCAACACCATTTATTGAATAAGGATTATTTCCCCCAGTGCATGTTTTTGTCTGCTTTGTCAAAGACCAGATGGCAATACGAGGATGGCTTTACATCTAGGCTCTCTGTTCCGATCCCTTGGTCTATGTCTCTGTTTTTGTGCCAGTACCATAGTGTGTTGGTTAAAATAGATGATAGATATGGCAGAGACTAATGAATGTTCACCACTTTCTTCTTCCTGAGATAACTATATTTAAAGAATATATCACATTTTATGTCTTCAACAAATGTTACTAGATACGTATATTTATTAGAAGTGAAATGACATGCTCAAAAACAATTTTTTTTAAATTAACATAAGAGTAGATACAATTGAGTTATATTGTTTGCATTTGTGAGACAGCAGCCCAGTTGTAGTTGAGTCCTTCAACCAGGAGGCCTTAAATACCAACTTTTCTTTATTCTTCTACCATTACCTCATTTGCCAATAATACACATCTTTAGAACTTTCTTTTTTTTTCTTCTTTAGAACTTTCTAAGCTAAAGTAAATTTCTCTAATTAATATTTTGCTTATTAAATTGGAACATCCTTCAAAATGACTTCATGCAGGATTATAAAATTCCCCTTAAGTGGTATTTGAATGGGACTCTATAAAAGAAGTGAAGGTAAAGAGGTTCACATTCAAAATAAAGGACAAGTAAAACCTTCAGCAACTCCAGAGTAAGAACCTATTCATGAGAGTTAGAAGGAACACTGCTAAATTTCTCTAATGAAGTAATTATTTCAAGCTGTGTTTCTTAAGGAATATTTAGTAATTAAGTTTATGAGTCCTTAATGAGAGCAAAGCTGAAATAAAGCACTGTATAGAATTCTCTTGACTATTATATAGCAGCCTTGGAGAGCAGACGAAGGGAGATAACCTTGAAAATCTCCAATCCATACTATGTTTTACTTTGTGAGAAGAACTTGACAATAGGTTTAATGCTGTTTTAGAATGCTCTCT
The DNA here is from genome assembly GCF_027406575.1 of Nycticebus coucang. Taxonomy (NCBI): domain Eukaryota; kingdom Metazoa; phylum Chordata; class Mammalia; order Primates; family Lorisidae; genus Nycticebus; species Nycticebus coucang. The sequence goes on along the minus strand of NC_069784.1, from coordinate 98,103,178 downwards.
GGCTGCTGTGTAGAGAATTTGTTATAAGTCCCCCTTCTCCATCACCCACCCACCTCCTTTATATTTGCCATTAATTTTCCTTAGGGAATTATTTGATTTGATTCTTTCTGTTTTTCTTCCCAACACGTATCTATTCTATATTCCATGGCCTAGAGCTTATACAACTTTAATCTCCTTTAACTTTAATCATTACATAGTGCAGTGAAGAAAAATGGGACAGAAGGTCAATAAACGTGTATTTCGGTCTTGGAACCATGAAAAACTTCTCCTGTCATGTCAGCATCTGAATGTAGTCCTTAATTTCTTCTGGTGCAAAAAAAAGGGTTACAGACCCACATGACCTCTTGGGATCATCCTAGTTTAACCATTGATTGTAATGGCCTGTGCCATGTCACTGAAGCTTGATCCATAGGGAGGCACAGGTGGCTGACAAGTTTCAGGTGATCTTCCCAGATTTGACTGGCATTTTCAAAATAGCCTTTTCAAATGACACCATCAAGGACTGCAAGCATACTGAGTACTAAAATATAAATGATTTTTGCCTTCCTCATTAACAGGACATTTTAGTAAGAATTATAGGTGATGTGAAATACTTTTTTTATTGGGCCATCATCAGTGGAAACTTACTGCATAAACACACACATTCCAGTTTAAATAAGAAAACATTATTTTAAGATAATTTCTGAGAATGTAATAGTCCCGAGATACTCTTTTTCTACAAATAAATTAGTGAAACAAATTTGAGAACTTTGAATCTGGTCTGCAATGACAATTAATGAGTACTGAATGTATATTTGGCGCTTCAAAAATAATACCCAGGTATTAAGACTGTCCTCAAGCAGTTTGCCTTTGGACGGCAACAACAATAAAAACTGTTGCCCATTAGAATCTTTTATATTGAGAATCCATTACGAGTGAAATTTTATTATGTAGCTTCATCCTGCCCTCATTCTGTTTAATTTCAGTTTAAACAAATTCCCACTCAGTGGTAAAATCACTTTTAACATAGAGGTGGGGAAGAGAGTAATTCTTTACTTGAACACTGTCAAGGCAAGACTTGAAACCATTACATTAACTTTGGCAGTAATTTGAGTTTTAACAATATTAAGTTCTCAGGAAAATAGTAGGAAAGGCCATCTGTCTAGATTATTTTGTTTTATTTGATAGCAAAATTGCTAATATAGTTAAGTATAGAAAATTAGGAGAAACTATAATGTTTGGATTCATAAAATTTGTATTAAATAGTGCTTAATGGAAAATGTTACTAATTACGTGTAATAATTCAGCCTTTTAAAATATTGAACATTTGAAATTGACTAAGGAATTTTAAATTCTGTACTTTAAAAGAAGGGAAACCTTGAGAGCAGCACTTTTGTGTATAGTTGGCAGAAATGCAAAGTGTTGAAAAGCAATCTGGCAACATCTATTACAGTTAGAACACATTTGCCTTTAGACTCAGCAATCCTTTCTGCGGGAGTTGATTCCCACACACATGAAGGTACTCATACAGAACACACAGGACATTTTCAGCCGGTATGCGGCAGTGCACTGATGTGCAGTGAGAGGGTCGAAGGTGTGCTGCAAAAATTTTTAAAGATCATTATTTTCGAAAGAAGTTCAAAGCACAGTAAGTATATTCTTTTTGTTACTCTTTTTTTTTTTGATGAACACAACCTAAATGTGTGTTGTGAAAGTTGGACTATAGGTTTACATGTGCTCTGAGATGAAAAAGGTTAAAAAACACTGGCAGAAGATATTTATGGCAGCGTTGTTAGTAATAGTGAAGAACTGAAAACAAAGTGGATTCCCAGTAATAGGGGAAGGGCTGACCAAATTATGGTGCAACCCTTAAAGTGAATGAGCCAAGAATTTTGTCCACAAACCTAAAGGATTTCTAGCAGGGTGTCCAACCTGTGTTCCATGGGCCCATGCTGATTTTGTGAGGACTTTTTTAGGTTATCTGTGGTCTTGGTTGGATATCACAAAAAAGTATGCATGGAACTATTTTTTTTTTTTTTTTTTGGCTAATCAGCTTTCCTTAATGTTGTGTATTTAATGTGTAGCCCAAGACAAGTCTTATTCTAACATGCAACAGAAAAAACAAAAGGTTAGACACCCCTAAGTATTCTTGAATGCAAAAAACAAGAAAAGCAAAAGTGTATATATGAGCTTATTTTTCATTAAACAAAATGTGTATGTGTCTACATGTAGGCGTGTACATATCAGTAAATTGTTATATGAGCACAAAGGAAAAAAACTACAAACTAAGTTGTTAACATAAGTGTGATGGAGGATGCAGAGATTCTGATATTCAAGGAAAGGAACACAGAAAATGTATGAAAAAGTAAAAGTAAGGTCTCATGCAGTGATATAACATCAACAAACAGAAAAGTCATGGCATCAATTTATTGGCTCTTCAATCACATAAACTCTTGCAACTTTTTAATTTTTTTGAATTTCAGATTAATGTGAGGGTACAATTAGGTTGCAGTGTTTGTATTTGTTAGGTAAAGTCCTGGTTGTAGTTGTGTCCCTAACCCAGGTGTGCCATATACCCTTACATGGTGCCCACTGCATAGGAGCACACCCATCCTCCCTCCTCCCTCTTCCCCCTCCCCCCTTGCAACTTTTTGAGCTTTAAAAGTTCCTCTTAACTGACTGATGTGCAAGCCACTGAGAAGTATCTTGAGAATTTTTTCTTTTTTTTTAAGACAAGAGGATTTCACTAGATCACCTAGGCTGTTCTTAAACTCCTGGCCTTGAGAGATCTTCCAACTCAGAGTAGCTGCAACAACAGCCAATGACTTAACAAATCTTAGCCTTTGGAATACATTAAAAAAAGTAAGGCAAATGAAGAAAGTATGGGGAGGTGGGAGATGAAAGCAACATGGTGTGACTAAAAAGAAAGACCACTGATATCTTCAGGTGATAAGCCAATTTAACTTTATATTTTTTATTTATTTTTTTATTGTTAAATCATAGCTGTGTACATTAGTGCAATCAAGGGGGTACAATGTACTGGTTTCATATACAATCTGAAATAGTCTCATCAAACTGTTCAACGTAGCCTTCATGGCATTTTCTTAGTTATAACTTTATAATATTATACACAATTGCTTTCAAAGAATAAAAAAATAGAGTTGCTAAAATAATTTCAATGATTAGCAGAATGTAGCTAGCATGTTTTTTAAATGAAAAACTTCTAAATACCTTGAATATTCAGTGGGAAAGTGACAGTTTAGTTTACTTTAGAGGACCATTCATTTCAAGAATCCTGGGTCTTCTGAGCAGGTCACTAGATTCTTTTGTGTGTAAGATTGCCTAAGCGATTTCGAAAGACAAGGAAGAGAAGACTACAATTGATGACTGTGTGTACAAGTGTCTGGATTTAGGGACTTGGGTAGTAAAGGTTGGCCAAGACCAGTGCAGAGTCCTCTTACTGTGGCAGGAAAGAGAGACAAAACGCTGCTAAAGTTTCCATAGACTCTCAAGGGGACGGGGAAATTGCTTTTGAGTGAGTCTTAACACGGGAAGCAGGAGTGTGTCACACATGAGCTCCTCAGCCAGAGCCTGATGGATGTGACCTAACCTCCTAAAAGAATATGGTACTTTGGACAGAACGAAAAAGTTTTATCACTAAGAAATCCACTTATCTAAGGTTGATTGAAATCGTTCTGTTGGAGTGGAAGGAGCTATGGCTCCCAGGGGATAAGTCAGATCCGGGATGGTAACACATCTGTCAATAATTAGGAACAACTGGAGAGGAGTCATAAACTGCTACGGGGGCATAGACGGTATGGGGAGTACTCAATTGATATTGGAAGTCTTGGAAAAGTTTACTGCTGTGTTTTTCCGTTTGTTTCTTTATTGTTGTTTGTTTTTTCCTTTGAATTTTTCTAGTCTCCCAAGAGGAGTTGGAGGAATTAAAATTTCTTAAATTGTGGATCTGGCTCTACGTGCTTTTAGGATAGCAATTTAGGCCATTGATTTTCCTTATGGCTTATGTTTAATGGAAGTAATCCTGTATTCATTTATTAATTTGTTCAACAAATATGTATTACGCTTGTCAAATGACAGGTTTTACTTCACGTAAACCCAGCTGGTGAATTGGCTATATATCTACCCATACTCCCACAATAGGTGTCCACAAAGAAAGTGCCTCTAAATTACAAAGAAATAGGGGCTGGCCTGGTGACATAACTTGTCCCTTAAGGGCATTAATTAAACCCTTTAATGCACTTCTCTTGCATCCTGTAGTGTTGGGGGTGGGGGAAAGAATGAATGGTGGAAAAAGGCAAATGAAGAGCATAGCTAGCATGTAATTTAAATGAAAAACTTTTAAATATCTTGAATATACATAGCTCCCAGCAAAAAGTAAAACAAAACAAAACAAAACAAAACACCACCATGGACAACAAGAAAATAAAACAGAAAGGGCAATTCCCTCCTGGCTGACAGTAACTGGAAACAGCAACTCTTGCTTTTGAGTTCCATCCACGGGAAAAATTACAGGGATAAAATAGTGACTTAAAGCAGCAAAAGAAAGGCACCCTTCAATTGGCTTCTTAGTCCCCCTTTTTTTTTTTTTTCAAATTAATGCCACGTCTGAACTACTAAGCATACTTTTTGTGGGGATGATTGGTCTTCACAGTGAAACATAATCCACTAATTACAATTTTCAATAAAGACTCTAAAAGAAATCAAATCACCAGAGGAAACATGACCAGTTCTGTAGCCTTCTGTGAACTCCACATGGATCTTCCAAGTTAGCAACCACCTCCTCCTTCCCTGGGTTGCCACCTGCCTCCCTGTTCCCTTCAAGGAAAACAAAAGAAACCCTATGCTTTCATCTTCCAAACTTGGTCTACAGATATTTCCTTCTCATCCCAGGAGCACCTACTGACCTCTTCACCTTAACAATTTTGTGAGCTCACTGAGGAAGGAGATAAATAAAATTCCCGTTCACCAGGGCTGCCTCTTACCTGGGATCAGATGTAGCATGTGGGGAATGCAGGGGTCCTCTGGGGTCTTTTTCCTGGAGCTTCTGAACCAGGAAAGTGTTGAGGTTTTCTTTCATGGGTTTCAGGGCACCAGAAAAAATGTTAGGGGCTGGGGATCTCCGTTCCCTGACCCAGTCCACCTGGTTCAATGACTTGGCTGAACTAGAAAGTTCAACTGAGGAATGGCAGTGATTGAAAGCAAAGATGAATGAAAACAGAAAATGAAACTGGAGCGGCACAGTCAATGTGACTAGAGAGCAAAGTAACCCACACAAGTTTCAGTGTAACAAAGAGGAATTTTAATTAAAAACAAAGATAGTTTAGAGCACTTCTAAAGAATTGGAAGTGAGTCCCTCCCTCTATGGGGAAGAGGTGAGAGAGACACAGCCAAGGGCAATGTGGGGATATAAATACCTCTTCCTCTCAGTGAGAAAGGGTAAGTCTTTCACTGGTCTCCCTGCACTGCCAGGCATTATTGCCCTTTTCTGCTGGTTGAGTGGTGAATGGTCCTATGGGCCCTCCACACTTCCCTGTTCTGCAGGCCAGGCTTTCCTCCTGTCCCTCTGGAAGCTTCTTTCTTGGTGGCACTTCTCAAGTCCATGTTTTCAGAAAGTCCTCAGCCTTTGATTTCTGCCAGATTTGTGTTCACTAGCGCTTCATACCTTATGGCTGCACCAGAGATAGCTTTTGCTTTTGGTCTACCTTTCTCTGTGTCTACTCACGGCCTACCTCCAACCCTGGTTTATATGTCAGTTCAGTCCTTCATCCCATCTCATGTAAATTGATCATGATTTTTGTCCTTCCGATATTCCCAACTCCTAACTTCAGTTCTCAATGCTATTATGAATGAAGTGTATGACTTTTTTTTCTTTTCTTTTTTTTTAACCAATTTGCTATTATTTTGACATGACTTTGGGAAGAGGAGGATAATGTGACAAGAAGGTAAGTTGTACACAGAACAGGTGGTGGTCAGTTGTGGAGGTCAGGCAGGAGTAAAGGTCAAAAGATGAAATAAATGAAGAGGCTACTGCAGTCGAATAATCCAAAAGATTTCGCTTCTATGTTTTTATTGGAAACAAATTTTTCTTTTAATATCTCAAAGGAAAATAGGAATTTGATTAGTAAAATACTAAAAAGCTAGAGTAATTTCATAATTTGCCAAAACCTTTGTAACAGTGAGTATGTCATATTTTCTTTTGCTAAATTTGTATCTGTGTCTTAGCTACGATTGTCCCTGTCTTGCTCATTGTAGGCTGAGAGAGCTTCAGTTTTCTTTTAGTTTAATGAAACCACCCTCCTCTTCTGCTGGAAATGTTACTGTTGATGCTATTCAAAGTATATATTTTTAATACCTCAGTTTATATAATTCTCTCAAACTTATTCTGTTTTAAAAGAATTTTCTTTCACAGTTACATAAATTCCTGCAATTACACCAGAAATCAGTGAAATTGAAAAGGAAAGTAAAATGTAAGCTGAAAATTTTAGAACTTGAGCTTGGAAAAATGTGAACTTACTCAGGGCCCAGCAGGAAACATTGTCAAAAGGCTTCATATTCAATCAGATGCTGAACCCTACCTCTAACAGCCACTTATAAAAGCATATGCCTCTTTCTTTTGGCTATTGAGTCCAATTTCATTATACTCACCATAGGTGTTTGAAGGAAGAATGGAAAAGCCCAAACTAATGAGTTTTCGTAGAGTTGTAAATCTGTACAATGGCCAAAAGCTATTGCAATGTTGTTTTCTGTAGCAGCACAGACCACTTTTCCTCTGGGCAGTCACTGTTTGAAATAATTACTGACATTAATGATGCAAGCTCCTAAATTTAATAGATGTAGGTTTATGTTGCCATCCATCACTGTGAAACATCTTCTATCTTCTCTGCTATTATCAAAAGTTTCTTTAAATGTTTTAAGATATTTTATTGACCCACTGATGCATTTTAACTACGAGCAACTACCAAGCAAAAATTCCACCTCTCTGAGTTTTATGTATATTCTGTTATAAAATTATTTTTTCAACCAAAACTTGAGAACAATGGATGTTCATAAGCTCTACACGATGTATCATCTTAATCTCTCATGTGTCAGATGATTTTATAACACATATTAATGCTTAATAAAGGTGTTGGTTTGATAGGTTTCTTAAAAGGTAGACATTTACATAACTTTGTTACGTAACTGTTTGGGATTTGACTCCCCCCCCTCATCTGCTGCTCATGTCCTGTGTAAGGAAGATGGATTTTCCTGAAAATTACTAGGGAAGTCTGAGTCAGGAGCAGCTTCTATTTTCACAGCTCTGGACCTCTCTCTTCTGTGCTTATTGTGAAGTGTTCAAAAATATGACCTTTGCAAGTCATGTCTCCTCTACTCTCCTTCCTCACTTTTTCTTTGTTTCTTAGCTACTATTGTCCCTGTCTTGCTCATTCTAGGCTGAGAGAGTTTCAGTTGGTTAGTTTTTCAAATATTTGTAAGGCACATATCTCTCCAGCACCACCTGAACCTCGCGTCCCCTCACTCTAACCTAAGTTCTCTCTAGTTTGTATACTCTTCTCAGACTGACCTGCTAACTATGTTGAGTAGGACCTCACTGCAGAGATGAGTACCTGCCAACAATTCAACGTCTGCAATTCTCAAAGTTGTTTTGTTTTTCCTTTGCTTCTGTCATTGGGCGTTTTGCTGACAACACAGGTTTTGTTGCTGTTGATATTTGACCACATGTATTTTGGGATCCATGGGAATAACATATCATTTAATTGTTGTAAATGTTGTCTGGGGATTTATTTTCTTTCCCTATCTTATTTTCTTTGATTTTACTGGGGACTCGAGGAATTTATGTAAATAGATTACATGCTGAAGCTACAGTCTTGCTCCAGATTCCCTTTCTATGACTTATTGATTGTGTTATTTTTTTTAATTAAAATGTATTAAAGATTAAATAAAATGTGGCAATAAGAATCAGACTGTTAGGAATTCAAAAAGGGGGATCAACTAAATAAATGACAAGACAACAATCTCTCTTATGCTTTTCTTGCAGTTATATAACTTTTTCTTTCTTTCTTTCTTTTTTTTTTTTGAGACAGAGACTCAAGCTGTCACCCTTAGTAGAGTGCCGTGGCGTTTTAGCTTACAGCAACCTCCTACTCAGGTTCAAGCGATCCTCTGGTCTTGGTTTTTCTATTTTTAGTGGAGACATGGTCTCCCTTTTGCTCAGGCTGGTCTCAAACTCGTGAGCTCATGCAATCCACCCACCTTGGCCTCCCAGAGTGCTAGAATTACACCTGTGAGCCACCATGCCTAGCCAGTCTTCTCGATTGTGTTTTGCTGAATATAATTTTTCTAGAAATTCTCCCATTAATGTTTTTTAGTTCATTTTGCTGAGAAATAAACATGTATATAGAAAAGTAAACAACAGTACAGCTTGTGAATTTTCAAAAAACAAAATTCCATATGCTAACAACCAGTTCAAGAAATACAATTAGTATTCTTTTTCTTTTTATTATTAATTTTAAATCATAGCTGTGCACATTAATGCAAACATGGGGCACCATACATTGGTTTTATAAACAGTTTGACACATTTTCATCACACTGGTTAATAAAGCCTTTCTGGCATTATCTTACTTATTGTGTTAAGACAGTTATGTTCTACATTTACTAAGTTTCACATGTACCCTTGTAAGATGTACTGCATGTGTAATCCCACCTATTCTTAATGTCCTTTATGACTTCCTCATTAACTCTTGGATGAATTTGAAGTATTTAATTTCCATATTATTTGCAGATTTTCCAGATATCTTTATGCTATTGATTTCTAGTTTAATTCCTTTATTATCAGCATATATCTTTTATATGGTAGTAATCATTTAAAATGTGTCAGGCCTTTTTTAAAGCCTAGCATATGGGCTGTCTTTGTTGGTTGATGTACAATCTAAGATCACATGTTCTAATACTGCTCAGTCTCATATCCTACATGCATTAATTAGGTCAAGTTGGTTCATAGTCTTGCTCATGTCTGTTATCTACTGATTTTCTATTTATTTGTTCCATCAATTATTAATATAAGGTGATAAAATCTACAAATTAATGTAATTGTCTATTTCTACTTTTAATTCTATCAGCTTTGTTTCATTCATTTTGAAACTCTGCTGTTAAATACATAGATGAATAGACATTTAGGATTTTAAAGATTTCTTGGTGAATTAGGCCCATTATGAGTATGTACTATCCCCTTATTCCTGGTAATATCCTTTATCCTTAAGTCTACTTTGTCTTCTATTAATATAGATACACTAGCTCCTTTTTGATTAATGTTTGCATGGTATATCTTATTATATCCTCTTACTTTTAACCAATGTTTTTGTATGTAATTTGGGTTTCTTGTAGACAGCATGTAGATGGTGTCTTACTTTCTTACCAATCTTTATTTTAATTGGTTTTTAGATCAGTTGTATTGTTTTCTTTTTTTGTTTCAAATTATTAAGGGGGTACAAATATTTTTGTTACACGGATGCATTATATAATGCTTATGTCAGGACTTTCATTATGCCCATCACCAAAATAGTGTTCATTGCACCTGATAGGTAAGTTTTTAATCTCTCACCCTCCTCCAACTCTACACCTTCATAGTTTCTAACATCATTTACATCTCTTGTGCCCATGTGTACCCATAGTTTAGCTCCCACTTACTGACTAAGAACATCTGGTAACATACTTCACTTATTATAGTGGTCTCTAATTCTATCAACGTTGCTGCAAAAGACATTGTTTAGTTCCTTTATATGGCTGAGTGGCATACTACAAAGTGAGATCTATGTATACACACATATACACCTCATTTTCTTTATCCACTTATGAATTGATTCCTGCTTAGATTGATTCTACATCTTTGCAATTGTCAATTGTTCTGTGATAGACAGTAGAGTGAAGATGTCTTTTTGATAAAAAGGACATCTTTTCCTTTGAGTAGATACTTTGTGGGAGGATTGCTGGGTTAAATTTTAAGTCTGCATTTATTTCTTTAAGAAATCTCCATAGAGATTGTACTAATTTACAGTCCCACCAACAGTATGTAAGTATTCCTTTCTCTCTGCATCCGTGCCAGCATATATTGCTTTTTGATTTTCAATACTGGCAATTCATCCTAGAATAAGGTGATATCTCATTGTGGTTTTAATTTGCATTTCCCTCATGATTAGCAATGTTGAGCATTTTTTGGAATGTTTGTTGACTATTTGTCTATCACCACTTTTTAATGGGGTTGTTTGTACTTTTGTTTTTCTTTTTTTCTTTTCTTTTTTTTTTTTTTTTGCTGATTTCTGTGAGTTCCTTGTACATTCTGGCTATTAGTCCTCTGCCAGATGTATAATTTGCAAATTGTTTTTTTCTCATCCCGTAGGTTTTCTATTTAGTTTGTTGATTATTTCCTTTGCTATGTGAAAATTATTTCATTTAATCAAGTCTAATTTATTTAGTTTTTTTGCTGTTATATTTACCTTGAGTGTTAGTCATAAATTCTTTGCCTAGGCCAATATATAGAATAGTTTTTCCTGTTGCTTTCTAAAATTTTTATGATTTCATGCTTTAGATTTAAGCTTTTTATCTCTCTTGAATTAATTTTTATACATGGCAGGAGACAGGAATTCTTTTTTATTCTTCTGCATGTGGCCATCCAATTATCCTACCTCCAGTTATTGAATAGGGCTTCCTTTTCCCAGTTTATGCTTTTGTCTGCTTTGTTGCAAATCAGTTGTTAATAGATAAATGATTTTATTTCTGGATTCTCTATTCTCTCTCATTGGTCTAGATCTCTACTTCTCTATCATTACCATGCTGTTTTGGCTATTATAGCCTTGTAGTATCATTTGAAGTCAGGTAATTTATGCCTCCATATTGGATCTTTTTGCAAAGACTCCTTTGGCTATTGGGGCTCTTTTTTGATCCAAGTGAAGTACAAAATTATTTTTCTACATCTGTGAAATACAACATTGGTATTTTGAGGGGGATTTTGTTGAATTTATAAATCACTTTGGGCAGTTTAGACATTTTAATGATGTTGATTCTTCCAGTACATGGTCATGGTATGTTTTTCTATTTCTTTGTGTCATCTGTGATTTCTTTCATCAGTATCTTGTAGCTCTCCTTGTAAAGATTTCTCACCTCCTTGGTTAAGTGTATTTGTAGGTACATATTTTGTCGATAGTTATTGTAAATGGCATTGAGGCCTCAATTTGACTCTCAGTTTGAATGTTATTGCAAAAATGCTACTGATTTATGTACCTTGATTTTGTAACCTGAGACTTTGCTAAATTTATTTACCAATTCCAGAAGTCTTTTGGTACAGTCTTTTTGATTTTCTAGATACAAGATCGTATTATCAGCAAACAGGCCGGCGCCCTACTCCTTTGAGCCACAGGCACTGCCTTCTCCTTTGTTCTAATTACCTCTTTTTCTGTCCACTTTTGATTTATTTATTTTGCATAATTAACTTTATCTCCACTAGTGTCTCATTTTTAGTGTGTGTATATAAATGCATAAAATATGTAATCACACTCTACCTTCAAATATTACTGTACTACATGAACTGCTCTTACTCATACAATTCTGACCCCAAATGTATGTAATTTTTCCTACACTCCAACCTGTTCTTCAACTCTTCAAATACCAACTTGATGTTCTACAATTCAGTTCAATTCATTTTTGACAATCCCTGTAGTTAACACAAAGTTAAAGGCTCAGTCTCAAAATACTGCCTCCACTTCAGTTGCCAATCACAAGTCTGGGCCACTCATACTTTTCTGATTGACCAACTATAAGGCCTATAATCCCCTCTTTGGGTTCAGTAATTTGCTATAGTGGCTCACAGAACTCAGAAAAGTGCTTTATTTATTTACTGCATACTTTATTGACTATTAAGGAATAGTTTGTTATAAAGGAACACCCAAATGAAAGATAGAACAAGGGACATGGGAAAGGGTGCAAAGCTTTTGTGCCCCTTCTAAACATGCCAGCACCTTAACATGTTCACCAACCTGGAAGCTCTCCAAACTTTGTTTGGGGGGTCTTTGTGGAGGTTTTGTCATGTAGGCACAATTAATTAAATCATTGGCTTTTGGTGGTTACTCAATCTGCAACTCCCTTCCCCTCCTGGGAATTCAGGGGGTGGAGCTGAAAGTTTTAACATTCTAAACTCTTGGTTATTCAAGGGGCAACCAGTTTCCCTTCTGAAGCTATCTTATGGGCATACTCATGCATTAGCATAACTCTTGTTGAAAGGAGCTTGTTATGAATAACAAAAGGCACTCCTCTCACCCTTGCCACATAGGAAATTACAAGGGTTTTAGAACCTCTTGTTTCAGGAAATGCAGACAAGACCAAATACATTTTTCTTACATCACAATATTACATTCTGCTTCTTTACAACCATATACACCTGATTCCTGCCATCTCTTCTGCAATGTTGTCATACATTTTATAGTTTGGCTAGAGATAGAAGAAGTTGGGAGGTTGGGAGTCCTGGTTCCTGGATCCCAGTTGACCTGGTTTGATCACTTAGCTGAGCTAGAAAGTTCAAAGGCACCTTGGTAATCAAAAGCAAAATTTAGTGGAAACTGAAAATAAAATTGGAGCAGTGCAGGCAGAAAGAATGCAAAGCAAAAGTAACCTGTACAAATTTCAGTATAACAAAGAGAAATTTTAAAAAGAAAGAGAAAGCTTAGAGCCTTAGAGTCCGAAATGCTTCCCTATCATGAAGGAGAAGAGGTAAGAGAGACAGAGACACAAAAGCAGGGCAGAGGTATAAATAACCTCTTTCTCTCTGCTTGAAATTGGTTGCAATTCTTTCACTGGACTCTCGGAGCCTTCAGGCATTATTGCACGTTTCTGGTGGTCATCGATTATTATCTTTTTCTATTGGTCTTTGGTTATCTAGGTTACATTATTTCCTTTTTTGGCAGAACTGTTGAGTGGTGAATGTTCCCATGGGCCCTCCAGACTTCCTTGTTCAGCAGGCCAGACTTTCCTCCCATACCCCTTGAAGCCCCTTTCTTTGAGTCCCTTCTCAGGTAGTCAACTAATTTTTTTGCTCTTCTGGCTAGAAATCTGCTGTTTAATTGAACCTTTCTACTGTGTAATTTCATGTCTTGTGACAATGAGAGGAAAGAGAGGGAAAAAAAACAAGGGAGGTTGGTTGCACCTTCTTTTTTTTTAATTAATTAATTAATTTTTTATTGTTGGTGATTCATTGAGGGTACAATAAGCCAGGTTACACTGATTGCATTTTTTAGGTAAAGTCCCTCTTGCAATTGTGTCTTGCCCCCAAAAGGTGTGGCACACACCAAGGCCCCATACACCTCCCTCCTTCTCTCTCTCTGCTCTTCCTTTTCCCACCCCTCCCTCCTTCCCTCTCTCTGCTCTTCCTTTCCCCGCCCCACCCTCCTTCTTTCTCTCTCTGATCTCCCCTTCCCCGACCCCTACTGTGACCTTGTTGTTAATTGTCCTCAAATCAAAATTGAGTACATAGGATTCATGCTTCTCCATTCTTGTGATGCTTTACTAAGAATAATGTCTTCCACTTCCATCCAGGTTAATACGAAGGATGTAAAGTCTCCATTCTTTTTAATAGCTGAATAGTATTCTATGGTATACATATACCACAGCTTGTTAATCCATTCCTGGGTTGGTGGACATTTAGGCTGTTTCCACATTTTGGCGATTGTAAATTGAGCTGCAATAAACAGTCTAATACAAGTGTCCTTATGATAAAAGGATTTTTTTCCTTCTGGGTAGATGCCCAGTAATGGGATTGCAGGATGAAATGGGAGGTCTAGCTTGAGTGCTTTGAGGTTTCTCCATACTTCCTTCCAGAAAGGTTGTACTAGTTTGCAGTCCCACCAGCAGTGTAAAAGTGTTCCCTTCTCTCCACATCCACGCCAGCATCTGCAGTTTTAAGATTTTGTGAGTGGGCCATTCTCACTGGGGTTAGATGGTATCTCAGGGTGGTTTTGATTTGAATTTCTCTAATAAATAGGGATGATGAACATTTTTTCATATGTTTATTAGCCATTCATCTGTCTTATTTAGAGAAGGTTCTATTCATGTTTCTTGCCCATTGAAATATGGGATTGTTGGCTTTTTTCATGTGGATATATTAGATTCTCCATAGATCCTAGTTATCAAGCTTTTTTCTGATTCAAAATATGCAAATATTCTCTCCCATTGTGTAGGTTGTCTCTTTGCTTTGGTTGCTGTCCCCTTAGCTGTACAGAAGCTTTTCAGTTTAATGAAGTCCCATTTTGTTGTTGTTGCAATTGCCATGGCAGTCTTCTTCATGAAGTCTTTCCTGAGGCCAATATCTTCCAGTGTTTTTCCTATGCTTTCTTTGAGGATTTTTATTGTTTTATGCCTTAAATTTAAGTCCTTTATCCATTTTGTGTTAATTTTTGTGAGTGGGGAAAGGTGTGGGTCCAGTTTCAGTCTTTTATGTGTAGACATCCAGTTCTCCCAACACCATTTGTGAATAGGGAGTCTTTCCCCCAAGGTATGTTGTTGTTTGGTTTATCAAAGATTATGTGGTAGTAAGATGTTAGATTCCTTTCCTGGTTTTCTATTTGATTCCAAGTGTCTATGTCGCTATTTTTGTGCCAACACATGCTGTCTTGAACACTATGGCTTTGTAGTACAGCCTAAAATCTGGTATGCTGATGCCCCCAGCTTTATTTTTATTATTAAGAACTGCCTTAGCTATACGGGTTTTTTTCTGGTTCCATACAAAACGCAGAATCATTTTTTTCCAAATCTTGAAAGTACGATGTTGGTATTTTGATAGGAATGGCATTGAATAGGTAGATTGCTTTGGGAAATATAGACATTTTAACAATGTTGATTCTTCCCATCCATGAGCATGGTATGTTCTTCCATTTGTTAATATCCTCTGCTATTTCATTTCTAAGGATTTCATAATTTTCTTTATAGAGGTCCTTTACCTCCTTCGTTAGGTATATCCCTAGGTATTTCATTTTCTTTGAAACTATGGTGAAGAGAGCTGTGTCCTTAATTATCTTCTCATCTTGACTGTTATTGGTGTATACAAAGGCTACTGACTTGTGGACATAGATTTTATATCCTGAAACATTACTATATTTTTTGATGACTTCTAGGGTCTTGTGGTTGAGTCTTTGGGATTCTCCAAGTATAAGATCATGTCATCAGCAAAGAGCGGGGGTTTGACCTCTTCTACTCCCATTTGGATTCCCTTTATTTCCTTGTCTTGCCTAATTGTATTGGCTAGAACTTCCAGCACTATGTTGAATAGTAAAGGTGAGAGAGGACAACCATGTCTGGTTCCAGTTCTAAGAGGAAAAGCTTTCAATTTTACTCCATTCAGTAAAATATTAGCTGTGGGTTTGTCATAGATAGCTCCAACCAGTTTCAAAGTTTGCCACCTATGCCTATACTCTACAGTGTTCTAATTAGAAAAAGATGCTGGATTTGATCAAATGCTTTTTCTGCATCTTTTGAGAGGATCATATGATCTTTATTTTTGCCTCTGTTAATTTAGTGGATAATGTTTATGGACTTGCATATGTTAAACCAGCCTTACATCCCTGGGATGAATCCTACTTGATCATGATGTATGACTTTTTTGATGATAAGCTGTAATCTATTGGCTATGAATTTGTTGAGAATTTTTGCATCTATATTCATGAGTGAGATTGGTTTGAAATTCTCCTTTTAAGGTGGGTGTTTTCCTGGTTTTGGTAACAGGGTGATGTTTGCTATGTAGAACGTGTTGGGGAAGATTCTTTCTTCCTCAATTTTTTGGAATAATTTCTGCAGTACAGGAATAAGCTCTTCCTTGAAGGTTTGATAGAATTCTGGTGTGAAGCCATCTGGACCAGGGCATTTTTTTGTTGGAAGCTTTTTTATTGTTTCTTTAATCTCCGTGCTTGAAATTGGTCTGTTCAGGATCTCTATTTTTTCCTTGCTAAGTCTAGGGAGAGGGTATGATTCCAAATATTGATCCATTTCCTTCACATTGTCAAATTTCTGGGCATAGAGTTTCTGGTAGTATTCAGAGATGATCTCTTGTATCTCTGTGGGATCAGTTGTTATTTCCCCTTTATCATTTCTGATTGAGGTTACTAGAGATTTTACTTTTGTATTTCTAGTTAGTCTGTCCAATGGTTTATCTATTTTATTTATTTTTTCAAAAAGCAACTCCTTGTTTTATTAATTTTCTGAATGAGTCTTTTGTTTTCAATTTCATTGATCTCTGATTTGATTTTGGATATTTCTTTTCTTCTGCTGGGTTTAGGCTTAGATTGTTCTTCTTTTTCCAATTCCATAAGATGGCTTGTGTGTTTGTTGATGCACTCTCTTTCTATGTTTAGAATGTAGGCATCTAAAGCGATAAATTTTCATCTCAAAACTGCTTTTGCAGTATCCCACAGGTTTTGGTAGCTTGTGTCTTCATTGTTGTTATGCTCAAGGAAGTTAATGATTTCCTGTTTAATTTCTTCCTGCACCCATCTTTTGTTCAACAAAAGGTTGTTTAATTTCCATGCCTTTGTGTGGGGTTGAACTTTTTTTTTATAGTTGAGTTCCACCTTTAATGCCTTATGGTCTGAGAAGATACAAGGTAAAATTTCAATTCTTTTTATACTGTTGATATTTGTTTTGTGTCCTAGGATATGATCAATTTTGGAGAATGTTCCATGGAGTGATGAGAAGAATGTATATTCTTTATCTTTGGGATGGAGTGTTGAGATGCGTCTATCAAGCACAGTTGTTCTAGGGTCTCATTTAAATCTCCTATATCTCTCTTTAATTTCTGTTTAGAGGATCTGTCCAGCTCTGTACGAGGAGTGTTAAAGTCCCCTGTTAGTATGGTATTATCGGATATCATGTTGCTCAGACTGAATAAGGTCTGCTTGGAGAATAAGGGAGCATTTAAATTGGGTGCATAAATATTTAGAATTGAAATGTTTTCTTGTTGTATTTTTTCCTTGACCAATATAAAGTGACCATCTTTGTCTTTTTTGACTTTAGTTGCTTTAAATCCACATGTATCTGACAATAAGATTGCAATTCCTCTTTTCTTCTGAATTCATTTGCCTGAAAAAATGTCTTCCAACCCTTGACTCAGAGTTTTAATTTGTCTTTTGAAGCCAGGTGTGTTTCTTGCAGACAGCAAGTGAATGGCTTGTGTTTTTTAATCCAGTCAGCCAATCTATGTCTCTTCAGTGGGGAATTCAAGCCATTAGCATTTATTGAGGTAATTGGTAAGTGTGGTAGTATTCTATTCATCTTATTTTGTGAGGGTCCATTGCTTAGTTTTATCTTTTGCATGAGTGTGGAAGTTAGGTTCTGTTCTTTAATTTCCAAGTTCTTACTTTGGTGCTGATCTATTGTGATGGTCACTGTGTAGAACAGGTTGAAGTATTTCCTATAGAGCTGGTCTTGTTGTGGCAAATTTCCTCAATGTTTGTATATACGTAAATGATCTGATTTCTCTGTCAATTTTAAAGCTTAGCTTAGCAGGGTACAGAATTCTGAGCTGGAAATTGTTCTATTTAAGTAGATTAAAGGTAGATGACCATTGTCTTCTTGCTTGGAAAGTTTCATTAGGGAAGTCTGCAGTCATTCTGATGGATTTGCCCCTGTAGTTCAAATGACACTTACTCCTGGCAGGTTGTTGAACCTTTCCTTTGGAATTGACTTTGGACAGATTCATCACAATGTGTCTTGGAGAAGCTTGGTTAGAGTTGAGGTGACCTGGGGTCCAATATCCCTCTGAAAGGAGTGTGTTTGAATCTTTGGTGATATTTGGAAAATTTTCTTTTACAATATTCTCTAGTATGGCTTCCATTCCTCTGGGGCATTCTTCTTCCCCTTCTGTGATTCCTATAATTCGTATGTTGGAATGCATCATAAAGTCCCATAATTCTGTCAGTGAATGTTCTGCTTTCTCTCTCTTCTTTTCTGCCTCTTTAACTATCTGAGTTATCTCAAGAACTTTGTCCTCTACCTCTGAAATTCTTTCTTATGCATGGTCTAACCTGTTGCTGATACTTTCCATACTTTAAGTTCCCTAATGGACTGCTTCAGTTCCTTCAGCTCTGCCATATCCTTCCTATATTCTTCATATCATTCATCTCTCATTTGTTCTGTTTTTGGATTTCCGTTTGGGTATTTTCCACTTTATTGTTTTCATCATGTGTATTCTAAATTCCCTTTCTGTCATTCCTAACATTTCTTTGTAGGCAGAATCCTCTGCAGTAGCTACCTGATGGTCCCTTTGAGGGGTTTCTCTGGACTGGTTCTTCATGTTGTCTGGAGTTTTCTGCTGATTCTTCCTCATGAGTGATTTATTTTATCTGTTTCCTTGCCCTAATTTTTTCTTTTTCACTTCCTCATGCTCTTTAAGTTCCCGTGCCTGTGGACTAAGGTTTCTATGAGTTATTTTGGTACAGGACCAGAAGGATGAGAAGGTTGAAGAGCACGAAGGGATAAAAGAAAGAAAAAGAAAGAATGAAAAGAAAGGAGGGCGGAGCAAGATGGCAGCCGAGTAACAGCTTCCTTGCATCTGGGCACCGTGAGTCTGGGGAGATAGGACTCCAGGCATCTCTGGCTGGTGGGAACTGCCTATCATCACTCCTATGAGGATACAGGGAGTCAGCGAGAGACTTCTGGACCCCAAGAGGAGGACTAAAATGGTGGAAAACGGGCAAGTGGTCGCATGTGTTCAATCCGTCTAAACCCGCCCACAACTTCCACAGGCACAAGAACTTAAAGAGCAAGAGGAAGTGAAAGGAAAATTAGGGCAAGGAAACAGATAAAAGAAATCACTCATGAGGAAGAATCAGCAGAAAACTCCAGGCAACATGAAGAACCAGTCCAGAACAACCCCGCCAAGGGACCATGAGGTAGCTATTGCAGAGGATTCCACCTATACAGAAATGTTAGGAATGACAGAAAGGGAATTTAGAATACACATGTTGAAAACAATGAAAGAAATGATGGAAACAATGAAGGAAACTGCTAATAAAGTGGAAAATAACCAAAAGGAAATCAAAAAACAGAATCAAATAAGAGATGAACGATATGAAGAATATAAAAAGGATATAGCCGAGCTGAAGGAAATGAAACAGTCAATCAGGGAACTTAAAGATGCAATGGAAAGTATCAGCAACAGGTTAGACCATGCAGAAGAAAGATTTTCAGAGGTAGAAGACAAAGTTTTTGAGATAACTCAGATAGTAAAAGAGGCAGAAAAGAAGAGAGAGAAAGCAGAACGTTCACTGTCAGAATTATGGGACTTTATGAAGCGTTCCAACATACGAGTTATAGGAATTCCAGAAGGGGAAGAAGAATGCCCCAAAGGAATGGAAGCCATACTAGAGAATATTATAAAAGAAAATTTCCCAAATATCACCAAAGATTCTGACACACTGCTTTCAGAAGGATATCGGACCCCAGGTCACCTCAACTCTAACCGAGCTTCTCCAAGACACATTGTGATGAACCTGTCCAAAGTCAAGACAAAGGAAAAGATTCTGCAAGCTGCCAGGAGTAAGCGCCAGTTGACCTACAGGGGCAAATCCATCAGAGTGACTGCAGACTTCTCTAATGAAACTTTCCAAGCAAGAAGACAATGGTCATCTACCTTTAATCTACTTAAACAGAACAATTTTCAGCCCAGAATTCTGTACCCTGCTAAGCTAAGCTTCAAATTGACGAAGAAATCAAATCATTTACGGATATACAAACATTGAGGAAATTCGCCACAACAAGACCAGCTCTACAGGAAATACTTCAACCTGTTCTACACACTGACCACCACAATGGATCAGCAGCAAAGTAAGAACTCACAAATCAAAGGACAGAACCAAACCTCCACACTGATGCAAAAGATAAAACTAAGAAATGGACTCTCACCAAATAAGACGAAAAGAATACTACCACACTTATCAATTATCTCCATAAATGCTAATGGCTTGAATTCCCCACTGAAGAGACATAGATTGGCTGACTGGATTAAAAAACACAAGCCATCCATTTGCTGTCTGCAAGAAACACACCTGGCTTCAAAAGACAAATTAAAGCTCTGAGTCAAGGGTTGGAAGACAATTTTTCAGGCAAATGGAATTCAGAAGAAAAGAGGAGTTGCAATCTTATTGTCAGATACATGTGGATTTAAAGCAACTAAAGTCAAAAAACACAAAGATGGTCACTTTATATTGGTCAAGGGAAAACTACAACAAGAAGACATTTCAATTCTAAATATTTATGCACCCAATTTAAATGCTCCCAGATTCTTGAAGCAGACCTTACTCAGTCTGAGCAATATGATATCTGATAATACCATCATAACAGGGGACTTTAACACACCTCTTACAGAGCTGGACAGATCCTCTAAACAGAAATTAAACAAAGATATAAGAGATTTAAATGAGACCCTAGAACAACTATGCTTGATAGCGCATATAGAACACTCCACCCCAAAGATAAAGAATATACATTCTTCTCATCACCCCATGGAACATTCTCCAAAATTGATCATATCCTGGGACACAAAACAAATATCAACAGAATCAAAAGAATTGAAATTTTACCTTGTATCTTCTCAGACCATAAGGCACTAAAGGTGGAACTCAACTCTAAGAAAAATGCTCGACCCCACCCAAAGGCATGGAAATTAAACAATCTTCTGTTGAATAACAGATGGGTGTAGGAAGAAATAAAACAGGAAATCATTAACTTCCTTGAGCATAACAACAATGAAGACACAAGCTACCAAAACCTGTGGGATACTACAAAAGCAGTTTTGAGAGGAAAATTCATCGCGTTAGATGCCTACATTCGAAAAACAGAAAGAGAGCTCATCAACAATCGCATAAGAGATCTTATGGAATTGGAAAAAGAAGAACAATCTAAGCCTAAACTCAGTAGAAGAAAAGAAATATCCAAAATCAAATCAGAGATCAATGAAATTGAAAACAAAAGAATCATTCAGAAAATTAATGAAACAAGGAGTTGGTTTTTTGAAAAAATAAATAAAATAGATAAATCATTGGCCAGACTAACTAGAAATAGAAAAGTAAAATCTCTAGTAACCTCAATCAGAAACGATAAAGGGGAAATAACAACTGATCCCACAGAGATACAAGAGATCATCTCTGAATACTACCAGAAACTCCATGCCCAGAAATTTGACAATGTGAAGGAAATGGATCAATATTTGGAATCACACCCTCTCCCTAGACTTAGCCAGGAAGAAATAGACCTCCTGAACAGACCAATTTCAAGCACTGAGATCAAAGAAACAATAAAAAAGCTTCCAACTAAAAAATGCCCTGGTCCAGATGGCTTCCCTCCAGAATTCTATCAAACCTTCAAGGAAGAGCGTATTCCTGTACTGCAGAAATTATTCCAAAAAACTGAGGAAGAAGGAATCTTCCACAACACATTCTATGAAGCAAACATCACCCTGATACCAAAACCAGGAAAAGACCCCAAAAAAAGCAGAATTTCAGACCAATCTCACTCATGAATATAGATGGAAAAATTCTCAACAAAATCCTAGCCAGTAGATTACAGCTTATCATCAAAAAAGTCATTCATCATGTTCAAGTAGGATTCATCCCAGGGATGTAAGGCTGGTTTAACATATGCAAGTCCATAAACGTTATCCACCATATTAACAGAGGGAAAAATAAAGATCACATGATCCTCTCAATAGATGCAGAAAAAGCATTTGATAAAATCCAGCATCCTTTTCTAATTAGAACACTGAAGAGTATAGGCATAGGTGGCACATTTCTAAAACTGATTGAAGCTGTCTATGACAAACCCACAGCTAATATTTTACTGAATGGAGTAAAACTGAAAGCTTTTCCTCTTAGAACTGGAACCAGACAAGGTTGTCCTCTGTCACCTTTACTATTCAACATAGTGCTGGAATTCTAGCCAATACAATTAGGCAAGACAAGGAAATAAAGGGAATCCAAATGGAAGCAGAAGAGGTCAAACTCTCCCTCTTTGCTGACGACATGATCTTATACTTAGAGAACCCGAAAGACTCAACCACAAGACTCCTAGAAGTCATCAAAAAATACAGCAATGTTTCAGGATATAAAATCAATGTCCACAAGTCAGTAGCCTTTGTATACACCAATAACAGTCAAGATGAGAAGCTAATTAAGGACACAACTCCCTTCACCATAGTCTCAAAGAAAATGAAATACCTAGGAATATACCTAACGAAGGAGGTGAAGGACCTCTATGAAGAAAACTATGAACTCCTCAGAAAGGAAATAGCAGAGGATATTAACAAATGGAAGAACATACCATGCTCATGGATGGGAAGAATCAACATTGTTAAAATGTCTATACTTCCCAAAGCAATCTACCTATTCAATGCCATTCCTATCAAAGTACCTACATCGTACTTCAAGATTTGGAAAAAATGATTCTGCGTTTTGTATGGAACCGGAAAAAACCCCGTATAGCTAAGGCAGTTCTTAGTAACAAAAATAAAGCTGGGGGCATCAGCATACCAGATTTTAGTCTGTATTACAAAGCCATAGTGGTCAAGAGCATGGTACTGGCACAAAAACAGAGACATAGACACTTGGAATCGAATTGAACACCAAGAAATGAAACTAACATCTTACAACCACCTAATCTTCGATAAACCAAACAAGAACATACCTTGGGGGAAAGACTCCCTCTATTCAATAAATGGTGTTGGGAGAACTGGATGTCTACATGTAAAAGACTGAAACTGGACCCACACCTTTCCCCACTCACAAAAATTGATTCAAGATGGATAAAGGACTTAAATTTAAGGCATGAAACAATAAAAATCCTCCAAGAAAGCATAGGAAAAACACTGGAAGATATTGGCCTGGGGGAAGACTTCATGAAGAAGACTGCCATGGCAATTGCAACAACAACAGAAATAAACAAATGGGACTTCATTAAACTGAAAAGCTTCTATACAGCTAAGGAGACAATAACCAAAGCAAAGAGACAACCCACACAATGGAAAGGATATTTGCATATTTTCAATCAGACAAAAGCTTGATAACCAGGATCTATAGAGAACTCAAATTAATCCACATGAAAAAAGCCAACAGTCCCTTATATCAATGGGCAAGAGACATGAATAGAACCTTCTCTAAAGACGACAGACGAATGGGTAACAAACACATGAAAAAATGTTCATCATCCCTATATATTAGAGAAATGCAAATCAAAACAACCCTGAGATATCATCTAACCCCAGTGAGAATGGCCCACATCACAAAATCTCAAAACTGCAGATGCTGGCGTGGATGTGTAGAGAAGGGAACACTTTTACACTGCTGGTGGGACTGCAAACTAGTACAACCTTTCTGGAAGGAAGTATGGAGAAACCTCAAAGCACTCAACCTAGACCTCCCATTCGATCCTGCAATCCCATTGCTGGGCATATACCCAGAAGGAAAAAAAATCCTTTTATCCTAAGGACACTTGTATTAGACTGTTTACTGCAGCTCAATTTACAATCGCCAAAATGTGGAAACAGCCTAAATGACCACCAACCCAGGAATGGATTAACAAGCTGTGGTATATGTATACCATGGAATACTATTCAGCCATAAAAAAAAATGGAGACTTTACATCCTTCGTATTAACCTGGATGGAAGTGGAAGACATTATTCTTAGTAAAGCATCACAAGAATGGAGAAGCATGAATCCTATGTACTCAATCTTGATATGAAGACAATTAATGACAATTAAGGTTATGGGGGGGGGAAGCAGAGAGAGGGATGGAGGGAGGGGGGTGGGGCCTTAGTGTGTGTCACACTTTATGGGGGCAAGACATGATTGCAAGAGGGACTTTACCTAACAATTGCCATCAGTGTAACTGGCTTATTGTACCCTCAATGAATCCCCAACAATAAAAAAAAAATAAAACAAAACAAACAAAAAAACAAACAAACAAAAAAAAAGAATGAAAAGAAAATAGAGAAAGGAGAGGGGATGGATAAAATGGAATATTGACATAAAGAAGACAGAAAGAGGGAGACAGAGCAATTTAGGTATACAGTAGGGTACTTTGACACAATCTGAAAAAAATCCCAACCTTTGAGGGTGCCTGGTTGGGTGGTTCCCTTGAGGTCAGCAGCTCTTTGCTAACCTGATGGGACACGATACCCCACCTCCACCAAGTAGAGAGGAGTAAAGACAAAAATGCTATAAATCAAACCAAAACAAGCATACAGAAAACTTTACAGGATAAAATTGGGTGAAAAATCAAATAATAGGGGTAGAAACACTAGCAAAAATAAAGTTCTAATTATTGAAAAAGGTAGCATTGGAAATTGTATTTAGACTAGAAAAATGGAGAAAGAAAAGAAAAAAATAAAAGAAAAAATTCTGTATGGAAGAGCTTGAAATTAAAAACCAAAACAACAACCACCACCACAAAATAAACAAAAAACAAACAACAACAAAAACTAAAAAGAAAGCAGTATATGTAACTTGTTGAATATTTTTTTTTTTAATTTTTTTTTTTTTTATTGTTGGGGATTCATTGAGGGTACAATAAGCCAGTTACACAGGTGGTCTTCTGGGGTATGAGATTTTAATCACAATACTGATACGACTGGAGGCCTCCGCTGATTTCTCAAACCCCACAGGGTGGACACCCTAAATCTCTCTTCAGCTGTCTTAAAAGGCACTTTAAATTTGTAAACTTGGCTAAGCAGAAGCTTTCCCAAGAAGATGCTTGTCTCTGGGATCACTGCTGAAGTGGCTATCCACTTACCCATTGTGCTAAACCAGTCTCACTCTGCCCTTGAGGGTTAAGGGTGTAAGGCAGCTCAGTCCCTGCCTTTAGGCTGCTCAGTCATTAGGTTACTAGCTCCCGCCCGATCCTTGCTTTGTGACCCTGAGGGCAGAGCTTGCCAGGGCAGTTCTCTCACAATGGCTTCCTGTGGCCCATAGCCAAACACTATTTGCTCCATCTGGCTCAGTCTTGGGCCCTAGAAAACACCCAAAGTTCTCCATTCTCCTGCTCAAGCTCTCCCCAAGGCAGTTCAACTGAGTACCAAGTCCAAAAACACCAAAACAGTTCACAGGTAAGGTCTTTCCGGTTTGCAGTCTTGGTGCTGCTGTACTGACAGCTGCCAGCAGGATTAGACCAATAGAACACACATGACCACTTGCCAATTTTCCACTGTTTTTGTCATCCTCTTGGGGTCCAGAAGTCTCTCGCTGACTCCCTGTATCCTCAAAGGGATGATTATAGGCAGATCCCACCAGCCAGAGATGCCTGGAGTCTTATCTCCCCAGACTCACAGTGCCCAGTTGCAGGGAAGCTGTTACTCGGCCACCATCTTGCTCTCCCAAATCCTGGTTGCATCTTCCTGATGAACTCCACCTTTACCAACTGGAAAGAACATGTCATGTCATTAGAGTTTTGTTTCCTGTGGGCTCTTTTTACTAGTTCTTGGCACCACCACTGTGGAACTGTGTGGGGAATAGGGTATCTGACAACAGAGGGATGAAAGAGAGAAAAACATATCACAATCTTGTCCTTTCTCTGAGCATTAAAAATTCCTTTACCAGCTGCTCAAACCATAACTAGAGAGAGTATCCATTTGTGTTCCAGTGCTCCGTTATTTGGGTCACTGGTGCTTTGAGTTCAGATCAAGGCGGTACTGGAGGGAAAACACATCAATACTGTCAATTCAGTGGCAATTTGAATTCTGGTCTTCTTCCCAGTTGTCTTGCTACTATTTAAATTTCTTTGCCTTCTATTAGGTGCTCCATGCATTCTGACAGAGTTTTTTTTTTTTTACCTGTATTCACTGAGGGAGACAGAGTAGAATAAGACTTCAGGGGAGGTTATCCTTCTAGTGCATAATTTAAGAGCTGTGGGAGTTTACCAATGGAGGGGCAGAAGAGTGACTATGCAGGCAGTCAATTACTATCATTATTTTAATCAAAACCTTGCTCATGTAAATTTTTTGCATAGCCTTTGTAATATTCTTACAGGTATACTTACCAACTTACCATCATTCACCTTAATTTCTATAGTAAAGATGTAGACATGATTCCAAATAATAGCAGGAAGAGACAATAGTAAAGCTTAAAAGACATTAATCTGTTTTCTCATTACTGCCATAAACCAAACTCCGCTTCAGGCTACTCTCTTACTTAATAGTTTAATACCCTGTCTGTCTGCTCAAGGAAAGATATATTAATATTATCAATATAAAAATATGTCTTAGGGATTAACAGATTCAAAATGTTAGGTATAAAACCTATACTAGTTAAAATAAATAATGCAATAGGTATATAGTATAATGGAGAAAACTGAAGAATAAATTAATGAGTTAGAATACCAGTCTAAGGAACCCCCCCTGAATGAAGCACAGCACAATCAGAAAAAATGAGAGAAAATAAAAAGAGCAAAATTAAGACACATAGATTACAAGAACAGATGTGGCATAATATAGCTAATGTAAGTTGCAGTGTGAAAATATTAAAGACCTGTGAATATTAATAATAAAATGGAGAAAAATATCACAGAATTAAAGAAAGATGAATGACTTCAGATAAACAAGGCATAGAGTGTTAAAAAGGAAAAAGGAAAAAGCTTACACCTAGGTACATTGTAAGGAACTGCAGAACTATAAAAAAAAAAAGAAGGAAAATATTAAGATTCCAGACAAAGCAAAACGTCTTTAATGGAAGAAGAATCAGACGAACAGCACTCTTTCTTCATAGCAATGCTGTACGTAAAAGACAATGGAGCCATTGGTTTTGGAGGAATACAAGTTGCAACTTATCGTTCCATGTTGACATTTCAATGGTACAGCACCATTTAACAAAATACATTCATGCACTTAAGCCTCTGAAGTTAAAAGTCAGCATAGAAAGCACTTTTAGAGAAAGTAGAAAAATACATATAAGCTGGAAATGCTGCAAGACTTATGAAACGTAAGGGTTTTAAGGTACCTTGGCAAAGCATTTAAAAAGAAGTATGATAACTCTCCACAAAAAGAAGAAATATATATATATTCACAATGCTCTTGCAGAAGATAAGGGAGAACTGGAGACATTTAGAAAATGTTAAAGTTCTTGTTTTGTTTAAAGAAATATATAGATATGTTTACCCAGGCAAGAAAGTGAAAAAAAGCAGAATGAGTTGTAAAAGTCAAAATAAAGATGTAAGATAAAAATGTGTAAATATATAAATACTGCCAATGTAAATTGGTTTGAATTAAAATTAAAAAGCACAGGCCGTCAGATTATAAAAATCTAGCTTTTAATGAAAGATACATTTAAAACATAGAATATGTAAAACTTGAAAGTGTCAACGAACGAAAAAAAGTTATGCTTTTAAAGATTTAAAGTTAGTTTTATGCAGAAGTTTTACTGAAGACTGCAGAGGACTGCAGCCTGCCTGACACAAGCCTCTTGGAGAGGCTCTGTCTGGCTCCTCCAGCACGGTGTTCCAGCTCACAGCATATAGACGGCCTCTGGGCTTTCAGTATGTGCAAATGCATCTTACAAGGGTATATGTGAAAGTTGGTAAATGGTCTGTGAAGCTAGTGAATGATGCCCCATGATTATATAAATGTACACAGCTATGATTTAATAAAAAAATAAATTAATTAATTAAAAAAAACCCAAAAGTTAAAGCAGAAGCACATCAAGGTTTGGGTGTGAGAGTACATCTGGTTATTGAGTATAGAGGCAGAATCACTAACCATGGCAGACATTATCTTAGGTGCAAAAAAAGACAAGGGCCAGAGTCATTTGTTTTGTAAGGAATATAGTGACTCAGGAAAAAGATTGGGGGGTGGGGGGGTGTTGCATGTGCTGTGCCTTGCTTTGTCTTCAAAGCATCATCCTGCAGAGCTACACATTGCCACAGAGTCAGGGGCTTTGGGACATTACGTTGGCAAGCAGAAATGAGCAAAACCTGGCTTCTTAAACATGTGCTGCTTTTTACTCACAAAAGTTAAAGATAGAAAAGGATATATCAGAAATAAACCAAATGGTAGTGGTCCACTGACATCAGATGAAACATCTTTAACCAAGAAAACCTCTCTGGAGCCACTAAATAATACTAAAATGTTTAATTCAAGAAGATATAAGATTCTTCTACAAATGGAAGCATAAAATAAAATACTGTCTGAATAAATATACAGAGCAAACAGTAAATTGCAAGAAGAAATGAGCAAATCCGTCATCATGACAGGAAATTTCAACATAGCTTTAGACCACTGTTCTGCCATAAGAAAAAATATAAGAGGGAGGGGGATTGAAAGGATCACACATGTGGTGCATCTTACAAAGGTACATGTGAGCCTTGGCAAATGTGGAATGTAAATGTCTTGACAAAGTAACTAGGATAATGCCAGGAGGGCTATGTCAACTAATGAGATGAAAATGTGTCAAATATTCTATGAAACAAGTGTATGGTGCCCCATGATCATATTGATGTACACAGCTATATGTGTACATCATATTGATGTACACAGCTTTTCTTTTTTTTAATAAAAAAAAGAAAAAGAAAAAGAAAAAATATAAGAGAAAACATTTGAACTAATAAGCGTAATTGTATATGAACTACACACACACACACATATATATTCATTTATATAGGAAGTTTATATACATGAAATTTAAGGTAAGAAAAAGAATTTTCCCCAGGGATTTTTCATGGACTTTTTAACATTGTTTTTTTTTTGTTTGTTTCTTCTTTCTGGTCCCTTGTTTTCCTCTAATTTCTCTCTATGGTTGACTTTGGGAATGAAGCCAGCGTCCACTGCTCATTTTTCTTCTTATTCATGCAAGAACTCTGGCCTGCTTTTTTTTTTTTTTTTCTTAACACAAGAAATAAATAATTACAAACTTAAAATATTTGAAACTGATTCCTAGTTTACTGGGTTAGAATTAGAGCCAGAGGATTTAAAAAAAAAAAAAAAAAAAGCCAGGTCACAAACCGGAGAACCTGCTATTTTAAAAATTCTAGTGCAGAATTTTAAAAACATACAAATATATTATTGTTTTGTATATATTATTTTATTTTTTAAATTCTACAGAAATTTTAATAAGCCTTCTGAAGTCTTTTTGGGATGAGATATTTATAAATAATCCTAAGTATTCAAATATAATTGAATACCCAAGAAGAATGAACACCATGCCAGGCTAGTTTCTGTTGAGGAATGATGCACCTGGGAAATTGCCAATCCATTCATGCAGACTCTGTAAACATTCAGGAATGTGCAGACCAACAAATACCCACCAAGAGTTATCAGGATACTTAAGAGAGGCCAAGAGAATATAAATGCTGCCTTTAGATGGGGACTTGAGCTTCTTGAAGAACTTATTGAAATCCTCACTTCAATCAGACCTATGCCACAGGAAACTTTAATCTCTAGTGAGGGATCTGGAGTCTAAATATGCCTGAGCCATCAAGTTGGCATATGTTGCTGTGTCTTCTTCTTTGTGGAGGAAATCTGCCTATACAGATAGGTTCTTGTAAACTTTGTGTGTCATTTCATGTCCTATTAATAATTATTACCCTCATGAACTACTTAGTATTTAACAAACAGCCAAAGAAAATGTGAAAACAAATGAAACTCAAGAAATAACATCATGTTATTCCTACTGGGATGTCTTCTTGTAATTTGTACTATTTTATAGAAGCAGAAATATAACATAGCTTGAAACTATGTTATATTTAAATAATGTTATATTAAAACATAAAAGGTATTTTAGAATATATGATATGTAAAAAGTACATTATCCTAAAAGTTTTGAAAAATATCAGTATTTGCTGATCTGATAGTTGATAGGCAAAGGTTAGCATACTTCTTATTAATATTAATTATTATTATTACTAGAAAGGCTGCTAAGGAAAAAATGAGAGAAAGCATATGAGATTTAGAATCAGTCTCGTTGTTTAAATCCTGGCTTTATCAGCTTTATGGTAATATTAGAAATACACCTGCTGTAAGAATTCCAAAATTGAAATAATGCTACAAAACAAGAGAATTTTATTTCTCACTAAATATTTGTCCAAGTGGGTGTTCTCAGTCCTGGACTGCTGTACTTACTAGTTTAGTTAATGATATTATAGTATTTTCTAGTTCACTTAATTACCTTTAATTTAATTTCGAGAGATTTTTAACAGAAGTCTCTGTAACTGCAATTAAACTTTAAATTCAACATCACCAGAGTTTCATGTTTTATGAATTACATTTTTCTTAATCGATTTTGTGTCAACTTCTTGCTTTTCCTTGAATCGCTGTTGTTGAACTGTCATGTTACTATAGACAGAGCTTCTCAACTCCAAAAGTCATATTTATAAACACCAGGAACTAAAGAATTTCATTGAATTAATGTTTGGCAGAAATTCCAAAATTTAAGAAATAGTAAGTTTAGGCAGTGCCTGTGGCTCAAATGGGTAGGGCGACAGCCCCATATGCTGGAGGTAGCGGGTTCAAACCCAGCCCTGGCCAAAAAACTACAAAAAGAAATGGTAAGTTCATAGTAACAAATTCATAGGTAAAAATATTATCACTCTGGTGAAAGGAAAAATTGATCCATATAAATTCCTCAAACCTGTGGGTCAGCTACTCCTAATGTGTTGAAATTTTTTTTTCCTTTTTCTCCCAGCAAAACTCAGTTCAAGTAGAAAATGAGCAGGAAAACAGGATACAGCCATTGTGAAGGGCAGAGTAGGGTGAGTGAGGTCTCACTGGGTTTCAACAGAGCTGGTTTCCCCACCAATCACTTCCTCGGCTCTGCTGGGTTGAAAGTCAGCACAGAGGTGGTCTCACCATAGCTACCCTGCTGTCCTCACAAGGTCACACACATGATAGCAGACATCGGGGAAACCCAGTCACAGAAGTATGGGCGTGCTTGCTGCTGACTACCTTGCAGGTGCCCTGGAGCCCCTCCTGGGAGGAAACACATCTAAATACCATCTGTGAGCTCCCGGAGAGGCTCACTCCTCTTGGTGACTGATGGGCTGAGGCAAGAGCATCATGTAAGGCCAGCAATCTGAGACTAGCCTGAACAATTTAAGGAGACCATGTCTCTGGGAGATTAAAAAAAAAAAATAGTATGGTGGTGCACACCTGCAGGTGCGGTCCTGCCTGCTGGGGAAGCTGAGGCCAGGAGGGTTGCTTGAGCCCAGGAGTTGGAGGCTGCAGTGACCTCTGATTGCCTCTATATAAAACAACATCTGGTAACAAATCTTGGCAACACTTACTGCTGGTGGCTTATAATTCTTTACATCCTCAAAACTAGAAAGAAAGGACAGTAAGAGACTGTCAAAGGAGGACTAGATTCCTTGCTTCCTTTGTTGCTTAAATACTCTACCAGGGGTGTCCAACCTACAACCCATGGGCAGCATTCTGATTATTACAGACTTCTTTGCTTACCTATGGTGTTGTATATCACAAAAAGTATGCACAGACCTTTTTGTTGTTCATCAGCTTTCATTAGTTTGTGTATTTAATGTGTGGCCCAAGGCAACTCTTATTCTTACAATTTGCAACAGAGAAAAAAGGAGGTTGGACGCCCTTGTTTCCAGACTCTATTCTAACAGCTGTTCAGCATTGCATTTAGTGAACTACTTTTTCTCCTTTAAAAAAATTTTTTTGGAATTCTATTTCAGCATGCTGGAAGCTTTCCAACAAACAAAACTAATGCATTTGAATCTTAAACATATTTGAGTGTAACTGTGTCTTCAAAGAAGCTATTGATTCTGAAGTAGTGGGGTTTACTTTGATAGCTTTTAAAAAAAAGTTAGGATTTTAATTGTTATGCAGACGTCTTAGTAATAAATATTTGGTTTTCTACAGACTTTAATTTCACTCCAGTAGATAAGCTCAATAAAGGTCATGTCCTGACACCAAATCCCTTCACCCCCAGAAAAATATTCTCACTATCAGGGACAAATCAAATCAATGATTTTTAATTGCTTTCTGGACTTGTCTTTAGCTCTGGAAATAGTTTCCAGCATGGATCTGACTGGCATTCCCTGTATTCATCCCTGAATCACCTGTGTGAGAGTCAAGGCCTATATTCCTAAAGACCCTGAACTGAGTACTCACTTCCTGTCTTAGAAGGGGTTGTCCCTGTGTGGCTCCTGGTTTAGCTTCTAGAAAAGAGTTAAGTGATGAGTAAATTCGGACTGGCAATGCTTTATAGAAATAGCCATCAGCTGTGTTACCTAGAGAAGGCCAAAAAAGCCACGAGTAATTCCTTCTTAACCAAAAACCATCTTCATTTTTCTCCTCTATTCCAGAGAAACCTATACAACAAGTAGGAACCCTTGATTTTTTTTTTTCCTTTTCAAGTAAGGATTGTTCACATCTAAATAACTTTAGATAACTGAGCAGTAATACATGTTAATAAATAGTTTTAGGGCTGGTGAGGATTAAAAATAGCAGCAGCTTTAAACCAGCTGGTCAGTCCCGTGATCTTTTACGAGCATCTGGGCTGTTCTCCCAGCATACTCAGTAGCACAAGCTTTTGTAGGAAATAGATACCAAAAATATAGTGAACTTCTATTGTATGCACTCTAGATGTGCCATAAGTATTTAAACAAACTCAAATTTTAATTGGACCAACAAGAAAAATCTGATGCATTTTGCACTGTGAACAGTGTGTATGGTTCATTTCTTTTTAAAATGAATGCAGACTCCTTTCATCTGGCGTTCTGCCCACTAGTAATAATAGTAGCTATAAAAGGCTAATCAATTCCCACTGAGAATTCTATGTGAGAAAAAGACTGTGATAGTTAATAGTAATCTTTTTAAAGAACAAAAACCAAGATCATTTCTTTAACTTACTAATTCTTTTGCCCAACACTTTTCATATCCTTTTACTTCTGCATTTTTTGCTTGTTTTGTTTGCTTAAAGGTAAAATATTTAGTATCTTGGTGCAGTATCCACTGTGTTGCGTCAGAACCAGGGCTCTAACACATCAGAGAATTATAATAAATCTCAAATACTTAACAGAATGTTTAGTTATGCCTATGTCCTATAACATTTGGGCTTTTTAAAGGGTTTATGAAGAGAAAAACCTTTATGTAGACTTAATATAATACTTTGCTATGTAGCAGTGACAGTAATGATGATGATAATAATAGAATAATAAAACTTACATTTAAGTTCTTGTAAGTATCACTGAGTAGTAGCAAAGAGAATGTATATAGTCTTTGAATTTTATTTTGCACAAAATAGCTGGAAAAGACAGTCTTAGGATAATTGGAGAAAATTATTTTGTTTCAGTAGATTCAAGGGTACAAGTGATTTTCGGTTACCTAGATGAATTGTATGGGGGTGATATTGGTGTTTTTAGTGTACTCATCACACAAATAGTGTACATAGCAGAGGGTAGGTAATTTATCCTCTCTCACCTCCCCTGCCTTCTCCCTTCTGAGATTTCAATGTCCTTCTCAACACTCTCTATGCCCCTGCTCAGCTCCCACTTCTACGTGAGAGCATGTGATGTTTGGTTTCCATTCTCTTGTTACTTCAGTTAGGATAATGGCCTCCAGTTCTATTCAAGTTGCTACAAAAGACATGATCTCCCTCTTTCTTATGCCCGAGCAGTATGCCTTGGTGTATATACACCACCTTTTCATTATCTACTCCTCGGGTTAAGGGGCATTTAAGGTGATTCCACACCTTTGCAGTTGTAAATTTTCCTGCAGTAAACCTACAATTGCAGGTGTCTTTCTTAGAGAATGACTTATTTTCCTTTGGGTAGTTACCCAGTGGTGAGATTGCTGGATTAAATTAGTAGATCTAAGGACTCTCCATACTGTTTCCCATAAAGGCTATACTAATTTACATTCCCACTAACAGTGAATAAGTATTTCTTTTTCACCACATCCACATCAATATCTACTGTTTTTAAATTTTTTAATAATGGCAATTCTGACTAGGGTAAGGTGGTCTCTCACTATAGTTGTAATTTGCATTTCCCTGATGATTAGTGATGTTGAGTGTTTGTTTTTTTTCATGTTTATTAGCCATTTGTATCTCATCATTTCAAAAATGTTCATGTCTTTCCCCATTTTTTTAATGATTTTTTTTCCTTGCCGATTTGTTTGAGTTTCTTGTAGATTATAGTAGTCCTTTGTCAGAGATATGGTTTGTGAATATTTTTTTCCCACTCTGTAGGTTGTCTGTTGTTTCTGTAATTGGAGAAATTTGATTGAAGACTATGTGTTAGATAATATTAGGAAGTTATTGTTTAACTGTGTTTTTTATTTTGTTTAATAAAATAACATTACAATAAATTTAGGGTGAAATGTCATGATTTTTATAATTTACTTTTTTTTTTTGAGACAGAGTCACAGCTCACAGCAACCTCAAACTCTTGGGCTTAAGTGATTCTCTTGCCTCCGCTTCCAAGTAGCTGGGATTACAGGCGCCTGCCACAACTCCTGGCTATGTTTTTTTTTTTTTTTTTTTTGGGGGGGGGGGTTGTTGTTGTAGTTGTCATTGTTGTTTAGCTGGTCAAGGCCACGTTCAAACACACCAGCCTGGGTGTATGTGGCCAGCACCCTACCCACTGAGTTTCAGGTGCCACCCTACTTTCAAATTTTTAACAAAAAACTACACAAATTAAATATGGCATGATGTTAATTATAAGTCTAAGTTGTAAGTATATTGATTTTTTTATACTCTTCTCTCTACCTTTTTGCATATTTAAAGTTTTTTATAATGAAAATCAGAAAAATAAGAAAACACAGAAGGAAAGGGAAGGGAAGGGAAAACACAGAAGGAAGGGAAAATATCAGTGTATAATCAGAAAAGTAAAACAATGACTACTGAATTGTAATAGAAGTCAAGGTAGAGGTTCTAACTTCTCTAATTACTATTTATGCAATTATAGGAATGCCATATAATTGATCTTATTTTTTTTTAATTTTTAAATTGGGAATGGTCTATAATGAAATACTATGACATATCCACTAGATCTGTGCTCTCAACCCCTGGATTATGGACCAGTACCAGTCCATGGCCTGTCAGGGTCCAGACTGCGCTTGTGTGTGTGGCTGTTCCCCATCACTTGCACCACTGCCCGAGCTCTGCCACCTGACAGATGAGCAGAAGCATTAGATTTCCATAGGAGTGCAAACCCTACTGCAAACTGCACACACAGAGAAGCAGGTTGTACATTCCTTATGAAAATCTAACCACCCTTCTACTGTTTGTGGAAAAATTGTCTTCCATGAAATTGGTCCCTGGTACCAAAAAGATTGGGGACCACTGCCCTAGATGATTAAAATTAAAAGAATTGATAATATGAAGTACTGACAAGCATATAGAGCAAATGAAGCATACATTGTACAATGCTGATAGGTGTATAAAATTATATAACCACTTTGGGAAATTCTTCACCATCTTCTATGAAGTGTATGTAACCTATAGCTAAACAATTTTATTACCAAGTACAAAAGACAAATAAATACATAGGCCAACACAAATATATGTACAAAATATTCATGGGTGTTTTTTGTTTCCATGCTAGCACAAAACTGCAAACAACTAGATGTCCATCAACATATGAAAGGACAAACAGATGTTTATTTGTTTATTGCAGCAATAAAAAATGACAAATTCTGAGAAATTCAATAACATGGTTGAGACTCACACATGTTGTATTGTAGTGACAGAAAGTACTCGGGCAGAAAGACATATTAATTCTATGATTCTATCTGTATTAAATTCAAGAACGTGCAAAACTAAGCAAGATAATAGAAGAAGGATAATGAAAAGCTTATAGGATCCTAGAAATATTTTATATCTTGATCTTTCCTCAGGCCTATACATATATATATATAAAACCATGCTTTGCACTTTAGTTGAGATTGCTTTATACACTTTTCTGTATCTATGCTATCCTTTAATAACATAGAATAAATAAAAATATTAATATCCAAATTTAAGGACAGAACAAAAAATTCCAAATTTTTTCTAAAAGCACAATTCTGTTTTAATAATGTGACCAACATTGTTTTTATTAGTACTAAATTTTGCCCACTTTTTACCTAAATGCGATTTGTCTTGGTCTGAGCCTTAACCTTATTCTTAAATTACCATTCACACGGTGCTATTAATAATGGAAATTATTCATTTTCACTTGCCAAATATTCAGACAATAGTTTTCTGAGTGCCTAATATATACCAAACAGTGTGCTAGGTGCTAACGACACAAAATTAAATAAAACTTTATATCTTCTCTTCATGTCTTCACATTTTAGTTGAAAATTTAATTGCAATACAATATGATTACTTGAATTTTATTCAATTCTACATTTTTATATTTTTTAATTGCATCATAACTGTGTACATTAATGCACTTATGGGATATAACGTGCTGATTTGATATATCCGGAAAGCTTACATCAAACTTGTTAACACAACCTTCACCTGACTTACTTATTTGTTGTGGTAAGACATTTATCCTCTACTCTTAATAGTTTTAAAATGGACTATTGCATTATGCACATCAGATGAGGTCCCACCAAATACTCTCCCCCATCCCTGCTTCCTCCCCTTCCCTCTTTCTTTCTGGACTAATAGTTTTGTTTTATCATTTATATGAATGTGTAAGTGATTATATATTGGTTTCATGATAGTATTGAGTACATTGGATACTTTATGTTTTATTCTTGAGATACTTTACTAAGAATATGCTCCAGCTTCATCCAGGTAAACATAAAAGATGTGAAATATCTATCTTTTTATGGCTGCATACTATTCCATGGTGTACATATACCACAATTTGTTAATTCACAGAAGAGGCCAAGGTCATGATTATACTTCAAAAACAGAAAACTAAATAGAGTTTTTATTGACATGCAACCTAAACCAAATTCATTTATTTCCATTTACTCCTACTAAGTTTCTGAAAGTTAAAAGGTATTTTAGGTTCAATTTGTTTTAAAAATAATTTAAAATTCTGAATTTCAGATTATTAAAAATATATTAAACATGATAATCATTTAAATGTATTTTGAAATTATAAATTGTTATACAGATCATAATTTTACGCTATGAAATATTCCTTAGAACTGTATGAATTGCAGGTCTTATTTTGTAAGATAATTATTTTAAATTCCCTGCTGTAGATTACTTTCACATTTAATCTTCCATTTCCTCAGTTGAAATCACTCAGTGAATAAAACATTCTTTTATACCTTTGATATTCTCTGACAAAGAATAGCAAGTTAGCTTGCTTCCTAAGGTTTGAAGCTCGATTTTTAAATTGGAGATTTTAGTGCTCGGACCTTCAAATGTCACTCATCGAGAATACTTCAGTATAAGTACTGAACACCTGTGATTCCCATCTTTTAAAGCCGTAACTACAAATTGATCTTCCAGGAAGTACGCCAGTGAAGCACAACATGCCGAGCAGTATGTGATCGTTTGGGCAAAAGATTTGAAAACAGTGAATTACTTCCAAACCCCTGGAGACCTTTTTATAATTCAGGTGCAGAGAGCCCCCATTCTGAAAGGTGATACATCTTTTTAAACACCCAGTTTTCCTGTTCTCATCTCCTAAGGATTCATTTCATAAAAAATGTTAGTTGGCATTATAAACAGATGCCAGAATGCACTCATCCCGCTCATGAAAAATTCACCATAATTTTAGCAAAGCATAGCAAACTCAATTATTAGGGAAAGATGCACCGTCTGATAGACGACCATGATTATCAGGTAAATTATTCATTTCTCTTCACAAAGCAATCACCCAGTGAAGACTCACTCATTATTCACAGGTTGTCAGAGAATATGAGGTGAAGAGGGGATGTGATGAGTGAGCAGCAGAGCTGCCATTAAGTTACAGAGAAGTGCCAGATGCCCAAACACTGAGTGCTGTTTATTATAGTAAGTCCAACTGAAGCCAGGGTGAACTAGGGCCACAACTTGCAGGGGAACCACTATCAAAATAACATCTCAGTGTTAACAAAACTAGTCTAAAACCATGTGGAATCATCGGAGCCCAGAAACTATTTCCTTTCAGAAACACAGAAGCTGAAATCTGTCGTTTATATTATAGTTGTAAACAAAAATAGTGACAATTCTATCTTCAAACACTTTCAAGAACAAAAATATTTATGAACCAGAAACAGCACTGACGAAGTTACATGTTAATGTATTAGTGAGAGACTGAACTTTGAAATGATCTAGATTCCATTTATCAGATCATGCTATAGATCATTTTATACTCTGTATTTGAAAATCCTAAATGCTACGTGTGAATTGGGTGATGCAACATATACCTTTCTAAGCAAGGGTACTGATTTCAGAGTGTGTGTTTTTTTATTTTTAAAATTATAGTTATATTGAGTACAGTTCGCAAAACAATTTCTTTACCTTTAAAGCCAATTTTAGCCACCTTTTATTCTCAGACTTTTTAGTGAATATTTATGACTTGTGCTATCCAATTATATTCAATGTTGGTTTTTGAGATGAAGTGTAGCCAGAATGGTTCTGCCCTTTCATGTCTGCAAATACTCATGAAGGACTTAATAAAATAGATTACCACATATGCTTAAAAAATATTTTAATTGACACATGATTTTACATATTCTGGGGGTTGCTGATAATGTTTTGATGCACATAATGTATAGTGAACAAAGCTGGAGACATCACACTACAGACTTCAAAATATACTACAAATCTTTAGTAACCAAAACAGCATGGTACTGAAATAAAAACAGACACTCAGACCCATGGAACAGAATAGAGAACTCAGAAATTAATCCATGTATCTATAGATGTCACCCATCTTAACCAAATCACAGGAGTTTTTGTCTTCTAGCTGAGAGGTAGTATCTTCATAGCTCATCACCCAAGACTCAATCTTATTTTATCTCAAGGTCTATCTGTACGTAAGAGTTGTTATATGACTTGTAGTTAGGCACAGGAATATACGAGTTTATTCTGTAATGCATGACTCTATTTTTTTTTAATTAGGTTACACTGATTGCATTTGTTAGGTGAAGTCCCTCTTAAAATTGTTCCCCCCCCAGAGGTGTGCCATACACTGTGAAACCCCATCGCCTACAGTCCTCCCCTCTCCCTGTTTCCTCATTCCCCACCCCCACCTTAAATTAAATCATCTACTGCCTTCACATTAGAATCGAAGAATTTGGATTCTTGTTTCTCTATTCTTTGATACTTTATTAAGAATGTGTTACAACTCAATCCAAGTTAATACAAAATATGTAAAGTCTCTATCATTTTAAATAGCTGAATAGTATTCCATGGTATACATATACCACGGCTTGGTAATCCATTCTAGTGTTGTTTCCACATTTTGGAGATTGTAAATTGAGCTTCAATGTACAGTTTAGTGCAAATATTCTTATGATAAAAGGATTTTTTTTTCTTCTGAGTAGATACCTCATAATGGGATTGCATAATCAAATGGGAGGTCTAATTTGAATTCTTTGAGGATTCTCCAGCTTTCTTCCAAAAAGGTTGTATTAGTTTACAGTCCCACCAGCAATGTAAAAATGTTCCCTTTCCTCCACCTCCACACCAACATCTACAACTTTGAGATTGTAATGTGGGCTTTTCTTGCTGAGTACAGGTGATATCTCAGGGTGGTTTTGATTTGCATTTCTCTGATAATCAAGGATGATGAACATTTTTTTCAAATGTTTGTTAGCCATTCTTCTGTCTTCTTTAGAGAAGGTTCTGTTCATATCTCTTGCCCAGTGGTAGATGGGATTGTTTATTGTTTTTTCTTTTTTCTTTTTTTTTTTTTTGCTGATTGAGTTCTCTGTAGATTCTAGTTATCAACCCTTTGTCAGATTGATACCATGAATATATTCTTTCCCATTCTGAAGGTTGTCTTTTTGCTTTACTTGTTGTGTCCTTAGCTGTGCAGAAGCTTTTCAGCTTAATTCAGTCTTATTTGTTAATTTTTGTTGTTGCAATGACCGCTAAAGTCTTTGTCATAAAATCTTTCCCCAATCCAACACTGTCAAGTGTTTTCCTCACGCTTTCTTCTAAGATTTTTATCATTTTATGTCTTAGATTTAAGGCTTTTGTTCATCTTGAGTCAATTTTTGTAAGTGGTAAAAGGTGTGGGTCGAGTTTCAGTCTTTTACATGTGATTATCCAGTTCTCCGAGCACCACTTGTTGAATAGGTTTCGTTTCCCCACTGTATGCTTTTGATTGGCTTATCAAAGATCAGATGGCAAGTAGAGATTGGTTTCATCTCTTTGTTTTCTATTATGTTCCATATGATTATGTCTCCATTTTTGTGCCATGCTGTTTTGACTACTGTGAACTTCTAACATAGCCTGAAGTCTGGTAGGGTGATGTCTTCAACTTTGTTTTTATTGCTAAGAATAGCTTTAGCTATACAGGGTTTTTTTCTGGTTCCATACAAAATGAAGTACTTTTTCTTTTCCAGTTCTTCAAAATATGATGTTGGTATTTTAATGGGGACTGCATTGAATCTGTAGATTGCTTTATGTAGAATAGACATTTTGACAATGTTGATTCTTCCCAGCCAAGAGCGTGGTATGTTCTTCCATTTGTTAGTGTCTTCTGCAATTTCTTTCCTTAGGGTTTGATCATTCTCTTTGATCTTTCACCTCTTTTATTAGGTATATTCCTATGTATTTAATTTTCTTTGAAACTACTGTGAAAGAAATTGTGTTCTTGATTTGCTTCTCAACTTGGCTGTTATTGGCATATGCAAAGGCTACTGATTTGTGAACAGTGATTTTATATCCTGACACATTACTCTATTTCCTGATCACTTCCAGGAGTTTTGTGGTTGAGTCCCTGGGATTTTATAAGATCATATCATCAGCAAAGAGTGAGAGTTTGACCTCCCCTGTCCCCATTTAGATGTCCTTTATGTTGTTCTCTTGTCTGATTGCATTGGCTAGAACTTCTAGCACAATGTTGAATAATAGTGGTGATAGGGGATATCCTTATCTGGTTCCAGTTCTAAGTGGAAAAGCTTTCAGTTTTATACCATTCAGTATGATGTTAGTGGTGGGTTTATCACAGATAGCTTCAATCAGCTTAAGAAATATGGCACCTATGCCTATTTTCTTAAGTGTTCTTGTTAGAAAAGGATATTGAATTTTGTCAAATGCTTTTTCTGCATCTATTGAAAGGATCCTTATGTCTTTGTTTTTGTTTCTATTGATATGGTGTTTTACATTTATAGATTTGCATATTTTAAACCAAACTTTCATCCCTTGAAAGTTTGATGAAACCTACTTGATTGTGATGTATAAAATGTATCTGAAATCTATTAGCTAAGATTTTGTTGAGTATTTTTACATCCATATTCATTAGTGAAAATGGTTTGTAGTTCTCCTTTTTAGTTGGGTCTTCTCCTGGTTTTGGAATCAAGGTGATGTTTGCTTCATAAAACTGTTGAGGGAAGGTTCCTTCCTTCCTTCTCAATGTTTCAGAGTAGGTTCTGCAGTATACATATGAGCTTATCTTTGAAGGTGTGATAGGATCCTGATGTGAAGTCATGTGGTCTGGGTTTTTGTTTGTTTGTTTGTTTTGTTTTGATGGAAGCTTTTTTATTTTTTCTGCAATCTCAGTGCTTGATACTGGTCTGCTCAAGAGATCTATTTCTTCTTTGTTAAGTCTAGGAAGATGGTGTGATTCCAGATATTGGTCCATTTCTCTACATTGTCAAATTTTGGGGCATAGTGTTTTTTGTACCAGTCAGAAATAATCTCTTATATCTTTGTGGTATCAGGTGTTATCCCTTTTTCATTTTTGATTGAATTTATTAAAGATTTTACTTTTCTATTTCTGGTTAATCTGGCCAATGTTTTATCAATTTTATTTATCTTTTTGAAGAACCAACTTTTCATTTCATTAATTTTGTGAACAATTCTTTTATTTTCAATTTCATTTATTTCTGATTTAATTTGTTATTTCTTTTCTTCTGCCAGGTTTAGGAAGGTTTGCTTCCTGGCAGATAGGATTGGATTGCTCTTTCTTTTCTATTTCTTTAAGATGATTCATAAGATTGTTGATATGCTCTCCTTCTGTTTTTCCGATGTAGGCATCTAATGTGATAAATTTTCCTCTTAGGACTGCTTTTACAGTGTCTGCTAGATTCTTTCTTAGGCAGAGGGCATGCATGTGCACTTCCTGGGCTGGCTTAGGTGCAGGCTTCCTGGAGGTGGGTCTGTCAGGCTGGCTTTACCACTGTGCAGGGCTACCCGTTGCTTGTAGGGCAGAGCATTGGGTGTACTTGAGCATGGAGTCATGGCCATTTTACTGGTTCCAGGCTTCCATGACACTGCAGTCACCTGTGTAAACATGATAGAATAACAGGAACGCCCCAGGGATGGAGAGATGCAGGGACTGTTGGCTTCCAGAGCATCTTACACTGTAATGGTGCCTTTGGCTTTAAGATGGCACTGGGCTATAGCAGTTAGGGTCACTGAGGGTGGGAGGGTGCACATTATGAGATCCTATTCTGGAGCAAAGCAGTCATATGATTTCCACGCTGCTCACCACACTCTACTCAGGGCCCGTGAGTGCTGCTGGATTCTTTTGTAGTAGTAAGGACTGCAGGTGTCTGAGGTTGTGATGGGGGCCGCTAAGGGCCTGTGGTTTACTTTTTCCCTGCATGGAGAAGTCCTTTATGGTTCTGAGCTGATCCTGACAGGGGAGATGAGGTGGCAAAGCCAGGTGATTTACTTCCCTCTGTATGCTGCCATGATGGGTTTCTGAGCTCTACAGGGATTTAACTAGTTTGTCTCTGTGCTCTAGTGCTCTATTTCACACTCTTATGTTGAATTGTATTTGTTTATTTGTTGTTTTGGGATTTTCATGTGGGAGGAATAAGCACCAGCCACCTCTAGCCAGCCATCTTACTAATGATACTCATCCTTTTAAGACTCAACTCTTACCACTCATTTGGAATTGTATTCAGAAGTAAATATGCATTTCTCTGGTATTATTCATATTGTAATAGGTTTCAGTGCTGTAGAGATCCAATAAAAGATCCAGTAGGAAATATATGTCTAAAAAGTAGATATGGAAACCTAGTACTGCCTCAGTAAACAGTAACTCCCTATTAGGGAAACTGTGGATTATGACTGTTCAAATACAGGGTTAAATCACTATAGTAAACCACTGCAAAATATTATTTAGGCTAATGGAAACCGATGTCTCAGTTCAATTTTTTACCCATGAAACCCTACACAAAAGCAAACTGGCAAGTCCAAATCTGTCCTAGAGTTGTGGAATCAAAGGAGCAGAAGCCAGGGGCATTAAGAATTGGCTTCGTCTATCTTTCAGCCTTGACATTGGATTATAGTAAAAAGGCAGCTGAAAACTGGGTCTAGAGTAAATTCACAAAGGAATCTATTTCTTATAAATGAGTGCTTACAATCACAAAGACAAAGAAAAATGTTGTACTGTGAGATCTTGGGCCTGAATTTCTATTTCTGCTTATCTTTTATTTCCTGCTTTACACTTTCCTTTGAATGTTTAAGTCCACAATTAATGACCTTTCTCTTTTTAATGATTATTTTGCATGTAGTTGGCCTTTAAACAGGTTTTAGACTCTTTTAAAAAGACTTGAATTAGATGCAT
This sequence comes from Nycticebus coucang, assembly GCF_027406575.1. Classification (NCBI taxonomy): domain Eukaryota; kingdom Metazoa; phylum Chordata; class Mammalia; order Primates; family Lorisidae; genus Nycticebus; species Nycticebus coucang. The sequence goes on along the minus strand of NC_069784.1, from coordinate 98,059,528 downwards.
CTATTTATACTCTGTACATTTAAAAGTGTCCAACACTAGGTGTGTATTAACATTTAAGGATTGAGTAGAAGTGCAGGAGAGCCTACAGAGAAATGCAGAAGATGTTAGGGAAAGTGCTGTGTAGGGTAAAGGGTAAGGTGGGGACTAGGAGAGGCCAGGCACACCACAGTGGTCACAACAAATAGTTCTATCAGTATTGAGTAATTATTGGTGAATAATAAGTAAGAAGAAAGTTTTGAGAATGAATGGCCTAAAGCATAAGGTTTTAAACAAATAAATAAAACCAGACTTTTGCATTCATCTACATTGGTTAACCCAATGATTCATAAAGGCTTCCTCCAGGTTTGGGAAGGTCCCATTGTATTACTTGATCTGCTCCACTTCTTTCTGGAAAGCTCCTTCCTCCTTTGGATTATCTTAGTCTATTAGAAGATATAAGGTTCTATATCATCAAAAGATTTTAGTTTTCATCACTTTGTCCTCACTCTCTCCCTTTTCTATAGCCATTGCTATGACTCAGATATAGGCTGTGATCCAGGTGCTGGAGATAATTCTGTGAACATAATTCTTGCTTTGGGGTTGCTCATAGACTATTGTGTGGATCAAACAATTTATACACATATTCTTGTTTTTCTGCACATCTACTAAGGATTTGGTGCTCAATTGAATTAAGTCCTGAAAAACTGTGAAGTCACTTATATCAGTCACCTCAGGCAGCCATAAGGAAATACCATAGACTGGGTGGTTGAAACAACAGAAATTTATTTTCTCATGGTTATGGAAACTAGAAATGCAAGGTCAAGGTGACAGGGTGATTGGGTTCTAGTGAGGGCTTTCTCCCTGGCTTGTAGTTAGCTGCCTTCTGACCATGTCTTCACACAGTGGAGAGAGAGGTCTGCTGTCTCTTCCTCAACTTATAAAGACACCAATCATGACTCCACCCTTCTGACCTCATTTAACCTTGTCGGTTTAATAGGCCTGTCTCCAAAACAGTGACTTGAGGGCTTAGGACTTCAACTTATGAATCTTGGGAAAGCACAGTCTAGTCCATAGCATCACTTGTGAATCTTCAGTGATTTCTCCTGTCTACTTTAAAGCTTCCATTATCCTCCTGGTCTATCCACTTCAGTCAATTATTCCATATTAAATAATTTCCAATTCAGAAAATCATCTGCTATCCCTTGTCTTACCTCCTAGCATATAGAATTTGTTACAAAACTAACAGCATTTTGATGCATAATATTATATATTTTTATCTCTCTTGATAAACAATAAGCACTTCAAGGGCAGTGTTCCAATTATCTATTGCTGTGTTACAGATCACACTCAAACTCAGTGACCTAAAATAAGGATCACCGTACTATTACCTTGCCTAGTTTTTGTGGGTCAAGAACTTGGGGGAGGTCTTGGCTCTATGATTCTGCATCGAAGTCTTCATTAGTCTTCATGAGCTGCCAGAACAAGAAATCTAAGATCACAGTGCAAGCAGTATTGGTTTCTGGTGAGCCCTCTTCCTGGCTTGCAGATACCTCTTTGCACTGTGTCCTTATGTGCTCTTTATTCTGTGTGTGTGTGTGTAAGAGAGAGAGAGAGAGGGAGACAGGGGGTGGGGGTGGGAAAGTGAGAGAGAGATCTCCTTATATGAACACCAGTCCTAACTGGATTAGGGCCCTATTCTTAATAACCTCCTTAAAGGCCCTATTTGCAAATATAGTTACTTTAGGGTTTATGGCTTCAATATATGAATGAGAGGGGGAAGAATTCAGTCTATACCAGACTCTTACATGGTTTAGTCAGACAGTAGATTGAGCTGAAACATAGGGGTTGGAGCAGCTGGGAGCTGATTTGGTCTCTCTCTCACCATTTCTTACTCTATCCCTCTCTTTCTTTCTCCCTCCGCATAGTCCTAGACTCTTTCTATGCGCTCTCTCCATGTTGACTGGTTTGGACTTGTTGGACAGCTAATCTGGGATCTGGCTTCCCCCAGAGCAAGTGTTTCAAGTGAGTAAGGCAGAAGAACACAGCCCTATTACAGCATTGCCTTGAAAACCACATGGTCTCACGTCTGACATTCTGTATTTGTTGAGGCAGAAGCCAACCAGGTCAAGGGGAGGAGACATAGACTCTATCTTGTGACAGAAGAAATGTCAAAGTCGCATAGTTTTTTAAAAAACATGCATGTTAGGTGGTATTCTTACTGCTTTTTTTTCTTAAAGTATGATTTGTCATAGGCAGGAATCAAGTTTCCATCAGTTTATATACTTAATAGCTACTACAGGTCCAATATGGAAAGATGTTCAATAAATACTTTTCTAACAGGTTAATTGCTCTCAGCAGGTTTTCCCAATTTAATCTTCTGGGGCAGTTTATAAACAGTTTTCTCATTGTTGTTTATAATTGTAATTGAAAAAATGAGGTATACTTAGGATACAAAACAAACAAACAAGTGAAAAACCAGCAGGACTCATGAAGAGTGTCTAAACACAGTTCCCTGGCAAGTGTATAAAATCCGAAATGAACCGTGGATGCCATTTTACTTGACACTGGTAATTCACCATGGTTGTTTTTTGCAGTGGATCCACCTTATGGCCTCACTCTTTATTTGAAAATAGGCATGTTAGTAGTTAGCATTCTTGGGAGAAACAAAATCAATGAGATGAAACAGGGACACACAGAGAGAAAGAGAGAGTGACAAAGACAGAGATTTATTTTTAAAAAATAGGAATTGATTCATGTGATTATAGAGGCTGGAAGTCTAAAATCTTTAATGTTTGCCACCAGGCTGAAGACCTAGGGAAGAGGTGAGGTTACAACTCAAGTGCAAAAGCAGTCTGCTGACAGAATTTCCTCTTCTATGGGGTAATCTACTTTACTCAGAGTGTGCTTATTGAAATATTAATCTTATCTTAAATAAATTCCATCAGAGCAATACCTGGACATGTTTGACCAAATGTCTAGGTACCATGGCCTAGCCAAGTTGATAAATGAAGTTAACTATCATGGACACTTGGTAGGGTTGGTCAGTGTTTTCATAAGGAACAGTTAAAAACTTTAAACCCACATCGAACAGATTTTACTTATGAAATTATCTCAAACGTTCATTGTCTGTATTCCATAAATTTCTCTTCATTGAATTGACTCGGTGTGTGCAAGATCCTCAGTGAGATAATGATGCAAAAACATTTGCCTAACTGCAGTCATAAACAAACTGAGGTCGGTAGTGCTTAACACAATGAAAATTCATTGTTCTCCCAAAGCCTAACACCCATGAGGCAGATCAAATATCCACGTTCTTTCTAGCTATGCCTCTGCCCTCCTCTCCATCCTCAGCCTTCTCTCTACATAGCTGGTCTAAAGGGAAAGGGAGAGAGTAAGAAGCAGCCCTGGAAGCTAGGTAAGAAATATTGTGTGGCAGTTTCTCAAAGAGTCGGAGGAAATCACAGGTCTTGGTGACCAATCTTAGGCTCAGACACAAGCCATCATCTAGGGACACGGAATCTGTTGGGGATTGCCCTCTACCCAGCAGTGAACCTGTGAGTAGTAGCAGCCTCTTTAGAATTCCTTTCCTCCTTACTGTGATCTGGCTAAAGATACACTACTTACTATCCATTTCGTAAATATACATGAAGTATGGTGCCTCTTTTTAACTATCTATTTTAGTTTAAGTCTTTAAGAAGAGAGAAGACTACAGAATTTCTCTTTGCTGGGAAACAAGAGATTAAAAGCAAGACTCCAGGCTTCAGATCAATCACTGGTTCCATATGGTGAATGTTCTCTTTGATGGCCTTATTTATAACTTGAAGAAATTTTGCTCAGATTTTAAATTCTCATTATGGCCCTTGCCAAAGCATCTTAAATGCAAAGGAATCTTAACTTTAAAAATTTAGGAAGTGCTGAGGAGACATACCACTTAGAGCAGAAAACAACTGTGAGATGAAATGGGTCAGAGAGAAACAAAAAATTCTACCACGTTCTGTAAGACTAGCGCTCTCTGGAAATAAAAGTAACAAGATGTTCATTATGGTTTTTAAAGGTTCTTTTCTATATAGAGCTACATTCATTTTTCTGTAGCTTGTAGGTCCCACCCCAATTTATAGGAAGACATGAAATATAGCTAGTACAATTTTTCTCCTAACATTTGACACTTCCTTCACCTTTGGAAGGAATCCTAAAAGGAATTGGTATTATAACTCACATGTTTCTTCTGCTCTTCAAGCAGTATTGATCCCTTTTGAAACCCCTTCTTTCTCTTCTAGAAAAATGGACGTCTCTGTTTCTACAGTGTATCCTCTGTGACCATTTTCAGAGGACCAAAAAGAAACACATTCATATCTTTTCCCTAACAACCACTCATTTCATTATTAAATTAACTTTGGCCTAACTTAGAATGCCTCAGTGATGACTGATTTTAACCCTTCTCAAAAACAGTATTTATTTTTACTAGGTCTTAGAGATATCTTGGTAATTTAACTTTTTTATCTGCAAAGGTCCTTTGCATATTTTATTTTGACGTCTACAACGTTCATATATTTTTTTCAAATAATAATGTCTACTGAGTTTACCTATGAATAATTTTCCTTGCACAGTTTCCTTCTTAAATTTCTAATTTTTATTATCCTCTTTACAGTAAAAAGAACCATGTAATATTTTTTAAATAGAATACAATAGTGAGAATAAGCAAACAGCAGGAAAGTATGCAGAGCCATCATAGTGATAAATTGGCAATATCTTTGTAATTATTTGTATCATAACTCTTACAGTGATAGCACACAATGTCTTTAATAAAAGACATATATATTTATGTTTTCTTGGGAACGTCAAACACAATGTGCTGGAGAGATGTGCAAGGCATATTGCTGTACATACATAATGCCAGCAAATTAGAAATGACCTATTTAAAAATTCTTTATCAAACCTAATGATTTATTTCCTTCATTTTCTGTATGAACTTATAAGTAAAATAGGCTAAAAAAATATATTCCTAATTTGCACTGAAGATGGAAGAAAGTAAGAGATTAACATTTACTGAGAATTCCTTTGGGTCAGGATCTTTCATACATATGATCTTATTGATTCTCACAATGATATATGCTAATTGTTATGTGTATATAATTGTTCCTACCATTTGTGTTAGGAAGTGAAGACTCAGTCCAAGTAAAAGTTGAATTGCTAATAAAAGGCCATATAGGATTTCAACCAACTCTGTGGGACACTACCTCTGGATGGTTATGATACTGTACCACGGGTCCTCAGAGGAAGAAAAGCATGTGGAATCCATAGAATGGTTTTGAGCATGTTAGTAAGTCATCCATAAAAAGAATATTTAGCTATCTTTAAGTTATCCATTCAGCATTGAAAGCTGAGTAGACATTATTCAATTAGTCATGGTGTAGATTGTGTTCAAAGTGGTGGTAAAGACTGAATTTGAATTTATCCATTCTCTTCATGATTTCATGGATAACTAAGTTAAAATATCTGATGGGTCATTAAATATACACAGAATTGTTTAATAAATCATCTTGCTGAATTGTTTTCTTTGGCTATCTTTGAGAATGGGGCAAAATGAATTATCACCTTTTCTGAGTTCAGTAGTTAAAAGAGAGAATCTTTTTACCTCAGGTTCTTCAACACCTAGGTCCTCTGAGAACTATTCCATAATGAATTATCCTCACAACTTAATCTCAAGTCCTGTGCTTCCCCAAACACTTAATGTGCCATAATAATTTGCATAGTGATTTATGTCTGGTTGCTTCAGGTTCTGTGTGTTTGGACTATTATATACAGTACTCAGTGAACTAGTTAATAAGCTTCTTCAGGGCAGTGATAAGCTCGGGAAGTGTTTTGCTGAAGTGTATGTGAGGGTCAGAATGGGAGACAAGGGCAAGGAGGCCAATATTTTACCAAAAAGTATAGAGCAACAAATAAGGCTAACAAGTAGTGATGTAAAAAGTAGGAGGAAAGCCAGAGAATGTGGCATCAGGAGACAAAAGGAGATTATAGAATGAGAGAAGAACCAAATACTGCAGAGAGGTCGAGCAGCATGAGGTTGACAGGAGACTACTTGGTTTCAAGGAACTGATTAATGATAATTTTATTAGAGTGATGAAAAAATAAGGCATCCTATAGATAGAGGATTAATGAATGAATAGAAGATGAGAAAGTGGAGGCTGGAAAGAGCAAATTATCTTATTTCTTTTAGGATTTTGGTGACAAAGGTGTGGAAGAAGCTAGAGTGGTAATTTTTAGGGAAATTGAAAGTGGAAAAAAAGGTAATTTTAGGATAAAAATACTTGAGCATATTTATTTATTTCTTGTTTATTTATTATTTCAGGGTAATGTGAGGCCAAGTCACAATACAGATGACCAAGTCACAATATTTGAATTTGTTAAGTAGAGTCCCTCTTGTAGCTATGTCCTGCACCCAAAAGGTGTGGCAGAGATTCTGACATTGTGCCCATTCAGTAGGAGCATCCAACCCCCGCCCCCGCAACTTGATTTGAAATGAGTTTTTCTCCTATGTGGGTGTGAATTAGATCATCTACTGGCTTCATATTTGTATTGAGTACATTGGATATTTGTTTTTCCATTCTTATGATACTTTACTAAGAAGAATGTGTTTTAACTCTATCCAGGTTTATATGCAGTTTTGGCTGGGGCTGGGTTTGAACCTACCACCTCCAGTATATGCGGCCGACATCCTACTCCTTGCGCCACAGGCACTGCCCCCCATCCAGGTTAATGTGAAAGATATGAAGTCCCCATCTTTTTTTTATAGTTGAATATTGAGTATTCCATGGTATACATATACCACAGTTTATTAATCCATTCCTGAGTTGATGGGCGTTTAGGTTGTTTCCATGTCTTGGTGATTATAAATTGATATATGCAATCTAATGCATATGTCCATATGATAAAATCATTTTTTTCTTCTGGGTAGATGCCTATTAGTGGGATTGTGGGTTCAAATTGGAGATCTCATTATTCAACAACAACAAAAAGCTAACAATCCTATCTATCACTAGGCAAGAGACGTGAACAGATTCTTCTCTGAGGAAGATAGATGAATGGCTAACAAGCATGAAAAAATGCTCATCATCCCTAATCATCAGAGAAATGCAAATAAAAACTACCCTGAGATATCATCTAACCCCAGTAAATTTGTCCACATCACTAAATCCCAATGTTGCAGATGTTGGCACGGATGTGGAGAGAGGGGAACACTTTTACATTGTTTGTGGGACTACAAACTAACACAGCCTGTTTGTAAAGAAGTATGGATAATCCTCAAAGAACTCAACTTAGAGCATGTTTAGTGATTAAAATGAAAGAACAAGAGGATAGGAATAGATTGGAATAAGCAAAAGAGGAGATAGTATTGGTCAGTGCTAATCAGTGAGATCTGATACTAAAACACTAGAGTTTGAAACTTGGATTTATCTTTCCATATTGTATGACCTTTGGCAAACCTCAGTTTTGTTGCTTATTTTAGGGAGATAATTTGAAGTTGTTGTGAAGATTAAATGTTACAAAAGTTTGAAGTGCTTAGCCTAGTTACTGGCGTATGGTAAACATTCTACAGATAAAGGCTACTATTGTTATTGTTGCGATTAGAAAGTTCCTAAATAGAAATTGTAAATGTAAGTAGTTATTGGTGCTCAAAAGAACATAAACATCACTTTTCCTTACTGAGGAAGATAATATTGATGATGTTATAGTTCACATGTAGGAGGTAAGCTGAAGGAGAAAATACCACATGAACTCAAGAAGAGAATTAAATTATCTATTAGGAAAAAGGGCTTAATTATATTAGATTTGGTTTGAAGAAACTTTGTTCCATTGACAAAAACAACTATGAGGTAATGGTGAACAAAATGATGATTGGAAAACAATGAAGACTCTCACAGATGAAAATTGCAAATTTTCTTGTAGCTGATCTCTACTGTTAAATGATTTTTTCCCCAGGGGTATGCAATATTCCAACAAAAAGAAACAAGAGAACAAATGCTTTGGTTATCCAAAGTTGTGTACTGGAGAATTTATTATGGTAAAAGTTGGGAGTGTCTTGAGATTTGTGAAAGCTGAAGCTGGCAAGAAAAGAGTTGAAGTGGGGTTTAGACTAGATTGGGAAGGAAAGAATAATAGGTTCAATGTTATATCATATTAAAGTCGTAAAGTAAGATCAATAGGTTCAGGTGTAGGAGGAGGAAGTTGAATCTGATAGGCATTACAATAGTTAAAAATTTCAGGGATACAGATGTTGAAAGTAATAATGATCCCCATGTTTACTGCTCAAGTTGAGTAAAGGTAAATTCACAGGGGTAGGTTAATATTCTTTAAATGCAGCGCAGAACCTGCTGAGAATTAGGCCTAAGACTTAATTAGGCCCTATCATGTCAAAGCCAAAACTTTTATTGGAAAGGCATGGGATCCTGAGATCCGGAATCAGGCATTTGAGTCAACAAACTTGACAACCTGCATCCCCACGTCCCCCTGAACTCAGCCTGCATGAGCAGCCCACTCTTCCTTGTTGAAGACTAGTGGTCTATTCCCTCTTAAAGATGGTGTAGACAATACATGCTCTCCTCCATCTCTCTGCTTGTCAAGTATGAGAATAACCCAGCTAGGGTAAATTCTGGACCTTCTATATAAAAGAAAGGACCTAGTCAACATATACCGGCAAAAGTCTGAGAAATATGTGTGGGACCAAATTCTGGGGGTAACTGAGTCAAGAGAAAACAGAACGTAATTGGATAAGATCATTTATGGATGTAGAGGATGCTTTCTTTTGATACATGATTTAACATTTTGTTGAAGTAGCAGTCAGTAAATGCTACTAAAATGCAGCTAAGGGCTGGGTGTGGTCACTCAGACCTGTAATTCTAGCACTCTGGGAGGCCAAGGTGGGTGGGGAATGCTTTAGCTCAGATGCTCGAAACCAGCCTGAATAAGAGTGAGACTTTCCCCCTCCTTCCCTCATCTTTACTAAAAATAGAAGAAACTAGCCAGGTGGCATAGTGAGCACCTGTAGTTCCAGCTACTTGGGAGGCTGAGGCAAAGAGAATTGCTTGAGTCCAAAAGTTTGAGGTTGCTGTGACCTATAATGATGCCTTGGTGCAGACCCACTGTAACACTGTGAGACTCTGACTCAGAAATAAATAATAAAATGCAACTAATTTTGTTTTTAGAGGCTTGGAGAAGGTGATGGTTCACACTTAATGAAGTAGAAATGACAGAGTTGCTATTGTGAGACAGTGGAAGAAGAAATCAAAGACGCTAAGACCATGCTGCAGAGATATAAGAGGGAAGCATAAACGACTCTCCATTTTTCAGTTATAAGAAATATTATAATGGAAGGAAACAGCATCATTGAGAAGCTCAGTGGTGGCTGTCCTCTGTAGATTACAGCTGATGATGGAGATGGTGTTACAAACTGGGCTTTCTAATAGCAATGAAAGATAGGATTATAAATCGTAGAAGCCAGGGAATAGTACTTAACTGCCTGAAGCAATGTAATGAGTGGCGTGTCAGAGGAACGTGTGTGTATGTGGATCAAGAGAGTATGTGTGTGTGTGCCCAATCTCAAAAAGCTATGGAGATAGTTAACAGAATACGGCATTCCTAGTGGTGGGATTTAAACACAGCCTAGAGACTAGTCCTGAGACTGCTGGGACATCCCCTCAAAAGCAAGGGACAAATTATTACATCTCATAATTTCCCTCACTTATGAATACTACTCAGATCCATTCACCAGTAACTGGAAGATTTTAGCTTTCACTGGGTTTCATAGCAGGTTCAGGATCAACACCACATACTCTGGGTAAGTGTTGGCATTTCTTGCCACGAAGCCTCCAGCTAACAGCAGTATTTGTAGGCTGATGGAGTGTGTGGCCTGCTGGAGGGGCATCCCACATAACCTCACACGGGAGAAGGGGCTCTCTTTGTGCAGAGAAGATGCAACACTACAGAACAAATCACTCCACCTAGAAGTTTCTAACCGTACAGAGCAATGGAACAGCATGTTAAAGCTGCAGTTGAGATGCCCCATTGGACATAATATTCTGTGAAAATGTGGCGTTTTCCTCTAGCATGCAACATACATTCAAAGGCAATTGAGGATGCATGGGGATATAGATTTCATGAATCCAGGAACCAAGAGGTAAACAGTAGGAGTGGCTTCACTTATCATTATTCCCAGGGGCTAACTGGGAGAATTTATAATGCCTGACCCCACATTTTAGGTTCTGAAAAATGAAACTTCTTTTTTCATGGAGGGGGATGCATTTACCAGGAGAAACAGCATGAACCATGTTACAATCGAAGCCATGGCTGCTTTCTGGTCACTTCAGGAGCCTTGTGGGGAGAGCATAGAAAGAAGTCACTCTTTTGGCAAGGAGAATGAACTGTGACCACCATGGGGAGGAAAAGGTTGGTGTTACATAAGGGAGTCCCAGCTGCTCCGTGAGAGCGTTTCTTAGAGTACACTGGCTGGGTTTGGTGACAAGTATGTATGCAAGTCAGGCAGGTGTGGTCTGAGAAGGGCACAGTGTCCAGGGACCCAGACCCTGCAGGGATAAGGCTCTGAGTCCCCCTCAAGGTTGTCCCCCTAGACCAGCAGTGGTGCTAGCTGAGGGTGAAGGGGGGTTTGGAGTGGATTGAGGAAGAGGGAGCTGGTGAGTACTGATGTGGATATTAGGTTGGAAGCCGTAGTAAAGCTATAGTTTCCTCTTGAAACTTCTATGAGGAAAAGAGAACATGTGAGCTGATCTTAAAGGGCTAAATTTATTGTAAAGGTAATTTGATTTAAATTATGCAGAGCATAGATCGCATGGGCACTGTGGAGTGCTGCTCAGATCTCTCCTTCATGACCAATTACTCATTTCCCAGCCTCCACGAGTGTCGGCAGCTCTTAGCTCAAAGTTGAGTACCTGTCTAGCAAATGTCTTCACTCAAGGGGATCTGACTTACAAAAGGTCATGTCCTTTCTTTGGGAGAAGACCTGTATCTAATGACTGGTCAATATGGGGTTTTAGGGGCTCAGTCCTTATGTTTCTGTAGGTAGGGTCAACTTAGCTCTGGAACTTTCGGTGTGGCCTCTCAGTCCCCTGTCAACACTGTTGCAGTTCAGTTTTTCTTTCTGCCCAGTGATGCTCCCTTCTCTTTCTTTTCTTTTCTTTTTTTTTTTTTGCAGTTTTTGGCCAGGGCTGGATTTGAACCGGCCACCTCTGGCATATGAGGCCAGCGCCCTACTCCTTTGAGCCACAGTTGGCTGCCCTCCCTTCACTTTCTTATATATCTTGTTCCTAGCAGCACTCTTCAAGAAAACTTCTACATATGAATTTGTGTCTCAGAGTCTGTTCCCTGGATACCCAAACTAAAACAATAATGGGTTGCAAAGGGGCATACACATGCTCCAGGAAGATCTCCATTTCACTGTGTAACTTCAAAATATGGTTTTCAGTGTAACTTTTTTCTGAAAGATTGCATAAAATATTGCAGAATAAGTGTTAAGATATAGAAAAAGTAATAAAATATTTTTTTTGTACAGAAATTAGGCTTAATACATAAGGGATTATTAATGGAAAGGTTAGAAAGACAGATGCTAACTAAGCAAGCCCACCCACCCCTCATCTAGAACAGGTCCTGGTACACAGTGGATACTTTATCAATGTTAGCTGAATCTATGGATAAATGAAATTTTTAATAGTATATTCTAATTTTCATACTGCTGCTAATGTCCACCGTAGGTATAGTATTTAGAACAAAGACGACTGCTGAAGTTTGGATGTGGTTTGTTTTCTCCTCCAAATCTCATGTTGAAATTTAATTTCCACTGAGGTGGGGCCTAATGGGAGGCGTTTGGGTCAATGGGGGTGGATCCCTCATGAATGGCTTGGTGTTGACCTTGTGGTAATGAGTCAGTTTCCATTCTATTAGTTCCTGCTAGAGCTGTTTTTTCCTGAAAGAGCCAGGCACTGTCCTCTCCCTCTCTTCCTTCCCCCATCTTGTGACTGAGGCTTCCCTTCCCTTCTGCCAAGTGTAAAAGCAGCCTTAGGCCCTCACCAGATGCAGATGCTGGCACCATGCTAGGGGCACAGCCTGCAGAAAAGTGAGCCAAATAAACATCCTTTCTTCACAAATTGCCCAGCCTCCGTTACTCCTTTATAGCAACACAAATGGATTAAGCAGGCAATAACTCTCAGAAAATTCAGCCTTCTTTAGTTGTGTGACTGGGATAAGACATTTCATCTTGTCAGTACGCTGAGGATAATGCAACTGCATTAGTTTTTAACTGATGCTGTAAAAAATTACCACGTATTTATTTAAAATTTCTTACTTTATGATTCTTTAGGTATGCTACACAGAATATCAGTGCCCCCAACATGTCTACCTCCTTATCGCCAGAACCCATGAAGATTTCATCTCATATGGTAAAAGAGACTCATAAATGTGATAAAGTCAAGGACTTTGAGATGGGGGATTATTTTAGATTATATGTGGGTCCAATGTAATAACAAGGGGCATTGTGAGAGGGAGGCCGGGGGTCAGCGTCAAGGAAGGAGGTCTTGGAAGCAGAAGCTGGAGGGACGCAGTTGCTGGGCAAGGTTGACATCTTGGTTTTAGCTTGACAAAATCCATTTCAGAGTTCTGACATCCAGAATGTCAGATAATAAATTTGTGCTGTTTGAAAGCTCCAAACTTTGTGGGAATGTATCATAGCAGCAACAGAAAGTGGTTGTAATAGGTTAAGTCTGACATGGGTCTCCTGTGAAAAATCAAGGCCTGAGCAGGGCCACATTTCCTTCTGGAAGGTCTGAGGAGAATCTGTTTCTTTGCCTTTTCTGCTTCTAAAGGCCATTTGGATCTTTAAATCCTGGTATATTCCTTCCTCTTCAAATTCAGCAACAATATATATTTCCTTAACTGACTACAGCCAAAAAGCATTCTTTACTTCTAAGGATGTATGATTAGGCTGGACCTGCGTCCTCATCTTAAGATCTTTTTGTGTGTACAAAATATATTTTTGCCATGTAAGGTGACATGTTCACAAGTTTAGGAGATTAGGGTGTGGACATCTTTAGGTGGTGGTAGGGTTGCATTATTCTGCCTGCTTTACCCACCTGCCTTGCAAAGAATTAAATGAGATAACATTGATGAACATAAAGCCATAGCATACTCAGTAAACATTTACTGACTCTTTCCGTCTGGGGGTCAATTTCATATTTTAATTTCTCTTTGTCTGTTTGGAGTGTTACACTATCCAATTAAATATAATGATTTGGTAGATGTTACTTTATTTTCATTCATTGAAGCTGTTAATCATCTTTCCTGATTTCCCTAGCTATCAACCTAACTTAAAATTCTTGGAGAAGTATGAGAATTGTTGGATCAAAATGATCTCAAATCCGAAAAAAAAAAAATTTATATTAGAACTAAACTTTAGCCACTCAACAGATACTTGCATAGTGGCTTGTATCAGCCAGGCGTTCTCTGAACACTGGGGTCCAAAAATGAGTAAATGATTCCAGACTTCACGTAGGCTCCAACTGAACGCAGCCTTAAAGGTAAATTTTTTCTCTCTCTATGTTAAGTGAAATAAGTCAAGCACAGAAAGACAAATCTCACATGTTCTCACTTATATGTCTGATCTAAATATTAAAACAACTGATCTCATGGAGACAGTGTATATTGATGTTCATTCCTATTATTTATATGATGGCAAGTATATATCAATATAAGATAATACCATTATTAGCTTAAGGAGTACATTTTTATTTTTTTATTTTTATTTTTTTCCCTTTTTTAATTGTTAAATCATAGCTGTGTACATTAGTGCAATCAAGGGGTACAATGTGCTGGTTTTATATACAATCTGAAATATTCTTGTCAAACTGTTCAACGTAGCCTTCATGGCATTTTCTTAGTTATTGTATGTAGGCATCTGTATTCTGCCTTTAGTAAGTTTCGCCTGTACCCATTCTAAGATGCACCATAGGTGTGGCCCCACCCATTACCCTTCCTCCACCCTAACCTCCCCACTCCCTTCCCCTTCCTTAGCCCTTTCCTCATAGTCTTGTGCTATAGTTGGGTTATAGCCTTCATGTGAAAGCTATAATTTAGCTTCATAGTAGGGCTGAGTACATTGGATACTTTTTCTTCCTTTCCTGTGATACTTTGCTAAGAAGAATATGTTCCAGCTCCATCCATGTAAACATGAAAGAGGTAAAGTCTCCATCTTTCTTTAAGGCTGAATAATATTCCATGGTATACATGTACCACAATTTGCTAGTCCATTCGTGAGTTGATGGGCACGTGGGCTTTTTCCATGACTTAGCAATTATGAATTGGGCTGCAATAAACATTCTGGTACAGATGTCTTTATTATATTGTGATTTTTGGTCTTCTGGGTATAAACCTAGTAAAGGAATTATAGGATCGAATGGCAGGTCTATTTTTAGGTCTCTCAGTATTCTCCAAACATCCTTCCAGAAGGAACGTATTAGTGTGCATTCCCACCAGCAGTGTAGAAGTGTGCCCTTTTCTCCACATCCACGCCAACATCTCTAGTTTTGGGATTTTGTTATGTGGGCTACTCTTACGGGGGTTAGGTGTTATCTCAAAGTAGTTTTGATTTGCATTTCTCTGATAATTAAGGATGATGAGCTTTTTTTCATGTGTCTGTAGGTTGTACGTCTGTCTTCTTTAGAGAAGTTTCACTTCAAGTCCCATGCCCACCCTGAGATAGGATCATGTGTTCTTTTCTTGCTAATACGTTTGAGTTCTCTGTGGATTCTGGTTATTAGACCTTCATCAGAGGTATAACCTGCAAATATTTTCTCCCATTCTGAGGGCTGTCTGCTTGCTTTATTTACTATGTTCTTGGCTGTGCAGAAGCTTTTTTAGTTTGATCAGGTCCCAGTAATGTATTTTTTGATACTGCTTCAATTGCCTGGGGAGTCCTTCTCATAAAATGTTCACACAGGCCGATTCCTTCAAGAGTTTTCCCTGCACTTTCTTCAAGTATTTTTATAGTTTCATGTCTTAAGTTTAAATCTTTAATCCAATGAAAGTCTATCTTAGTTAATGGTGAAAGGTGTGGGTCCAATTTCAGTCTTCTACAGGTTGCCAGCCAGTTCACCCAGCACCATTTGTTAAATAGGGAATCTTTTCCCCACTGAATGTTTTTAATTGGCTTGTCAAAGATCAAATAACGGTAAGTACCTGGATTCGTCTCTTGGTTCTCTATTCTGTTCCAAACATCTATTTCTCGTTTTTGTGCCAATACCATGCTGTTTTGATCACTATCAGTTTATAGTACAGTCTCAGGTCTGGTAGCGTGATTCCTCCTGCTTTGTTTTTATTGCTGAGTAATGTTTTGGCTATTCAAGGTTTTTTCTGATTCCATATAAAATGAAGTATGATTTTTTCAAGATCTTTAAAATATGACAGTGGAGCTTTAATAGGAATTGCATTAAAATTATATATTGCTTTTGGTAGTATAGATATTTTAACAATGTTGATTCTTCCCAGCCATGAGCATGGTATGTTTTTCCATTTGTTAACATCTTCAGCTATTTCTTTTCTTAAAGTTTCATAGTTCTCTTTGTAGAGTTCTTTCACGTCCTTTGTTAGGTATATTCCCAAATATTTCATCTTCTTTGGCACTACTGTGAAAGGAATAGAGTCCTTGACTATTTTTTGGCTTGGTTATTGTTGGTATATATAAAGGCTACAGATTTATGGGTGTTGATTTTGTAGCCTGAGCCATTGCTGTATTCCTTGGTCACTTCTAAAAGTTTTGTAGTAGAATCCCTAGTGTTTTCCAGATATACGATCATATCATCTGCGAAGTGAAAGTTTGATCTCTTCTGACCCTATGTGGATATCCTTGATCACCTTTTCTTCCCTAATTGCAATGGCTAAAACTTCCATTACAATGTTAAAGAGCAATGGAGACCATGGGCAACCTTGCCTCGTTTCTGATCTGAGTGGAAATGATTTCAATTTAACTCCATTCAATACGATATTGGCTGTGGGTTTGCTGTAGATGGCCTCTATTAGTTTAAGAAATGTCCCTTCTATACCAATTTTCTTAAGTGTTCTGATCATGAAGGGATGCTGGATATTATCAAAAGCTTTTTCTGCATCAATTGAGAGCATCATATGGTCCTTATTTTTTAGCTTGTTTATGTGCTGAATTACATTTATAGATTTACGTATATTGAACCAGCCTTGAGACCCTTGGATAAATCTGACTTGGTCATGGTGTATAATTTTTTTGATGTGTTGTTGGATTCTGTTTGTTAGGATCTTACTGAGTATTTTATCATCAATATTCATTAGTGATATTGGTCTGTAATTTTCTTTTCTTGTTGGGGCTTTCCCTGGTTTAGGGATCAAGGTGGTGTTTGCTTCGTAGAATGTGTTGGGTTGTATTCCTTCTTTTTCTATATTTTGGAAGAGGTTTACTAATATAGGTACTAGTTCTTCTTTAAAGATTTGATAGAATTCTGATGTAAAGCCATCTGGTCCTGGGCTTTTCTTTTTAGGGAGGTTTTGTATAGTTGATGCTATTTTAGAACTTGATATAGGCCTGTTCAACATTTCCACTTCATTCTGGCTAAGTCTTGGTAGGTGGCGTACTTCCAGGTCTTTGTCGATTTCTTTCAGATTTTCATATTTCTGAGAGTAGAGATTCTTGTAGTATTCATTAAGAATTTTTTGAATTTCTGAGGGGTCTGTTGTTATTTCATTGTTACCATTTCTGATTGATGAAGTTAGAGATTTTACTCTTTTTTTCCTGGTTATGTTTGCCAATGGTTTATCTATTTTATTGATCTTTTCAAAAAACCAACTTTTGGATTTATTGATCTGTTGTGTAATTCTTTTGTTTTCAATTTCATTTAATTCTGCTCTGATTTTGGTTATTTCTTTTCTTCTGCTGGGTCTGGGCTTGAGGTGTTCTTCCTTTTCCAGTTGCTTGAGATGTCCCATTAAGGTATTAACTTCATCTTTTTCCGTTTTCTTGAGGAAGGCTCGCAGTGCTATAAATTTTCCTCGTAGGACTGCCTTTGCAGTATCCCAGAGGTTCTGATAGTTCACACCTTCATTGTTGTTCTGTTCCAAAAATTTGGTTATTTCCTTCTTAATCTCGTCTATAACCCATCTATCCTTCAGTGTAAGATTATTTAGTGTCCATGTTTTTGTATGGGTAGGCAGATTCCTGTTGTTATTGAGTTCAACTTTTATTTCATGATGGTCTGAGAAGATGCAAGGAATAATTTCTATTTTTTTAAAATTGCTGAGGTTAGATTTGTGGCCCAGGATGTGGTCAATTTTGGAGTATATTCCATGGGCTGATGAGAAGGTGTATTCAGTTTTGCTGGGATGAAATGTTAAGATGTCCGTAAAGTATATTTCTGTTAAGTCCAGATATTGAATGGTTAAGTTTACATCTAAAATTTCTTTGCTTAGCTTCTTTTTGGAGGATCTATCCAGCACTGCTAAAGGGGTGTTAACATCTCCAACTACTATGGAATTAGAGGTAATCGAGTTGCTCATGTCTGTTAGAGTTTCTCTTATAAATTGAGGTGCATTCTGGTTGGGTGTATAAATACTAATAATTGAAATCTCATCATATTGAGTATTACATTTAACAAATATGAAGTGTCCATCCTTATCCTTCCTTATTTCAGTTGGTTTAAAGCCTATTGCATCTGCGAATAGGATTGAATGCCTGCTTTTTTCTGATTTCCATTTGCCTGGATTATAGATGACCATCCCTTCACCTTGAGTCTATATTTGTCTTTTAATGTAAGATGCGATTCTTATATGTAGCAGATATCTGGCTTGAGTTTTTGTATCCAGTCAGCCAACCTGTGCCTCTTTAGAGGACAATTAAAACCATTCATATTAATTGAGAATATTGATAAGTCTTTGAAGAGTTTGGTGGACATTTTTAATCCTTTTGCGACTGTGTAAGTTGGAATTTGATAAAAAATTTTCTGGGTGGGTTTACTTTAGTGGTGGAGGATTACACTGGTCTTTATGGAGGATAGGTCTGAGAATATCCTGGAGAGCTGGTTTGGTTATGGCAAATTTCTTCAACATGTGAATGTCATTGAAGTATTTAATTTCTCCATCATAAATGAAACTCAGTTTAGCTGGGTACAGGATCCTAGGTTGAAAGTTATTTTGTTTTAGGAGATTAAAAATCGATGACCATCCTCTTCTAGCTGAAAAGTTTCAGCAGAGAGATCTGCAGTTATTCTAAAATTCTTGCCCTTATAGATGATGGTTTTCTTTCATCTGGCTGCTTTCAGAATTTTCTCCTTCATATTAACTTCAGTGAATTGATTATGATGTGTCTGGGGGTTGTCTTATTTGGGTTGAGTCGTGCTGGAGTTCTGAAACTGTCTGCTATCTGAATTTCTGAATCTCTTGGCGTGTCTGGAAAGTTCTCCTTCATAATCTCATGGAGAAGAGACTCTGAGCCTTGTGAAGCCACTTCATTGCTTTTTGGGATCCCTGTAAGAAGAATATTGGTTTTCTTCAAATTATTCCAGAGCTCTCTGAGAGAGTGATCTGTTTTTGCCCTCCATTTCTCTTCCTCTCTAACAGTTTGGGAGCGTTTGAAAGTTTTGTCTTCAATGTCAGAAATCCTTTCTTCTGCTTGCTTCATTCTGTTGCTGAGGGATTCTACTGTGTTTCTCAGATCTTTGAGGTCTGCAACTTCTTGTCTCAATGTGTCAAAATCTTTGGTCATTTAGTCTTTGAATTCGTTGAATATCTTTTGAGTTACTGCTTGGAATTCTAATTTGCTCTTATTTGCTACCTAGATTCTGAATTCAATTTCTGACATCTCAGCTATTTGTTTGTGCATGGGATCTTGTGCTGTGTCTGCCCCATTGATCCTTGGGGGAATTGATCTACTCTGATTATTCATATTGCCAGAGTTTTTCTGTTGATTTTGCCTCATGTTTGTTTTTCACCATTGCCTCTGGCCATCCTCGGAGTTGGGGAGGTGTGTCTCCAAAATTAGACCCCAGCGGGATCACTCTATTGTTGCTGGATCTTTGTAGGGAGTGACCCTGTGTAGTTCCTCTGGGGCTGCCCCATCTGGGGAGCTTTCATTGTGGAATTAGCTCCAGAGTGTGACACATCCGGATCCAGCACAGGGCAGGAGGTGGAGCACATTGTTCTGGGAGTGCCTAGCACCCAGTGACTTTGGCACAGTGAGTCCAAGGCTCCAGCAGTCTTTGGCCAGGAGATGGGCTCTGTGCAGAGGCAGGGAGGGCTCTGGAGGGCATACGGCTACCAGAGTCCCTGGCCAGATGAGCGGGTGGTGTGAGGCAGGGAGGGTACAGGAGGGAGGATGCAGGGTTGTGCGGCTCCCTCAGTTCCTGGTCAAGGCATGCGGAGGCCCGGCAGGCTCAGGTCATGGGTCGGGGTCACCGCACAGCTCTTATGGAGGTCCAGGCAGCGCCAAGCCCAGGAGTTTGAGGTTGTTATGAGCTGTGATGCCACGGCACTCTACCCAGGGCAAAAGCCCGAGGCTTCAATGTGCCCAAACCAGTCTCACTCTGCCCCTGAGGGTTAAGGCTGTAAGGCAGCTCAGTCCCCACCTTTAGGCTGCTCAGTCACTGGGTTACTAGCTCCCACCCGATCCTTGCTATGTGACCCGTAGGGCAGAGCTTGCCGGGGCAGTTCTCTCACAGTGGCTCCCTGTAGCCCATGGCTGAACACTGTTACCTCTGTCCGGCTCAGCAGCTCAGGCTGGGGCACTAGACAATGCCCAAAATTCTCTGCACTCCTGCTCAAGCTCTCCCCAAAGGCAGTTCAAATGAGTGCCAAGTCCAAAAACACTGAAACGGTTCACAGGTAAGGCCTTTCTGGTTTGCATTCTCACTGTTGCTTGTACTCATGGCTGCTGGCAGGATTATGTTGATTGAACAAACGCAACCACTTGACAGTTTTCCACCTTTTTTGTCCTCCTCTTGGGTCCAGAAGTCCCTTGCTGACTCCCTGTATCCTCAAAGGGGTGATTTTAGGCAGATCCTACAATCCAGAGATGCCTGGAGTCTTATCTCCCCAGACTCACTGTGCCCAGTTGCAGGGAAGCTATTACTTGGCCACCATCTTGCTACACCTCCAAGGAGTACATTTTTAGTATTATTTTAATTCTTACCTTCCTATACTGTAGCTTAAAATAAGGATACTTTTATTCAAATTCTAGATCTGTGGGTTCTCACAAAGTTCATGTTTGTACTATATCATAAATTGGAAATGTCATTAAACATATATTCAATTAGAGAAATAAATGTTAATATGAGATTTGGCAGTTTTGCAATTTTTCTTTAGCTATTTTGAGGTCGCATCTGTGATAATGAAATCTTACATACAGCTATAGTCAGCAAAAAAATAAAAAAAAAAAACCCTGATTTAATCAATTGTGATTATATATCAAAAGACACATGAACAAAACCTTTTACATATATAACTGAATGAAAAAAAGTATATTTTTATTCATTGGCAATGAAGTCATTTTTAATAAGAACAGAGAAGGGACTGTCCTTACTTAGGAAAATAAATAAAGATATGTGACTTTAACTTGGAAAGGAAAACACCAGGGAAAGAGGACTAAAGGAGATTTAATGAAAATGCTAGAGCAAAATTACTTTTTTCTATAGAATAAAGATAATAAGCCAAACTTTTGGGTCTAAAAAGTAGCAGTAGGAGAAGAAAGAAAGAGGTAGAATCAAAGAACATAGAAAGAGGCCGAGCTTAAACTGGCGGAACTGTCCAAATATATTTTTTTAAAAGTCAAAACATCAAATATGAAGTTGTTTTCTTTGCTAAGCTATTAGTTCCTGCTCTCTACCTAGGCAAACTTTCTGTAAAGTGTGTTTTAACACACAAGAAATGGGGTTTCTTTTTGGTGGGTAAAAGCTAAAGAAAAGGGGTTAAGGTCCTCATCTGAGCAAGTGCAGACCAGATGGGAAAGAATATAACACAAAAGCAAGACTGAAAATTCAGTAGGCATAGAAAATTAGAGTGAGAGGTGGTTCTGGAAAAGGAAAATTCCTGAACCTTCAAGGCAATCTTATTCCTGAGAAGCAGAATGAGCCGAGCTGACTCCGGGTTGCTCAAGGTACACAGCAATCATTTCTATACGCCAAGCTGTATGACTTTGATCAAATCACTTTGCCACTTTCAGTCTCAGCTTGTTCACCTACAAAAAAATTGAGTCAAAATAGGGCCTATGTAAGTTTTCTGATGCGGGAATTAAATATTATCATTGCAATTGTTGTTATTGTTGCCATTAATATTGATACTGTTTTCTTTTTCTTTGTTTGTTTCTTTCGTTCCTAGAGGGAAGTGATTATTAGTCCTGTTAAAAATAATGAAGATTCATGGGCATGGGGACAAAGAATAATTGAGGTGTAGACAAGTGGAATTAATCTCCTTCCCCCTACTCATTCAAAATACTCCAAAAGTAATCTGTATTCACTGTCTCTCTGTCCTTACTCCTACTCATCTGTCCACCCACCTGTCTTTCTGCTGTTCAGCATTCCTAAAATGCTGCTCACATAAAGGATGCCAATGTGCTAATTGCCAAAATTCATTGATGCTTCCCATCCGATTTTCTTTTTTTTTATTGTTGGGGATTCATTGAGGGCACAGTAAGCCAGGTTACATTGATTGCAATTGTTAGGCAAAGTCCCTCTTGCAATCATGTCTTGCCCCCATAAAGTGTGACACACACCAAGGCCCCACCCCCCTCCCTTCATCCCTCTTTCTGCTTTTCCTCCCCCCCGCGCATAACCTTAATTGTCATTAGTTGTCCTCATATCAAAATTGAGTACATAGGGTTCATGCTTCTCCATTCTTGTGATGCTTTACTAAGAATAATGTCTTCCACTTCCATCCAGGTTAATACGAAGGATGTAAAGTCTCCATTTTTTTTAATGGCTGAATAGTAATCCATGGTATACATATATCACAGCTTGTTAGTCCATTCCTGGGTTGGTGGGCATTTAGGCTGTTTCCACATTTTGGCGATTGTAAATTGAGCTGCAATAAACAGTCTAGTACAAGTGTCCTTATGATAAAACGATTTTTTTATCTTCTGGGTAGATGCCCAGTAATGGGATTGCAGGATCAAATGGGAGGTCTAGCTTGAGTGCTTGGAGGTTTCTCCATATTTCCTTCCAGAAAGGTTGTACTAGTTTGCAGTCCCACCAACAGTGTAAAAGTGTTCCCTTCTCTCCATATCCACGCCAGCATCTGCAGTTTTGAGATTTTGTGATGTGGGCCATTCTCACTGGGGTTAGATGATATCCCAGGGTTGTTTTGATTTGCATTTCTCTAATATATAGAGATGATGAACATTTTTTCATGTGTTTGTTAGCCATTCATCTGTCATCTTTAGAGAAGGTTCTATTCATGTCTCTTGCCCATTGATATATGGGATTGTTGGCTTTTTTCATGTGGATTACTTTGAGTTCTCTATAGATCCTAGTTATCAAGCTTTTGTCTGATTGAAAATATGCAAATCTCCTTTCCCATTGTGTAGGTTGTCTCTTTGCTTTGGTTATTGTCTCCTTAGCTGTACAGAAGCTTTTCAGTTTAATGAAGTCCCATTTGTTTATTTTTGTTGTTGTTGCAATTGCCATGGCAGTCTTCTTCATGAAGTCTTTCCCCAGGCCAATATAAAAGCAATCTACCTATTCAATGCCATTCCTATCAAAATACCAACATCATACTTTCAAGATTTGGAGAAAATGATTCTGCGTTTTGTATGGAACTGGAAAAACCCCTGTATAGCTAAGGCAGTTCTTAGTAATAAAAATAAAGCTGGCGGCATCAGCATACCAGATTTTAGTCTGTACTACAAAGCCATAGTGCTCAAGACAGCATGGTACTGGCACAAAAACAGAGACATAGACACTTGGAATCAAATTGAAAACCAAGAAATGACACTAACATCTTACAACCACCTAATCTTCGATAAACCAAACAAGAACATACCTTGGGGGAAAGACTCCCTATTCAATAAATGGTATTGGGAGAACTGGATGTCTACATGTAAAAGACTGAAACTGGACCCACACCTTTCCCCACTCACAAAAATTGATTCAAGATGGATAAAGGACTTAAATTTAAGACATGAAACAATAAAAATCCTCCAAGAAAGCATGGGAAAAACAATGGAAGATATTGGCCCATCCTATTTTCTTTGTACTTCTCTGTATTGATGCTATAACATGCTACTTCCTGGAGTATTCTACACTTTTTTGTATTCACCCCTCCTGGTTCTCTATATGCACGTCTATTTCTTTTGTGTTTCCTTCATGAATATCTTTTTTTCCATTCACCACCCCCACCACCAACACCACCTTCTGTGCCACCAAATATTGGTTTCTCTTCTGCCCCCACCCCTACCTCCCACCTAGTATTCTTTTTAACTACTTTTGCACATTATTATTTTCCAAATGTATATCTTTAATTCCTGAGTTCCAAATCCTTTTTTTTTTGTAAAGAATTGTTCCTTTTAATTTATTTTTACATATATATGTATTTATTAGGTTTCCATCTTTTTGCCTTCGCAAAAATTAAAAAGGCTTAAAATTTAATAACAATAACAATGTTTAAGATAAGAACTAGAAACAAACAATACGTTTGTAATTTCCCCTTTATAATAATATTTTTTCTCCAATTTTAACACTGGGTGTACCCAGATCAAGTAGAATGATTTTGAAGTATTTCTTCTTTTTCTATTGTCTATAAGATTTGGCATGATCTGTTTTTCAAAATTATCTTTTACTTTAATTTATAAATATTAGTTGTCTATTTTTTGAGACTTAAAAAAATAATGAGAAGTTAACTGATGACTCCATACTGAATCTCAGAGTCAAAGCATTCTAAAATAGACATAATCTTATTTGACAACATGAATGTTACTTTCTTTGCATCCTCATCATTATTATTATTGCTTAATATTTCGATGTAGCAATTGTCTGATTCCTTTTCCGACTGTATGTATGTTTGTTCGTTCTTTATGAGGTTTTTGTTTCTAGTCCAAATCCTTTATTTAGCTGTCAGGTATAAGCTGTACCAAAGATGCCTTCAGATACTGAAACACACATCCACAATTCAATTTATTTTCATTCCTACCTAATACTGGCTAACAACATTCATCTTGGATGCGGGCGAGGGTGGTGTTAGGGTGAGACATTTGCTTTGTAAGAGACATGAGTCTAGGACATTGCCAGATTTGTGCCGGATTTGTGCCAGATTTGTGCTAGATTTCTCCATACTGCAGCTGATTGCCACCTCCATGTCTGTACCCTGGGAGGGCCTTTCCCATGTTTTATGCCCTCCCCCACCCTCATCTTTCTTGTGGACAACTGGTGGAGAGTGGTGGTAAATTGCTGGTGAGTATGTGCAGATTCTCCTGTGTCTGGAGCTCCAGGAATTCTAAATACTCACATGAGCCCACCCTTTACAATGTATTAAAAGTTTAGCTATTTCTTTGTTACTTACTCTCACGGTTGCTGACTATTCTCATGCTTTGCCAAGGGCACAACCATAGAATTAGAAGTGTGTAGTTTTTCAAAAGCTTGCCACATTTTGCAATTCTGTATACTTGGTTGTTTTGAAACCTTAACTCTCTGATAGGTTTAAATAAAGTTATGATTGGATAGATTGTCTGAACTATCCTCATGAGGATGGGAGTGACACTCTTTGGTATCTATGTATTTTCTAAGTGGAAGGAGAACTATCTTTTCATCTCTCTGTTCTCTTTTACAGGAAACTTGTAAAACTCTCTGAGGGCATTTATTTTTTAATTTTAGGTTTTCTCCTTTTTTAATTAATGACCAGCTTTGGAAATCTGGACAAATGGACAGAGGAGGCTGAAAGGAGGACTGGTCCACTGCCTCAGGGTCTCTGAGTGAGTCTGTGTCAGTATGTGGGCCCCACCCGGGCCTGTGCATGGATTGGGCACAGCGTTTCCCAAGTAAGAGCCAGCCCTGCCCTCAGGGTAGCACACCAGCTCTGAAAGAAATACAGGTCCTCTGGTTTTGGCCTGCTTTAAAGGTCTTCAGGAGGGTCAGTAAATGGGTTAGCTTCTGAGGCAGGAGTGGGATGAGGGGTTGTACAAAAGGCAGCATCAGTGGCCTAGGGACTCCCAGGTACTCTCCTGCCCTTCTCTAATAAGCAAGCAAATAAGTAGCCTTCAATTCAAGAACAGGGGTGTTGGACCAGAGAAGCCCCTCTCTGAAGTTAGTAATTAAGTCTCACGTTAAAATAAACCAGCCCAAGTTCCTACTCACATCTACAAAATCCTACAGGATGGAGTAAAAGGCCAGCCTGCCTGGATGCCCAGGACCCAGCCCTGCAGGGCCTGGAGGAGGCCTCATGCCTGTTCGGAAGCTCCTGAGGTTCCATCCTCCTTTGGTGTAACTGACTGTGGCTCTGTCACTGAGTAGGGGGGATGTTGGACCCACACTTCTAGGATGTGGTTCTTCATTGGAAATTATCTCCACAGGCCCCAGTGGTTGCCACACACATACAGGACCCAGATATGAAGGCAGTTGGCAAGCGGGGTTCTAGTCATAAAGCCATTATCTTTCCCCATCTGGATAAAGACCATATGTGTGGCCCTGAGTCTGACAGGAAAGAGTCTTCATAGGCTTCTTGCTGTGGTTCAGAACCTCAGTCTCACTGAGAAGCCTGTGAATTTCCACTTTCTGAGCTTCTTTCTTCATGTTTCTGAGCTGGACACCTGGAACCATGTTGAACTTGTGCTTCTTGGAGTAGGCCTCCTGGAAGTAGCTGCTCATGTTGAGACTAATGACGCCCTCATGTTGCTCAGGCATGCACATCCATATGTCCCAGTTCCAGAGTTTTCTAGTGTGGGTGACTTGGGCTGAAGTTCCTCCTTATACAAAATTTTCCTGAGCACCCAGCCCAGCCCAGGCATGGTCTCCACTCAGTATGGTAGCACTGGGTCCTCAGCTGTGTGTTCACACCCTGCCATTCCAGACAGAATGCAGACAGGCTGTTACCCTCCTCCAGTAGGGTGATGGATTGGCTCAAGAGACTGAAAAATCAACAGTGTTATCCTGGTCTTCTTCCAGGATCTCAGCAAACTGGACCTCCAGAAACAGGTGGAAAGTGGTGGTGAGGTAGGATTTATAGCAGAGACACTTGGGCATTCCTGATGGTAATTCCTCTCAGCCCAACTGCACTGCCACACTCATCTGTTCCTCACAGTAGCCATTGATGAAAATTGTTATCATCTGGGGAGTCCCCTGGATGAGAGCAGAGAGCACAGAATCCTGTAGCAGTAATGGGGTCAGCTCCCTGCTTCACATCCACAGGCATATTGAGGACTTGTCTGGGAGTGGTGGGAGCTGAACCCACTGGCTGTGTCTGCATGGTGTAGATGAGCACTCCATCGGGTACTCGCAGGTGGAGGAGCAGCACCATGACCTCATCCTCAGGAGGTGAGCACCATGACCTCATCCTCAGGAGGTGAGCACCATGACCTCATCCTCAGGAGGTGAGCACCATGACCTCATCCTCAGGAGGTGAGCACCATGACCTCATCCTCAGGAGGTGAGCACCATGACCTCATCCTCAGGAGGTGAGCCCGGGACCTCATCCTCAGGAGGTGAGCACCATGACCTCATCCTCAGGAGGTGAGCCCGTGTCAGACATACTCTTTGCTATCTCATGGTGCATGGCCTGGTTGAAGATGATGACAAGAATGCCCTGTGCCTGTTCCTGGGCCTCGTCCTCCAGCACTGTGGTGTTATCCACTGCCACATGTACTTTGCTGCAGCTGGAGTACACCTCCACATCCATGACCTGCCTGGGACCATGGCCTCTGTGCTGTGGGGCCTCCAGGTGGCCTAGGGCCTTGGTATCGTCTTGTTCTGGCTTCTGGTCTTTGTTGGCTTCGCTGATTGCTTGGCAAGTGTCCAGGATCAACTTAACGTTGACAATATCAGTGACCAGCAGGAAGAGCATGGCCCCTGTCTGACAGAATTTCCTTGGAGTCCACTGGTTTGTCCATTCATACTTCCAAGTAAGATACCAGCTCTGCTTCTTCCAAGGCCCAAAGGGCTTGATGAAAGGGCTGGGATTCCAGGTGTCCATGCTAGAGTAGGGGGTTGCCAAAATCCTGGCCAGCCTGTGACCTCATAAATGGCTCAGGGGACCCTCTCAGGCCTTAGTCCAGGGCGATGCAGCCTCAGCTTCCATGCCACTGGTGGTCCTGCCTCCCTTAAACTTTCTGAGGATTATTTTTTTCAATTTGCTTAATCTGCAAGTGTCTTCAGAAATACTATGGAATACTGGCCATGGTGAGAATTTCATTTTAGAAATATTTAAATGGTTTCAATTCTAATTACCTCAAACAATGGCCCTGTAGTAGAACACAAGACTTTTCTAGCAGCCATTAGACTCTGTTGGGTCTTCACACTTG
This sequence comes from Nycticebus coucang, assembly GCF_027406575.1. NCBI lineage: Eukaryota > Metazoa > Chordata > Mammalia > Primates > Lorisidae > Nycticebus > Nycticebus coucang. The sequence goes on along the minus strand of NC_069784.1, from coordinate 98,032,035 downwards.
TGCGTGAAGCACTTTTCCTCCTCAGGGCCTCACATGCGGTTTCACGGTCAGGATATCTCCTATTTCATCAGCTTACATCTTAAATTCCACTACTTTAAAACTGTCTTTAAAACTTCTAATCTAAGTGAGCTTCCATCTTCTCTGTTACATCTCTCACGGTACCTGACTGATGTTTTTCTCAGCCGCAGTTTACAAACATATTTGATTATTTGTTTTATCAGCTTCTTCCTCACCATTAGGTCCACTGGATCAGAGCTTCACTCTGTGTAGTTCACTCATGATACAGTTCAACTAGTACTTTGTATTTGCAGAGTACCTAGCTATTGCTCAAAATTTGTTGAATAAATAAGATCCTTGTGTGGTGGGGACCAAAAAGGAAGAAGTGGTTGCTAGAATAATAGAAATTTAAGCACGTTTCCAGAGCAAGTTTTGGCACAGCAAAAGCTGAAGCCTACTCCTCAGAAATCAAATCCAAGGATAGGGCCAAATTAGGTATGGTTTAAATGTGTACTTTACAAGCAAACCAGACTCTGAGAAAGAGTGGGAAGGCAAGATGAATATTTGCTTTGAGGTTATTCTCTGATGTGAGCTTGTGAAAAAATGCCCACATAAACTTTAGATGAGGTGATTATGCACAAAAGCTTTAGGTGCACCCCTGACCCAAAGAAGTCAATGATCTGCTTAGTAGAATACAGAATTATGCATTATAATGGTTGTTTCTATGTTAGGTAACTAGCATTTGGCCATGGAAAGTCTTTCACAGAAATTATCTCAGCTCAAGTTAATTAAATAAAGGGAGAAATTGTTTAATAAATCATGTCTAAAAACTAGATATTCTGTGGAGAAAAATAAAACTGAATTTCTACTTTACAAAGTTGGATGTCAGGTAATTTAATCTTGCAAATTTAATAGACTACAATACAGGGGACTATTTTGTCACCTAAGGTTGATGAAAGACTTCATAAAACTTCAAAGGCAAAAATCATAAGGTTAAAAAAATGAGTTAATTGGACTACATTAAAACTGAAGATTAAAAAATTATGAGCATATAGTGAACAAAATTAACAGAAAAATATAAGAATGGGGAAGTTATTGACCATGCCTAAAACTAAAAAGCAATATATAAATATATATCAGCAACATACAAGGAACTCTATAAAATAAGAAAAAAAACCCAAAAAAATAAAAAAACCCAAACAGTGAAAGGCAAGATAGGAACAGATTATTCACAGAAAAAGTACCTAAAAAGTTATCAGTCATATAAAGGGTTGTTCAATAACAAATCTAGCTGGGATAAATGAAATACAGTAGACATATACTGCAGGATATGATGCAATAGAAGCCACAGCCTGGCTGAATACAGCAACATGGAAAAAATTCATAAAAATTGTCTGAGGAGTAACAGCTTCCCTGCAACTGGGAACAGCGAGTCTGGGAAGACAAGACTCCAGGCATCTCTGGCCGGTGGGATCTGCCTATAATCTTCCCTTTGAGGATACAGGGAGCCAGCAAGGGACTTCTGGACCCCAAGAGGAGGACAAAAACAGTGGAAAACTGGCAAGTGGTTGCATGTGTTTGATTGACCTACTCACGCCGGCAATCATAAGTACAAGCAGCAGTGAGACTGCAAACCGGAAAGGCCTTACCTGTGAACTATTTTGATGTTCTTGGACTTGGCACTCAGTTGAACTGCCTCGGGGAGAGCTTGAGCAGGAGTGTGGAGAACTTTGGGCATTGTCTGGGGCCCCAGACTGAGCCACTGAGCTGGGCGCAAGAAGCCATTGTGAAAGAACTGCCCCGGCAAGCTCCGCCCTTAGGGTCTCAAAGCAAGGATTGGGTGGATCAAAGTAACCTACTGACTGAGCAGCCTAAAGGTGGGGACTGAGCTGCCTTACAGCCTTAATCCTTAGGGGTAGAGTGAGACAGTTTCGGCACACTGGAGCGTTGGGCTGTTGCCCTGGGTAGAGTGCCGTGATGTCACAGCTCATAGCAACCTCAAACTCCTGGGCTTGGCGCCGCCCAACCTCCATAAGAGCTGTGCAGCGACCCCTGACCGGTGACCCGCACCCACCGGGCCTCCACATTCCCTGACCAGGAACTGCGGGAGCCACGCAACCCTGCGTCACCCCTCCTGTGTCCTCCCAGCTTCCACACTAGCCCATTCATCTGGACAGGGACTCTGGTAGCTGTGTGCCCTTTGGAGCCCTCCCTGCCTTTGCGCAGAGCTCTTCTCCTGGCCAGAGACTCATGGAGCCTTGGGTTCTCTGTGCCAAAGTCACTGGGCACCTGGCACTCCCAGAACCGTGCGCACCACCCCCAGCCCTGTTGCTGGATCCAGGTGTGTCACAAACCAGAACTGCTTCCACAACCAGAACTCCCTAGCTAGAGCAGCCCCAGAGGAACTATACAGGGTCACTCCCTACAAAGATCCAGCAACAATAGAGTGATCCCGCTGGGGTCTAATCTTGGAGAGACACCTCCCCAACTCTGAGGACAGCCAGAGGCAATGGTGAAAACAATCATGAGGTGAAATCAACAAAAAAACTCTGGCAATATGAATAATCAGAGTAGATCAACTGCCCCAAGGATCAAGGGGGCAGAAACAGCACAAGAACCCATGCACAAATAGCTGTCAGAAATTGAATTCAGGATCTGGATAGAAAATAAGATTGAATTAGAATTCCAAAAGTTATCTAAAGAATTCAGTGGATTCAAAGACCAAATGACCAAAGATTTCGACACATTGAGACAAGAAGTTGCAGCCCTCAAATATCTGAGAAACACAGATCTGAGAAACACAGTAGAATCCCTCAGTAACAGAATGGAGCAAGCAGAAGAAAGGATTTCTAACATTGAAGACAAAGCTTTCAAATGCTCCCAAACCCTCAAAGAAGAAGAGAAATGGAGAGCAAAAACAAACCACTCTCTCAGAGAGCTCTCGGATAATTTGAAGAAAACCAATATTCGTCTTATAGGGATCCCCAAAAGTGACAAAGTGGCTTCACAAGGCACAGAGTCTATTGTCCATGAGATTATGAAGGAGAACTTTCCAGACATGCCAAGAGATTCCGAAATTCAGATAGCAGACAGTTTCAGAACTCCAGCACGACTCAACCCAAATAAGACATCCCCCAGACACATCATAATCAATTTCACTAAAGTTAATATGAAGGAGAAAATTCTGAAAGCTGCCAGACGAACGAAAACCATTACCTACAAGGGGAAGAATATCAGAATAACTGCAGATCTCTCTGCTGAAACCTTTCAAGCTAGAAATGGATGGTCATCAACTTTTAATCTCCTAAAACAAAATAACTTTCAACCCAGGATCCTGTAACCAGCTAAACTGAGCTTCATTTATGACGGAGAAATTAAATACTTCAATGACATCCACATGTTGAAGAAATTTGCCACAACTAAACCAGCTCTCCAGGACATTCTTAGACCTATCCTCCATAAAGACCAGCGTAATTCTCCACCACAAAAGTAAACCCACCCCAAAAATTTTTGATCAAATTCCAACTTCCACAGTCACAAAAGGATTAAAAATGTCCACTGATCTCTCGAAAGGCTTATCAATACTCTCAATTAATGTGAATGGTTTAAATTGTCCTCTAAAGAGGCATAGGTTGGCGGACTGGATACAAAAACTCAAGCCAGATATCTGCTGCATCCAAGAATCGCATCTTACATTAGAAGACAGATATAGACTCAAGGCGAAGGGATGGTCATCTATATTCCAGGCAAATGGAAAGCAGAAAAAAGTAGGCGTTGCAATCCTGTTCGCAGATGCAATAGGCTTTAAACTAACCAAAATAATTAAGGATAAGGATGGACACTTCATATTTGTTAAAGGTAATACTCAGTATGATGAGATCTCAACTATTAATATTTATGCACCCAACCAGAACGCACCTCAATTTATAAGAGAAACTCTAACAGACATGAGCAACTCGATTTCCTCCACTTCCATAGTAGTTGGAGATGTTAACACCCCTTTAGCAGTGCTGGATAGATCCTCCAAAAAGAAGCTAAGCAAAGAAATTTTAGATTCAACATCTGGACTTAACAGACATCTACAGAACATTTCATCCCCCAAAAACTGAATACACATTCTTCTCATCAGCCTATGGAACAAACTCCAAAATCGACCACATCCTAGGCCACAAATCTAACCTCAGCAAATATAAAAAAATAGAAATTATTCCTTGCATCTTCTTAGACCATCATGGAATAAAAGTTGAACTAAATAACTATAGGAACCTGCATACCCATACAAAAACATGGAAGCTAAACAACCTTATGCTGAAGGATACATGGGGTATAGATGAGATTAAGAAGGAAATCACCACATTTTTGGAACAAAACAACAATCAAGACACAAATTACCAGAACCCCTGGGATACTGCAAAGGCAGTCCTAAGAGGCAAATTTATAGCACTGCAAGCCTTCCTCAAGAAAATGGAAAGAGAGGAAGTCAATAACTTAATGGAACATCTCAAGCAACTGGAGAAAGAAGAACACTTCAATCCCGCAGCAGAAGAAAAGAAATAACCAAAATCAGAGCAGAATTAAATGAAATTGAAAACAAAAGAATTACACAACAGATCAATAAATCCAAAAGCTGGTTTTTTGAAAAGATCAATAAAATAGATAAACCTTTGGCTAACCTAACCAGGAAAAAAAGAGTAAAATCTCTAATTTCATCAGTCAGAAATGGTAATGATGAAATAACAACAGACCCCTCAGAAATTCAAAAAATCCTTAACGAATACTACAGGAAACTCTACTCTCACAAATATGAAAATATGAAAGAAATCGACCAATACCTGGAAGCACGCCACCTACCAAGACTTAGCCAGAACGAAGTGGAAATGTTGAACAGGCCTATATCAAGTTCTGAAATAGCATCAACATACAAAATCTCCCTAAAAAGAAAAGCCAGGATCAGATGGCTTTACATCAGAATTCTACCAAACCTTTAAAGAAGAATTAGTACCTATACTACTAAACCTCTTCCAAAATATAGAAAAAGAAGGAATATTACCCAGCACATTCTATGAAGCAAACATCACATTGATCCCCAAACCAGGGAAAGACCCAACAAGAAAAGAAAATTATAGACCAATATCACTAATGAATATACATGCTAAAATGCTCCATAAGATCCTAACAAACAGAATCCAACAACACATCAAAAAAATTATACACCATGACCAAGTGGGATTTATCCCAGTGTCTCAATGCTGGTTCAATATACGTAAATCTATAAATGTAATTTAACACATAAACAAACTGAAAAATAAAGATCATATGATTCTTTCAATTGATGCAGAAAAAGCTTTTGATAATATCCAGCATCCCTTCATGATCAGAACACTTAAGAAAATTGGTATAGAAGGGACATTTCTTAAACTAATAGAGGCCATCTACAGCAAACCCACAGCCAATATCATATTGAATGGAGTTAAATTGAAATCATTTCCACTTATATCAGGAACCAGGCAAGGTTGCCCATTGTCTCCATTGCTCTTTAACATTGTAATGGAAGTTTTAGCCATTGCAATTAGGGAAGAAAAGGAGATCAAGGGTATCCACATAGGGTCAGAAGAGATCAAACTTTCACTCTTCGCAGATGATATGATCATATATGTGGAAAACACTAGGGATTCTACTACAAAACTTTTAGAAGTGATCAAGGAATATAGCAATGTCTCAGGCTACAAAATCAACACCCATAAATCTGTAGCCTTTATATATACCAACAATAACCAAGCCGAAAAAACAGTCAAGGACTCTATTCCTTTCACAGTAGTGCCAAAGAAGATGAAATATTTGGGAGTATACCTAACAAAGGACGTGAAAGATCTCTACAAAGAGAACTATGAAACTCTAAGAAAAGAAATAGCCGAAGATGTTAACAAATGGAAAAACATACCATGCTCATGGCTGGGAAGAATCAACATTGTTAAAATGTCTATACTACCAAAAGCAATGTATAATTTTAAAGCAATTCCTATTAAAGCTCCTTTGTCATACTTTAAAGATCTTGAAAAACTAATACTTCGTTTTATATGGAATCAGAAAAAACCTCAAATAGCCAAAACATTACTCAGAAATAAAAACAAAGCAGGAGGTATCACGCTACCAGACCTGAGACTGTACTATAAATCCATAGTGATCAAAACAGCATGGTACTGGCACAAAAGCAGAGAAGTAGATGTCTGGAACAGAATAGAGAACCAAGAGACGAATCCAGGTACTTACCATTATTTGATCTTTGACAAGCCAATTAAAAACATTCAGAGGGGAAAAGATTCACTGTTTAACAAATGGTGCTGGGTGAACTGGCTGGCAACCTGTAGAAGACTGAAACTGGACCCACACCTTTCACCATTAACTAAGATAGACTCTCACTGGATAAATGATTTATACTTAAGACATGAAACTATAAAAATATTTGAAGAAAGTGCAGGGAAAACTCTTGAAGTAATCGGCCTGGGTGAATATTTTATGAGGAGGACTCCCCAGGCAATTGAAGCAGTATCAAAAAATACACTACTGGGACCTGATCAAACTAAAAAGCTTCTGCACAGCCAAGAACATAGTAAAGCAAGCAGATAGCCCTCAGAATGGGAGAAAATATTTGCAGGTTATACCTCTGATAAAGGTCTAATAACCAGAATCCACAGAGAACTCAAACGTATTAGCAAGAAAAGAACACATGACCCCATCTCAGGGTGGGCAAGGGACTTGAAGAGAAACTTCTCGAAAGAAGACTGACGCAAGATCTACAAACACATGAAAAAAAAGCTCATCATCCTTAATCATCAGAGAAATGCAAATCAAAACTACTCTGAGATATCACCTAACCCCAGTAAGAGTAGCCCACATAACAAAATCCCAAAACCAGAAATGTTTGCGTGGATGTGGAGGAAAGGGCACACCTCTACACTGCTGGTGGGAATGCCCACTAATATGTTCCTTCTGGAAGGATGTTTGGAGAACATTTAGAGACCTAAAAATAGACCTGCCATTTGATCCTATAATTCCTTTACTAGGTTTATACCCAGAAGACCAAAAGTCACAATGTAACAAAGATATCTGTACCAGAATGTTTATTGTAGCCCAATTCATAATTGCTAAGTCATGGAAGAAGCCCAGGTGCTCTTCGACCCACCAATGGACTAGCAAATTGTGGTACATGTATACCATGGAATACTATGTAGCCTTAAAGAAAGATGGAGACTTTACCTCTTTCATGTTTACATGGATGGAGCTGGAATATATTCTTCTTAGCAAAATATCTCAGGAATGGAAGAAAAAGTATCCAATGTACTCAGCCCTACTATGAAGCTAAATTATAGCTTTCACATGAAGACTATAACCCAACTATAGCACAAGACTATGGGGAAAGGGCCAAGGAAGGGGAAGGGAGGGGGGAGGTTTTTGGTGGAGGGAGGGGCCACATCTATGGTGCATCTTAGAATGGGTACAGGCGATTGCACTAATGTACTCAGCTATGATTTAACAATTAAAAAAAAGAAAAAAATTGAAAAAACAGTAATAATGTTAATGATAACAGATGACATGTATGTAGTATTTATTATGTGCTAGTTACTGTTCTGAGCTTATCACAATTGTGTGATGTATTATATCTACATTTTACAGATGAGATAACTGAGGTATATAAGGTCACATAGCTAGTGTGTTCTAGGATTTGAATTTGAGCAACCTGGTTGCAGAATTCTTGCTTCGAAGCAGTCACTGTATGTCTAAGAACTACAGTAAGAGACATAGCACACAACTCTTAATGGAAAGATAATTTTAAAAGTTATGCACTTCAAACAATGACACATAGTTAATGTAGGATACATTAATATTAAAGGATATCAAAGCATATTAGAATGGGAAAATGGAAATAATTAAATAACTACATCAAGTAAAGATTCTTACTCAATCCAGTGAGAGTGCCAAAATGAAGGCACAGGATTAATTTAACTCTTCGGACAAATGAGAGTAAGTAAATTTAACTTATAAAGATTTTGTGCTTAACCGTGTTTGTTCAAGCATTAATATAAAGAAGGCCAAGAAACAACCTCAGCAAGAACTCTAGACACAGTATCGGGTATGAGAGGCAGATGCTGATGAAGAAAAATGTGAGACACAAAGAGAAAACGCCAGAAAGTGGAAGAGGAATCATCAAGATGTTAACAAAAGAATATTCTTTTAGCCACTTTGACGAGAAGAAATTGGACTTTTTTTTTTTTTTTTGAGTTTTTGGCCGGGGCTGGGTTTGAACCCACCACCTCCAGCATATGGGGCCAGCGCCCTACTCTTTTGAGCCACAGGCGCTGCCCAGAATTGGACTTTTTTGTGCTCTTATCCTGACACAGAACACGGAGGAGTTCCCAGTTGAGGATTAAACATTTTACTAACTTAGAAGTCAGCTTTCTTCACCGGCTAATCAAGAGTACTGAGCTGAATTCTCATCCCTTCTGTACCTAACTTAAAGCTCTTTACATAAATGCTGTTCTCATTCAATGGCCATGAATTTAATTCAAATAGAGAACTGGTCTCTGTTGGAATTCTTACAGTACGCCTGATAAAAATATGGGCTTTAATATAAGCCCCAAATCACAATTCAGGGAATGAGAGCCACAAAACGAGACTCGCAGAACAAAATAAAATAAATTGGGAGGTATTTTTCATTCCACGGTTTTACACAGTACAGCTGGAGATTCGGCAGTGGGAACCATCTGTGTCAGAGCCGGAGCAGTGAAATGCGAGGCAAATGGCAGCCCTGAGAAGGCAGCATAACCAGGTTCTTGTTTGGAGGGGCCCATGGCTGTTAATGACTTACAGACAGAGGTAGGTTATTACATTAAATGTAAAGAGTGTCAAGAAAACAAGGAAAAACCATCCTCAGCATTTTTCTTATTAGTCACCTGAATCTCCTTTATCTTTCTTCCAAAAGAACTGAGGGGTCTTGGAATTGCTTTCTTTCATCTTAGGATGAGTTACAATTTCCGCTCTGGTAAAATTATAAAAAAACTTCCATCAAACAGATAATAACTGGGTAATTAAATTTTAATTTTTCCTTCATTTTTTTAAACTCTCTCCCTGTTATCTCCAATAGGAGTGCTGGCTGATGGACGGCGGTGGTCTGAGGAGGCTGTGTGACCTACAGTGGCCATGAGCGCAGGGAAGCCTCACACCATCTGCACTCTGGGCAGAATCTTGCATTGCTGTTCTAAATCCACAGCCCGCGCTCTTCTGCTTTTGTGTCTCTGCTCACAATTTTCTCCTTCTAAGGTCTCCCTATTAATCTCTACCTTACAAAATGTACTCTTTTCTTTGAAGCTGCCTGTAGATCCCGCCATCTTGACTATAGTTTTCCAAATTTGTTCAACCCAAATTAAGCCCTCCCAGCTCTGGGTCACTGCGGAGCTGAGTTTGGATCCTTTTCTGTCACCAGTCACTTCTTCCTAGGACTGCAGTCATCTGCATGTACATGTCTGGCGCTGCCGTCTTGTTTATCTTTGCTTCCCTCATAGTGAATGTTTGTTTGCACAGGGTACGCTCTCAGTAAATGAATACTGAATCGAATCAGAGCATTTCAAACACAGTGCATGTATTTTTTAGTAAGCTAAATCTGATGGTCCTAAAGAGGGTGAATTGGAGACTAGGAGAGCCTGGAGTAAAAAAAAAAAAAAAAACTGTTTACAAAAAAGTTATGATATTCGGACATGAGGCAATAAGGGTCTGGAAGCACAGTGGCTGTGTACAGGAGATGAAATGGTGATTTGTAGAGAGATACTGGAGGGAAAATGCCAGATTGTTATGAATGATGATGAAGATGATAATGATGGTAGCAATGAGGATGATAACTCATATTGTATAGTGGTTTACAGTTTATGTAGATGACTTCAAAGTTATGTATTCAGATGTGACTCCTGGGAATTGAGTGAAGTGATGCGATAAATAATTATATGTTAGAGTGATGCATGGCATTTTTCTATTTTTCCACAAAAGGCTCATTAACTTCAAAGTTGGAAAAGATATATAGCATTGAACAAGTTGACAACTTAGAATTCAGGTTAATCATGGCAATTTAAGAGTTGCTGCACTTCTGCTCATCAGGGGGTAGTCAGAAGATTTATCCAAGGAACGGTCTGAGAAATCCATTACAACAAGTTCCTAATAATGAATTCCAAATACCAGTGTTATTTTTAGCAAACATTTATTTAACTCCCATGGATTTTGTGGGAGCTGTGTCATCCCTCTGGAGGAATGGAGACAGGGCAATAGTTCCTTCCACCTGGGGAGACATTGGCTTTCTGAGTTATATATTCATGTCTTTGCTTTCAGAGAGCAAAGGGCACTGGAAATTTTTAACAGATTGCTGCTGGGTCACTTGTATTTGTAGCATCGCAATGATGAGCTATAAAGAAAATTACAGAATTATGTGTTTTGGAGTGTGTTGATGAATATCTCTTTATCCTTTTAATCAAATTGATTGGAATACAGAGCACCACATGGTTAATTGGCACCTGCTTAAGTGTTTTCTATCACCAGTTAAATAATGAAGAGATTTAGGGTAGTGCCTGTGGCTCAAGGAGTGGGGCACCAGTCCCATGTTCCAGAGGTGGTGGGTTTAAGCCCAGCCTGGGGAAAAAAAAAAGAAGAAGAGATTTAATGTATGCACACATTTAATTGAACTAGTTATATTTTTGGTTTTGGTTTTTTCTTTCAATTTTCATTTGGGAAAAGGGCTTAAACTTTGTCTTTTGTGGGACAGGGAAGAACTTATATTATTTTGAGATATATATTGGTGCCACCCTCTGGGTCCCACCTTCTTCTTCATGACCAGCAGTGTAAGGGAGTACAAGAGATTTTTAGAAGATTGGGTCTAGAGCTGGATCCGGGAAGGAGTAAGCCTTCAAATCATATTTCACAGTGGGAATGCAGGACAACCATTTGGTCTGGGCCTGAATGGAGACTGCAGGTTTCCAATGAGCAGGAGGAGGAGGTAGGGTGGTAGAACTCTTAAGGTAGGGATGGTCCTTTTAGGAGGTCAGGGGTCAATGCTTTGGCTCAGGTATGGTTAACTGAATATAAGCAACACATCAGCTAGTATAAGGTAATTAGACAAAAGTGGTCTCACTGATCAAGTACAATGAGAAATGAAGGGCCTATTTATTCTGTATAAACTCCAGTCACCATGACCTGGTCTGAACAGAGTTGCTGGTACAGGATGTGGAAGGCTGTTGGAGATGGGGAGCATTCAGTGGCAAAAGTTGGGGGAAAATTGAGATTTAACAGGGGGATAAATGGATTGTAACCTGTTAAAGGAAAAAAAATGAGTTTTGTTCTGTTACAGTGGAATTGGCAGAAAACTGATACTGTGATTGGTAGAAGGCTGTCCTTTGAGGTAACATTTCAGAATGTCTACATAGGAAGCAGCCCCTTTTATGGCTCTTTTAATGGGGTATCATAGAAAGGGACCTGCTGTAAAGGTCACTTGGGCATGAAATAGTTCTTTACTAAAAGGAAAACACATTGTATTCACTCATTGCCCAGTGGGTGTGATTTTTAGGAAAAAAGAGACACAGAGGTGAGGGAGGAACTTATTTTTCCCAGGCATGGCACGGCTCATATCCGTAAAACCAGAAGGAAAGCAAAGGTTCAGACTGTTGACTGATTTGTGAAGTATGTTGGCAAAGGCCCAAAGCAGACTGAAAGGGGACCCAGAGATCTTTGATATCTACACTGATTCTAGGGCCTTTCAAGTATGTACCCTTTACAGTCCTTTATTGGATCACTACACTTTGCTGCCCAATATGGTATGAAAGTTCAATCTTGTCCACATATTTGTTTTAGTTGTCTTGTTTCTGATAACCATGACCCTAGGGGCTACCATAAATGGAATTTTACACTTAGAGAAATAAATAATAGAAAATATTGAGCATGAGAATGGAAATAACACATATTAGGGAAAATGAAATTGAGTCTTTCTTCAGAAAGAGACCAGAAATTAAAGAACCATAAAAAAAAAAAAAACAATGAAATCTGTTTCCAAGACTGAAATGGAAACTTGTATTTATGTTTCCAAAAATATCTGCATTACAGAATTGTATAAATCCCACATCTACTAATCGGGAAATGCAAAGATTATTATCAGACAAAGCTTCCGTTGTTTCAACAAATGGTCATATTAACAATAGACTTAATTCAAGGGGGATGAAACTGCCTGATTTGCACCATTATTTTAATCTATAAATCGGTTTGTTAGAACATTATAATTTATTAGAATGTTTATTATGCATTGAGGTAGGAACTTTTAAAGTAAATACATTAGAAACTATCTGTTAGAATAAATACGGAGACTAACATTTACTGCATGTTACTTTATACCTGCCATTGTGCTAGTTAACTTACATACATTATCTTGTTTCAATTGCACAGAAGCCTTAAAAGATACAATTCTTGCTCATTCTGGAGATGAGGAAACTAAGATATAGACAGGTTGAAAACTTGCTTATGTATTTTTTAATCTTGAGGATGATAACGGCAGTGACAACAACCAAATGTTGAAAAAATGATGGAGTTGAAAACATCACCACTTTACCATCATAATAGTAATAATTAATTCAGGCGAGGATAATTAATATTTTCTATGGATGGAGGATTTTAGCAATGAACATGTGTTTACACAGTCACAAAATACATTCATGCCTTGCATAATGATGTTTTGGTCAACAGTAGACTGCAGATACAGACGTGGTCGCATAGGATTGATTGTAAAACCATATTTGCCTTGTACTTTTACTATGTTTAAATATGTTTAGGTACACAAGTACTTCCTTGTGTAATAGTTCCCCGCAGTACTCAATACAGTAACACACTGAACAGGTTTGCAATCTACATAGCCTGGGTGCATAGTAGGCAATATCATCAAGGTTTGTGTAAGTACATTCTGTGAGGTTCATACAACAACAAAGTTGCCTCCTGACAATGCATTTCTCAGAATGCAACACTGTTGTTAAGTGATGCCTGACTTTATCTTCCCCCAAACTACTTACTAATTAAAAAAATAGTAACTATGTAGTGCATAAAACAGACAACAGTCAACAAATGATCAAAATTAACATCCCTAATGTGGAGCAGTGGGTGTCATATACCACTGAATGAGATACTCTGAGAAGGTCATAGCGTCATGTTGTGTTATTCTAGCCACCAAGATGCTTGATCTTTTTTTTAGACAGCCTCAAGCTGTCACCCTGGGTAGAGTGCCATGGCATCACAGCCGGAGATTCGGCAGTGGGAACCATCTGTGTCAGAGCTGGAGCAGTGAAATGCGAGGCAAATGGCAGCCCTGAGAAGGCAGCATAACCAGGTTCTTGTATGGAGGGGCCCATGGCTGTTAATGACTTACAGACAGAGGTAGGTTATTACATTAAATGTAAAGAGCTGCAAGAAAGCAAGGAAAAAAACCATCCTCAGCATTTTTTCTTACTAGTCACTTGAATCTCCTTTTTCTTTCTTCCAAAAGAACTGAGGGTCTCTTGGAATTGCTTTCTTTCATCTTAGGATGAGTTAAAATTTTCGCTCTGGTAAAATTATAAAAAACTTCCATTAAACAGATAATAACTGGGTAAATAAATTTTAATTTTTCCTTCATTTTTTTAAACTCTCTCCCTGTTATCTCTGAGTGCCGGCTGATGAATGGCGGTGGTCTGAGGAGGCTGCGTGACCTACAGTGGCCATGAGCGCAGGGAAGCCTCACACCATCTGCACTCTCGGCAGAATCGTGCAGTGGAGCTGAGTTTGGATCCTTTTCTGTCATCAGTCACTTCTTCCTAGGACTGCAGTCATCTGCATATACATGTTTGGTGCTGCCGTCTTGTTTATCTTTGCTTCCCTCATGGTGAATGTTACTTTTCACAAACTGTTACCTAGGTGTTAACAGAGTGCTTGGCACAAAGTAGTGTTTCACCTACATTCATTAAAGAATGAGCAAATAAATATATGAACTAGTCAAGTCATTAAATCAAATTAATTGCCAACGCAGTATATCCAATCAATTAATTTGTTCCCCAGATAGCCTTGACCTTGACCTTATTCTCTAGTTATTTGACAGATTAACACAGAAATATTGCTTCTTTTAGCTGTCTGTTCATTAGAATGAAACAAAAATCCTGATAGCAAGATGGAATTATTCTTTATTAAAGCAGCGTGGATGAAGGGAAATACTTACCAGGTGTGCTGGGACTGGGCATTAGCATGAAGACCAAAATTGTTAGTTGGTTCACGCGGTTCATTTAGCTATTTTTAAAAAGCCCCGAAAAACTGACTATAACTGAAGTATGACTGAGTGGCTAACCTCATGCTGTGGAGGGAGAACATTGTGACTACAATTCATATTTATGTGTTTCTAGTATTTTCTTCCAAACTCTCTGTATTAGAATCATGGGCCTGTGGTCCAGGGTGACATTTCTTTCTTTAAATCTCAGAAGGAGGCCTCCACCTTTCTTTCATAATGTTACTTTAACATTCTCCAGTGAAATACTTCTGAGTTCTGCATATCTATTATCTAACTGCATGGGAGCTTTTGTATAAATTAAGCTAATTCTCATTTTTTTTCATAATTGCTCAAATTTATATATAAATTTAAGTCCTAAGTACATAATTTTTTTAAAGGATTTTTTTTTTTTTTGTAGAGACAGAGTCTCACTTCATTGCCCTCAGTAGAGTGCTGTAGCATCTCAGCTCACAGCAACCTCCAACTCCAGGGCTTAGGCGATTCTCTTGCTTCAGCCTCCTGAGTAGCTGGGACTACAGGTGCCCACCACAATGCCTGGCTAATTTTTTGTTGCGGTTTGGCCGGATATTATTTGCCAATATTCTTCTAAAGGTCCTTACAACTGATCACTCCAGAAATGACTTTTCTGACCTTTCTGTAATGTTAGGCCAGTCTTCTGCTGTCCCTCTTTGCAAGGCATGGCAGTGATGGACTGGGAATATTTTTTTCCCTGCTTGTATTGGATAATTTTATGTGTCAACTTGAGTAGGCCCTGGGATGCCCCTTGTAGAAATCTGGGGTGTGTCTATGAGGGTGTTTCTGGATGAGATTAGCATTTGGACAATAGTAAGGTAGACTGCCCTCCCTTGTGTGGGAGGGGTGCATCATCTAGCCTTGTGAGGGTCTGAATGAGACAAAAAAGGTAGAGGAAGGAGGAATTTGTGTTTTTTCTTGCCTCACTGCTACAGCAGAGATATCTCATCTCATGTTTTCCTGGTTTGGGGATGAGATTTACTTCATCCTTGGCTCCCCTCCTTCTCAAGCTTTTGAAGGGGACTGTTCTGAGTTCCCCCTGGCTTCTCTAGGTCTCCACACTGGAGACAGCAGGTGGTGGATCTCCCCCTTCTGCCGTTTCACAAGGCAATTCCCTCATAATCAATTCTTCTTTCTCCACACTCCTCCATAAATATATATGTAAAAATATACATTATATATAAGATATTTATAGGTATAGACATGTCCTATTTATATTATTTCTCTATCAAACCCTGCGCAATACACCTCTGCACCTACTTGACATTTTGGCTTGAAGAGAGAGTCTTCAAAACTGATTCTGATGTGAAAATTGCTCTGTTTTCAAATGCACATGAGATTTTGTTTTTATTTAGGTATGGCAAGGTGCCAACAGACCCAGAGATAATTAACATCGAAGAGATAGTTCCTTAGGCTTAGTCCCCAGGAGGAGGGCACAGCGTAGGAGGCAGCACTCAGGGGAAGCATGGAGTAGATCGGAAGACAGGAGGAGGAGGAAGGAAGTGGGGATCAGAGCCTTTTCTGCAGAGCAGGTGAGGCAGAGTGAACAGCTGAGCAGGATCAGGAGTTCACGGTTTGAGTATCTGGGCTACTTGTCTGGTACCTGACACTGAGGTGATTTGGGAAAAGGGGAATATTGGCTTGGTGTGTGAGAGTTGACAAAAGAGATGGTTAGGGCGAGGGGCTCCAGATTGGTTGGTTTGCAGGTGAAAGGTGTGCTCCTGGGCCCATCATTTGCTATCTCTGAGAACTGGCTGGCTCTGGGAGGGAAAGTCTTTCCCCAGTCAGCACAGCCCCAGACGCCAGAGCACCAAGAATACAGACAAGAAAAAAGTATATAGTCAATACATACCTCTTTACTACACCAAAGTAATTGGAATGCATTCCTTTGTCAGCATCTGACCACACCAGCCTGCTCCCTGTCACACACACCACTGCTTACTCCAACAGCCTCACTAGTCATCCCTGAACTCTGTGATTCACTATTCATCAATTTCATGACTGCAGGTCAGAGACAGCAGATGAAATGTTCATAATACAATCAGCGTGGCTATATATTTTATGTGGACTGATAAAAAGTTATTTTAAAAATTAAATCTTAAAAAAAACCCAAATGCACTTAAACTTTGGCTACTGTCAGTGGCTGTATAATCAGTCAAAGCCACTTTAGCTTCTCATGACTCTGTAAGAGCTCTGACCTATGGATCTAAAGAACAAATATTTCCTTAAAATTCCTCAGTAAACTCAAATTAAATTGATAAATTTACAACACTTAGCATAGGGCCAGGCTTCCACTAGATCAGAGGTAATAAATTTGTGGGTCACGACCCCTTTGGGGGTCAAATGACCCTTTCACAGTTGTCACCTAAGACCATCCTGCATATCATATATTTACATTACGATTCATAACAGTGGCAAAATTACAGTTATGAAGTAGCAACAAAAATAATTTTGTGATTGGGGCTCACCACAGCATGAGGAACTGTATTAAAGGGTCACAGCACTAGGAGGCATTAGGAAAGTTGAGAACCACCGCACTGATGTTCAGTAAAAGTTAGTTCTTCTTTCTTTTTTGCCCAAATTATTTATTTATTTTTTTTTGAGACAGAGTCTTACTATGTCACTGTCAGTAGAATGCTGTGGCTTCACAGCTCACAGCAACCTCAAACTCTTGGATTTAAGCGATTCTCTTGCCTCAGCCTCCCGAGTAGCTGGACTACAGGCCACAATGCCCAGCTATTTTTGTTACAGTTGTCATCGTTTAGCTGGCCTGGGCTGGATTCGAACCCACCAGTCTTGGTGCATGTGGCTGGTGCCATAACCACAGTGCTAGGGGTGCTGAGCCCAATTTATTTTTTAACATCAACCAAGGTAAGATAAATTTGTAGTATGCAACAGATGATTAGTCTGTTGGCTTCACTCTTAGAAAGATCAGGTATTCTTAAAAGTAACAACAAAAGGTATAGTTTTCTTTAATCTTTTATATATATATTATTTTAAACTTGTTAAGGGGAGGAAGATTTCTGGGTCCCCAGGAAATAAAAAGAATAAAAGATTATATGGTTTCATTTTCAGTACTCTTCAGTTTAGGTTCAAGGTCTGTGCTTACGTATATGTGTATAAACAAATGCTAATTCCTTTCATATGGATGACTGACTATATAAATAGATTGCTTATCATATTCCATGACCCAGCCCCTGATTTGTCTTAGCTTGTGTTGTGCTATGGTAATAGAATATCTGAGACTGGGTAATTTATTGCAGTTTGGCTGGTGCTGGGTTTGAACCCGCCACCCTTGGTATATGGGGCCAGCGCTCTACTCACTGAGCCACAGGCACCTCCTGAGACTGGGTAATTTATAAAGAACAGGAATTTATTCCTTACAGTTCTAGAGGTAGAGAAGTCTAGGGTATATATCTGGCAAGGGTCTTCTGTGGTACCTGCCCATGGCAATGACTAACCCACTTCCTGGATAGCAGCACTAATCCATTCATGAGGACCTTGTCATCTCTAAAGTCCTATCTGTTGCCCTGGAGATTAAGTAAGTTTCCAATACATAAACCTTGGGGGACATATTCAAATCTTAGAAAGTTGCATGACTGCATCTCTTTAGAATCTTAATGTATCTAGATGTCTGGGAGGAGAAGAAAATATTGAAGATGCCCTTTGTGCCTTTTAGTAGCGTGGACACAAATTCTCATTTTGCTGTAAAGTCATAATGATGAATAACTGCTGTACTTAGTCATATATTTGCTGTGGCAAATTAGTACTCTTTGGGTGTAAAAATCCACATTAAGCTTCCTTCAAACAAGCTTTCTTAGTCTTTAATTCTAACTGTAATGGAACAACTAGCGTTAGTAATAAGATGTCACTTTGAAACGATGGTGTAAGAATGCTGCTCATTAGCTTATGAACCTAGAAGATTAATGGAGTTTTTCAGTCCTCGAAACTCATAACCAAATACTGCCAGAAAGCCAGTTCTCTGGTAGGAATACAGAATAAGAAAAAGATTGTGCCCAACAAAAGAAGTCATGATTGTTTATATTTTAGTTTAATATTTTTAGGAAAATTAGTTTAAGCCACTAAGTTGCAGTTATAGAGTAACTATTCAGTTACATATGAATAGTTTATGTTTTTGTAAACTTTCTTATAAAATATTATGCAGTTACAAAATTTCTTTTCAATACTTTTCTCTTAAGAATTCCCCTGGGCTAGAACCTTGACAGTCGTTTTGAAGAAGAAATATTTTGGAATACTAACAGTTTCAGTGCTTTCTCCCACCTCGTATCTCTTCCTGTCTTTCTCTCTGTTTGCCTGTGTCTCTCTGTCTCAGCCTCAATTACATACAAATCATAAAATAGAAACTCTGGTTTGGGTCTTCCAGTGAAAATTAACTTTCTCTTATTTTCATTGTAAATATCAACTGGCCAGTGATCTTATAAATGGAGCCACTGGCAAAAGATGGATTAGGCAAAGAGTAGGGTTGGAATATGTTGCAGGAATTTGAACTACAAGGATCTTTATAGATCATTTAGTATAAGCCTCATTTTATAGCTGAGAAAGACAATGTGATTGAAAGATTTGTCTTTTATCTAAGAGCATTGACCTCTTTAATGGTGGAACTAAAGCACATGATTCCACGCTTCAACTGTTGATATCACCATGACTTGAAAACTTATTCTAGGGACATGTCATGCAGAGGGAGAAATGTAATATCACACTAACGTGTTATTGTAAGAAGGCACTGTGTGATAGTGGGTGTAACTGTCTTAGGCAGGGCTGTCGGGAAAGGCAAATGAGGAATTAACATTGTCCCATCAAAGCCCTGCGTGGTAAGATCTGTGACTGTTACCAGCCTGTAACTGCTTGAGACTGTGTTTCACTTTAACAAACACGTTAGATTATTTGCTCAACATGGCCAGTCAAATCAGCCCAGAATTATTAAAACAGACCAAATGAAATTATGCCTTTCCTGGCTCCAAAATGCTAATTAGTTCCTTGTTTTTTTAATACTAAGATTAAATAAAAACAAAAACTAGAAAATAGATGCCTCCACTTTTTCTTTAATATTATAAATAAAAATAGAATTGATGATAGAATCCCGCTAGAAAAAGACAATAGAAAGGTTTTCACTATTCAAATAAAAATCAATTAGCCTCAATGGAATGTGACTTACAATTAAGTTTTAATTTAATTTGTCTGTGGAGAGTGTTGTCTAATTCTCTCTCATATGCTACCTTCACACTGTCAATAAATTATACCATTTGAACACATGTAAAGAGTAATTCAGGGTACAAAATTCAATTTCCAATGCAATTCAAGTCACAACTGGAATGCTTTTGGGCTCACCTCTCTAAGCATCAGTGAAAGAAAAAATGATTTCCCTCTTTTCAAAGCGTCTTAAACATGTGAAGCCCCGTATTGCTCTGAAAGGTTCTGCACTGTTGCCTTATATTTTTCCACCTGCATACTAGGAAAGAGAGACATTGATGGTAAAGTCAGTCACTTGTCTTCTTTACGGTTTTTCCTGTTTACCTACTCTTGTACGTTTTGAGAAGGAATAAATTATTCTTTAAAAATTATGATTTATTTTCAAAGTAAAAAATATATGGATTTTAGAAAATACCCATTAAAATTAATGCTTGGGCACCCACAGAGCAAAATGGTAAAACCTCTTTCAATTTATAAGTCAAAGAGTTAATGATACCAAACAGCTTGAGAATACACATAAGGAAAGAAACTAAAGTAAGATTAATGTAATGAGGCAAATGCTCAGCCACAGAGAGCCAACTCTAATAAGAGAATTCTAATAAGAAATCAACTTATTGTTGAAAAGATAATTATCGATTCACGATAAAGTAACTTTATACTGTGTGTATAAATTAATTAGGTAGATGGGTTCGCTTTCCTTGAATGTGAACATATTCTTCTCTTGTTTCTTGGCTTATTTTTTAGTTGTTTTGTTTTGTTTTTGTCTTTGAAATTTAGTTTTTGTTTTAGCTACTACCTTTCTTTGACCAAAACAGAAGAACTCCCTTTATGATGTTAAATACTAAGATGCCCTTGAAATACTTTGAATCTTCAGAAATGTATTTCTTAAGTGAGGGCCTGGTGGTAGTGTTGAAAATAGGGAAAAGGAAAAAAAAAAAAACAGAGAAAAAAAAAGGAAAAAAGGAGCAGAATGAAGATTAGGATCGGGATCATTTTTCTATAAATAAAAATCCCAACATCTTTCAACAGCAGAATTCGTAGCTGCTATGCAATCAGGCCAAGAAATTCAATATAAAACTTCAGACTCGATAAGCCTTACACAGTTCATACTAAATTCTCCTAATTGTCAATGAATAGTACACTCCCGCATGGAAGACCAGAAAGGTCATGCTAAATTACACGGGCCCACGCTGTTCTGCAAATCCATTGTGCTTGCATCTCTGTCTTGTTGTGTCTGCTGTGCAATCTTCTGAACTTTACTCAACTTTACCACCTGCTGGTTATTTGATTCTAATCAATAGAAGCAAATACTCCTGTAGCCTGACCTTCAGCAAACCGTAAGAAGGCTAGAAGCACAGGAGAATTCCGAATGGAAACGAGTGACCAGGTCTTGCAAAACTCAGGAATAGATTTGATATTTTTTGGTCTTATTTTAACTGGAAAATGGATTGAATAAATTTTAAACAGAAATTAGCTTTCAAATTTGAAAGATTTATAGTATAGCCCTGGAAAATATCCATGAATTCAAGTATTTGTAAACTTATCTCTACATAAGACTAGATGTAAACATGCTATCATCGTAGTAAGGCTTCTTTGTCAAACAAGGGATGGGGAACCCTTTCTATAATTCCAGGCCTAGACCAAAACAGTAGAAGAAACTGCAATGGTTTTCTTTCTTTTTGGTCTTGTAAACCTTACCCCTAGACCTACTCTTTTATTTAGAAAAACCTAATGAACACCTGAGGAAATGTCTAGCTTGGTGCCTCTTGACCTTCACAGTCCTGAAAATATGCACACAGCTGTCAATCCCACAGGAAAGGAGTGTTTGAGATTGCAGGCAGAGGGAAAAAAAGGAGACAGGAAATGGAAAGACAGAAGAGGAGGCTGTGCTGAAAGAAGGCAACATTTGTTCTTGATTAACTCGCGAGGCTCACCGTCCCCTCCAGTGTTCTTGTCTTCCACACCTATCAAAACTGGCTTCCAGAGAGGCTCCCAAATCAGTCCCTTTAACCCTGAGGTGAGTTGAAGTTAAATTGCTACTGTTTTAAAATTATATTTACATATTTCATGCCTAGTCTATAATTGTGGAGCAAACTATTTGTCTTCCATTTGCAGCCTCTTAGACATCAGCAGGCAATTGGAGGAAGGCTTACTATTTAGGATGTATGTTAAATGAACGTATATACAGTTGTCCTTGGTATCTGCAGGACATTCATTCCAGGCCCCCGACAGAAACCAAATTCCACTGATGCTGTTGTGCTTGATATAAAATGGCATAGTATTTGCATTCAATCTAAGCACATCTTCTTGCATATTTTAAATCATCTCTAGATTAGTTATAATATCCTACTCAATGTAAATGCTATGCAAACAATTGCTATGCTGTATTTTTAAAATTTCTATTATTTATTGTATTTTTTGACTATTTTTAATTCATGATTGTTTGAATCTATGGATGGGGAGCCAACATGGATATATCTGACAGTACTTAAAAAAGAAAACTGAATCAAATTTTATATTAATTCACCACAGATTTTTCATGACAATCTGTAAAATTATTTTCTACTTTAACTTATTAGCCATTTGTAATATCAATTCAGGATTTTTAAATATCAGTAGTAGGTAAAAAGTAAAATTTTAGTGTGTGGAAATTGATGTTTGAAGAGATGGTAGTATGTCTGAAAAGTCTTC
Source organism: Nycticebus coucang (assembly GCF_027406575.1). NCBI lineage: Eukaryota > Metazoa > Chordata > Mammalia > Primates > Lorisidae > Nycticebus > Nycticebus coucang. The sequence goes on along the minus strand of NC_069784.1, from coordinate 98,009,795 downwards.
ATGCTTGTGTCTTGCAAAATTTTATTTGCGTTCCTTTTTGTGAGAATGTTGATTTTTCTATATCTGTCTTATGCCACTCTGCTAGGCACTTTCACATACGTTACCATGGTATAGTCTGTTCTGTTTGCCCATTTTACATGACTGTGTACTCTGTGCTGACTTAAGTAACTCTTGAGAGTAACTTCATACAAAAGAACAAAAAGTTCATAATAATAGACTGAAAGGAGAGGTAATAGGGCCTAAAAAGTCCAGGTGTGTTATATTGAGGCTGATCTAATTTTAAATGTTCTTAGCACCTGAAGGGGAGGTTGCACATGTCAGTTGTCATGTCTTGGAAAGATAAAGAATTGTGTTTTATAACAAATTGCAAAACAACTTGATCTACTAAAATATTACACATTTTGATGCCATGGTCAAGTATATAGAACTGGCTATGTACTTATTAATAAGCAAGAACTGTATGTGCAGTGAGGGGCACTTCAAATTCTCCTAAGCTTTCCTTACTATTGCATAGAAAGGATGTGTTATGTTTATTCTATGTGGTAGACCCTAAACTGGTAAATATCCAAAGTTTTTGAAAACTTAAGCAAGATATTCTCTTTAAAAATAAACTCTTCATTAACACAGTGATGACAGCTGTGTCTTTAATTCTTCAGCATATCAGAAATGTTTTTGCAATGTAACAAAAGGTCAAAGACAGAAAATTCACTTTTAATAGACCATTCCTTTAACCATATTTCCCGAAAATTTTATATTAAAATTCAGTATACTGTTTTCTTCCACTCCAGATATTAATTATTTTGACAAGCAATGGGGAAATGCCATGAATATGTGAACTGATGAAAACAAAAGCAATGATGGTCCCAAGGATACACCTGATAGCTCTTAGGGGCGCTAGAGAAATGAGAGCAGAATTACAAAGATTTTTAAGTGTCTTAGTAATAAACTCAGGCAATTCAAAGTTGCAGAATTCATCAGCTGTGTACTGAACTGAGATCTTTTCTGAATGCATAGTAATTGCTTTTTATAACTTTTTAGTGCTGTATATTTACATTAGAATAATTTGACTTTGTATTATGGTAAGGTATATTAACTATGGATTTATATAATACAACTTATTTTTACATGTGGAAATAATTGTGTCCCAATCTCTAGTCGATAATATACTTGTCTAGATGATGAAATCTTAGGTTTGACGAGTATGTTACTATTCTGTTAACAGCAATTTTCCTCTGCAGCCCAGTTAATTTTTATAATAGGACTTTAATAGAACTTTATTTATAATTTGGCACTTTTTTCCATATATTTCTCTATTTTATACTTTAAAAAAAAAAACAAGAAAATTAAGTAACTTTCCTTTGTAGAATGGTAGAGATTCAGAGCTAATTTACTTGACAAATAAAAATAAATAAATTGACCACATTAAGAAACTGAGTTCTCTATAGATCCTAGTTATCAAGCTTTTGTCTGATTCAAAATATACAAATAGCCTTTCCTATTGTGTAGGTTGTCTCTTTGCTTTGGTTATTGTCTCCTTAGCTGTACAGAAGCTTTTCAGTTTAATGAAGTCCCATGTGTTTATTTTTGTTGTTGTTGCAATTGCCATGGCAGTCTTCTTCATGAAGTCTTTCCCCAGGCCAATATCTTCCAGTGTTTTTCCTATGCTTTCTTGGAGGATTTTTATTGTTTCATGACTTAAATTTAAGTCCTTTATCCATTTTGAATCAATTTTTGTGAGTGGAGAAAGGTGTGGGTCCAGTTTCAGTCTTTTACATGTAGATATCCAGTTCTCCCAACACCATTTATTGAATAGGGAGTCTTTCCCCCAAGGTATGTTCTTGTTTGGTTTATCAAAGATTAGGTGGTTGTAAGATGTTAGTTTCATTTCTTGGTTTTCAATTCGATTCCAAGTGTCTATGTCTCTATTTTTGTGCCAGTACCATGCTGTCTTGAGCACTATGGCTTTGTAGTACAGACTAAAATTGGTATGCTGATGCCCCCAGCTTTATTTTTATTACTAAGAACTGCCTTAGCTATACGGGGTTTTTTCTGGTTCCATACAAAATGCAGAATCATTTTTTCCAAATCTTGACAGTACGATGTTGGTATTTTGATAGGAATGGCATTGAATAGGTAGATTGCTTTGGGAAGTATAGACATTTTAACAATGTTGATTCTTCCCATCCATGAGCATGGTGTGTTCTTCCATTTGTTAATATCCTCTGCTATTTCCTTTCTGAGGATTTCATAGTTTTCTTTATATAGGTCCTTCACCTCCTTCGTTAGGTATATTCCTAGGTATTTCATTTTCTTTGAAACTATGGTGAAGGGAGTTGTGTCCTTAATTAGCTTCTCATCTTGACTGTTATTGGTGTATGCAAAGGCTACTGACTTGTGGACATTGATTTTATATCCTGAAACATTACTGTATTTTTTGATGACTTCTAGGAGTCTTGTGGTTGAGTCTTTGGGACTCTCTAAGTATAGGATCATGTCGTCAGCAAAGAGGGAGAGTTTGACCTCCTCTGCTCCCATTTGGATTCCCTTTATTTCCTTGTCTTGCCTAATTGTACTGGCTAGAACTTCCAGCACTACGTTGAATAGTAAAGGTGACAGAGGACAACCTTGTCTGGTTCTAGTTCTAAGAGGAAAAGCTTTCAGTTTTACTCCATTTAGTAAAATATTAGCTGTGGGTGTGTCATAGATAGCTTCAATCAGTTTTAGAAATGTGCCACCTATGCCTATACTCTTCAGTGTTCTAACTAGAAAAGGATGCTGGATTTTATCAAATGCTTTTTCTGCATCTTTTGAGAGGATCATATGATCTTTATTTTTGCCTCTGTTAATATGGTGGATAACGTTTATGGACTTGCGTATGTTAAACCAGCCTTGCATCCCTGGGATGAAGCCTACTTAATCATGATGAATGACTTTTTTGATGATAAGCTGTAATCTATTGGCTAGGATTTTGTTGAGAATTTTTGCATCTATATTCATGAGTGAGATTGGTCTGAAATTCTCCTTTTTGTTTGGGTCTTTTCCTGGTTTTGGTATCAGGGTGATGTTTGCTTTATAGAATGTGTTGGGGAAGATTCCTTCTTCCTCAATTTTTTGGAATAATTTCTGCAGTACAGGAATAAGCTCTTCCTCGAAGGTTTGAAAACACCAAAGTGTGGAAACAGCCTAATGCCCACCAACCCAGCAATGGATTAACAAGCTGTGGTATATGTATACCATGGAATACTATTCAGCTATAAAAAAAATGGAGACTTTACATCCTTCGTATTAACCTGGATTGAAGTGGAAGACATTATTCTTACTAAAGCATCACAAGAATGGAGAAACATGAATCCTATGTACTCAATTTTGATATGAGGACAATTAATGACAATTAATGTTATGAGTGGGGAAGGAAAAGCCAAAAGAGGGAAGGAGGGAGGGGGATGGGGCCTTGGTGCTTGCCACACCTTCTGGTGGCAAGACATGATTGCAAGAGGGACTTTACCTAACCAGTGTAACCTGGCTTATTGTACCCTCAATGAATCCTCAACAATAAAAACAAAAGAAAGAAAGAAACTGGAAAGACATTGAAAAGGTCATGGAAATTCCTGGGGAGCTTTTCATTTCAAAATTATGGTGGGATTTTTCACCTGTCTCTTCATTTCCTTGAGATTACAGCAATATCCTAGATTTTACCATCATCATCGTCATTTTTGCAGAGACTTTAAATAATAATGGCATCTGCCCATCCTGTTTTTCCAGAACAGAATGTTTTCAAGTTCTAGGAATTCATCTCTGAGAGGTAAATTTGGTTGCAGAAAGAAACCGATTACAGAGAGGAAGGTTTGAGCATTCAGGGGCATGCAAACAAGATAGATGCTATTAACCAGTAGTAGTAATTCTGCTCCTTAACTGATTCCTCTTGTAATATTCTTCCAGTCCTGTCCATTAGGACAAGATCAGCTTTCTACTGGTTTATATCCCCAATGTTACAACATTAAAAGCTAAGGCCTACTTTTCATTTTCTTCTTAAGGTCTTTTAAAAGAAGTATATATGTTTAGATCAACTGATTTTCTTGCTTAAGGATACAAAACTTAAGTAACACTGGGAAACTTAGCCTTTTTGTGTCCTTATCCCATGTACCAGAATAAAATCACCTCTAATTAATTTTCTAAGAGAAGAAAATTCCAAACCAAAGTATACTCAGCATGATACTTAATTTTTCTTTCCCCAAAGTGAGATAATATCACTCTTTTGTAGGAAATTATTAAGCACTTACTAGCAAGGACATTTTCTCTATCAAATAACATCACTTAAAAAATAAAACTTTTGGACAAGCAAACCAATGTACAGCATACATACCAATGTTTTGGTAGGAGTTAAAGACTCTTAGAAACCTGCATGTTTATTGACAAGACTAATGGACATGAAATGATTCATATCCTCCAGAAAATTAAATCCTGAAAGGCACAGACAAGAACAACTATGTCAACAATTTGAAATATATATGTGTATATATGTAATACATGCATGCATATATTCTGCATTATATAGAGTACAACTTCAGTACATTGCACGGGACTGTAACAAACTGGTCAACTGCACTGATACGTACTTTACTTTCTTATACAGCTTTTATTAGACAAGGTCATGAAATCATATGTAATAAAAACACAGTAAAATCATACAAAATCAATACATTTACTGTTTTCTTGTGGTTTAATTATTCTTTCTGAAAAATTATTCAATCTGGGTCTGTTTCTTACCCTTGTTACCAACGTAAGGGGAGAACTCACTCTTAACATCTGCTACACCACTCAGCATACCTGGCTAAGCTTATCTGCATAGCAAATGACTGCATTACAGATGGCTGACGTCCTCTTCTTGTGGAGTCTCTGCAATTTCTGTGTCATTCTCACTTGCTGTTTCTGCTTCATCAGCTGCTTCATGCGCTTTTACATGGGTCTGTACTTTAGTCAACAAGCCTTAAAAATGGCTTCTGGCTCAGGTTTGTTACAGGGTACAAATCTCATCATCCATTGCAACAAAACCTTCAAAAATCTACTCTTTCGAATTTGGTCACAAGAGATGGACTGCCTGCTGGGGACAAAACATCATGCTCCTAGGTTGTGACAAATCCAACATTCTTAAAACACTTCTGTGTCATTTCTGGCTGAACTTTATTCCAAGCAGAACTGATCCGGAGGTCAGCGTCCAGAGCAGTAACTGATGGAGCAGATGAAGTATGTGTTTTTGTAAGAACCCTCTGCAGGAGCTGGGCTCAGTTGTGCATTTTATTTAAATACTTATTTGAAATAATTATTTTATTATTTTTTAAATTTATTTTTTTCTTAAATCTTAACCCTATAAATTCATGGGGTATATGATGGTTTGATATACAATGTGGAATGCTTTAATCAAACTGATTAACATAACAATTGCCTTACTTATTTTTTGTGGTAAGACATTTATAATTTACTTTTAGTTGTTTTGAAATGTACCCTTGCATTGTGCCCATTAGGCAAGATCCCACCAACTGCCCTCTCTTCTCCTCCACTCATTCGCCCCCTTCCCCGTCAGTCCCTCCTCCTCCTCCCCTTTCCTTTTCCTCCTCTCCTGGCCTTCTTGCTGGACTACATTTATGTATTATCATTTGTATGAATGTGTAAGTGATTACGTATTGATTTCATATTAGTATTGAGTACATTGGATACTTTTACCCCCCATTCTTGAGATACTTTACTAAAAAGAATATGTTCCAACTCCAGGTAAATGTTTTGATGATGGCTTGCTGAAGGGGTTAGATTTCTGAGGTGTTTAGAGGCAGAAATGTTAGTGTTAACGTTTGTTAGATGAATCTCTTGTGGTTGGCCAGGACAATTTTCTACTGTTAGTAGACCAGACAATTTCTTTCTCTTCATTTCTCAGTCAGTACTCTTTACCCACTCCTTAAATAGGGCACGGGTCATCATGCTTATTTGTTTGATCTCCAAGTGATGGGGAGGTCTTCAGGCTTCAAGTTCTTGAATGCTGATTTACCAATCGCCAAGAGCTTTAGTTTCTATCCAGTTGAGCTAGCACAACCAGAACTGTTAAATGTTCTTTGGAGTTTTCTGCTGTTACATTTGTCATCTTTTACGATGAGGCTCCTGTCAGGCATCACCTTTAAAAGGAATCCACAGGCATCAGTGTTAACGATGTCATCATCTTTGAAACCTCTGGTGAAGTCTGGGGACTTTTTTGTTTTGTTTTGTTTTTGAGACAGAATCTTTGTGGGCCTCAGTAGATGCTGTGGTGACTTATAACTCAAAGCAACCTCAAACTCTTGGGCTCAAGCTATCCTCCTGTCTTAGCCTCCTGAGTAGCTAAAACTACAGATGCCTGTCACAACACGTGGCTATTTTTAGAGACAAGATCTCACTCTTGCTCAGCTGGTCTTGAACTCCTGAGCTCAGGCAACCCACCTGCCTTGGCCTCCCAACGTCCTGGGATTACAGGTGTGAGCCACTGTGCCCAGCCCTTTTGATGAACTCTTCCACAACTTCCACTGAAACTTCACTACATTCATCCCACAAGACTTCTTAGGAGATCTTGTGTTGCAGTTAAAATTTTTCAAGACAACTACTTGATGCTTGGAAATCTGCCACTGTGAATTACTGTGCAAGTTTTTGGCAACTTCTTTGATCATTGACTAGGAGATTCAGGTGTTGATTGCCCTCATTTGTTTGATCCATGGGGTTTTATTGACTTCATGAAGGGAAGTTTTTCTCCTTTTCTGCTGTATGCCTTTTCTTTCCTTAACATTTCTAAGTACTCATGTTTTACATTTTTGGATGTTGCTAACTGTGGTCTTGCTAATGCCAAAATAGTAGAAGGTTAATCTTTTTCCTTCAATGTCAGCTCTTTGAGTTCTTTCCTTTGGCCAATTATGTCTTGATTAACCATAAAATTTTTTAGTAATTATAGGATATACCTACAATTCAGACCAGTCCTTCATTTTGAAAAAAATCTTCCACAACACATGGTAAATGGTACGATGTTAGGCCTAATCCAACATATAGCAATAATAAAACCTGAAAAAGGAGAAATAAAAATGAATTAAAATATTAAAAAACTAACACGTGAAAAGAACTTGTACTTAAGAAAAAAAACAACTAAGGGTCAAAGTCCACACCTACCCTTGATGTAGACTGAATTCAACTAGTCAAGTTATAGAGGGTAAATTAATATTGTGTGTCATTGTCCAAGTGGTCAACATACAAGTTACAGAGGTGGTCAATATAGAGAGGTCAATCTTCCATTGAGGACATGTGGTGCATGTCTGGTCAAATTAAGGAGGAAGGTGGGAGGATTATTCGAGCCTAGAAGTTAATGTAGGAAGGTGGTCACGTGTGGAGGTTCTACTATATATACATATATATATGTATTTCCACTAGAAGAAAGAGGATAAATCTTCCTGGATATCTAGGAATCTGTTTTACTAGGAAGATTATAGGTAATCATTTGTAGATTAGAATAGGAAGAAGGTAGTATTTCAGAAATGAAATATCAAAGTTTAATATAGCTATTCTCAACTTACGATCATTTGGTGTACAATTTTTCAATTTTATGATGGTGTGAAAGACATACACATTCATTAGAAACCATGCTCTGTGTACCCTTACAACAGTTTTTTCCCTCTTTCAGCACAGTAGTCAATAACTTACATGAGAACCAGGTGCAGTAGCTCACTTCACTAATCCCAGCACTTTGGGAGGCCGGGGTGGAAAGCTCACTTGACCAGCCTGAGCAATATACCAGAACCCTGTCTCTACAAAACAATTAAAAAAAATTAGCCTGGTATGATGTCACACATGCCTATAGTCCCAGCTACTTGGGAGGCTGAGGCAGGAGGATTATTCGAGCCTAGAAATTTGAGGTTGCTGAGTTATGCTGATGCTACTGTACTCTAGCCTGATTAGAGCATGAGACGTTTCTCCAATAATGCAAATCTAGAGACTCAAGAGTGAAAATAATGCAAATCTAGAGACTCAAGAGTGAAAAAAAAAATAACAGTGTTTTATTTTACTCTAACATGTTACAGCTTTGTGAATACCCATATTTCACAGAAAGGTGGCTAAGCACTTTTAAGATGAGAAAAAACTGGAAAAAAGTCTTTGGAAATGCTAATTAAGAGTAAACTCATTTATGGATTTTTAAGTAAAAGAAGGAAGCTGATTCTGCAGAGATGCAAGCTGCTCATTTACAATTCAATACACAATGCACTGAACACCTACTGTGTGTCAAATTCTGTGCCAGATACAAGAGTACATAAATCAGACATGGCTCTTTCCATCTTCTATCTTGCACTTATAGGTGATGTGAAAAGTAATTAAGTAAAAGTTAAATTAATTGCTGTTGAATTGTCTGGCAACTTAATAGAGGGTGCTATGAGGGCATAACACAGAGTATCTTACTATACAATCTATTATGAGATTTATTCAAAGAATTAGAGAATTACAGAGTTAGCTTGATCAATTGGAAGTGGAGAGAACTGGAGAGATCTTTTTGGATGGAGAGAACAGCATATGCTTCCGAGGACAGGGAGGAAGTCGGCACTCTGGGGGAGCTAGAAGAAGAGGCTTTAGCTGGAGCATTAGAGAGAAGTGTGGTCTGTGGAGAGACCAGAGAGATGGCAGAAAGAGCTTTAGGACGATGTCAAGGGGGTTGGTCTTCATCCTTTTGTGAAAGCGAGTAAATGGTGGTAAGTACATAAGTGAAATGAACAATTGTGAAATCTGAAGGATCTTTTTTGTTTAGAGTGTTAAAAAAAATGAAGAAAAAACCAGGAAATGATACGATGTACCAGAAAGCAGTTGTCCTGTTTAGGCTTCCGTCTCTATGATGATTAGGAATGGTCTTATATGAACGGTGGAAACAACGAGAATTTCCTTTTAGTATTGTAAGGAGGACTAAATTTCTAAAGTGCTTAACTTGGCTTCTGGTACATCACAGACTTTTAAATGTAATTTTCCTTCCTGATCCTAGATAAATAAAATCATCTGTTTACTAGTTTCTTGTCTAACAGCATTGTCAGGGGGAAAGGAGGCTTTTCAGGAATATGACTTTCCATTCTGGGAACATCCTTAGGCCAACCACTGAGGAGGGAAGACTGATATTATCACCAAGACATCCTTCAGAGGGAGGCAGAATCCCCAGGCTGGCACCCTGATTGAACATCGCTAAGTCTGAGAGACCAATCAAGGTACAGAATTGCTTCAAGAGATTTGCATTGATTTGGGTGCTTCATAACAATCTGGAAATCCCCCACATAATCACATCACGTTAAAAATCTTCTTTCTGAATATTTTGTTTTACTTGAGCAAACTACTTGAAGCTAAAACAGTTCTCATATTGGAAATTTCCAGAAATTATATGCCCTGAAATTTTCAGCATTTTATGTCTTATTTACAGCAAAACAGTATTGAAATAGTATTAGCAATTTTTAAATTTTGACTTTTCGAATGATTTTTTAAAAATAAAATCTCCATTTTAAGTGCACATCACACATTAAAATCCAGCGATTCTCTTTTACATTGAAAATACACTAAAAAGGTAAGTGTTATTTAATAAAGAAATCCTTTTAATAGAATGGCTGAACACCTCTTAAGCCAAGAAGTGCTTTTCTAGAAAGCAACTGAAAAGCAGCAGTCATGAGTGTTAATTGTTACATTGTTTCAAAACAGAGAAGCCCTTTTCCAGCAGGCTGTAATAGGAAAGTACCAAGGCTTGGGTAGGCATCTCTGTTGGAAATTAATCAAAACGTGGTCATTAGCGCTCGTATTCAGATTCTAAGCATGTCAGGAAAAGTGCCCCTTTTTATTTTTCTCCAGGCTGTGAGCTGTTGATCTTTTTCTTTCACTTGTTAGGTTGTTCTAACACAGACATATCATGCAGCCCTTAGGACTGACCCAGATATTTGAGTTAATTGGAATTGAACCCAGTAGGAATTGCAGTTTTCACATACTATGAAGTCTTTATACTTCTTTGGAAAATCTGGAAAGTGGTTTAAAGAAGCAGAGAGGCTAGTAAAGAAAAAGAATGGCATTCTTCTGGAGAGATGACTAAGAATGGTAATCAACTAAAGGAACATGCATACTTTTTTTTTTTTTTTTTAACAAGGTAATCGAAACTGTTTAGATCAAAAAGATGTGTAGTTTAGCTCTTCAAACCACAGTCTGTCAGAAGGAGGAGAGAGGTTATTTTGTAAGGACTACCAGTCAATCGCATTAACACCTAACAGCAGTGAAACAATGGAGCTCAAAAGCAACCAAGCGAGAAGAGACAGTAAGTGACAAATTCATTGATTCCTGTTTCACTGAACTGACTAAAAACAAAATCCAGACATCATTTACCAACTATTAAAGCAACAAGTAACAGACTCCAGATGATTTGGGTACTAACAGAAAAATAAAAGGATATTATTATTTTTTCACTGATTATTCCCTGTACACACATGTGTACTAATGTGTGCTTACCTGCACACAAGGAAGTGTGGCAACATTGACAGGGAAAGGCAAATAACCACGCCTATATCTGATTCTTAGGATGTATGCAGGTTTTCCTACTGACACAAAACGTAATTTGAAGCTAAACAAACTATTAAAATTAATTTAGAAAAGGTGTATCAAAGACTGAAAACACAAAACAGTAATGCTCACCTGCTTGTTTTGTGCTAAGTAGGTATTGAGTTCAAAGAAATGACCATGGCTTCTGCCCTGAAGGATGTTACGATTTGAATGGACGAAGAAGAGCTAAATATTAATGATAGTGGTGTGGGAGGAAGGTATACATTATGGGAAGGTGTATTAACAGCAAAGTGCTTACTTCCCTGTGAAATATGAGGTCTTCAAACTTTTTAAACAGGGGCCAGTTCACTGTCCCTCAGACAGTTGGAGGGCTGGACTATAGTTAAAAAAAAACTATGAACAAATTCCGATGCATACTGCACGTGTCTTATTTTGAAGTAAAAAAAACAAAACGGGAACAAATACGATCCCATGGCCTCATGTGGCCCGCGGGCCCTAGTTTGAGGACCTTAATTTATATTTTGTCTGTGTCTGGAAAAGCCCTGTGGAGGTTGGTTGAGAAAAAGGGTAAATGTGGCGGTGCATCCTGGACAGAGGGAACAACACAGACAGAGCCTCAGGGTTATGCAAGCTTTTAGCTTGTTCTAAGAACCGGGAGGGATTTAGTGGGCCAAAGCATAGTCTGTGCTTGCCCCTCCACACACCTCCCTTTCTTCCTATAATTCTCATGTAAAGTAATTTTATCATCCAAATTGTTCAATCCCAGAGGCCTAGGGACCTGCCGCTCCTACAAATCCTTCTTTTAATATATCACTTTAATTGACAAAAAGCATGTGTATTTATGGATTATAATGTGATGTTTTGATATAAATATACGATATGGAATGATTAAATGAAGATAATTCATTATCTCTCATTTCATTTATCATTTTTGTGACGATGCATTTGAAATATACTCTTAGCAATTTTGAAATATACAATACATGATTAACTGAAATCACCTTACTGTGCCATAGATCTGGAAAACTTATTTTTCCTGTCCAACTGAAACTTTGTATCCTTTGATGAACATCTCCCTATCCCACTGTTCTCCTTTCTTGGCAGCCTCTGGTACCCCCATTCCACTTTCTACTTCTATGAATTTGATGTTTTTAGATGCCACGTATAAGTGATCATGTAATATTTGTCTTTCTTTGCCTGCCTATTTCATTTAGCATAAAGTTCTTCATGTTCGTTCATGTTGTTGCAAATGGCAGGACCTTATTATTTTTAAGGACTGAATGGTATTCTATTGTGTATGTACCATACTCTACATTTTCTTTATCCATTCATCTGTTGAGAAACACTTCTGTTCATCTTGACTATAGTAAATAATGGTGCAATGAACATGATGGTGCAGATATCTCTTTGACATACTGATTTTAATTCCTTTGGATATACACCCAAAGCATATATGTATATATATCCTTTGGATATATGCTGGGATTGTTAGGTCAAATGGCAGTGCTATTTTTAGTTTTTAGTGGAAACTCCATACTGTTTTCCATAATGGCTATACTGGTTTATATTCCCAGGATTTTCTTTTCTCTACATTCTCAACAATATTCATTATCTTTTGTCTTTTTTATTATAGCCATGTTAGCTGGGGTGAGATGATATTGCATTGTGATTTTAATCTGCATTTTCCCGAGTAATTGGTGACATTAAGCAGTTGTTCATGAACCTGTTGGACATCTGTATATCTTTTGAAAAATATCTATTCAGATCCTTTTGCTCCCTTTCTAGTTGAGCTATTTTATTTTTTTACTCTTATTTATTTCCTTATATATTTGCTATATTAACCCCTTATCAGATGTATGGCTTGCCATTACTTTCTCTCACTCCACGGACTGTCGCTTCATTTCATTGTTTCCTTTGGTATGGAGAAGGCTATTCGTTTGAAACACTCCCATTTGTCTAATTTTGCTTTTGTGTTTGTGCTTTGAGGTAATATACAAAAAAATAATTTCATAGACTAATGTTGTAAAGATTTTCTCCGATAGCCTAGCAATTTTATAGTTGCAGCTTCTTACATGTAAGTTTTTAACCCATTTTCATTTTCCATTTTGTATATCATGTGAGTTGCTCTAATTTTATTCTTCTGCATGTAGATACCTAGTTTTCCCAATTAGATAAAGTTCTCCCATTTATTGAAGAAACATTTCTTTCCCTATTATGTGTTCTTGGAACCTTTATTGAAAATTAATTGCCATAAATGTGTGGGTTTGTATCTGGGTTGTTTACCTTGTTCTAGTGGTCAATGTTTTTGTTTTTGTGTAATACTACGATGTTTTGATTACTACAGCTTGGTAGTATATGGTAGAACCTCACAGTTGACCACCTCCCTTATTGATCACCTCCTTAAGTTGGCCTAATTTTCATAGACTGGACATGCACCACATGTACATATCAGGACGGTAGTTCCTTAAGTTGACTGCCTCCATGTGGTGACCAGTGTGTTATAGTCCCTTGGGTGGTCAACTTACAGAGGCTCAACTATATTTTGATGTAATTTAATCTGATGCCTCAAGCTTTGTTCTGTTTGCTCAAAATTTCTTTGGATTTTCAGAGTCTTTTGTGACTCTATATGAATATGAGAATTTTTTTTTCTATTACTATGGAAAATACATTAAATTTTAATAGGCATTGCATCAAATCTATAGATCCTGTTGGGTAGTTTGGACATTTTAACAATATTAATCCAAAACGGGTGATATCTTTTCATGTATTTGTATTTTCTTCAATTTCTTTTCATAAATAGTTTTCAGTATACAGATAGTTTGCCTTATTAGTTAAATTTATACTGTAGTTTTCAGTGTACAGATTGCTGTCTTGGTTAAATTTATACTTAAGTATTTTTTTGTTGCCATTGGGAATGTGTTTTTTTTTGTTTATATTGTATTTAAATATTTCATAACTTTCTTGTCCACTTATCTGAAAAATTTAGGACAGGTACACTTTATACATTAATTAAATGACTAGGTTTCAGTTTGATTTATTTGACAAACCTCAGTGATTTCACCAAAGCATTCCCTTAGTACTTCCTCTAACATCATCATAGGAATAAGGCACAAATAGGGAATATTTAATCACAGAGAACACTGTCTCATTGACTAGTCATGTCCTTAAACTTAGTATATATTTGGGTTTGAGAAATATCCTTGGGGATCTTCTCAGTAACATCAAGAGAAAACAAATTACTAAAAACTGAAGACTTGAGAGTGTTTGCTATGCTCATCAAACTCCGTTACCACACTAGCTGTGTCACACTCATTAAAAAGAACCCTTGATGAAGGTTTATAACGTTGCAAGTTTTTAGTTTTCTTTATAAACATCTTTGAGGAATAAAACTATGCACTTTGAAAACAGTAAGATAACTTTTATTGTACCCTCAACGTAAATCAAAGGGATACTTGCTCTGGTTGTTTTTATCAGATATTGTCAGAAAAAAATAATGACTAGGGTTTGGGGAGGAAGACAGATGGAGAACATGCTAAAATCAGAGATACCATAATCAAACAGTAGAAGCCAATTTCAGTTTCTTTAGGAAAAATGGAAGTTTTCAGCAGGCCAATTGGTAGCTTCTAGAATCTCTCTAATGAATGAAGTATTAGACTTTGCCCCCCCCCCCAAAAAAAAGTCATATTGGCATAGTTGAGAAGGCTTTGAAAAGTTGTACGAAGGACATTGTTACTGGCAAAATCATCATAAATATCATGCTTTACTTATTGCACGTCACAGATACTGGTTTTTTTTTCCCTACAAAACAATGGTTTGTGATATCCTTGCTCGAGGCCTCTGTACGACTCTTCTTTCCCATGCATTAATATAAACAGTGCAGAGTTTTGCACTTTTCTTTTTTCTTTTTTTCTTTTTACATATACATGTGTTTATTAGGTTTACACTTCTTGCCTTCATAAAATTAAAAAGGCTTAAAATTTAATAATAATAACAATGTTTAAGATAAGGACTAGAAACAAAAACCTCGTAAAGAATGAATGAAAATAAATACATTCAGAAAAGAAATCAGACGATGACTGCAAGGAAGTATTAAGCAATAATAATAATAGTAATGCAAAGAAAGTAACGTTCACATCGTCAAATAAGGGTCTGTTATAGAATGCTTTGACTCTGTGGTTCAGTATGGAATCATCAATAAACTTCTTATTTTTTTTCCAAAGTCTCAGAAATAGATAACTAATACTTAAAAATAAAAATAAAAGGTAATTTTAAAAAACAGATCATGCCAAATCTTATAGACAATAATAGAAAAAGAAGAAATACTTCAAAATCATTCTACTTCATCTGGATATACCTGATATTAAAATTGGAAAAAATATATTATTATAAAGGGGAAATTATAAACATAATTCACTTAAAAATGAGGATGCAGTATCTGGTATCCTAAACAACATATTAACAAGTTGAAATAAAAATTAATGTTTAAGTAATGTACTTTAGTCAAAATCGAATCCAATCTATGTGAGAATTAGTCACTATTTTCTTCTTTTCCTTACCCTTACCCCTTCCCTCCTTCTCTGTCTGCTCTCCCCTTTCCCCATACCCCACCCTGTCATTAATGGTCATTAATTGTCCTCGTATCAAAGTTGACTACATAGGATTCATACTTCTCATACTTGTACTAGGCTTTTTATTGCAGCCCAATTTACAATTACTAAAATGTGGAAACAGTCTAAATGCCCTTCAACCAGGAATGGATTGGCAAGCTGTGGCATATGTATACCATGGAATGTTATTCAGCCATTAAAAAAAATGGAGATTTTGCAGCATTTGTACTACCCTGGATGGAGGTGGAACACATTCTTCTTGGTGAAGCATCACAGGAATGGAGAAGTGGGAATGTGATTTTTTTCTTGATTTATTCTTTAAGTAGTTCATAATTAGTGTATAGGGATACAACTGATTTTTGATATTGATTTTTATATCCTGCAAGTTTACTGAATCTGTTTATTAGTTCTAAGACTTTTTTGGAAAAGACTTTAGGGCAGTGGTTCTCAAACGTCCTAATGCTGCAGCCCTTTAACACAGTCCTGTGGGTCGCGACCCACTGGTTGAGAACCGCTGCTTTAGGGACTTCTATATATAAGATTATATCAGCAAACAGAGACAATTGTACTTCTTCCTTTCCTATTAGGTGCCTTTTATTTTTTTCCTTACTATGCTGAAAAGAAGAGAATGAGAAGGGATAATCATTCCCAATGCTTCTTTTCAGCATAGTGCTGGAAATTAGGCAAGTTATTAAGCATTGAGAATGAGTATCCAGGGCCGGTGTGGTGGCTCATGCCTGTAATCCTAGCACTCTGGGAGGCTGAGGCAGGTGTATTGCCTGAGTTCACAGGTTAGGGATCAGCCTGAGCCAGAGTGAGATCTTCTCTCTAAAAACAGCCGTGTGTTGTGGCGGGCACCTGTAGTCCCAGCTACTTGGGAGGCTGAGGCAAGAGGATCGCTTAAGCCCAAGAGTTGGAGGTTGCTGTGAGCAATAATGCCATAGCACTTTACTGAGGGCAACAAAGTGAGACAGTCTCAAAAATAAAAAAAAAAGAGAGAGAGAGAGAGCAAACGAGTATCCATGATCTCATTCCTGATCTCAAAGTAAAAATTTCATCTTTTCTTCATTGTGTATGATGTAGCTATGGGCTTGTCCTGTGTGGACTTTAGTATATTGAGATACATTCCTTCTGTAGTTAATCTGTTGAGTGTTTTACCATTAAAGTATGTTGAATTTTGTCAAGTTTTGTTTCTGCATTTGTTAAGAGGACCATATGGTTTTTGTCTGTCATTCTGTTTTGTTGAACCATCCTTGTAAATCCCACTTGACTGTGGTGAATTATTCCTTTAATGCGTGGGCATGGCTTGCTGGTATTTTGTTGAAAATTTGTGCATATATGTTTACCAGGGATATTTGCCTATAATTCTTTTACTATAGGGAAAACCCTCCTCTTTATTCCATTTTTATTCCTATCATACTCAGTATACCTAATGGATCTTTCTCTTGTTTTTATCCTTCTTAAAAAAATATTCTTTGCCATTGCCTTAATTAGACTCATTAAAATCTGAAGCCAGAGCTACTGCAATAACTTTTAAAATTATATCCAACAGAGACTGCTCAATTTTATTCCAACACATCTTTTGCCTTTTAGTCCCTCCATTCACTCTCTTATGTCTGTTTCAAACACCATCTTTAGTGCTTGGCTTGTGTGCCTGGTCTTTTTTCTCAGTCATCCTGCACAAGGTGGCCTGACCTCCTCAATCCAATCTTCAAGAATCAGACCATCTGTCATCATTCAGGGGAATGGAATGGGAATGTTATGAGACTCCTCCTGAAAATTCTAGTAGATTCTTCCCGGCTCACCAGTTCTTTCTCTGCACTCAACACTTAATCTGATATTCAGTTACCTGGTTACTTGATTACTCTCTCTACATAGTACACACTCTTTCAGGAAAAAAAATCAAGAGTTTACTTTGTGTTTACTGCAGCTTTTAGTACGGTGTCCTGTCTGTCACATAGTAGCAATAAAATGAAAGTTTTCTGAATTATTATTTAAATTTTCAAGTATCAAAATACTATTAACTTTCAAAGTGATTAATATTTACTTAGTAAATTTATAATCTGATATAAAATTGTCAGTTGTGCTGTGATTTATTGCACAGAAATTTAATATTAAAATGAAATTTCCTTTTTTCTACTTTTTTTATTAAATCATGACTGTGTACATTAATGCATTAATGGTGTACATTGTGCTGAATTGATAAACAATGTGGAATGCTTACATGGAACTGATTAATGTAACTGTCATTTGTCCTTTTCTCAAAGGCAGGAAAGATTTTTTTTACTTTTATTTAAATTCTTTTATTTTTAATTATTACGAGTACATAATAGTTGTATATCTTATAAGATACGTGTGATGTTTTGAGTAGGCATACAATGTGAATTAATCAAATTGGAGTAATTGGAGTTTCCATCACTTCAGGTATTTAGGTGTATTATTTTTTGTATTAGGAAAATAATTTAAATAGTGTGTTAATCAGAGTTCTCAAAAAGAAACTATAATCCATAGGATATATAAAGATATACAGAAAGAAATTTATTATGAGGGATTGGCTTATGTGATTGTGGAGGCTAAGTACCATGGTCTGCCATCTGTGAACTAGACCCAGGAAAGCTGCTGAGGGCCTGGAACCAGAAACACTGATTTTTATTGTTGTTATTTGTTTGTTTGTTTTCTATAAGCATCCCTAGACAGACCAGGTACATCCTGTTTAAAGCATCTATGTATAGAGCCTTTCTAGAAAATATCATAATTTGCTGGTGGCCTGTCAGCTCTCTTTTTCCCTTCTGAGAGTGTTTCCCTACCCCCATATTAAAAACAAAGGGAATGTAAGCCTGATGCCAATAATTTCCTTTCCATCTACTCTTCACCTTTCTCCTGTTTTCTATAGATATAGGTTTTTATGATGTGATGTTAGGATTTGGGGAAGATGCAACTGGTGGGGGAAAACTTGGTTTCTTTCTGTAATTAGGAAGCAAACAAAATTTGTGAAAACATCTCACTTTTTGGGTCAGTCTTACTTAAGAGTATCATGAAATTTCTAAAGTGCCTCTGGCACTTAACTTGGGCTTTATTTATGTTACCCACAAACATGAGGAGGCAATTTCAGTATGCGGAGTGAGGCATACATAATAGACACTACCTTTTTTTTTTAAACATTAATTTGATTCGGAAATATAGAAAGTAAAATGAGAAACACACTATATAGATTCAGACAACATTTTTACAATACTTAAATAATCAAAGCAGAAGAAAATTGTGGCAGTAACATAAAACTAAAAATATAGGTATTTTTGGAGTGAAACAAAAACCAAATGAATGATTTACTGCATATTTCAGTTTTCAGCTAGGTATGGTGGAATTAGTTAAAGCAGAAAAGTTGTATGTAACAAAAAGGAAAATAGTATAAAATTTTGCCTATTTCTCCTTTCAAATAGAAAAGGAAAAACAAATATAAAACTTTCCAACTATTCTTGAAAGCAAATATTATCTGTAAGCCTTCATGTATCAGTAGGGAATAACATAGAATCTACTTTTAAAACAACAGCCTGTTTCAAAGTCCAACATGATCATTTTGGTTTCTAATTTACATTGAGCATTTTTCATCTTGTGTTAAAACTTTTTGTCAATGTGTAAAATCATATCATAATATTTTTAGCCATAAGAAATTTGTCAATGACTAGAAACTATACTAACATGGAAAGTAATTTTATTTCTGAAAGTCAGCAAAGAGCTCCAGCCATTGATGAAAACAAGAATGATGCCTAATGCTTTTTGAGTAGGTTAATGGACAGAGGAAGACATAGGAATAAGCCATAATGAGAAATTGTTCTATTTCTTCTTAACTTTCTTAAATTCACTTTTACATCTATCATTTGGCTTTGAAAGGCAATAAAGTGTGATGTAAAATCAGTAGATGAACATTGCCCAAAGGCCCTGAAGCAGCTCTCACTTCCCTGGATCAGCCTTCTCCATGAAGCAGAGCAGCGGGGTGACACGGCCCCAGCTAACCTCACAGTCTTTCTGCATTGGAGAAGACCAACACAAATCTGCTGAGACATTGGGATGCTGACCCCCAACTCCAGATGACAATACCCGCTTTCCAATTCACATAGTCTTTCTCAATACAATTCACCTTTGCTTCTCTAATTTTAATGAAATCATGAAAGAAATATATATTCTCCCTGAAAACAAGATTTCTGGTTACACTGACATTTTGTACTCTCTTGCTAAATATATTACTCATCAATTGCTTTATGAGCTTTTAGGAAAGATGTGACAAATCTAAACCATGACCAGAATGACTTCCTTTAAATCACATCCAATCATTGATTTTTCTTTCTCTTCTTTTAAATCTAACTCTAGCAGTGTTTTGAATTAAACACCTAACGAGGTGGATTCACTGGCTAACAATGACATTTTAAAAAGACATGGTACCCTGCACATTCAATCTTCAACATACTTTTTTAAAAATTTATTTATACATTAAACGTTTATGGATTTGCTTACATATATTTGCTATCATATGACTCCATTTTCTATTTTAAACTCATTGTTTAACCAATTTGTTGGCAGACAGATGGAACAAAAGGAGCTCCTGGATTTGGTTTGGGAAACAACTCAGTTGTTTGCATGACATTATGACATTGCAATTTTGTTTGTACTGTGATACCTTAATAAGAGGCACGCACACCCATTTCTTTTGGAGAAAAATTAAAAAGCTGAAGGAACAAAGTAGAAAAAAAGACTTCAATATCTCATCATTTATGAAAAAGAACAGTACCATAATGTGTTAAGGGCCAATTTCTAATTAAGGGACACACATTCCCACTGAGAATGAATCTTCCAGAGAAGCAGATTGATATTTGTAGAAAGATACTTCAATTATCTGTCCTTCCTTGGGAGGAGAACTCTTTTCAAAAAGAACAGAGAAATGCAAGGAAAATTGATTCTCTCTTACAGAGGGATGTGATGGTGTGCATAAGTAAGTCCAAATAGATAAGGGAAAAGTTTAGAGAAGTCTTCACATGCCTCTGAATGTAGAGCCTGAGAGCTGACCAAGCTCAGAGGAACATATCCTTGAGAAAATTGCAATGGAGTTACAGGACATTCTGGCCACCAGCAACTGCAGGGGGTCAGCTGGACAATTTACAGGAAGAGAAACAATGTAAGTAAATTAGGAGCCACCTCTTTAACTTTTGAACAATTTAAAATGCACACTAACCACATTTTTCACAGCCCCATATTATTTAAATTTAGTTTAATATAGATATACATTATATTTGGAAAATGCAGAACCAATAAATAAAAAAATAAATACTCCTGGTAATAATGATTTTACTATATTGATTTAATTCTTTTCAATTTTTTTAACATATTCTGTCTCAAATAGTTATGATCATATACATAGATACAGACACACACACACACACATATATACCCACACATTTTCTATTTATCTTTTACTTAATACTTTCACACAAACTTATTTTCATGTTAGACTATAAAAGATTCTCAACTCTGGGTTTCTCCTATTAAGAGAAAGGCAATCTGAAAAGACCTTAATTGCACATGAATATTTTAAATATGTTGTACATCTTGAGAATATAAATACAATTAAAAGAAGAAAAACACAATAATATTCTGAAGGTGTTGCATTATGTAGATGGAAAAATTGCCTTAAGTCATGAAGCTCTACTGGTATTCCTCCAGACATATAGTTTAGATAATTTCTGTATCTACTTTCACTAACAGTACCCACAGCATACTCTACATCACAGTACTGACAAAAACAAAGTTTCTATTTGACTGAAAATTGGGCAGTGTTAGAGAATAACTGAGTCGGCTCTAACCATGTACCTAATAACTGTTGGCTGTTCTGGTGTTCCTTAAACACAAGTTATGTGAATTTGGGGTTGTTTTAGTATACTATAAAATAGATTAAAGATTCTTCTCCTCCTGGTAATGATTCAGAAGTTGGTGTTCTGATTTTCATTCCAAAGATTGAAATGATTCTCTGCATTTCCCATCTGATAATCTTCCAGCTATGGTTATGAGGCAGTAGAACTATCAATATGAGTGCTGACTGCCGTGTGTTAAGAAAGGGTTTCCCAACACAGGCTACTGCCTGCAGTTCTGACTCAGATTTATGAGTAGGGTCAGGCATGGCTATCTGAGTGTGCCAGTGCGATTAGGAGGGCATTGGGTCTGTCAGCTCAGTGTAAAATGCCCTTGTGCTGCAGAGTGAGGCCTTCATTTTCTAAGTAAATTAACTGTAATAACTATCAAACTACAGCTGGTAAGCAAGCCAGCCATCTGTGAAAAGGGAATCCATCTACAGCAAAAGCCTTGTTAGACAGTCTTCAATATATAGAAAATTAGAACAAAACTGAGCTGTTTTTCAGCTCTTGAAGAGCTAAAGACAACACAAAATATTACCTTATTATTTCATCTTTGCAAAGAAAACTGAACAGTTGGGACCTGAAAGGAGAGGATAGGATGTTCATCTTGAAACTTGCACAAGTACAGGTAGAAGGAAACAAGTGGAGTGAGACGATGGCGTTTATCCGCTAGTGCTGGTGACAGTAGCAGATGCCTGAGGCAAGCAAGTCGTGGTTATTCCAGGATCTGGATCCTGTGCAGTCCGCTGGGCTCTCTTAATTGTTTGTAAACTCTCATGAGAAGGCACATAACTGAATTTGTGAGTTTTCCCCCCAACTTTTCTTTGGGCAAGGACATTTAATGAAATTTTTCAGTCTGCTTCTTCATCTGGAACCTTTTTAAAACAGCATCCGTATTTGAAGCTTTTAACACTAATACAAATGAAAACTGAGGTTCTTATGTCTTTCCAGAACCCTAGTACACTGGAGACCCAAAAAGAATATGTCGTATTTTTTTGATTCTTAAAAAAAATGTCTAATTCCCTTACCAAACATAAGGGATCCCAGCTGAGCTCCTTCAGAGGCAAGCGAATGGACACAGAATCAGAAAAATCTGTGTTTGAACCTCAGCTGAATCACATTCTGTGTGGGCCAAATACTTCATCTCTTTGATTCTGAGTTACGCCATTTTTGTTTTCATTTACAAAGCAGAAGTAATACTGTATGTTTTCTAGAACAAGTCCTCATGTGTCTGAAATGAAATCATATCTGTGGACTCTCTCAGCCTGTGCCTGCCTTATGAAGAATGCTCAGTGATACTATAGTTTGAAAGTCAAAGAAGCTCAAATGTTCCACTACTCAGCTGCCTTTAGTTATTCCCCCCCACCAATCTTGGCAGCATGAGGAGAAATTATGACCATTCAAAGGATACCGGCAGAACGATAGTCATTGGTAAAGCATTTAGAATGCAAATACATAAATGGGAAATACTTAAAACTCAGACTAGAGAGCTAACACAAAAGCCAAGTTACCTATGCCTACAGCCTAGTGGCTTATTAAGGCTAAGATACATTTTTTTTTTTTTTTTGCCTGTCTTACATGATGGGGTACAAATCAATGATTGAAAAATGCCTGGAGGAGTAATAACACTAAATAAATACATAATTATTATTTAGGACTATTTATTTCACTTGAGTAAAAAAAATGTTGACAGCTTCATTATGTCAGGCTTATAGAAAGCTGATAACTTATTCTGTGCTCTTTAATATAATTTGCTGGATTTTGCTCTGCACGGGCTAATGAATGATGAATAATAACATTATTAAATGAAACAGTAAACACACTATTTTCTCTATTAAATTTTATGTACAGGACTCAGGCATATAAAATAGTATAAAGGGAGATTTTGCTTGAGAACAATATGTATGAACAATACCTAGGATGTTGGAGGATCACAAGGTCACAATGTGATACCACATTTGTCAAGGAAAGCTTATTCTTAGGCTTCATTATTAGAAATAAAACATTGTCATGCTATGAAATGCTCCCACTGATGATGTCTGCCCCTGGAATATCATGTTCAGTTCAGGTTATATATTAAGAGACACTGACAAACAGGTTTGGAATTCATTTGAAAAGCTATTAAAGCTTCCGTGACTATTTAGCTAGGAGAAACAACCATTTTATTCAGAATTTCAAGGTCCTGAGGAATGAAGCCTACTTAAGTTCTGTGGTTGCAGACAGCAACACTTTTAACAAAAGAGAAAACATTACAGAAAGTAAATTTCCTGAAAGTAAAATAACTTTCTAATAATAGGGAATTAAATTAAAGTTTCCTAACATATAGGTATCCTGAATTAGAAATATTCCAGCAATGTTCTCCATTGGGTAATATGATGAAATAGATAAATTTCTTAACCCTACTCTTATGATATATGGTTTTTCATTTTCAAATATTTTGATAATACATTTCTCTGTAATTTTCAGGTAGCTGAAGTTAACTGAGCTTGTAATTTTTACAGTCCAAAGTTATGATTTAAATGTGTTCTTAATTTGTGTTAAGTTATAACCCAATATAATTTTTCATAAGTTTTTTTGTGGGGGAATAAATACTTTTTAATTTTTTTTTTTTTTATTGTTGGGGATTCAATTGAGGGTACAATAAGCCAGGTTACACTGATTGCAATTGTTAGGTAAAGTCCCTCTTGCAATCATGTCTTGCCCCCATAAAGTGTGACACACACCAAGGCCCCACCCCCCTCCCTCCATCCCTCTTTCTGCTTCCCTCCCCATAACCATAATTGTCATTAATTGTCCTCATATCAAAATTGAGTACATAGGATTCATGCTTCTCCATTCTTGTGATGCTTTACTAAGAATAATATCTTCCACGTCCATCCAGGTTAATACGAAGGATGTAAAGTCTCCAATTTTTTTAATGGCTGAATAGTATTCCATGGTATACATATACCACAGCTTGTTAATCCATTCCTGGGTTGGTGGGCATTTAGGCTGTTTCCACATTTTGGCGATTGTAAATTGAGCTGCAATAAACAGTCTAGTACAAGTGTCCTTATGATAAAAGGATTTTTTTTCCTTCTGGGTAGATGCCCAGTAATGGGATTGCTCAAAGCACTCAAGCTAGACCTCCCATTTGATCCTGCAATCCCATTACTGGGCATCTACTCAGAAGGAAAAAAATCCTTTTATCGTAATAAATACTTTTTAAAAAAATCAACCAGTTATATATAATTTAAAATGCCTAGGGACTTAGAAAAATAAAAAATAAATAACTGTACACTTTGTTCTTTGCCTTGACTACTTAGAAAGTGTACATAGACACAGGCATCTCCATTCTCTACTCTGTACTCAAATCAAACAAAAACAAATGAACAGAGACACACACACACAAACATACACACACACATACACATACACACACAGACATGCTGAAAGACCAACACAACAAACAAACCGAGAGCAGGGATCCTGCTTTTAAAACAATTCAAATTTTGAAATTTTCAGAGTCATGTAACCCTATGGCATTTCTATCTCAGATACATTTTTTGAGAGATCCACTCCCAGAATATTAAAGAGAATGGTTCATTTTTTATTGAGTGTGAGTGGTTGGGATTTTCAGTTTTTTTAGTTAATAGTAATACTTCAGAAGACAAATAAAAATAACAGTTTTTGCCTCTGTGGGACAGCACTGGGCTGGAGAGAATTGATGAAGAAACATTAGGGTTTTGTTTTGCGATATGCTTTTCTTTTTCATTTTTAAATGATATGAAATTATTACTTGGGTATAAACATTTAAAAGAAATACAAAGTAAATCAAGTGATATCAATTCAGCAAGGGAGAACCATGAGACATATTAGAATCAAGAGGCTGAAGAAAAGCTGTCTAAAGAGTTTGAAGGGAGGTGGGGCACCAGGTAGCACTCCAGTATGGGCTCCTTCGCTTTCATGTGGCTGTGGAATCCACTCCTTGAGGGTGTGTAGATGATGGCAGCGAATGTCACCTTGATTCCAAGTAGTTGCCCGGAAAGCATGGACCCTTTGATCTATTGATTTCTGCCATATTGAACTATTACCTTCTCCTGTAATCCCTCTTACTCTTTGTTCTTCAAATATCCAAGGTATTCAGTACTAATATGAAGCCAGCAGATGACCTAATTCCCACATAAGAGAAAAGCTCAATTCAGTTCAAGTTGAGGGAGGCAGAATGAAGGGACGAGGCGGGAAGGGAAGGGGTTGGTGTGTTCCCACTTAATGGGTACAATGTAGGGGTGTGTGGCACACCTTTTGGGTGAGGGACACAGCTACCTAACAATGCAAATATTGTAACCTCGTTGTTTGTACCCTCACATTAATCTGAAATGTAGAAAAATGGAAAAGAATCAAGATGGACAGGGCAGCCAGTAATGCAACTAAAAAGATGCTTCAGAAATGGCCCAAGAAGTGCCATTACCACCACTGCTCTACAGTGGCTGCTGTTGCTGGAGCTTGGTCCTGCTGCTTCTGGAAATAAGATGTCACTGGTACTTCTATTGAAAGAAATTGTTCATTCTCCCTACTTGTCTGTGTGTCCACTCTGGAATCAAAATTTTGGATGTGAACGAACAGATCCCAGTCATGTGTTCTTGCCCTGAGGGAAGCAAAAAGGAGGACATTATTTTTCTAGTTTTAATGTCACCCACCAAGTTTGATACAGTGGGACATATCACAAACATTGGATAGGGTTTACAGGCTGTGCTGCTAAAAATATTTAAAATAAAATAAATCACACATAACAAATGTTAACAATATACGTTGCCACTTAATAACTTGCAGTAAACCTACATTTTACTTCTCCATTGACTGCCTGGTAACATCTTAATAGCTTTAATCCTTATCACTTTTTTGACATTTCTCTATAAAAAGTCACCAGTCACATAGTCAAATATCTTCTCGTTTCTCACTCTTTTCTACTTCATTATCTTCCACATGAAAATTTATTCTTTTGACTTCTGTGTCATTGCTCTTTGCTATACTTTTGATATTTTCTTCCTAACTTTTATTTCTGAATATAATATCTAAGAATCAAATCTCAGGTTACCTTTTCTACATTTTCATTTATTTATTTTTTGCTCTTTCTTTTTCTCTGACAAGTCATTTATTGCCACAATTTCAACTATCATCAAGTCAGTATTCAGTCAAATCTCAAGTGCACAGCCATCCCCTCCATCTGTCTCTTGAGTTTCACTCTCTGATTGGTAAGCGTGTGATGGATACTTTTACCTAGATTTTGCTCTACTACCTCAAGTTAATCAGATCCACAGTCCTATGCTTTTCCATAAACATTTTTTTCTATGATCTCACTGGGTTAATAGCTTCCTTTTTTTTTTTTTAAGGGATAGAGTCTCACTTTGTTACCCCTGGTAGAGTGCTGTGGCATCACAGCTCACAGCAACCTCCAGCTCTTGGGCTTAGGCAATTCTTGCCCCAGCCTCCCGAGTAGCTGGGACCACAGGCACCGCCACAATGCCCAGCTACTTTTTGTTGCAATTTGGCTGGAGCCGGGTTTGAACCCGTCACCCTCAGTATATGGGGCCAGCGCCCTACTCACTCACCACAACCAGACCTGAAATTTCAGAATTTTTAATTTTTCCTTCTCTTTCTTAGGAACAAGTTTAGAAATCACCCAGAAAGGTCAATTTCACCTCTGCAGCTTCTCCTGCTTCCATCTCCTCTTTTCTGTTGATATTGACACTGACCTGGCTTAGACTCTCATTTCTAATAGTTTGGACAACTGTAATGGCTTCCTAATTTACCTTTCCACCTCTAGCCTTTAGACTTCCTAAGTAATTCTGCTCACTGGTTTGAGAGAAAGTTTTTCAAATATCTCACATCACTCTCAGATTCCATAATCATCTGTAACTTCTACTTGTGTTCTTTCTTGACTTTCAAGACTCCGTATGATATGATGCTAAAAGCTATATCAGCCCCACTGCACACAGAAGCCACGCCAGTAGTTGCCATCCTCGGAGCCTCCACTGATCTTTCCTGCTGCTTTGTCCTGGCTCATGATCCTCTGTCCAGTTGTAGTGCATTTTCTCCCATTTCTTGTAAAAATGAGATCATTTATTAGGACCCAGGACTGGATAAGTCTAACCTCAACTTTTTCCCTTTGTCTAAAATTTACTAACACCTCATTTTGTTTTATTAACAGTTTGCATTGTCTTATAGTTGTTTTGAAAATGTTGTAGATTTGATTCTGTCTTAGTAGATCTCGAATTTATTGAGAGCACACTGGGTTCTGTTCACACAGCTCCAAGTCCCCTCTAGGATCTAGCTCAATAAGGATAATGGCATTGAACTGAATAAACCCAGAAATGTAAACTCAAGATCTTTGCCTCTTCAGATGAATAATAAAAATAACAGAAACTTTATATTAGTTATTTCTCCTAACCTATTATTTCTTTACACTATTACTATTTATTAATGTTAGTTATGCAAATTATTCATCTTTTGAGTCAATCATGGAGGCAATAAACAATAGGTAAAATTCTCATCAAGAAGACTGAAATGTATGATTTGACATTTAGATATATTAGAATATTTTATTAGATATTTATAGATGTATTTATTTGATATAGATATTTTATTAGTACTTATGGTTAATTCACAATTTTGACTTTTGAAATGTCCACAGTTTTCATACTATAGTCACTTGAGAACATAGAAAAATTAGTGATTACCGCAACTATTTTGAGAATTCACACACGTCTTTATTCGGGGACTACTTTTGTTAACTACTTCGTCTGCTATTTTCCTTGTTTGGCTTTACACATAAGAAAAATAAAAATATAATTTAACATATTTTAACTTTAATTTGTTAACATTGGTAGAGTAAATTAATCTGGATTATGCTTTATTTGGTGATATTAAATTGCATGGGATCATACTTGAAGCTGTGTGAAGGACAGGAAGGGCTGCCACAGCCAGCTCCACCGTAGGAGAAGCATTTTAGGGCTTCAGAGCATGGACTGGAGCAGACTGCTAAAGTTCAAAGTGCAGCTCCATCCCTCACTTAGCTGAGTGACTTTGGACTAATTATTTCATCCACATCTCTTCAATTCTCTCCATACGATGGGGATACTAACAACACCTGCCATGTGGGTGCGAGTATGGGTTAGCTGAGCATTTAGTTATCAAAGATGTGCTATCTGCTGCAAATATCTATTGGTGCCTTAAATATTAAATGCATTTATTGTTTTTATTAGCTCAGTGACTTTTATTTCAGCTTTTTATCTGAGTTTGTTTTCCTGCTTTGAAGCTTTATGAGAAACACAAGAATCAATAGGGATTATTTCAACTGAATTTAGAGCTTATCTAAGAGAACTTCAAGGGTTAGGAGACCAAACAAAACAAGAGAAGAGGATTTAAAAGAAGAAATTAGATTTAAAGTTTAAGAGATTAAATGGGTGGATAAAAGTACTCAGCATGTACTTTAGATAAAAGCTGAAAACACAGCAGTGCTGTCCTGCTTCGTCAATGGCTCTCGACATCATTAGCAGTGAATGCTTAATCTTACCATTGTTCTTATTAATAATGCACAATGGACAGGTTTTTTTCCCTCTGAAAAATATATGAAACATGATTTGTGATTTCCTCTCAGAGGTAAAAATAACAAACTGCAATGTGGATGAATGGTGATTATAATAAAAATACATAAAAGAATGAATTAAAGCCCTTTCATTGAAGTAAAATAGAAACAATATTTACCATGGAAATCAATATTGGTGGGAGATAAGAGGAGGTAAATTTCAACTGTCATCTTTTTAGCTTTTCAGCTGAAAAAATATCAAATCTAAGGACTTTCAGGGGAAGACTGTAGAGAAAACTAAAGTGTATCATAAATGAGAACTTGTTATAGTTCAAATACTTTCACTTACTTTTGATCGATATTGTTTACAAAAAAAATTGAAGATTTCAGAAAATTTGACTTTCCTTAGCTAAGAAATTTAAGCTTAGAAGTAATTTTTTAATCCACTTACAACTTTGAGAACTTACATCTAGGGCGGCACCTGTGGCTCAAGCAGTAGGGCGCTGGTCCCATATGCCGGAGGTGGCGAGTTCAAACTCAGCCCTGGCCAAAAACCAAAAAAAAAAAAAAAAAAAAAGAAAAGAGAACTTACATCTATAACCCATACTTGTATCTGTATTTATCTGCTATCGTCAATATCATCATCTGTTTCTGATTATCTAACCTTAGCTTACTTCATGTCATTTTCCAGTCTTTATTTTTCCTTCCCCTTATTTCCATGTCCATTTTTAAATCTTATTATACTGTAATTGTGTTTATAAGCATCCTCGATCATACAGAAAATTAGGTAGAATATCACAAATACAAAGTAATAAATGGGACCCCTGTAGTCATCTCCTTTATTGGTTCCCACTGCTTTGGAGATGATCAACCAGGTTGGGTATGTTGAGTATATTTAATGCTCTTCATGGAATCATAGCAGAGATATTAGTTTCTAGTATTAATAGAAAATCACTGGAAGGTAAATTATTCCTCCTCTTTTTTTCTTTGTAAAAGAGGTTTTTCATTTTCCAAAATTTGATTCCATGACTTCTTAAGACACATTCAAGAATGATTAAATGTTTGGTCTCCTTTCTACTTTATTGATTTTAAAGCCTCTTATATTTGTATTTATCACAAGGTTCTTTGATTTATTTTTTTACTATTCTTGAGGAATGAGAAAGCCCATTACATAATAACTAAAAATTAAGTACTTTTTTCTTTTCCTATGTCAAAGAAAAATTTTATTCTTAATTTCAGTATTTTGAGTTTTTGTTAACTTTCACACATTAAGAAGCTCCAATTAGATCCTTGGATTTTATTTTGATATCATGCTGTAGTGAAAGGTAAAGTGTGCCAAAATCACAATTGTATGGGCAGAGTTGTTACATTAATAATTCTAATTTTTGTCATGTAAGATATCCTTTCGTCTATGACTAAGAGTCATAGATGTTTTAAGTCTTTTTGACCCATCTCCTGTGTTTAGTAATTTTGTATGGTCAGAATAATCTATCGACCTCATTCAGTCCTTTATCTCTACACAGACAAATCCTGGTTTTTACCTTTTATTTTCTCTAATTCTACTTCAATTAGTAATTTCTACAACAATATTCCAAGAAATTAATGTTAGAAAATGATTTAGAATTAAATTCAGAAATTAAATCACTATAGGGGGCAGATATCTGTTATAATTTCATGAACCCAGAGGGAGGCTTTTATCGTCATACCTGTGTGCTCCTACATCTCAAGGACTGTAGAGTGGGCACCCTCACATTCCTATGTTGTGTCAAAATATTGACTAAAAGGTACTGCATGCCTTTGAAAATCGAAATATTTACCTTTTTTCAGTATAATGTATGTTCGTGTGTGAAATTTGTAGATGAGAATGGTATCCATATTTTGAATAACAATGTCTTATAATGAGAATGGGAGCATTGAGAAGGAAATGGATTAAATTAGGATTTTAAGAGCACTAGTGAAAACAAACGTTACCTTGTGAGTGGACTCGCTCTTGATAGCTATCTGTGATGTACTGTGCTCGTGTTATGAGTTGTCTTTTCGGTTGCCCACTTATCAAGAACTGTAAATAAAAGGAAGAGATAAACATTGTGTGTGCCAGAGCCTCATTTTTCTCAATCAAGCTTTACTGTACAGCAGATCAGACATACTCTACTTTGCAGTCAAAAGTACACACCATAGGCTTATTTTTCTATCTCTGTCCGGTGCCCCCTTAATCTTGAAAAGAATGTGAAGAGAAAAAATGGTGGTTGTAAAGTAGTCTAGATTAAGGCAGAAGATATATTTAATTCCAAAATGTCATTAGAAATTAGAAATTATGGGTGAAACCTTAGCTAAAGGTTTTCTCTTTAGTTGCCTGTTGCATTTTAAGAGACAAAACTGCACATCTAGTTAGTAAACCAAGAATAACTCCATAGAATCAGACTGTCTGGAGTACTCTTGCTTTGATTTTGACATAATCACCTATAAAAGCTTTTGTTCATTTTATCCTGGATTTCCAATTTTAGAAGTACTATGATAGGGACTTGTGAATAAGTCTACAAATTATATACATAGCTGGATAATGTACATACATCACAAAATTATTAATTACATATCCTAAAGCTATCTGGCCCTAGAGTTGCTTTGTCTTTGTGATATTGGTGTAAAAGGGAGGTCTGAATCCCACACAGGGCAAAGCAAAATTCTTACATCGCCCAATCAACAAAGAAACAATGCCATCTCCTTCTCTAAGCATAAGAAACTAGTGGAAGGACTTACCTTCAATAACTCTACATAGTAGTTTAAGCCTGTGGTTTTCCAATTGTAACTTCTGAAATAAAATCACCTGAAGAACTGAAAGAAAAAATGCACGTTATCAGACTTCACCCCAGATTTACTAAGTCAGAAATGCAGAGACGAGGTCCAGCCATTTGCACTTTGGCCAGCTGTTCAAGTGATTCTAATGCATAATAAAACTTGAGAGCACTAGTTTGGACACTAATTTGCCTGGCAAATATGGCCTTAAAGCCTTCACTGAGGTCAATCATTACGTTTTTTTCCTTGTATTTCATGATTTTGTTTGTTTTTGTAAATCATCAGTAACATTTTAAAAGAAGTGTTCCTACTTCTGAAGTTCTTGATTTGATGCAATTTTCATTTTAATTTTCTAAGTAATGCACTATAAGAAATTTTAGAAGAAAACCATAAAAGATGTTGTTCTTCTCTTAAAGTTAATATTCATCTTAAGATTAGCAATGTGAATTAGATGTTAATTAAAACCTTTATGAAATTAACAGAATTTTAAGTTTACAATGATTTCAGGTCTATATTTTTCCTCTAAACTTAATGCAATATTGCTCTTAATAGTATGTTAGTTCATTCATTAATTGCTACTACAAAATAGAAAATTTTATTTCTGTAGCTACGTGGCCAAACCAGCAAGCACATTAAAAGATATCAAAGGAATGTGATTGACCATATTAGTGGCTGGTGCTTTGAATGATTAATGCATCCTGCATTGAAAAACAATGCTTGCCTCTGACACACCATATGGAATAAAGTCATATATGATTCATACATATATGAATGATAAGTGTAACATAATGATAAATGAAACATATCATTCTTATGTTTATTTGTACATATACATAATACTTAGTAAATATGTATGTATAGTGACATGAGATGTAATACTAAATAGGAAAGGACTTACTGAGAAGGTTTCTTTGAAGAAAGACCTAAAGGTACAGATAGATGGAAGCATGTGAATGTTTGGGGGAAGATCAGTATGGGCAGAGGGAACAGCCAGGGAAAAGGGCTTGTCAGGAGTGTACATGTCTGGCTCCAAAGTCATCAAAGAAGCCAGTGAGGCTGGAGCAAAGTGAGCAAGGGAGATAGCAGTGAAGGACAAAGAAACCAGACAGGAGGTGTCTGTGCTAGGTTAGGCCCAAGATGATAGCCCTGAGCATGACCGAAGCAGAGAAGTGAACAGAGTAAGGGATGTTTTAAAGGTAAATCTAGTAGGATTAGCTGGCAGATTGATTTGGGCTATCAAAGAAAAATATGCATCAAACAGGATTCTGGGTTTTTGTCCTGATCAATTAGATGTTTGAAGTTGCTCTTACTGAAATACAAGCATTCTCCTAACATTCTGTAACAAATAAATTTGGGGGGAACCCTAGAAGCTCAGTTGGAGACATTTGTTGGATTAGAGATGCCTATTAGATCTGCAAGCAGATATTTTTGTAGATATATAATTAGGACTGTTGATCTAGGGTTCAAAGTAGAAGTAGCAAATATAGACATAAATTTAAAAATAATTTACAGATATTTTAAAATACAAGTTTAGCAGGGATTACCTTGGGCAGTGATTTTCAACCTGTGTGCCACAGCACATCCGTGTGCCCTGAGAAGATCTTGGGTGTGCTACACATATTTTTAAGATCATTAATTAAATTATTTTCGAAAGAAGTTCAAAGCACAGTAAGTATATTCTTTTCTTTTTACTCTTTTTTTTTCTTGATCAACATGACTTAAATGTGCTGTGAAATTTTAACTATAGGTTCAAGTGTGCAGTGAGATAAAAAAGGTTGAGAAACACCCACCTATCGAGTATGAAGAGAAGGAAAAGGCCTGTGATCGTGGATACTCCAAAGTTTAGATGTCAGGGAGATGTGGAGGAACCAGCAAAGGAGACGGAGGTGTGGCCCCTGACAACAGGCGAATCAAATATTGCTGATTAAGAAATAAAAGGACTGAAAAATTGACCATTAGATTTAGCAACATA
Organism: Nycticebus coucang; assembly: GCF_027406575.1. Taxonomy (NCBI): domain Eukaryota; kingdom Metazoa; phylum Chordata; class Mammalia; order Primates; family Lorisidae; genus Nycticebus; species Nycticebus coucang. Next base: position 97,976,384 of record NC_069784.1, on the reverse strand, counting down.
ATGTCTGGTGACATTTTGAAAGGGCCTAATTGGGGAGAGTTTAAGGTAGGGTGGTAGGAGGAAGCAAATACTGATAAACATTTCAAAGAATGTTACTATAAAAGTGAGCAAATAGTAAGGGCTGTAGCAGGAGGGAGAAGTAGGGTTAAGCATTTTTTTTTTTTAAGATGGCAAAAGTGTGGATAAAAGAATGTGTTTAAAAGGAAATAATTAGGTTTATGGTAAAAAGGGGAAAATTGCCAAAGTAACGTGATGTTTATTTGTAAAAAGGGACACAGTTGAGCACAGAAGTAGGGAGACTGGCTTTAGGTGTTTGAAGTTTGAGAAGAGAAGACAGGAAATAGTAGATTGGTTACTGCACTAGGGCCCACCTGAAGTTTCTGGCAATAAATTTAAAAGGTAACCAGCCAGCACTGTGTGTGTTTTTCCCTCCAGTCACTTTGGCTGTATGGGGCAAAGCAGGGAGAGCGCAGTTAGCAAACTGGATTTAGCAGAGCTGAGAATTTTCTTGACATAATGAAAACCTTTAGAATATACGCAGGGGACTTTAATGAAGAAACATGGAATCTAATCAGAATAATGAGTGAAATGGGGAAATGGGAATGATGGAAGTTTATATTATGGGTTTATTATAGTTCATAGAGAGGGACTGGGAAGCATAAGAATTACGGACAGAAAATGGAATATTTGACTACGAAATAAAGGCAGTGGTACAGATCTTGTTGATTGATCTAGACTGAGTGTACCCTGAGAGTAGGGCTGACTGTATTTTGCATTTGCTTACTTTCTTGATGTTGTTTATTTGTGTTACAAATTGTAACACTGTGCTCCAAATAGATTATACTTTAAAAAGTTATTATTATATTTTTAACCAAGAAGATACATGGTAAATACTAATTCCAAGTAATAGAGAGCAGATTGAAACATTTGCTTCTGTCCTAAAGCTATTTGGAGAATTAACCCCAAAACTAATTTGCAAATAATCTCGTACTTCTATTGTTTTGCCAGCTGTTTGTTCTCAGAAAGTAAATGAAATGCCAAAAATGTTTACCTAATGAAACCTGGATTACTTAATTCAACTTCCCAAGAGTTAAATACTATTACTTCTAAGTGTGACTATTAAGTTCTTTTTTGGAACCATGCCTAAGGCTGGGTCCTGTCTTTATAGACATGCATTACTGTTTCACATCAAATTTAGTTATAAATATATTTTTAGAAATTATATTTAAGTTCTCATCTTTTGAAGTTTTGCCATTCACCATTCCATCACACCAAAATTAAAACCAGTAATAAAAAAATGGTTTTCACGCAACTGTAATTAAGTAGAACTTTAAAAATATTTTATAGTTTCACTTAATAGTTACTCATTAAGATTGCATAATTTTAATTTTCCAGATTGGCAAACAAAACTAGTGAGATTAATATAATTGCATACAAGCCAGAGTTAGAGATGATATTAGGTTCTCCTGAGCTGTGATTTTGTAATATGATATTCACACTGTGATCCACCCACTGATTTCCTCAAAGAGACATTTTTGAATGGATTCAGGATTTAGAAGCATTTGGATAAACTTGAAATTAAATTGCATACCCATATTTTCTTCAACCCAGTAAAATAAGATGATCTTGGAACTCAAACTTAATTCAGATAAGACAATTAGTCAACTAGTTATGTAGTTAGCACCCTAGGTGATAAAATTTTACTAAGTCAAGGATGTCAAACATGAAAATCAAGAGCTATACTCTACCAACTTGTCTGTAGCAGAGAGGATTTATCTGTCTCATTACTGTTTTCTGGTGAACGTAACCTCAGCCTCAGATTCTGTCTTAAGAAGACATTCTAGATAGACGATATTAGTAGATACTGGCATACAAGGAAAACCATTTCCATTTAGGCTCTGAGAATTACATATTTGAAAGAATTAAGGTAGTATCTCCATATGTTCTCTAATAGTATGGCTACTAAAAAATCTTGGCTGAATATACATAGATCTTTGTCTAAATTAAAAAGTATTGCCACTTAAGGTTGCGGTGAGCTGTGTGATGCCATGGCACTCTACAGAGGGTGATAAAGTGAGACTCTGTCTCTACAAAAAAAAAAAAAAAAAGTATTGCCACTTAATAGGCATAAGCTATTAGAAATATATAGAATATAGTATTAATAAAATAGAGCATCTTTTTAAGGAGATCTACAGTTGTTTAAAGGATGATGGGCATGTAGGGGTTTGCACAAACTTTACTCAATTGCATCACAATTACAAATTCTGATCTTTTCTATGAAGAGGTATAGGAGGTTACAAGAACAGAATAGGGGTACTTAATTCAAGTGGGTGGAGTCAAAGTTTCAATGGGAGAAGTGATGCCAAAACGGAACTATAGGTGGGATGAATGGTGTTAACCATGGCAGGACAACAGTGTTTGTGTGCTTATGTGTGTGAAGTTGGGGTTCATGGGTATAAGGGAGGAGAGTATTCTTTCTTGGAGGCTCAAAAAGGAACATACAATTTTAGGAACAGAAGAAAGGCCAGTGTGGAGAAACTCTAAGTAAAGCATTCTTGTGCAAGAATGTTAATGGTCTACTTAGGAAGCAAACTATAATAGGATTTTGAATCATTGTTGGAGTATAGAAACTGCTACACCACTTGACCTTTATGTTGTTTAAGTAATATAAGTAGAAGGTAGACTGTAGTCCTTTGAATGGTGTGAGGTAAGCAAGCAGACAGCTTAGACAAACAACTCTTTTGAAAACATTGTGCAAATGACTTAGAAATCTACACTACAAGTCACAAGAAGATTTTTAGTTAAATTTAACTAACAAGGAGAATTATGAAAGGATTTAATGAACTCCAAAGGCTGAGACTCATACCAGAAATAGATTGAAATCAGGGACTGGAACTTTGAATGAATCCTACAAATATTTTCTTCCCTGTATCTCTATATCTCACCTTGAAACTTCCTCTGCCTCTCACTCAACATTCTGTGAGTGAGACCATGCTTCCACCTAGAAAACGTGTTTCATTTTGAATGCAAAGACACATAATTTAAAATTGCCTAATTGCGTATTTTTAATGTTCATATGGAAATAAAAATGTGAAGGTACATTTACTCAAGTTAGTCATATAAATTCAGAAATCAATAGCTTATCAGTAATAACTGTTTGATATTTAAATATAATCAAACGTACAAATATAAGTTAAAACAGCTTCAGGGTTGTTATAGACTGAATTGTTTCACTCCGAAATTTATATGGTGAAGCCTTAACCTCAGAAGTGTGCTTTTAGAAAGGGCTTTCAGGAAGATAAATAGGGTTAAACAAGGTCATAACAGTGGGCACTAAGCAAACTTGCCTACCAAAAGAAAATAGAGATCTTTAACTGCAAGGAGATATGGGAAAATAAAAACATTTAAAAACTAACATTGGAGAGACTAGAATACGTTGAATATTATAGTTCAAAGCCACTAGAACCAGTAAAAAAAATAGAGGATTATGTAGAAGAGAACAAAAAGAACTGGAGACAGTATAATATTGAAGAACATGGACAAGAATGGGATCCAGTGGAATTGTGAAAAGATTGTTCTGGGCTAGAAAAAGAGACATTATCTTCTTTAAAGGAAGAAAGGTAATAAGTGTCTAGATGCTATAGAATCCATACTTTGTTTTCTCAGAGGTTAGAAGACATTTGATAATTTTTTTCATTAACAATGATCATTCCAGGTTATTTTGTTCATATAAACAATATAGACCTTGATACTTTAACTGACAGTAGGAACAGATCTAATTACTATGTAGGGAAAACATATACCTTCTGTTCAAAACAGTTCCTGCAGCCTACCTCCATGTAGTCATATACATGGACAAGAATTCAGGTGGGCACTTAACTGAAATTTATCTTTTACAATAAAACATTAACAGGAATGTCTATATACTGGCTATTTGAAATATTTTCTTTAAAACAATACATATAATACTATTCCTTAGGTTCTTGGTAGGTTGTTTATCCTCCTTCCTTTGTCAAACTTGAGATTAAACAATATGTCAACTTTTAATTCTTAAATTTAGTTTTGAGCTTAATTCCTATAGTTTTCCCATATCAATTATTCCTTTGCGTTTTAATTTTTAATTTTCTATTGCCTTATGCTATTTCTAACCTTATTGTACCTGGGCCATCATCTGTGCTTTTAGGAAGGAGGTAGATTATCAGTAAACTCATAAATTTTAAATAGTAGCCAATGTTTAACATATAAATCTATTTTTTGAACAGTTGTATTACTAACATAAGATATTAGCTTAATAAATATGACCAATAACATTATTGAATAGTAGGGCCACATTAGCAAATTATAAGTGGGGTTTGGTTTAAAATAAGTAATAAGGTATGTTTTGACAATATAATAAATTGCTAACAATATTTTCAAAAGAATTTGTGTCCAGTAAGGTGATCAAAAGTGTTTTTGTGTTTGTACATTAATTTACATTACCTTGAATCTTCCAAAGAGAGGATGTTGAAACTTTGCTTATTTTAGCGACTTTTGTCTTCAACCAGACCAGCAGAGGTGTTTGTAATATTTTTTATAGTATATCCAACAAAAGCTGATTTAGTTGATGGAGCTACAGTTTAGAATGGTCTTCTGATTTAGTGCTAAAAGGTTATTCTGAATTTAAATTAGGATGTATAAGACATAATTTTAGTTTATCCCTGGATTTAATCCTTTTACTGGCTTCCTTTTCCAGCACTTAGCAAAGTGCCAAGCCCTCCCTGCTTCTCTGTCACCTCACATTAGTTCTCTGGTAGATTCATGTTGGTAAATGTGGCCTGTATCTTCCTTTTTGTTCTCTTTTATTAAAAGGATAATAAATGTCAACTTTTGAAAATGGACTACAGAGAAAAGCAAGTGATTTGCTAACTATTGGAGAAAAAATATTTTAATGAGCATATTAAGCTAAAGTTTCTTTGCAATTTTTCTATAAAGGAAGTTTGTAAAAAAAAATCTTGGTTTTAAAAAAATATTGAAAAAGTAAGGCATGAAGTTAAAGTTTGTTTTATAAGAAAAAATTTGTTATTTTATAAGGAAAATAATATAGAGAAAAATCATAATTAAAAATATTCCCATATAGTTTAGTATAAAGTATATGTATTTTTTGGAATGATTGAAGAGTAAATGTAGTTTTGATATAAAAGCTAATCTCAAAAGTGGTAGCAGGCTAGTGCAGTGGCTCATGCCTGTAATATCAGCACTTCAAGAGGAGAGAATCACTTGAGACAAGCCTAGGCAACATATCGAGACTCTATCTCTATGAAACACAAACTAGACAAGAGTGGTGGTGTGTGATTATAGGTCTCTGCTACTTGGAAGACTGAGGTGGGAGGATCACCTGAAGAGTTCAAGGCTATAGTGAACTATGATTGCACCACTACACTCCAGCCCTCTAGCCTGGGCAACAGGGTGAGACCCTTCCCTATTAAAAAAAAAAAAAAGAAATGATAGCAGAATAATTAGAAATTGACCAATTAATTGAATTTATTCTTATCCTCTGATACTAATTATGGCCCACATTACAAAATCTCAAAACTTTAGATGCTGGCGTGGATATGGAGAGAAGGGAACACTTTTACACTGCTGGTGGGACTGCAAGCTAGTACAACCTTTCTGGAAGGAAGTATGGAGAAACCTCAAAGCACTCAAGCTAGACCTCCCATTTGATCCTGCAATCCCATTACTGGGCATCTACCCAGAAGGAAAAAAATCCTTTTATCATAAGGACACTTGTACTAGACTGTTTATTTCAGCTCAATTTACAATCACCAAAATGTGGAAACAGCCTAAATGCCCATCAACACAGGAATGGATTAGCAAGCTGTGGTATATGTACACCATGGAATACTATTCAGCTATTAAAAAAAATGGAGACTTTACATCCTTCGTATTAACCTGGATGGAAGTGGAAGACATTATTCTTAGTAAAGCATCACAAGAATGGCGAAGCATGAATCCTATGTACTCAATTTTGATATGAGGACAATTAATGACAATTAAGGTCATGGGAGGGGGGAAGGAAAAGCAGAGAAAAGGAAGAAGGGGGAGGGGTGGGGCCTTGGTGTGTGTAACAACTTCTGGGGGCAAGCCATGATTGCAAGAGGGACTTTACCTAACAAATGCAATCAGCGTAACCTGGCTTATTATACCCTCAATGAATGCCCAACAATAAAAAAAAAAAAAAAAGTTTCAGTCACTAGATAAATAATTACAGTAATCGATTTTAAAGTTTAATGACAGATAATATTTTTAAAAATATTTTAAAATTTCACATTAATATAAGGGAACACATTTTTAAGTTACATTGTTCTCACTTCCAAGGTAAAGTTCAAGTTGTGAGAGAGACCTCCCCCAGGGGCGTGCTGAATACCCTTGTGTTGTGCGCATTAGGTGAGATCCCACCAAATGCCTTCCCTCCTGCCAATCTCTCTTCCCCTCCTCCTCTCCCTCTCCCTTGCTAGCCTCTATTTGTGTTTTATCATTCATATAAGTATGTAAATGTCTATATATTGGTTTCATATTAGTATTGATTAGTATTGAGTAGATTTTTTTTTTTCGTTCTTGAGATACTTTGCTAAAATGAATGTGTCATAACTCCATCCAGGTAAACATGAAAGAGATAAACTCTCCATTTTTTTAATGGCTGAATAGTATTCCACGGTATATGTATACCACAATTTTTTTTTTTTTTTTGTAGAGAAAGAGTCTCACTTTATCACCCTTGGTAGAGTGCCATGGCATCACACAGCTCACAGCAACCTCCAACTCCTGGGCTTCAGCAATTCTCTTGCCTCAGCCTCCCGAGTAGCTGGGACTACAGGCACCCGCCACAACGCCCAGCTATTTTTTGGTTTGCAGTTCAGCCGGGGCCGGGTTTGAACCCGCCACCCTCGGTATATGGTGCCGGCACCTTACTGACTGAGCCACAGGCGCCGCCCAGTATACCACAATTTGTTAATCTACTCATGGGTTGATGGGCATTTGAGTTGTTTCCATGACTTGGCAATTATGAATTAAGCTGCAGTAAACATTCTGGTGCAAATGTCTTTGTGGTAATATGATTTTTGTTCTTCTGGGTAGATACCTAGCAATAGAATTGTGGGATCAAATGGAAGGTCAACTGTTAGTTATTTGAGAATTCTGGATACTTCATTCCAAAAGGTTGTGTTAATTTGGAATCCCACCACCACTGCAGAAGTGTTTCCTTCTCTCCACATCCACACCAGCATCTGCAGATTTGTGGTGTGGGCTAATCTTACTGGAGTCAAGTGATGTCTCAAAGTGGTTTTGATTTGCATTTCTCCGATGATTAAAGATGATGAGCATTTTTTCATGTGATTGTTGGCCATTCATCTGTCATCTTCAGAGAAGTTTCTGTTCAAGTTTCTTACCCACATAGAAATGGGCTTGTTTGCTTTTTTCTTATTGATTAATTTGAGTTCTCTGTAGATTCTAGTTATCAGATCCTTATCAGATTTATAACATGCAAAAATCTTCTCCCATTCTGAAGGATGTCTGTTTGCTTTGGCTATAGTACCCTTAGAAGCTTTTTATCTTGATCAAATCCCAGTAATTTATTTTGGGTATTGTTGCAATTGCCAGGGGTGTCTTTCTCATAAAATATTTCCACTGCAAAATAATATTTTTTATTTCTTGTGCATTTCAATATTCATGAAGCTTTGATTTTTTATATGTAAAGTGGACACAGAATTTTGTTTTTATGGATTTTGATCAACATTCAGAATAAGTGGTTTCCTATTTTTCAGTGAATAAATGACAATGCACATTTATATTATGAATTAATTTTAAATGCTTTTTAAAAACTATGTAAACATTGGTTTCCCTGGAGAGATAAGTTTTTACTTGAAAGTGTTATCAAGTAGTAGTTGATGAATCGGTTACTTTTGAAGATAAGACTCTCTACATCATTTATGACCTTAAACTGTCCCTCCAATTTTGGATGTACCACAAATATGTATCTACTGATAGATAATAACACAGAATCATTATTTCCACTAGAAAACATCGTTGTAAAGAGTGTGCATTGAATGCTTGCTTCCCTGTGCAGGCACTTTGCTTGCACCACCTCATCTCATACCTACTCCACCTGTAGGTTGCTTTTGCAGATGGGGAAACTAGGAATTGAAGAGGTTAAGTGCTATTCTTAAGGTTCCCTGAGGAAGAGAAAGTGAAACTTGCAATGAAATTTAGGTTTATCTAATTCTTCAGAGCATAATCTTTTCTTTACTTATGCTACCTCTTTCTTCAAATATAAAAGAAAAGATTATTTTCATATTGATCTCACTAGGATGGCCTTGATGGCAGGTAAGAAAAAATTTTGTAACTTTTTTCTTCTCTTTTCTTTCTTCCTTTTAATGATTTTTCTTTAGTTGTCTAGGAGCACAACTGATTGTCTAGAGGCACAACTTACTCAAGAAACAGAAGGCCCATATGCTACATATAGGCCTATATGCTAAATAGTTATGTGACCCCCTGCCAGATGCCAGAGGTCCAGAACTGTACAAAGCGAACCTCCAGTTACTTTCAACTCATTAACATATCACTGCGATAAGAAAACCACTGGCCCTAGAGAGAATCACTGCCATTTTTTGTCAATGTGATGTCTGGAAAAGCTTGTATTGCACTGTGTCTGTGTGTCTGAACCTCCTCCTGTGCAGGCTTCCACACCTGCCCCATACCTAACTCTAAACCCTCGGATCTCTCTTTGCTCAAGGAGAGGGTGCCTTTGGAGAAAAAGCTCTTCCTTCTCCATTCTTTCTCCAAAGAATACAAAACCTGAACACTTTACTGATTATATCTTCTGTCTTTGTGGCTGATAAAAAGCAGAGAAACAACACAATTTTTGGTAACATTGAGATTTGTGAAAGACACATCAATTAGATTCCTTTATGATGCCTCAAAATCACAAGTATGAACACATTTTAAAAGCTTTCATGTGAACTACTCTTCCACTGAGAATCACTGATAACTTTGTACATTATAGCACCAAAAAGTAATCATCTTTTCCATTTTGATTTCACTTTTCTCTCTGAATTGAGAACAACTGCATTGAAGGATAGTTGTGTACCCACTGGAACCTTGAACAAGTTTTGCAAATCACTTTTTGCTACTTACTTTTTTTGTACAGAATATGTAGTAAAATAATAAATACATACGATGTCATGTAAAATTCTAATTTTTATTTATTTCAAAACTCCAATTTAAGACTAAGAAGTAATTAGCCCTCTTTCAATTCTCTTTATTGCTCTCATAAATACTAGTAGTTGGCTAGTATTGAATGATTTCTTTGGTGAAAGAGGGTGATTTTTCACATGCAGACATTGAAGGTGTGAGTTACAACTGTAACATAGTAGCATTTGGCTTAGGTCACAGAAGGTTAAGACGTGGCAACTTGTGCAACAGACAAACTGAAAATTATTTTATATCATAGACTTTTGGGTCACTTACAAGTATTCAAAAGAGTAAATTTTAAAGCCCTGGCACTCAAGGGTCTACACTCGGGTGAAACAAATGACCACACAGATGACGCTATGTACCCCATGTTTATTTGAGTTTAAACATTTTACAAATATTTACAAGTAACTGTTTATGTGACTGAATTGGTGAAGTCTCTTGGAATCTAAGAAACAATAAGGATACAATTTTAAGATTGATATAATTTCTGTTAACTATAGAATGTTTTCTGAAGAAAGTAGTAGCATTCAGATCTGATTGGTTCAATGACTGTACTCTGAACTTCCTATACTAAATTTGTGGTTTCTTTCAGATTTAAAAATTAAACACACATATGCACACACACACAGAGGACCCACTAAACAGCTGGCTTATTTACATCTTTATAGATTCATAAGTAAGCTGTAGTTAATTAAAAAAAATAAGAATGAATGCTAGCTAATTTATCAAAGAAATGAATGTAGTTTTGTAAATGTAAATATTTATATATATTTATGCATATTTATACATATAGTCTATATATCCCTCGAAAATTTTCACTTTTGCTGCAGTATGAGAGTGCAGCATAATATGTCATTTTTTGAGAGAATATTCATTAAAAAGGGCAATCTCTCCAGTTGCATGTAATTGTCATGGCTTTAGACTCCAACAGAGTACACTAAAAAGTGTGAAAAAGACTTTATTTAAGAAAATAAAACCATATAATCACATTCACTGTTCCTGATTTATCACCATGATTTCTGACTCGGAGTATCCCTCCCTCACCGTCCTGTTTTATGCCTTGTGATTCAGAGTGCCCTTTTATAGCATGTGGCCGTACTTCAGGAAGGAGAAGACCCAGATTCCTATCATTGCCATAAATCAAGGAGCCCACAGCTGTGACAGTACTGGCAAGGTTACCCAACCCTGAGTCTCTGAGATTTTCTTTTATTACTGAAGATAGATGCCGTTACAGTTCTGTTCTGGAAGATGCAGGTATAACAGTGGCACGTAGATCATTTTCTTAAGTGAAGGTAAAAAATAATTCTGCCTGTTCAGGCCGTTTTCACTTTAGTCTTAGATATAATCATTTCCTTCATTCATCTCTCGTTTTTGTTTCACTTAACTCACATAACTCACCACATCAGAAATTCTATCTTTCTTTTATAGAAACCTAGCCTGTTGGCCTCACCCAGCCTGCCTTGCCCTAAGCAAGCTATAATCATTTTTCTTACAAGGAGACTGTTAATAACTTAGGACTCTTTTCTCTGGACACTGATTTTAATAAAGAACACACATACAGACATTCTATTGGTGACGTGTCGGGCAGCCTGACAGGCTACTGAGGGAATGGTTTTGGCCATGCACTTCTTACCGCCCCCACACCACACAGGATCAGAGATCCCGCGAATCTTTACACCCTTTAAGCCTGACTTGCTACGGTCTATTTCTCAAGAATGTTAGAACACACGTATTCCTTCTACTTTTCTCACTCTGCGGGATCATATACATTTCCTTTATAACTACCCTTGCTTCTTTGCGTTTTTCTAAGTTCACGTAAGACAGGTAATGTGGGTAACGTGATGTAACAAGGTTCGAGAGGGACATATCTCACACATGAGCACGAAAACTCAGTCATCACACTTACGAACTACAAAAGGATCTCCTCACTTCTTTTTGATAACATTGAACATATTTTTTGACATTGATTTCAATTTATTAATTTTCTCAAAATATTAGACATTGTCACTGCTGTATGTAACTTCTCTCTTGGTTTTTCTATGGGAAGAGTGTGTGATATACCTGTGTTGATACTTGAATACTCCGGCAAAGATATCAGCACTTTATATTTAGGAAAGGTGGCTTGTGTTGGCAAAAACCCCAGATAAATAAGGCAGTTACATAAAACAATGAAGCTAATATTTAAGAACAATTAAGTAAAAAAAAAAAATTATATAAAATAAATGATATTTCTAGAAGATCAGTTAGCAGTATATTTTTAATAAAAATAGAATATATTCATGAATTATAAGGAATTTCACCTCACTGAAAGAAAACAATGAAACTAAACATAGAATATATGAAATATTATAAATAACTATTCATTACATGTGCATTTTATGCCAGACACAATAGTAAGGAACCCAAATGACTAATTTAGTGAAATTCTGCCAGTGACCCTATAAGGCGATATTGTTATCTCCCTTCACAGATAATGAAACTGAGGTTAAGGATGTTTGGTAATATTCATAAAAACGATATTACCCAGCTGGGAGGAAGAACTAGTATTAAAGCGTGAGAGGCCACTTGACTTGCAGTGTCTACTTACTTATGCACTAAGTCATTCCTCTATACAAATTCTTTAGAAAGCATGTAAATTCAAGACCAGAGGCAACGTGAGTCTCTAACTCAGTCTGTTTCAACCTTTTTTTAGCTCACAGCATACTTGAACCTGTAGTTAAACTTACATGGCACACTTAAACTATTACAAAAAAAGAGTAAAAAAAAAGAATATACTTACTGTGCTTTAAAATTCTTTTGAAAATAATTTAAATAATGATCTTTAAAAATGTTTGCAGCACATCTAAAATCCTCTCACAGCACACCAGTGTGCTCTGCATACTTGTTGAAAATTACTAGTCTAATGGATTAAAAGTCTTGCTAAGGCAAGTGAACACTGAAAGTCACAGTTCACTTTTTTCTTCTCCAATAATTCAGAGTGTGCCTCATACATGGTAGAAAATGTGTAAATCCAGCCACTATTGACAGAGCACTAGCAACATCCAAAGCCCAATGATCTTGCTTTGGCTGCCAATATTCAGGTCTGCTAATCTTTCTGAAACAGTACTGCTCAGTGTTGTAGGTAATTTTAGTATTTGATTTATGTACAGTTCTTATCCACAACATTCAAAGTTATTTGCAGTTTCAGAAGAAAATGAATATAATGCCTAAATCTACATCCTAGCAATGAGACAGGATGATCATTGTTTCCTGGTCATTCAGGGCTTCTCTGCACTTCCCCAGATTCTGATCTGCAACCTCTGTCCCTGCAGGAAGGTCAATAACACACACACACACACACACACACACACACACACACACACACACACACACACTACTGCAGCACTTGTCTTCCCAGCGATGTGATCCTCATTAATTTAGTACGGGAATACTAGGAAAACTGCTTACTTTGCAATGATAGAGGGAAATTTCTGAAATGTTATTGAGGTTTCAGAGGAATAGATTCTATGAAACCAGAAAATAAAAACATGGTGGGAGAGTGGGAAAGACTAACATCGAAATAAATGTGAATGAGCACATTATGCTGGGTGACTCCTGTAATCTTAGCATTTTGGGAGGCTGAGGCAGATGGATCACTTGAGCTCAGGAGTTTGAGACCAGCCTGAGCAAGAGTGAGAACACATCTCTATGAAAAAAATAGAGGGGCATAGTATCCAGCGCCTGTGGTCCTGGCTACAAGGGAGGCTGACACAAAAGGATTGCTTGAGCCCAAGAGTTTAAAGTTGCTGTGAGATACGATGCCATGACATTCTATCCAGGGTGACAGAGTAAGACTCTGTCTCAAAAATAAAATAAAATAACAAAATAATAAATAAATAAATAAGTGAATGAAGCAAGAGAACAGTCACGCCAGAGTAACATAGCCTGAGGAAAGCAACTTTGGATATTTGGAACTATGATTCTTATGCCTTTATCATTCCAGGTTTTTGAACTTAGATTGTACAAATTGTCAATTATAGTCTGGCATATTATATTGCTACTGCAAAGGGTAGGGAGATTAGTAAAGTATAGAAAACAACATTCTGGAACAGTACACATGACAAGATCTCATTTTTGTAAAAGGACACGTGTATATATTTTATATTAGAGCATGAGGAAAGAACTAGTAGTGAGAAGAATTGGAAACAGATGAAGATAGTGAGTGGTGTCATATTTTGGTATGCGTGTGTTTTATAAATGGTGGATTCATGTATTTCTTGTATCATTAAGGGAGAAGACAACAATGAATTTGTACACAAAAGCCCATCTGATTTAGAATATTTTTCCTTAAATTTGTTAATGCCACCCTCCATTAATCACAGTGTTAAGATCAAAACAACAACAGAAATTTATTAAGAGGGTTATAACACAGCCTATTGTTAGAGTTTTTTTGTTCTTGTGTCTTGTCTGTTTTCTTTTCTTCTTTGTTCTTCTTTTCTTTCTTCTTCCTCTCCTTCCTCACCTCACTTTGTTTCCATTAAAGGTCTATTGCTCCAGTAAATTCCCAGCAAAAGCAAAAAAGAAAAAAAAAAATCATTGGATGGTAATTGAGCCTCAGAAGACTCATTCTGTTATCTTTCATCTCATTGAAGAGAGGAATAAGGTAGTTTACACATTTAAACATTCTATCAATTCATTCCAGTCTTTCACAGAGAGTAGACAGAATGCTGGAAGAGTCACTAAAAGACCTTTTTATTCTGTATTTATTTTTATTGTTGGGGATTCATTTAGAGTACAAAGAACCAGGTTACATTGATTGCATTTGTTCGGTAGAGTCCCTCTTATAATTGTATCCTGCCCCCCAAAGGTGTGTCACACACCGTGACCCCTAACCCTCCCTTCCCTCTGTCTACTCTCCCTTTCCCCCACCTGCTACCATACTCAGTCGTTAATTGTCCTCATATTAGAATTGAGTACTTGGGATTCTTGCTCCCACATTCTTATGATGCTTTACTAAGAATAATGTGTGCTACTTCCATCCATGTTAGTACAAAAGATGCAAAGTCTCCATCTTTTTAATGGCTGAATGGTATTCCATGGTATACATATACCACAGAGTGCTAATCCATTCCTGAGTTGGTGGGCATTTAGGCTGTTTCCACATTTTGATGATTGTAAATTGAGCTACAATAAACAGTCTAGTGCAAGTGTCCTCATGGCAAAAGGATTTTTTTCTTCTGGGTAGATACCCAGTAATGGGATTGCAGGATCAAATGGGAGGTCTAATTTGAGTTCTTTGAGGATTCTCCATATGTCTTTCCAAAAAGGTTATATTAGTTTGCAGTCCCACGAGCAGTGTAAAAGTGTTCCTTTCTCTCCATATCCACGCAAACATCTGCAGTTTTGAGATTTTGTGATGTAGGGCATTCTCACTGGGGTTAGATGATATCTCAGGGTGGTTTTGATTTGCATTTCTCCGATGATTAGGGACAATGAGCATATTTTCATGTTTGTTAGCCATTTGTCTTCTTTAGAGAAAGTTCTAGTCATCTCTCTTGCCCATTGACATAAGGGATTGTTGGCTTTTTTTCATGTTCATTAATTTGAGTTCTCTGTAGATCCTAGTTATCAAGCTTTTGTTCAATTCAAAATATGCAAATATCCTTTCCCAGTGTGTAGGTTGTCTCTTGGCTTTGATTGTTGCCTCCTTAGCTGTACAGAAGCTTTTCAGTTTAATTAAGTCCCATTATTTATTTTTGTTGTTACAATTGCCATGAAGTCTTCTTCATAAAGTCTTTCCCCAGGCCAATATCTTCAAGTGTTTTTCCCATGCTTTCTTTGAGGATTTTTATCATTTCATGCCTTAAATTTAGGCCTTTATCCATCTTGAATCAATTTTTGTGGGTGGAGAAATGTGTGGGTCCAGTTTCAGTCTTTTACATGTGGATATCCAGTTCTCCCAGCACCATTTATTGAAGAGGGATTCTTCCCCCTCCCCCATGTATTATTTTAATTTTACTGAATGGAGTAAAACTGAAAGCTTTTTCACTTAGAACTGGAACCAGACAAGGTTGTCCTCTATTGCCACTACTATTCAACATCTGGCTGGAAGTTCTAGCCAATTCAGTCAGGCAAGTGAAGAAAATAAAGGGCATCCAAACCAGAGCAGAGGAGGTCAAACTCTCTCTGTTTGCTGATGATACAATCTTATACATCGAGAACCCCAAAGACTCAACCACAAGACTCCTGGAAGTGATCAAAAAATACAGTAATATCTCAGGATATAAAATCAATGTCCACAAGTCAGTAGCCTTTGTATACGCCAATAACAGCCAAGAGGAGAAACTAATTAAGGACACAATCCTCTTCACAGTAGCTTCAAAGAAAGTGAAACACCTAGAAATATACCTAACAAAAGAGGTGAAGGAGCTCTGGAAAGAAAATTATGAAACTCTGAGAAAAGAAATAGTAGAAGATATTAACAGATAGAGGAACATATGCTCATGGCTGGGAAGAATAAACATTGTTAAAATATCTATACTTCCCAAAGCAATCTACAGATTTAATGCCAATCCCTATTAAAATGCCAACATCATACTTTCAAGACTTGGAAAAAATAGTTCTTCATTTTGTACACAACCAGAAAAAACCCTGTTTAGGTAAGGTAATTCTTAGTAATAAAAACAAAGCAGGGGGCATCAGCTTACCAGACTTTAGGCTGTACTACAAGGCCATAGTAATCAAAACAGCATGATATTGGCACAAAAATGAGACATAGATACCTGGAACCGATTAGAAAACCAGGAGACAAAACTAATGTCTTACAGCCACCTAATCTTTGATAAACCAAAAAATATGTTTTTATTCTTTTCCCTTTGAACAGTTTTGTAGCACTTCACATCATGTTTCTGTAGTTGCCTTTTATAACAGGGTCACTTTGATCCAAAGGCAAATGTTTTCTATGCAGCTGTTTATTTATTTAGTAGATGTATTTGTAGTTACTATATGCAGACTATATATTCAGCTTATAATATGTCTTCACTCATCATTTCAACTAACTTGAATGGTTGGTATTAAAGTAAGACTTTAATGTATAAAATAAGTCAGAGCCAGGAATCAAACCCAGGTTGGTTTGTCTCCACTGCCTGCTTTTCTCTACTATAAAATCCTGATTCCTTATGTTCAGAAAAACTATTTTAGCACTTTCTTCATGACCCACTGATATCTCTTAATTCTACCATTTTCCACAATGAAAAGATTTTTGTTTTGATGTTGCTGTAATATGCCATGTTGCTTACTTGCCCCTATTTCAAAAATAAGTTAATAAACCTGATGGTGATTAAGTATAACCCAAGAGAACAGTAGAAGCAGTCAAGGATGGAGGGGTGGAGTAGGCTTGGTTTTGTTTTTGTACAGAGAGAGCAACTTAGATTAAATGTGATATAGTTTCCATCAGAATGAAAATAGCCTGTGCATTCTGGTGTGTGGTAATAGAATGGTGAGAGACCTGTCAGCTTTTTTAAGTGAAACAGTCACAGTAAGGCAGCAGTGCATAGAAGCCTTAGACAGTTCAGGGAAGATAAACAAAAAGAGCCACATACCATCTTGAAAATGTGAATGGAAAGAAAAATACAGTACAGGCTCAATGTCTCTTTTCTACTTACAAACATTCTGTTCAGAAAAGGTATTGAAGTCTTTGTCACCCACCATTACAGTTATTCAAGTTGGTTTGAGATGCAGTTGTTACAGCTCTTATTGCACACTCTTAGGAACGAGTTGTGAGAAACTAGGCTATCCTATAAACAAAGATACTTTAAAATATTATAATTCTTTGCATGAAAGTCTGTGTTATGTTTGAGAATGAAATAAACACTAAATCATATATATTATTAATTCAGCCAAATAAGCTAAGGTTTTTCCCATAGATGGGGTGGCGAAAGAGAAAACTTTGTCAGTTAATTTTATTTTTTAATCTAATTACCTTTTCAGTACGATGATTTGGAATCTAATATACCCACAAGAATCACTTTCCCAAATTTCACTTGTTCAGGTCTACCTAATTAGAATGTATGTGGCTATATTTTGTGAAAGCTTGTAGTTGATTCTGATATCCACCTGTGATTAAAGACCAGTGTTTTTAATCTAAGAAGGAAAATATTAATTTCCTTACACACCAATATATAAATATTAACACACACACACACATATATACACACATTTAGTCTCTCTCTCTCTCTCTCTCTCTCTGTGGAATATAAATACCATAAAGGGATTTTTTTTACCTGTTCTATTTATTGTTGTATCCCAGTGCCTGGTTCTTAAGAAAACTCTCAGCATATATTTGTCAAATGAACAGAAATTCTCACAGGGGAGTGGAAGGGTGAGCAGAATCAAATTATCCAATTAATACATTATCTGTGATTAGGGAAACAGGCCTTAAGTACTTCCTTAGTACATAGTGTTGAAAGAACACATGCTCTGATGCGACAAGCAAGGAGTGTTGAGATGGCCAAAGGGTAAAGCTGGTCTTGTTAAAGATGGGATTGGAAAGTTGAGATTAATTCTCTATAAGCCCTTCATTTTTTTTTTTTTTTAATTTTTCTAAAGCTAGTCTTATCTATTGCTTTCGAGGTCCTGCTAATTGGAGCTGATCAACATTTTTTCTTTTTCTTTAATTTTGCAAGATGGTTGAGTGTTGGTTCATACTGCAGCTGTACAACTGTGAAAGTTGCCCATATGACTAAGAATTGTTTTTTTTCCATCTTCCCTGTTATGAAATCATATGTGAAAATAAGTTGTCACTAACTATTTTACCTTCTTTGTTTACTAATGCATTTTAAGTACTTATGGGAGTGCTTGGCATATAATAGAGACTCAATAAATATTTTATGTAAGAATTAAAAATATACATATCACAACTTTATGGAGATTTTAATTAGAAGTTTGTTCTTCAATTTTCATTTTTGTGGAACACTGTATAGTCTACTAAGGTCTCAGTGCATTCTTCCAATAACTGGAGCTCAGGAAGACAGTTACAATCCTAGCTATTTTACAAAAGAGGAAAATAAAGCACAGAAAGAGAGAATTTCCCCATTATTTCACAAATTAATATAAATTTAGGATCGGAAAGACTTCACATATTATCTGGTTTAAATCTACACCACTTCCAACAATCTTCTTATTTTTGAATTATTTTGATGCTGAAGGAAGCCTTTCCCCTTACATCACTTCCATCCATCCTCCTTTAACTTCCTCGTTGTTTGCTTTTATGTCTATCTATGAAATCATCATCTATATGACTACCAACATTTAGGGAAAAATAAGTGCTATATACCTTCTGAAAATTCTCTTGTCCTAACTAAATTCTCTGGCTCCTTCAGCCATTCTTCATGAGGCATGGTTTTGAGACTGTTTAATTTACCTCTTCTCTAGCTTCTGTGTGCATTTCTTTTTTTGTTTTTTGTAGAGACAGAGTCTCACTTTATGGCCCTTGGTAGAGTGCCATGGCATCACATAGCTCACAGCAACCTCCAACTCCTGGGCTTAAGTGATTCTCTTACCTCAGCCTCCCAAGTAGCTGGGACTACAGGCGCCCGCCACAACGCCCAGCTATTTTTTGGTTGCAGTACAGCCAGGGCTGGGTTTGAACCCGCCACCCTCGGTATATGGGGCCAGTGCCTTACCAACTGAGCCACAGGTGCTGCCCACTTCTGTGTGCATTTCATTTAGTTTTTTTCAATCTTGGTATGCATGACTTAAGAACAACTTTTACTTAAGAGTCTTAATTTTCACATAATTTGTCTACCTTATTTCATGTACTCTTCGCAATAACTCAGTTATATTGTTTTAGTCTTTACTAAAGACTCTTTACCAAGACTCTTTGGTTGGAGGAACAGAAATCTATCTGAATTAGCTTAAACATACTAAACCCAAAGGGATTTCTTGGCATGGACTCTAAATATGGTGGAGTCATCTATAAAGTGGTAAGTCATCTGAGTTTGGAGCTACATTGTTAGAAGTTCAGATAAGGGAAAAGAAGTGAAACTGGTCTAAGGAGGAGGTGTAATTGGCCTGGCAAAATTTATACATGAAGAGCTGTCATATTTGTTTCATAGATAAATTCTCAAAGTTTTCTGGAGGATTGAAATTGTCTTCCTTGAAACACCTCATCAACTTGATCAAGGACATAATACTTGATTAACCTGTTTACTAGCTGGAAGCTAATCAGTTTACCCTGAAAATACACAAATAAAATTTATTGTTTCTACACATACTGTCTGATTTTCTTCTCTTTTATTTTCTTTTTCTTTTTTCCTTTCTCTTCTCTTCTCTTCTCATCTATTTTTTTGAGACAGAGTTTCACGCTGTTGCCCTAGGTAAGGTGCTGTGACATCATAGCTCACAGCAACCTCAAACTCTTGGGCTTGAGGAATTCTCTTGCTTTAGCCTTCTGAGTATCTGGGATACAATTTTGTTTTTTTAAAACCTTTCTTTACTCTTTTTAATTTTAATTTTTTTTTTTTTTTTTGCTTTTTTCCCCTAAGGTAATTGTGATGGTTAATTTTATGTGTCTTCTTGACCGAGCTATGAGATGCCCAGATATCTGGTAAAATATTATTTCTGAGTATATCTGCGAGGTTGATTCTAGAAAAGATTAGTATTAGAGGCAGTAGACTGAGCAAATACATTTGACCAATGTAGGTGGAGATTATACAACCTGAGGGCCCAAATAGAACAAAAAGATGGCAGAAAGGCAATGAAGTTTCTGCCTCTCTGCTCTAGCTGAGACCACCTTCTTTTCCTGGCCTGAGGCATAGAAGTTCTAGTTCTCAGTTCTTTGAACCAAGAAGTAATTTATACCATTGGTTTTCTGGTTCTCTAGCTTGGACTTGGTAGATTATGGGACTTCTTGACTTTCATAATTACATGGGCCAATTCAGCAGTGGCTACAGTTACCTTAAACCTCAACTGGAGAGGCAGTAACACTCAAGGTCATTAGAGTGTAGTTGTTTATGGGATTCACCAAATCTGCATATGGCCATTTTAACTGTCTCTGAATTATTCTTTGACTACGGTATTCAGACTCTATTTTCTTCATGTATTTACATCTGTTCTATTATTTTTTTTTAGAGATCATCTTCTACGTTCTACGTTTCTATCCTACAACATTGATTTACCCGTGACATTGGTTTGCCGTATCATCGTATCTAACTATAACATTATTTGACCTTTGGATTACACTATCTGATTGTAGCCTATTTGTGTAGTAGGCATACAACTTTTAAAATAATTCCCAATGATTCCTGCCCAATGCTCTTGGTATTCATGCCCTTGTGTACCCACCACCTCTTGAATGTGGACTGGTCCTAGTGATTTATTCCAAATATACAGAATGTGGCAAAAGTAATGGGATATCAAATCCAATATGACATTTTTGTCTTATCTGCATTCTATCTGACTCTTCTCACTTGTTCACTGTGATAAGGGCAGGCTGTCATGTCATAATCTGTCCATGGGAAGTGACTCATGTAGCAAGAGTATGGTTGTTGGCAGGATTCAGTTTCTCACAGGTTGTTGGGCTAAGTACATCATCTTGCTGGCTGATGGTGGGATGGTTGCCTTGGTTTCTTGCTACACCTCTTCTCAGAGCTATCAAGTCAGGATCTTTTGTGGGGATATAGCCATCAGTATTTATAAATCCTATTGGATTGAGAGAAGAACACAGAAGATAGCTGGCAGATAGGAAATTGACATGAGGAATTTGGATTGGGAAGGACAAAGGAGGGTTTATAAGGTCAAATTTTCTTACATAACAACTTCTCTTTTCCTCTGAGTTCTAAGAGAGGCCTTGAAATTTGTATTTCACACAAGTTCCTCTGATAATTCTATAATCAGGCAAGTTTCGGAGCTGCTGGCCCAATTCTTTATAAAAGGCCTATTATATCCAGTTATTATAATAATACTTTGTATTTTGTTAATGCAGTTAAAATCACTTAGGCTTGACATTTAGATTCTAGTATTGCATTCTGATGCCCAGAAGTTTCTTAAAAACTGTTTCTGAAAATTTATGAATGGGTGCTGGCCAGTGTTTCTATGAGTATAGACATCTCAGACACTGGGAATGAAAAATGTGTTCTCAAGTATTATTAAAATATCAGATGTTGATAAGCCCACTGTCTTGCTGCTTTCTGTGTACTAGGAAGATTCAAAGATATAAGATATTTATATTAATCTGTTCAGTCATTTTTCTTTTTATTGAGGGAGAGGGCCTTCTTGCTGTAGCCTTACTCAGCGACTTCTCACTCAGAAAAAGAATAAAATGCTTTTTCAAAAAGTGTATTTCTTTTTCCATGATAATAACTACATCCACAGAGTCTTGAATTTCACCTGAGAAGATGCATTTCTGAGGCTGTTGAAAATAGGCAAAAACATATGATTTAAGATAAGAGTGAAAATAAATTGCTCAATTAAAACTACAGTGAGAATTTTGGGGAGGAAGTAATTATCTGAGCTGGAATTTTAGTCAGGACAACAGTTAGTGCTTCTACCCATATAAAGAATGAAAATGAGAAATGAGCAATTCTCCAATCTATATCCCCACCTCCACCTCCTGAGACAGAATGTATCTCATTTATGTTCTTTTTACCATGTATAACTCAGACAGGAAAGAAATTTATTATCAGATTTGTAGAAAAGACATGGGTTGCTTGTATCTCATAATTCAAAAGCCATAGGAAGTCTGTAAAAATCCCTAAACAGAAATTTCTCCCGTGTCCTGGAGTGTTTAAGTGGTTTATAATATGTGAACTGATAATATGTGAACTGATGGCCATCATTCAGGCATCCTGTGTTGGGACATCCACTAGAAACACAAAGTTATTATATTCAGGATTCATAGGAAACAGAATACATGGTCTTTTCATTTCACTATCAAAATGATGGAGACTACAAAATATAATCATTGTGGTGAGCAGAATAATCATTATACAATCATTAAGATGTTTTTCTCTTTCACTTCTTCCACTCTCTCATTATCATTTATCTTTAAAAAATGTATTTTAATCTTTCAGTTTTTATAGAGTAAAATCAACTTCTTTTTGGTTTTATGAATTTTAACAGATATATAGATTTGTTTAATTATGATGACCAGTATCAGGATAGGGAATAGTTCTATAATCCGAAACTCCCTCATGTATCTTTTTATAGTAAAATCCTTCTACCACCCCAATCTCCCATAATCACTATCTATTAATCTGCCACTATAGTTTTGCCTTTTAAAAAATGTCACATAAATAGAATTGTAAAGTATGTGGCCCTCTGAGAATGGCTTGTTTAACTTTACATAACAACTTTGAAATCCATCCATTTTGGTTTGTGTATCAATCCTGTGTTCTTTTTTATTGCTAAATAGCGTTCATTGCATGAATGTACCACACTTTGTTCATTCGTATATTCAAGGACCTTTGGATTATTTCAGGGTTTTGGAAACAATGAACATCACTGCTACAATCATCTCTGTACCCAGGAGTGGCATTGGTACATCATCTGGTAAGTGTGTATTTACCTTTGTAAGATATTATTAAACATTTTTAGAATGGCCATGCAACTTTGCATTCCCACCAGTAAAGTAAGAGAAATCTTTTGTTGTTGTTGTTGTTGTTTTTATTAAATCATAACTGTGTACATTAATGCATTTATGGGGTTCAGTGTACTGATTTGATATACAATGTGAAATGCTTACATTGAACTAAGTAACACTTCCAATAAAAATTATACTCTTTTCTTAACATTTTTGAAATGCACATTATGTGAGGTCGTCCCACCTCACCTAATGTGGAGGTCTACTCTCCCTCCTCCTACATTTCCCCTCCCCTCCCCACTCTCTTCTCTTTCCACCTCCCTCCACCCCTCCCCTCTCTCTCCACTTCACTTCTACTTTCTGGATTATAGTTATGTTTACCATTCATATGAATATGTAGGTGATTATATATTGATTTCATAGTAATATTGAGTACATTGGATACCTACCATTTTTTCCATTCTTGAGATACTTTACTAAGAAGAATATGTTCCAGCTCCTTCCAGGTAAACTTAAAAGATGTGAGGTATCCATCTTTTTTCTGGCTGCAGAGTTTTCTATGGTGTACATATATCACAATTTGTTAATCCATTCATGGGTTGATGGGCACTTGGGTTGTTTCCATGTCTTGGCAATTATGAATTTGGCTACAATAAACATTCTGATACAAATTTCTTTGTTGTAAAATAAGTTTTGATCATCTGGGTATATACTTAATAGAGGAATCACAGGATTGAATGGTAGGTCTACTTTTAGTTCCTTGAGTATTCTCCAAACTTCTTTCCCAAAAGGTCATATTAGCTTGCATTCCCACCAGCAGTGTAGAAGTGTTCCCTTCTCTCCACATCCACACCAAAATCTGTAGTTTTGGGATTTTGTGATGTGGGCTAATCTTACTGGAGTTAGATGGTATCTCACAGTGGTTTTGATTTGCATTTCCCTGATGATTAAGGGTGATGAGCTTTTTTTCCTGTGTTTGTAGGCCATGTACCTGTCTTCATCAAAAAAGTTTCTGTTCAAGTCTCTTGCCCACGTGGACATGGAGTTATTTGTTCTTTTCTTATTGATTAGTTTGAGTTCTCTGTGGATTCTAGTTATCAGATCTTTGTTGGAAGCATAACTTGCAAAAATCTTCTCCCATTCTGAAAGTTGTCTATTTGCTTTACTTACTGTGCTGTTGGCTGTGAAAAAGCTTTTTAGTTTGATCAGATCCCAATAATGTATTTTTGGTGTTGCTCCAATTGTCTGGGAGGGCAGGGTGGGGTCCTCCTCATACAATATTCACTCATGCCAATTCTTCAAGTGTTTTCCCTATACACTCTTCCAGAATTTTTATAGTTTCGTGTCTTAAGTTTAAATCTTTTATCCAGTGAGAATCATTTTTTGTCAATGGTGAAAGGTGGGGGTCCATGTTCAGTCTTCTACAGGTCACCAGTCAGTTCACCCAGCACCATTTGTTAAATAGTGAGTCTTTCCCTGACTGAATATTTTTGATAGGATTGTCAAAGATCAAATGATGATAAGTAGCTGGGTCCATCTCTTGGTTCCCTGTTCTATTCCATAAATCTACCTGTCTGTTTTTCTGCCAGTACCATGCTATTTTGATCACAATAGATTTATAGCATAATCTGAAGTCTGGTAATGTGATACCTCCTGATTTTTATTTCTGAGTAATGTATTTGCTATTTGAGCTTTTTTCTGACTTTTCTTTTTTGGGAGATTTCACATAGTTCATGCTATTTCAGTGATTGATACAGGTCTATTCAAGATTTCTAATTCTTTCTGGTTGAGCCTAGGAAAGTGGCATGCTTCCAAGTATTGGTCCATTTCCTTCAGATTTTCATATTTCTGGGAACAGAGTTTTTGTAGTAATCATTGAGGATGTTTTGAATTTCTGAGGTATCTGTTGTTATTTTTGCTTTCTTGTTTCTGATAGACAATATTAGAAATCTTACTTTTCTATTTCTGCTTAGGTTGGCCAAAGGCTTATCAATTTTAATAATTTTTTCAAAAAACCAACTTTTTATTTTGTTGATCTTCTGAATGATTCTTTTGTTTTGAATCTCATTTAATTATGCCCTAATTTTGGTTATTTCTTTCCTTCTGCTGGGTTTGGGGTTGGAATGTTCTTCCTTTGCCAGTTGCTTGAGATGGACCATTCAGTTATGGACTGCCTCTCTTTCCATTATCTTGAGGAAAGCTTGCAATGCCATAATTTTCCCTCTTAGAACTGCCTTTGCAGTATTCCACAGGTTTTGATAATTTGTGTCTTCATTATCATTTTGTTCCAAAAATATGGTAATTTCCTTCTTAATCTTGTCTTTGACCCAGCTATCATTCAGTGTATGTTTATTTAGATTCCATGACTTTGTTTGAGTATGGAGATTCCCGTTGTTGTTGAGTTCAACTTTTATTCCATGGTGGTCCAAGAAGATACAAGGAATAATTTCTATTCTTTTAAATTTGCTGAGGTTAGACTTGTGTCCTAGCATATGATCAATTTTGGAGGATGATCCATGGGCTGATGAGAAGAATGTATATTCAGTTTTATTAGGATGAAATGTTCTGTAGAGGTCTGTTAAGTCCATTTGTTCTAGAGTCAGGTTTAAGTCTAATATTTCTTTGTTTAGTTTGTTCTTGGAAGATCTATCCAAAACTTTCAAAGGGGTAGTTAAAATCTCCAACTATTACAGTACAGAAAGATATCAAGTTGTTCATATCCATTAGGGTTTGCTTTATAAATTGAGGAGCATTCTAATAGGGTACATAGTGTTAATTATTGAAATCTCTTCATGTTGGGTATTTCTCTTGACAAATATGTAGTGACCATCCTTCTTTCTTTATCTTTGTGTGTTTAAAGCTAATTGTATCTGCAACTAAAATTGCAACCCCTGCTTTTTTTCGGTTTCCATTTTTCTGTATTATAGATGTCCATTCCTTCACCCCAAGTCTATTTGTATCCTTTAAGGTAAGATAAGATTTTTGTATGCAGCAGATCTCTGGTCTGAGTTTATGTATCTAGTCAGTCAGCCTGTGACTCTTTAGAGGACAATTTATTTATTTATTTATTTATTTTTTATTGTTGGGGATTCATTGAGGGTACAATAAGCCAGGTTACACTGATTGCAATTGTTAGGTGAAGTCCCTCTTGCAATCACGTCTTGCCCCCATAAAGTGTGACACACACCAAGGCCCCACCCCCCCTTTCTGCTTCCCCCCCTCATAACCTTAATTGTCATTAATTGTAGAGGACAATTTAAAACATTCAGATTATTTGAGAGAATTGATAAGCCTGCTCATGTTTTGGGTGTCATGTTTTTCAGATATCCAGTGGACATTTTTAATCCTTTCACCACAGTGGAAATTGGGTTTTGTTCAAAAATTTCTGAGGTACTGCAAACTCTGCTCAACAGAGAGGGATCCAAGAGTCTCCAACAGCACAATTGGAGCCAGGGATCAACAACCTCATTGGCCAGACCTGCCAGACTCAGTCCACACTGTTGTCCACTTCTCTGCTCACAGGCCCAGTTGGAGCTGGAGACCATGCCCCTGCCCACTGGTCTCAGTCCAGCAGGCTTCTGCTTGCAAGACCAGTTGGAGTCAGTTTCAGTCCACACCTAGAAAGCCTCTGCTCACTGGCCCTGTTGGAGTCATCAGGCCACACCCCAGTTCTGTGGTCTCAGTCCACTCCTGGAGGCTTGCCAGCTCAGGACCACACTCTTGCCCCCAGGTCTCGGTCCACACACAACAAGGCTTTGCGGAGGGTACTGTTGGAGTCAGGGGACCACATCCCTGCCCACCAGTCTCAATCCTCACCTGGAAAACCTCTGCTCACTCAGTTTTTT
The DNA here is from genome assembly GCF_027406575.1 of Nycticebus coucang. Lineage (NCBI taxonomy): Eukaryota > Metazoa > Chordata > Mammalia > Primates > Lorisidae > Nycticebus > Nycticebus coucang. Next base: position 97,949,750 of record NC_069784.1, on the reverse strand, counting down.
ATTATCCCATGATTTTTGAGGATATGTTTATCTTTATTTTTTAAATCTATTTTCTCTCTTATGTTCAAACTCAATATTTTCTGTTTCATCTTTAGTTTCACTATCTTTTCTTTTTCATTTCTATTCTAATATATATTTTTTTTATTAAATCATAGCTGTGTACATTAATGCGATCATGGGGCACCATACACTGGTTTTATAGACCGTTTGACACATTTTCATCACACTGGTTAACATAGCCTTCCTGGCATTTTCTTAGTTATTGTGTTAAGAAATTTACATTCTACATTTACTAAGTTTCACATATACCCTTGTAAGATGCACCACAGGTATAATCCCACCAATCGGCCTCCCTCCACCCCCCTACCCCATCCCTCCCCTCCTTTTCCTCCTTCCCCCTATTCTTAGGTTATAACTGGGTTATAGCTTTCATGTGAAAGCATACTAATATTAAAGCCTATTCAGTGATTTTTAAATTTCACTTATGTATTTTTGGTATAAAATTTCCATTTGTTCTTCTTATCATCGATAGTTTTGGTTTATCTCTATGTATTTCCATTCATTTCATGAATGTTCATAATTGCCTGTTGAATAATTTTTATAACAGGTGCTTTAAAGTCTTTGTCAAATAATTAAACCTCTTTACTCTATATTGGTTTTAGCTGATTGTCATTTTCTATGTGAGCTGAGATTTTCCTGTTTGTCCATATTCTTCATTTGGGGTTGTTGCCTGGATATTTTGAATGTTGTATTATGAAACTCTGCATCTTGTTGTAAATCCTATAGGTAAATCCTATAGATGTTTTTTTGTCATAGCAAGCAACCAAGCTGGTTAGGTTCAGGATATAAGTTTTAAAATGCCTTCTGTGGACTTTGGTTCTGATAACAATTCGGTTTCAAAGCCTGTTCAGTGCTATCTGTCACCCTGAAGTATCTAGTCAGGGACCAGCATGGTCACTTCTCAATTTTTAAAAAGGCTGTCTAGGATCAGACCTAAAATTCTGCAGCTTGACAGTAAGCTGAAGGAATTCATAAACAACATTAAGGGCTTGTTTTCCTGAGTCTCACTGCCCACCCCACCCCCCCCTTTCTCTTTGCCCATGCCTTGCTCTCTCCAGTACTTTCCAGTTTCCTTGGGCTCCCATTTTTGTGTCTTCTAGACAGAAAGTGGCACTTATAAGGCCCTTCCTTGCCACATGCTTCTATGACTGCACTTTCATGTGGGGCCAAGTGGCTAGAAAACGAAAGTAAAAGTAAATCAGGAAGATTCCCCTCAAGATTCTGCATTTCCATGGGTTCCTGTTTCCTACTTCTGCTTATACCTCACCAGGCGATTGCTTGGGAATAAGATTTGATAACTTACTTGCAGGGGTATCCAATCTTTTCTTTGCTACATATTGAAAGAAGAGGATGACTTGTCTTGGGCTACACATTAAATACACAAATATTAGCAAAAGCTGATAAGAAAAAAAAAAAAAGAAAGAAAAAAAGATCCTCACAAAATCTTCAAGTGGACCGCTGGCTACAGGTTAAATACCCCTGAAAAGACAAAAATGTTTTTCCACACTCTGCCAATGTTTTAGGAATTTCCTTTTGTACTTCTTGAGCCAAAAATAGAGTGCTTCTTGAGCCCTTTCTTTCTGCATCCCAGTTCCCATTTCTGCGGACAAGAATGAGATGAGGGCGAGGGATAGGAGACTGAATATTAATAGAAGACTTATCACTGAATTAGTGGTACTTCAAATTATGCTTTTTTTTCCTGGTCAGCATGATACTATTTATTTTTTAGAGATATCATATAGTTTCTATGAATTCTGGCAAAGTTTTATAGCTGTATTTAGTGGGACAGGGTAGAATATGCTTAATCTAAACTGGAAATTTGTCTTTCAAACTCTTTTATTTTTAAATTCTCATTCAAAAGCAAATTATTATCATAACTTCTGCCTTACAAATTTATAGTTGTTGGTCAACCTAGAGCTCGATCTTTTTTAGATATACATATATACAAAGTACAAAGAGCCTGTTTTATCTACTTGTTTTAAAAGGCAGTGAGAACAGTTTTAAAATGAATTCGAGGGTATCCAACCTTTTTCTTCTCTGCTGCACATTGAAAGAAAAATTGAGTTGTCTTGGGCCACACATTAAATATGCAAATACTAACAAAGGCTGATTAGCAAAAAGTCTGTGCATACTTTTTGTGATATCTGACAACATGGATAAGCAAAAAATGTCCTCAAAAAATCATCATGTGTGCTCTAGGCTGTAGATTGGACACCCCTGGATTAAATAAAGATACCCTATTTTATTAGCAGTTCAGTTTTATACTGTCAGTCAGTATTACCTTAATTATGCAGTGAAGACAATAAAAATGACAGTAGACTAATTTTAACAAAATATTTCAAGAGTCTGTATGTGCTCAAAACATACAGTAAGATATCAAAGAAATAAAGTTGAATTTATAAATAAATGTGCTCAATACATTCAAAATGCTTAAAATGTAATGGAAAAAAAGCCATATATGCATTAAATAGTAATTCTTCAAGCCTACTTATATGAAGGTTTGCTCCTGTTTTTATGTCTATGCAAAGAGAAGTACAAACAATATGTAGGGTGAATTTTGTGGTGAGAGAACCTGCTATGCAGTGTTAGGAGCTAGGAGGCTTCCTCGAAAAATGAGAATGTGAGTCTGGGGAATGGGAGAATGTGGAAGGTAGAAGAGGAACCTATTTTCTGTTAGAGAGGAATGAAGACCTTTGCTTTAAGCTACTCTCTATGTGTGCCAGGATCAATTGTGAACTGAATGAGACTCTTCATTCATTGTTCAGCATATTCAAAGTATTAAATTTCTAACACATAATCTACATTTATCCTAATATTAGGCAAAAATCAATAAAACAAGATTTGCACCATATTAACAAATTTTTCATTATATTGCTAAGCTCAATGAATTTCATTAAAGCACCAATGGGTTTTAACGCCTCTAATAAAAAATAGTTTTCAAGTGTAATTAGTGACTTTTATACTATATTTGTAGGATAGAGTATTTTTATACTCATTATAGAAGAAGAAAATTATTAATAGTCATCAGATTTGGTTATGCTCTACATGAAGTTTCAACATTCATTAAACACAGTAACAATAATAACACTATAGCTATTTAGCATATTCTGTTAAAACCCACCACATGCCTTGTTTCTTTAAGTATGCAACACTAAGTGGTTTCCTAAGTTCAAAAGAAATGAAGACAATATATGACACTACCAAGCTATAGTCTACTATTCTTTTCTCATAATATTCTTGGGCATACTGTCGAGTTAAAAGAATGGGTGAATTTCAGTGTTAGTATATTTTAACTAATTATTTAATGCTTATATTTTTAGATATATATTTTTCTGAATATAGATTTGGTTGCATGTACAATAGTCCAATGATAAAAGAATTTGAACAAGGCAGAATTGTGTTTTCTTTCCCACAAATTACCTAGTTAAATGGGTGTGCTGCTTCATGAAGGCACCACAGAAGTAGAAGCTTTCTACTTTATTGCTCCCCCTAAGTCAGGTCATAGGACTTACAGCTTAGATCTTCTTTTGTGTGTTGACTTCATCTTTTCCTGATGGTAATCTTTAACCCTCATAATTTCAAATCAAAAGATCCAATAGAAAAGAGAAATTTGAGTTCTTCTCCAAATCCCAGAGAAAAGTTCATTTCCTTTGAATATGTCTATCCCTGTTCTACTCATTCTAGGCAGAAAATGAGATAGATAGGCCCATTAACTTAGAACTGTCAGTCCTTTCAAGATCTTTAAAGTATGACAGTGGAGCTTTAATAGGGATTGCATTAAAATTATATATTGCTTTGGGTAGTATGGACATTTTAACAATGTTGATTCTTCCCAGCCATGAGCATGGTATGTTTTTCCATTTGTTAACATTTTCAGCTATTTCTTTTCGTAGAGTTTCATAATTCTTTTTATAGAGATCTTTCATGTCCTTTGTTAGATAAACTCCCAAATATTTCATCTTCTTTGACACTATTCTGAATGGAATAGAATCCTTAACTGTTTTTTCAGCTTGACTGTTGTTGGTATATATAAAGGCTGCCGATTTATGAATGTTGATTTTGTAACCTGAGACACTGCTGTATTCCCTGATCACTTCTAAGAGTTTTGTAGTAGAATCCCTGGTGTTTTCCAGATATACAATCATATCATCTGCAAAGAACGAAAGTTTGATCTCTTCTGACCCTATATGGATACCCTTGATTGCCTTTTCTTCCCTAATTGTGGTGGCTAAAACTTCCATTACAATGTTAAAGAGCAGTAGAGACAATGGTCAGTCTTGTCTTGTTCCTGATCTGAGTGGAAATGATTTCAATTTAACTCCATTCAATATGATATTGGCTGTGGGTTTGCGGACTCTCACTGGATTGAAGATTTAATCTTACGGCATGAAAGTATAAAAATACAAGGGAAACCCCTTGAAGAAATTGGTCTGGGCTAGTATTTTATGAGGAGGACCCCCTGGGCAATTGAAGCAGCTTCAAAAATACACTACTGGGACCTGATAAAACTAAAAAGCTTCTGCACAGCCAAGAACACAGTAAGTAAAGCAAGCAAACAGCACTCAGAATGGGAGATATCTCATTTGCAGGTTATGTCTCTGACAAAGGTTTAATAACCAAAATCCACAGAGAACTCAAACATGTAAGCAAGAAAAGAACAAGTGATCCCATCACAGGCTGGATAAGGGACTTGAAGAGAAACTTCTCCGAAGAAGACAGGTGCGCGGCCTACAGACATATGAAAAAATGCTCATCATCTTTAATCATGAGAGAAATGCAAATCAAAACTACTTTGAGATATCATCTAACTCCAGTAAGATTAACCAATATCACAAAATGCCAAGACCAGAGATGTTGGCGTGGATGTGGAGAAAAGGGAACACTTCTACACTGCTGGTGGAAATGCAAATTAATACATTCCTTTTGGAAAGATGTTTAGGGAACACTTAGAGATCTAAAAATAGACCTGTCATTCAATCCTATAATTTCTCTACTAAGCATATACCCAGAAGACCAAAAATCACATCATAACAAAGATATTTGTAGCAGAATGTTTATTGCAGCCCAATTCATAATTGCTAAGTCATGGAAAAAGCCCAAGTGCCCATCAATCCACGAATGGATTAATAAATTGTGGTATATGTATACCATGGAATATTATGCAGCCTTAAAAAAAGATGGAGACTTTACCTCTTTCATGTTTATATGGATGGAGCTGGAACATATTCTTCTTAGTAAAGTATCTCAAGAATAGAAGAAAAAGTATGCAATGTACTCAGCCCTACTATGAAACTAATTTATGACTTTCACATGAAAGCTATACCTCAGTTATAACCCAAGAATAGGGGGAAGGGGGAGAGAGAGGGGAAGGAGGAGTGGTGGGCGGAGGGAGGGCGATTGGTGGGATTACACCTGCAGTGCATCTTACAAGGGTATATGTGAAACTTAGTAAATGTAGAATGTAAATGTCTTAACACAATAACTAAGAAAATTCCAGGAAGGCCATGTTAACCAGTGTGATGAAAATGTGTCAAACGGTCTATAAAACCAGTGTATCGTGCCCCATGATCACATTAATGTACACAGCTATGATTAAATAAATAAATAAAGCTGAAAAGTTTCCAAATTTCACAAAAGTCATTAAAAAAAAAAAGAACTATCAGTCCTCTATAGGTAGAGAAACCATATTGACTGCTAACTTGGAAGGAATACATTCTTTAATAGAAAACAATGGTATTGGTACTGGAAGGAAAGAGAGACAGACACTGGAGAGGTGAACAACAAATTCCCACTAAAAATTACACTAAGGGTAGTATCCATACCAAAACTACTATAGGTAAAATATCCTAATATCTCAACTTCTATTAAATATTAAATAAGTGTTTACCTCTTTATTTTTAGCAAAAGGAGTATCAGCTACCATGATGGAAAATCACCTTGAAATCACTAAGATTGTCATGAAGATAGTAGAATGAAAGAATAGAGTATATTAAAAAGTAGAGATTATGTCTTAGAGTCATTTGGAGTAACTCCATATAGGGCTGATCAATCCTGATTATCTAGTGAAAGGGAGGAGGCTAGAGGAAGGGAAGGTCTTTTGTATTTCAAACATCTCTAAAAGAAAATTTTCTTTTTCCTGAAGGTAAAGTGGTAGGAAATAGATCTGAGCTTCTGGAACTCCATGAAGACATACATTATAATCAGTCTTTTCTTTGTTAATTTCAAAATATTATAGGAGTATAAAAGTTTTATTACAGGAATAGCTTTTATAAGGGTTAAGGCAGGGCTATTAGTGTGCCCGTTACCCACATGGTGTGCTTTGTATCTGTTAGGTAGATTTGTACCCCTCCTCTTCTCTCCCCTCTCCCTTTCTTGATTTTCAATGACTTTACTTCTTCTGTGCTTGTCAATTAGTTCCAAATTATTAGAGCGTATGTCTGTTGTTTGTTGTCCATTCTTGAGATATTACATTTAGGGTAATGGTCTCCAGTTCCACCTAAATGGCTGCAAAAAACATTAATTCATTTCTTTTTTTTTTTTTTTTTTTTGGTTTTTTTGGCCGGGGCTGGGTTTGAACCCGCCACCTCCGGCATATGGGACCGGCGCCCTACTCCTTGAGCCACAGGTGCTGCCCAATTCATTTCTTTTTATGGTTGAATAGTGCATATACACACCACATTTTGTTAATCCACTCATGATTTGATGAGCACTTAGGTTAATTCTGTATCTTTCCCATTGTGATTGTGCTACAATAAACATTTGAATGCAGGTGTCTTTTTGATAAAATGGCTTATTTTCCTTGAGTAGATCCCAGAAGTTCAGATAGATAGATCAAATGGTATGTCTACCTTTAGTTCTTTGAGAAATTGCCGTTCTATTTTCCATAGGAGTTATATTTAATACTTATTTACAGGTCTACCAACAGTGTATAAGCTTTCCTTTCTCTCTGGAAACACTTTTTTTACATTTTAGTAATAGCCATTCAGACAAGAATAAAATGTATCTCATTGTGATTTGAAACCATAAAAATTCTAGAAGAAAATGTAAATACAGTATAATTTAATAAAAAATTAGAAAGTCTTCTAGATATCAGTGTAGGCAAAGAAATTTATGACTAAGACCCCAAAGACAATTATAGCAACAAGAAACATAAATAAATGGAAGTTGATTAAATTAAAAAGCTCCTGTGCAGCAAAGGAACCAATCAACAGACAAAATAGACAACCTATAGAATGGGAGAAAATATTCTCAAATTACATAACTAAGGGCTAATATCCAGAATTTACAAATAACTCTGACAAATCAGCAAAAAAATTATGGATAGCCCCATTAAAAAGCAGGCTAAAGACATGGACAGAAACTTTTCAAAAGAAGACAGTTAAATGGCATTTGTCATTTAAAAAATGCTCAACATCATCAATCATTAGGAAAATGCAAATTAACACCACAAGGAGACATAGTAAGTCTGGATTCAATTTTCTTAGGAAAAGTCTTCTCTGGGGGGTAGGTGGGAACTGAAAGGAGGATTACAGAGAGGTGGATCCTTAGGAGCCCAACTTACTAACAAATTGGGCTGATCATTGCCCAAAATGAAAAGGTTTAATCATCGCTAAAAGAATCCCTAAAACTTGATTAGGGAAAAGTGATAGTTTGTCTACATAGGTTTAGTCTTTTAAAGTAAAACTCTGTAAAGTAAAATTAACTAGATTTCATTTTCTCTGCATGATATATAGGAATTATCCCACCTTTTAAAAGGCATAAGTTAGGGGAAATAGAGAATTATTCTTTGGATGTTTCTTTACTGAGGGAATCCTTTGGGCAGCTATAAACTACTGTAGCTACTTAGGCTATTCCAAGGATCATGAAGGTGATAGAATGATTGATACCACATTTGTGGTTGACTAAGAACAAGTGCATATTTACCTTTTTTAAACTAGGGTACATTTTTGTTGTTTCATTTTGTTTTTCAAGAAGTTGAACATTTTTGTTGGTTCATTTAGTTTTTCAAGAAGTAAGAACCTACAAAAATGTGCCATTGGTAGTAGGCACATGACTCTCATTAATCCTCATTTCTTACTCTGAGTGCTAACAGATCCAGTTGTATATCCTATGTTGTCATTCACTCTCAGTAGACAGTGCAATCTGTTGTCACTCCTCCTATCCAATTGGTTCTTATTGAAAAACTTTAAACACTATGTGTTCAGCTCTCAATTGTTGTAAATTGTCTAGAGAAAAGGTAAAATGAGACCTCTGGGAAAAATGGCATCTTCAGTGAACTTTCTTGTTCTGTTTCATTCCAAGTTCTATTTCTGCCTGAGTACAGAAATCAGGAAGGGCAAGATGCCCCATGATCATTAAGGCTGGAGAGAAGGGGCATTGGAGATTGCATGCTAGCAATAGTTGTGATACACTTTAGTAGTGCTTATACATTATTGACTAAAGAAAATCTCATTGTACACTGCTAGGGAGGAACGTGTAATCTTACCATGTGCTTAGGAGAAGAGCACTGGGATATTTATTAACAGTCCTGATTACTTCTACAGAACCCAGAAGGACTTACGAGCTATATAATATGATTTTGAAATTAAAAATTCAAAAAATGAACTGAAAAGTTGTGTTCACTACTGAACTGAATTAGTCATTAGAAAAATTCATTAGAAGTATCTCACTTCAGAGAGTTGGAAACAATTAATGAAAACATGAGACTCTTGAAGAGCAGATCCAAGACAATTATTTGTAAATAAGAAGAGGTCCACAGATAGAAATAGGAAAAGATACAAAATTTATAATCATACACGTAATGGAGAGTCTTGATTCAAAAAGACAGCTAAAGTTTACAGATTGTAAGGGCTAACTTATTTTTATGAAGAATTATTGACAAAATACAATAATAAAAATAAAATGCCTCTTTTACACACTAAAGCATTTCTTGGTAAAATTTCTAAACTTCAAGGAAGTTTAGATAAGGCAAATGTGAACTAAAAGAAAGTTGAGAATAAATTAATATTGTGAACTGTTGGGGGAAAGTATTAAAATAACACAGAGTGGTATATTAGGGAAGATAAAATACAACATGAAGATGGTACGTCATGTATAATTATTGTAAAACACAAACCCCATATGTATTTAGGTTTAGAACATTTCAGAAGTACCGTCATGGGGCAAACTTATACCAATCATTGAAATTAGAAGCATTAGAAAACCAATTGATTTCTCAGTTACAAGAAGCTACATTAAAATTGGTAAATATTGGATGTTTATTTTCCATTCTTGTGATAGTTTACTTAGGAGGTTGGTCTCTAAATCCATCCAGGTAAATGCAAAAGATGTAAAGAGTCACTGTACTCAATACTAATATGAAACTAGTAGATGAAAAACTACACACCCATATGAGAGAAAACTCAAATTTAAGAAGGAGGGAGAGATGGGCGGTGCCTGTGGCTCAAGGAGTAGGGCTCCGGTCCCATATGCCGGAGGTGGCGGGTTCAAACCTAGCCCCGGCGCCACCCCCCCCCCCAAAAAAAAAAGAAGGAGGGAGAGGAAAGAGGAGGAGGGGATTTGGTAAACTCTCACCTAACCGGTACAATATAGGGATTTACGACACACCTCCTGGAAGAAAGGCTTACCTACAAGTTGGACTTAACCTAACAAATGCAAGCAATGTAACCTAATTATATGTACCTTTATATTAACCTGAAAAAAGTAAAAAAAAAGAAAATTGTTAAATATAATAAATACAATTTTAATTTGATTATTAATGGTTTAGATTTATAATAATTAAAAAAATTATCTAAAAGGATTAAAGAAAAACTAATGTAAATGTCAGAGAAAGTAAGATCATCAAGGGTACACACTTACTATAAAACCACTATAAGCAAAGATAATGGTGGTGTCACAGCAACAGAATAAAGATCAGTGAAAGAGAATAGAGAATGTGTCTGAGCATGTATATATACATATATATGGGCACTTTAATTTACAAGGAAAAGACCAATTTTGATAGACAGCTAGTAATACCCTAACATCCTTTATTTCCTTTTCCATATTAACAGAGTTGTACCAGGTCAGAGTTCATGACCCACCAGGCAAAGATTACATTTGGCAGTCTCCTTTGCATCTAGGTATGACCCTGTGACTAAATACTGGCCAAAGGAAAGTGAAGGAAAATGAGGGTGAAATGCTGATATATGCTGTTTCTAGATCTCATCCTTATCATTAATGGCTATGTGCTTTCATGTTTCCTTTTCCTTTCTTGCTGTAAAGGAAGCAAGAAGCTTTCTAGGAGCTGACGATTCAGAAATGAAAGCTATTTGAGGAGGGTGGCAGAGCTGCATCCTCGTATTTGAATTAAACTGAATGTTTGTGTCTCCTCATTCTACTGCTGAGCTTGTCCCTAAACTAGGACAAACTAGGGAAAACTACAGGTCAATTTAGATGCAAAAATCCTCAACAAAATATTAACAATTTAAATCCAACAATGTATATAAAGAATTATACACATCATGGCCAAATGGTATTTATGCAAATAGTATGTAAAGCTGGTTCAACATTCAAAAATCTATTTGTGCTACTATTCACATCAATAGGTTAAAGAAAAAAAAATCCTATGATCATTTGACAAAATCCAACATCCAGTCATAATAAAAATTGAGTAAACTAGGAGTAGAGGCCAAATTCCTCAACTTAACACAGAACATTTCAAAAATCTATAATTAACCATCAGTGGTGAGAAACTAGATACCTTATCCCTAAGATAGATGATAAGGCAAGAATATTTCTACTTATTACCCAATTATCAACATTGTAGTTGAAGTTCTAGCTAATATTGTAAAACAAGAAAAGAAAAGAAAGGGTACCACAGACCGGAAAAAAGGAAATAAACCTGTTTTAGTTTACAGATGACATGAATGTCATGTAGAAAATTCAGAAGAATCAACAACAAAAAACTCCTGGGACCAATAAGTGATTATAGCAAGGTATTACCTAAATAAATTTCTTTCTTACACAGCAGCAATGAAAATTGGAATTTGGAATAAAATACAATATCATTTACATAGGCACCAAAAAAATCCTTAGTAATATATTTAGTAAAATATATACAAGGTGTATATGAGGACAACCCATATAGACAAAACCCTAGTAAAAAAGTTTTTAAGTCCTCTATGTAAATGGAGAAATATTCCATGTTCAAGTTCAAAACTTGGTTCATAGATTCAGTATCATCCTAATACAAACCCTAGTAAGTTATTTTGTGGGTATTGACAAACGTATTCAAAAAGTACTTGTAAAGGCAAAAAGACAGAACAGAACTACTATAATCAACACAGGGTAGTGGTTGTACAACCATATAGTTGTAGACTATATGTTGTCGTATCGTCTAAGTCGTAGACAAATATATTAGTGTAACAGAACAGAGAATCTAGAAATAGACCTACAGACATAGAACAAACTGCCTTTTCACAAAGGAGCAAAGGCAATTCAGTTAAGAAAGGATGTACTGTTAACAAGTGGTGCTAGAACGATTGGGCAGTTGTATGCAAAAAGAAAAAAATGAACGTAGACACAGATTTGGCAACTTTCACAAAAGTTAACTCAAAATGGATTATGGAAGTAAATGAAGAATGTGAAAGTATAAAATTTTAGGAGATAACGTGAACAAAATCTAAGTGACCTTCAGTTTGGAGATGATTTTTTTAGCACCAAAAATATGATTCATGAAAGAAAAAACTTGCTATTTGGGGCTTTAAAATTGAAAACTTCTGCCCTGAAAAAGACATTATTAAGACAATAAAAACACAGACCACAGACTGGGAGCAAATGTTTGCAAAATATATCTGATAATGGACTTGCATCCAAAAAAAAAAAAAAGCAAAGAACTCTTGCAACTTAAAAATAAGAAAACAAGTCAAGTAAAAAATAGACAAAATGTCTAAACAATCATATTACTAAAAAAGATAAGCTGGCAAATAGGCGTATGGAAAGATACTTAACATCATTTTTTGTTAAGGAATTTCAAATTAAAGCAACAGTGTGAGGCCTCTACTGGAATGGCTAAAATAAAAAAAAAAATAATTAACAATATGAAATGCTCATGAGGACAAAAATCAACGGGAACTCTCATTTATTGCTGATAGGAATACAAAATAATAAAATGATAAAGCCATTTTGGAAAACAGTTTGGAAATTTCTTATAGGCTGAACATTGTCTTACCATATGACACAGCAATCACACTATAAAGCATTTGCCCAATTGAGTTAAAAACATAAGTTCTCACAAATCTATTTAGTAATTTGATTCATAATCACCAAAGACTGAAAATAAAAAAGATATCCTTTAAGCAGTGAATCTATAAACAATCTGTAATATATTTATACAATGGGATATTATTTGGTGATAAAAAGAAATGAGGTATCCAGCCATGAAAAAGACGGAGGTGCCTTAATGCGTATTGCTGTGAGAAGGAACCAGTCTGAAAGGCTAAATACTATAATGATTCCGGCTATGTGACATTCTGGAAAAGGAAAAATTACAGAGACAGTACAAACATCATTGATTGCCCCAGAAATTGGGAAGGGATGAATAGGTGAAGCACAGGGGATTTTTAGGACAGAACTATTCAGTGATATGGATATCACACAGAATATAGATGTGGCATTCTGTGTGATATTGTAATTGTGGATATATAACATTATGCATTTGTTAGAATCCATGGAACTATATTACATAGTATGTGTTACATTAATGTGAAATTTAGTGTAAATTACAGACTTTGGTTAATAGTAATGTCTCAATACTCATTTGTTAAATTTTATCATATATATCTTTCATATATTGCACTAATGCCAGATAGTAATAATTTTCAGTTACATAAAAAAGTTGATCATTTTATTGAACTTGAAGTAAATTTATAAATGAACTTGGAGTGAGCAGATATATTTGTAATGTTGCTTACTGGGTATGACATGGTGAATGTTTCTATTTGTTAAAGGCTTCTTCTTGTATAGGTTTCGGTATTCATAGTTTCTCTGCCTTTCTTTTTTTCATTGCTATTATATATGGTGTCTCCTTCCATTGGGCCTTCTATTGTAACTGTTTTTCATATTGAAATGCTTCCATTTGTCTGGTAAGTTTATATCCTTACATTTTACTTAATTCTTTTATTTTTAGAACAGTTTTCCTATTAATATTTTTGGTGAACAATTTTCTAGATACACAATTATTTCCACATACATGGAGATGGGTTTACCTGGTTTTTAAAAAGTTCCTGACTTTAAGTACTTTGTCTTGTCAGTTATTCCAATTTAATGTTCAATTACAGTGGAGATGATGAGAATCCTTTTCTTGTTTTATTTTATCAGGAATACTTCAGTTGTTTCAAAGAATGTATAATAATGGTGTGTGTCTTCTAGGAAGTAACTTTTTATTTTATTGAATGCTTTTGTCATGAAAGGATTGTGAATGTTGTCAAGTGTCTCATAAGTTCTGGAGAGATATTTGTAATACTTTTTCTCCTTAGAACTATTACAATGATGGATTAAATTCATGGCTTTCTTAATATTGACCTCCTATTGCATTCCTGGAATAAGCCACTTCTGATCTTTATATACTAATTTTTAATATAATGTTAGATTCACTTGGCTAATATTTCAGATTTCTGCCTTAATATCAATATGAAAGATTGATCAATAATGTCCTTTTTGTGGAACCTTGTCATGTTTTTGTGTCAACATCACATCATCATATTTATCTCATAAGCATAATTTGCAAGTTTTTCTTCTTTTTCTACATTCCAGAACAGCTTAAATAGCAATTGAATCATTTGGTCTTCACAATTCTGATAAAACCAACTATGTCTTCCATTTTTTCCTGACACGTATCTATGAAGCCTGATTCACGGGTATTGCTTATGTCTTCTCTTACCAATATTTTGACCACTTTTTCTGTCTTTGAGTGAGGGAAGGGTGGTATCTATCATTCATTAGTTTTTTCATCTTTCCTTACTTATACTTTTGCTCTTCGAAAGTTTTTGCTCTTTTATTGGCTTAATAAATAGTAATAATTATTGTATTTTTAAGGTATATTGAATTGTAGTTTTAGTTTTATAAAGTTTTTATAAATTGTAGTGCGTGTGTCTTGTATAATGATTGAATGAGGGTAATTATCATATCCATTAATTTAAACCTTTATCATTTCTTTGTAGTAACACAAAAGAATTCAAAATTTTGTCTTTTAGATATCGTGAAATGCATACTATGTTATTATCTTCTGTAGTTCCCCTCTTGTGTAACAGAACTTCAAAACTTACTCTGTCTAATAGGCAGATCTTTGTACCCATTAGCCAACTTGCCCCATTCCCCCTTCAGTTTGCCTCCCCATCCCCTGGTAACTATGATTCTACTTTCTACTTCCAGGAAACCAAACAGTTTTAGATTCTACCTGTAACATCATGTGTGGTATTTGTCTTTTGGTGCTTGGCTTATTTTACCTTCATTTAACTTTTATTTTGTTGCATAGCAAACAAAATGAATTACGGGTATGTGGAGTTTCTCCTTCTGTTGTATCTTCTAATCAATTAGTATTTTCAGACAGGAATGCTACCTACTTATCTGTTAGGTATATAATCTTATACTGTTATATCTGTTTTGTTTATAGCTCTATTTACAGAGAAACCATATATTTCTTTTTATTTACATTTACAATCTCTTTCTCTGTTTTCTCTCTCTCTTTCTCATACAGTACAGAAATGGATTTTTCTTGGTTAGCCTATATGAACAACATTTTGTTAATTTTTCATTTATACACAATGATTACAAGTATTCATGGAGTACATGTGATGTTTTAACACATGCCTACAATGTGTAGTGATCAATTCAAGGTAAATTGAGATATGTCACCTCAAATATTCATCATTCATTGTGAAATGATGGATAAGTCACTTCTAACATTTATTATTTCTTGGTGTGGGGAAAATTCCAAATCTTTTCCTTAGAAAAACTTACTCTTTTAATAAGCATGTCCAATTACATATATTAAAATGATCAATGTGTTTGCACTCAGTTTTGTAATATTATTTTTTGTGTTTCAATTTTTTTTTCAACTCATTTCAGATTTTATTTGCTGCTTTAAAATTTTAAAACATAACCTGGATGGAATTGAAACACATCTTCTTAGTAAAGTATCACAAGAATGGAAAAGCAAGGATCCAATGTGCTCAACACTAATACGAAGCCAGTCGATGGACAAATACATGCTCCACACGAGAAAGACTCAGTTCAATTCAAATTGAGGGAGGAGAGAGGGTGAAAGGGGAGGAGGAAGGGGTTCTGGGGAGCTCCCTCCTGAGGGGCGTACAGGTATACGGCACGTCTCCCAGTTGCAGGACACAACTACAACAGGGACTTCAGCTAGCAAATGCAAACATTGCAATCTACTCATCTGAACTTTAAAATAATTAAATAAAAGTATTTCAAGGATTTTAAAAACGCTACATGTCCCCTCTAATAAGTTGGAATTAATCCAGGGGCCACACATGGGCACAGAGGGAAGAAAATATCACTGGAAATCAAAGGGGAGGAGGGCTAAGCCTCTGTACGTGGCAGGTGCAGTGAACACGGACAGCTAGCTCGAGCCTTATAACCCAGAAACGGTATATGTATCTTTAAAACATTACAACTTAAAAAACCAGCAAGGAACATGGCTCCTCGTGGAATCTACCCTTCCTGCAAATCAAAATGCCCCAGTGGGAAGATTGGATTAAAAGAAGTTGCCAGCCAGGTTACCCATCTTCCCCTGGCTTTTTTTTTTTTTTTTAAACTCCTTAACTAAATAGATGCCTTGTTTCAAATTTTTAATATAAAAATACATTTGTGTATGTGGGTGTATCTGTCCCATTGTCTTGAAAGTCTGGGTCCTTCCCTTCCACCTTATAACCAACTTAGCACATGGTGCAGATTTCAGTTCTACTGGAATGGTTCTCATTTGTCGTGGTTCTCAGGGTCTGTCATGCTTGTTCACTCCACAGCTTTGATTCCTGACATGGCCTCGTGAATTTGAGCACCGACATTCGTCAATTTTTAATCATTTGCTTTTTCTTTTTTGTGATTCCTGTTATTAGTGGATTGAATCGACTGCTCTCCATTTTTAACTTTTATTATTATTTCAATTTCTTTGTTATTTTCTTTTGAATTTTGAGATTGTGTTTGTGCTTTACTTGACCAATCTTATTTTCTGGAGTGATTCAGTATTCTCCTTGTCATCTCTGGTACAATTTTAAAATTAGTTGTCATTTCATAGCATTCGTAGTAACTTTACTGATCTCAATTTATTCTGTGTTCATAACCACCACCCTAATCTCATAGATGCAATGCCATTTTTACTTTTTTTGAAAACACTAAATAGAAATTTTCTAAATATCTCTCCCCTTTCTCCTGTTGCACCGTGTCTATTACAGAGAGACAGACTTCTCTCTTATTTGGAACCATGCTGCTTATCTTTTGTGAATAAGATAAGCAGCATGGTTCCTTGCTTCCATTTCTACATCCTTAAAGAGAAAGATCTGAACATTTACACATTTTTCGGATTTGGCTATAAGGAAAGTTTGTGTTGAAAGCTTTTTTCAAATTGATGTGAATCTCTGTCTAAATCTAACAGGGTCACAGTCACAGCGAAAGTAAACTTTAGAATTGTGGTACTTTTATTAAAAACTTTAGTAACTTAGCTGCTTGGTGAAACAGGTCATCTGGTCAAGCTTTTAAGTTAGTGGCAGTCAATATGAGGAGCTCGTTTATTTCTTATTAATGCTTGTTATGTTCACCCATGTTGGAAGTGGCACCTTTTGGTTAATGACAAAACTGTCTTTATGTTATGTGTGAATGAAAAAATGGCTTCCATGAAATACTGATTTGAGGCTATTTGATACAGTGGTCGAAGGATTGATGTGTTCCCCCAACAAGTTCATTGCCTCCCTTGCCTCTGTTATGACTTCTTGAGTTTTCCATGCCATATTCTGTGACAGCGTGTGCCACTTATTTCCGGGACAGATACTTTCTCCCAGGATGGGAACTGTAATCAATCCTTCATTCTGGTCTCAATCAATTTCTGTATCTCACAGGAATTCTTTGACCTATTTGCAAGTGAAATATATCCTCTTTGGTTTTCTTTGATACTGTGGGTTTCCCCCAGGTTCTGAGTGGGAAGAATTAGATTCAGCTTCTCACATTCTAGTCCATGAGTTCAAAAAATTGCATTTGAAGTCAGTGATAGAATATATGTATATTAAGACATCCCCAAGTGGATATGTATTCACTCTTTTCTAACTTCAAAATTAAGTCAACCAAACACTGTCACAATTGTTGATAATATTACATAGCTTTCCTTTGTCAGTGTATAATGCTGGGCCAGTATCAGTAGTTAATGGAAGTCAATTCTTTCCAAATAATTGTATCACTTGTAAAAGTGAATTTATTGCCTCAATATCTAATTCTGCCATATATATCTACTCAGGCAATGACTTTATCATTTAATATCCTTAAACCTTTCCTTAAAAACAAAAGAAAACAGGCAAACACAATTTATGTCATCATATCTAAACAAGCTTCTTATGAATCAATTTGATTTTTCTTTTCCCCCATTGGAGAGTCTTTAAAAAGACATTAAAGACAGTTATTAACTAAACTGAGATGGCACATGCATTTTATTTTCATGGTTCCTTACATTAATAAACTGTAGAAAAACAACACTTTCTTCATATTCTATAATGGACTTTCTTTTTACAATTCTCAGAGCATTAGAGCCTTTTTTCTGTAAGAGATCTTGTTTTTTTGTCTAAACTCAAAGAGGTTTTGGTGGGAAGGGGCCTTAAAAACCACTTCTTTTTATTTTGTACATGAAAATATTAAAGTTTATAGGAATTCACATCTTTTTTTATAGAGACAGAGTCTCACTTTATGGCCCTCGGTAGAGTGCCGTGGCCTCACACAGCTCACAGCAACCTTCAACTCCTGGGCTTAAGTGATTCTGTTGCCTCAGCCTCCCGAGTAGCTGGGACTACAGGCGCCCGCCACAACGCCTGGCTGTTTTTTGGTTGCAGTTTTGCCAGGGCCGGGTTTGAACCCGCCACCCTTGGTATATGGGGCCGGCGCCTTACCGACTGAGCCACAGGCGTCACCCAGGAATTCACATCTTTTGATGCAAAGCTTTTGTGAATAAACACTACATGGTCTCATGTGGAAATAAGCCTTAGTCAGGATTTCTTGTTCTGTGGTCCCAATGGATCCCTGGATGGGCTTTATCATATGTGTGAGCCCTTTGACATTGTAGGAAACTATGGTATATGTGTGTATATATGTGTTTATGTGCGTTTTTGTGGGAATGGCTTTCATTCACTTATTTATTTTTAAATTTCAGAATATTACAGGGGTTGACATAATTTGTTTTTGTACATTTTAAGTCAAACTTATAAATGTGCTCTTCACCCAGAACATGTGCATTGCATCACTTAGGTGTGAATTACCCTCCCCTCCTCATTAGCTCCTTAGAAATGCTCAGTGACTCTCTCAAAGTTTAGTAAATACTGCTGTATATTGGTAAGAGATTTTACAATAAATAGTAGACAGTTTAACAATTTATCGCAATTGGAGAAAAGGGGTTAAATAAAACAAAAAGCACATTTAGAAGGCCCCATATTCTTACATTATATATGTTTTATAACATGTACAAAGGTAACAATGAGGTCCTTCACAGATATTTCTGATGATAAGCCTAGTATTCAGTCATAGATCTGAAAAATGTCCCCTTAGTAAATAAGAAATGTGCAAAATATATTTATATATCTTCTTTGCTGATTTTAAATTTTATCACTTTTTAAAAATTTATCTATGGTATGGGTGGTACTCCTTTGATCTTTTAGAGGGAGAGTTAAGTATGAGGGGGAAGGAAGGGACAGGGAGATATTTCTTACTTCTTGATTTTATTTACCTTTTGGTTTCAATGAAAACCTCAAGCCTTAAGACAAAACAACATATAAAAAATAAAAATGTATTGCATATTAATCCTTCTAGGCTGAAATTTCATAATATAACTGTTATTCACAGTAGATTTCACACCAATGAAAATTTAATTCTTGGTCTCAAAGAATAAACAAGGATGTCTTAGTCTCTTGAGATATCTTATTCCATAATTTACATTCTGATAGTCTATTAACAATAATGTCAGCTACGATGCAGACATCAGTCAGGTCACTTCCTGTGAGTATTCTTACTGGTGGGCTTCTACCCACTATTCCAACTTGTGGCTTGTGGGTATTGTCCACTCCTCTTCAGTTAAGATCACGAGATACCTATGCACCTACATACACACGTACACACACATTAAAATGATCAAGATGTCGGTCTTCTCTGAGTGATAGCACATTATTATTTCCTTATAAAAGACTTCTTAAAAACATTGAACTTAGGCTTGGCGCCTGTGGCTCAAGCAGCTAAGGCACCAGCCACATACACCTGAGCTAGGAGGGTTTAAATCCAGCCCAGGCCGCCAAACAACAATGACGGCTGCAACCACAAAATAGCTGGGCATTGTGGTGGGTACCTGTAGTCCCAGCTACTTGGGAGGCAGAGGCAGGAGAATCATTTGAGACCAGGAGTTGGAGGTTGCTGTGAGCTGTGATGGCACAGCACTCTACCCAGAGCGACAGCTTGAGGCTCTGTCTCAAAAAAAAAAAAAAAAAATTGAACTTAGTCTCTGTACTCCAGTAAATAGCCAACTATGCCTATCAGAAATATAAATAAATTTTCTAATGAAAATACACATAATGCAGAATTGCAGCATTATAATTTAGGGGACGTGGGAAATATTCATCCAGTTGACACAATAACTCTCTATAATTTACATAACTGATATTGTTAGAGGTTTGTTTCCTCCAGATGTCATGTTAAAATTTGACATCCAAGCACTTGAATGTTTATAGTAGCTCAATTCACAATTGCAAGGATGTGGAAACAACCCAGTGCCTATCAACCTATAAATGGATTAATATGCTGTGGTAGATGTATACCATGGGATACCGTTCAACCATAAAAATGACAGAGACTCTGCATCTTTTGTACTTACCTGGATAGATTTAAAGAACATTCTCTGAAGTAAAATATCTCAAGAATGGAACCTTCCTAATGCTGTGGCCCTTTAATACACTGTGGGTCACGACCCACACATTGAGAACCGCTGCAGTAGATGAACAACCACAGATCCACACTGCAGAAATTCAAGTAGTGGGGAGGGTAAGGGGGGCTTGGTGAGTTCTTTCCTGGCAGGTACAATGTAATGGCACACTTGCTGGGTGATGGACTCAACTACAACTCAGACATTGGACTACACCTTACAAAACACAAAAAAAGTAACCTAATTGTACATACCATCACATTAACATGAAATTTTAAGAAATAACATAAAATAAAATTTGATCCCCAATGTTGGAGGTGAGCTGAGTAGGAGGTGTTTGGTTCCTGGGGACAGATCCCCATGGTAATGAGTGAGTTCTCTCCTTTTAGTTCACACACCTCCTTTTCCCTCTCTTACCATGTGAAACACCTGCTCCTTTTTCACCTTAAACTCCTCCAAGGCCTGACCAGAAGCAGATGCTCATATCATGTTTCTTGTATTACCTGCAGAACCATGGCCCAAACAAATCTCTTTTCTTCCTTAAGTACCCAGTCTCAGTTATTCCTTTATAGCAACACAACTTCCTAAAATTTCAGTTTAAATTTTAGATCAATGAAAATATTAAATATAATCACTTTTGAAATTGCTCTTTATATCTGTGTTTGTTGGTTTGGGCTTCTATAACAAAATACCATAGACTGGGTGGCTTAAACAACAAATATTTATTTCTCATAGTTCTGCAGGCTGAGAAGTCCAAGATAAAGGTGCCAGCAGATCCAGTGTCTGGTGAGGGCCTCCTTCATGCTTTGCAGATGGCTGTCTCCTAGTTGTATCCTTATATGCTAAATGCCGAGAGAGAGGAAGCAAGCTTCTTCATTTCTCTTCTTATAAGGGCACAAATCTCAGCATGAAGGAATCCACCCTCATGACCTAATTACCTACCAAAAGCTATATCTCTAAGTGCCATTAAACATATGAATTTGAGGAATACATTTAACCTAGCAATAAGAGCTAATGCTTCTTGGGTGGTGCCTGTGGCTTAGTGAGTAGGGCAACGGTCCCATATACCGAGGTGGCGGGTTCAAACCTGAACCCAGTCAAACTGCAACAAAATATAGCTGGGCGTTATGGCAGGTGCCTGTAGTCCCAGCTACTTGGGAGGCTGAGGCAAGATAATCGCTTAAGCCCAAGAGCTGGAGGTTGCTGTGACCTGTGATGCCACAGAGGGCAAGAAAATGAGATGCTGTCTCTCCAAAAAAAAAAGAGCTAATGCTTCTTAAGAGATTGCTCTGGGATTGGTGGTTTATATAACAGTCTCGTTTAGTTGTATACTTTGAGGTAGGCACTATCATTTCTGTCTTACAGATTGAAAAACTAAGGTTCATAAAGGCAAAGCAGTTTTCTGGTATCTCTCACCAGTAATTGGAAAGATGGGATATATTTTATCAGTGGAAACAAGTGGGTGATCTAGAGCAGAAATACAAAATTGGCCTTAGCCACACTAACGTATGGGAGAGATGTACCTATATATGATTAATTCATTAAGTTGAGGTTGGAGGCCAAGTTGAAGCAGTAGCACTGTATCTAAATTGTTATTAATGGGGGATTTATTTTGCCTTGTGGTATGTTTTCTATTCTGTTCTAAATAAAAGTACTTTTATTTGCAAAATACCTATAAAGCAGGTTCTCAACCTTCCTAATGCCGCAACCCTTTAATACAGTTCCTGTGGGTCACGACCCACAGGTTGAGACCTGCTGCTATAAAGTATATTTTTACAAATTTTGTGCTGTTAACATTTTGAAACATAATAATTCTTTGGTGCTGATTTAATTTATCCCTAATTTTCCTTAATGTTGACTACTCTATTGGTGACTGGTACCAAGACAAAAGATGGTGTAATTAGAGCTGTCTGTCTGTAGAAATATGAGTATCATGTACTACATGTATGACTTTGCAAAACAATTTTAGTTTTTGATTAGTGGGATCAGCTAAAGAGAGCACCTATATGTGTGCTTTGTGGGCAGACAGTGTATCTGTGATATTTTTATTATTAATATTTATCTTGCAATGCAACTTACAGGTATAAGTCAGAAATGGCAAAGGATACAACTTGAATTCTTGGGGGGGAAACGTTGTACTTGCTAATGGTGAGTGAGAAATATAGAAGATTCATAATTTAAAAGTGTATGGCTTCTATTTTGTTTTTTGGTAACATAATATATAGGAATTTACCATATCCTATTTATGTATAAGAAGGTAAAAAAATTTTTTAATTGTTTACATTATTGCATAACATGTGTTTATAGATATTATTTGACCACTTTGGACCAATAGTTAAAGTTTCAGATAAACTCTGGCTTGTTCTAAGGGCCTTTAAATGTGTTTCTCTGTCCCTTCATCTATTTGCCTTCTGAACAATGAAGACAAAGTTTAACCAAGGTATTATATTTGCAGCTAATTAGTATGTGGGTGAAGAACATCAGTGTGCTGCTTGCAATATATATTAGTGCCTCTGCTACTTTTCCAAACATTAATAAGCATTTTAATATTTTATAAGGCAGGATCTAAATTATGGAAAGTAAATCTGAACACCACTAATACCCAATGGGGTACATTAAAAAGGGGGCATAGCATGAACTACTGTGTAGCTGAGTGCTTAATTCAAGGAATTATAATTTCTTACTGATGCTGGAGACCTTTGCGAGGCTTAAGAGAGTGCTTGGGCTTTCTACAAACAGCAGATATGTCATGGATGGATGTGAGCACTGTTGAAAAGGATAAAAATTCATACTCAATTCATCTCACTGGTGTATCAAAGAGAAGCAGTTGCAGAAGCTGTCTGAAAGTTATAAGGTCTGACTAATTCTGTGCTTTGATCCAACATGTGTCAGGATTTTCACTGAGCCTTAGGACTGTATCACTATTTTCAGTCATATCTTGATAAGTGCCAGGAAGGAGGGCAACGCATGGACAGGAAAATATTTCAACATACATTTGTTTCCAAATGGCAGGCAAGGAGCTGAAGATAATGATGATGCTTTCCTCATCTTCCAGCTTTGCTTTACCTCAGAGTATTTATGCAATGATAAGCTTAGATCAGTATGGGAATAATTTGTAATCAGTGGTTTAAAGCAGAATACTTAAGTGTGTGCATGGGTAGTCATGTGTTAGAACTCAAATAAGGTTCCACTCAGTGAAAGTATTTCATACAAACAGATAAGAAGACTCTTCCACTTTCATATAATCCAGAATGAGAGTAGGAAAAAAAAAATAAGTTTATAGATTTTGTATCCTTCTGCTGGATGCCCCCCCTGGAAATAGTGCCTCTTTTTCTGGAGGGGGGGATTTATCAGAAGGATACAAAATCAATAAACTGAATATAGAATACTATTCTAGTGAACAAAGGTAGATAGACATATAGAATAGAAATATGAAAATATAGAATAATATTCTAGTGAACAAAGGTAGATCTGAAAATCATAGAGTAGATTTTTAAAAATTTCTTTGACTTATCTATGTACCGTTTCTCCTTGGTAAATTATATGTCCTATTGATAGTGATGTTTTAGATAAAATACATTTGAGTTTCCATTATTTTCTAATTGAAAATATTAAGTAATGTCCACCAGATTCGTGTTAATTGTTTAACTGAAGTATTCTGACTCACGGATAGGTCACAACTGAGCTTTATTCTAGAGGTCTTTATACTTGCTATCACTTCTGATTCCTGTCCAGAGCAAACTTCCTGAGAAGCCCTTCCTGATTTCCCACACTGGAGGAAGTGGAAGGTCATTCTGATTCATTTTTTGAGATTGCTCATGCAGTGGATAACAAGTATTGGTTATTGTTTGGAGCTAAGGCTCTGTTCTAAGGGGATTGATTCTTCTCCATATATAGGTCTTCATTGGCTGCTTAGACTTATATCATGACGTCTGGATTCCAAGAATGAGGGTCCCAATAGAAAGGAAGTGGAAGCTGTGAGTTTCTTAAGGCTTGGGCTCTAGATCTAGTGTAGGGTAACTTCTGCCAAATTTTCCAGCAAGATTTCTCACAGAACCATGCCTCCTTCCTTCACAGCCCCTTTTGCATCTTGTTACTGCACAGATATTTGTGTTATTTTTTGATTTTCTGTCTGCAGATTAGGTTGTCAGTGTCAGGAGGGAAGGGTTCTTTGATTTTTCTCACTTCTGTGTCTCTAGAACTTTAATTTATGACAAACATGAAGATGATCAATAACACTTTTTTAAAAGTATAGATAAAATGCATTCAACATTTTGATTATTTTCTTGGGATAGAAGCCATATGTGTATAGTACTTAATAAATGTCAGGTTCTGACTTTAGACAGAATAGAGAGTGGTTCTCAATTTGTGGGTCGTGACCCCTTTGTAACAAAGAAAATACATCCTGCATATCAGATATTTACCTTATGATTCATAACAGTAGCAATTATTATAAAGTAGCAACAAAAATAATTTTATGGTTGGGCGTCACCACAACACGAGGAACTGTATTAAAGGGTCACGGCATTAGGAAGGTTAAGAACCACTGGAATAGAGTAATTCATTTTCTAGATTAGAGAAGTTTTTTAGTTTTTCCAAGTTGAATAGACTCTTTCATTTCAAATTTTCTATACATCACTGAGATTTTTTTGGGGGGTATGATTTATTTTTCTTAGTCTTAGGAAAGTGTACCTAAGAAGAGTTTATAGTCTATTTTATATTAATTTGAACTGAATTGATAATGGGAATGCAAACTTAGCTAATTATACATAATTTAATTTTTAAAATAATTTTTCTTATAATAATATATGCAATCAATCATATTTTAGATCATGGCTTTTAATTTTGGATGCTACAAACCTGGGAATGCCCAAGTAGAGACTGGATAAAAAGATTAAAGAAAACTTCAAAATTCGAAAAGAAAAATAAAAACCTGGGGAGTTTTAAAAAGTATTGATGCATCATAAATCTTATCCCCAAAGATTCTTAATTGGCACAGAATACAGCCTGGAAATTTGTGTAATATTTTAAAGGTCCATAAATGATTATGACATTGAGCCAAAGTTGAAAACCACTGCTTTAACAAATGTTTCTCAAACCTTCCTCCTTGGTTATTAATGGGGATTGGTTATTTGCATATTTAAAAAACCCCTATATGATCCTAATCACTGTAGTTAACAATCACTGCTTCAGACAGTATTATTTGCCTTTTATATTTATTTCTCATCAAATAGTTCTGCACTTTATGTGTATTTTAGAAGGCATCATTTTTTCCAAATAATATATGCTTCAAAAATACCTATTTATTTCTTATTTTTTATTTTACATAAACACATTGTTAATACTTGATAGTCAATATATTTTAGCCCCCATTACTTACATTTAATATAAATAAAGCCATTTATTACATTATTTTGTAAAAATTTCAGATTAATGTGAGGGTACAAATGATTAGGTTACCTTGTTTGCATTTTCTTAAAGGAATTTATTTCTTTTGTCTGCAAATGTTGTGAATATGGCTCGGTGCCTGTAGCACAGTGGTTATGGTGCCAGACATGTACACCAGGGCTGGCAGGTTCGAACTTGGCCCTAGTTTGGTGAACAACAATAGCTGTAACAAAAAATAGCTGGGTGATGTAGCAGGCGCCTGTAGTCCCAGCTACTTGGGAAACTGAGGCAAGAGAATCTCTTCAGCCCAAGAGTTTGAGGTTGCTGTGAGATGTGACGCCACAGCACTCTACCAAGGGTGACATAGTGAGACTGTGTCTCAAAAAAAAAATGTTATGAATACTTTGCTACACATTTGTCACACTGATGACTTATGCAAAATATGTAAAATGGTTATTGAGACCATGATTTTGAGTTACTTTCTTCAGTGACTGAGAAGATTGACCATTAGGTCAAGTAGTAGGCTCCTTGCCTAAAGTAAATAGTTACACACATTATATAATTTGATAGAGCAGATGTTCCATCTGCCATCTCTGTAAGTCCTAGGCCTGAAGTTAGGAAAAAACTTCGTGTTTTCACTGCTTAGTTACATGGTCCAGATTCAAGGAGCCGGTGTACAGACTCTACATCTTAATGGGAGGACTGTAAAAAAAATTAATAAATGAAAGAGTCCATTTAAATACTTGCCATGGGTGCACACTGAAAAGATGCAGTCACTTTCTTTTTTGTGATATAGTGAATAAATACCACGATTGAGCTATTTACTAAAAGCATCTGCAAATTTGGATATTTTAAAAGGCCATCACTTTTCCATCAGGTTGCTGACTAGAAATAAAGATACAGGACAAAGACTAACTGAAAGTTGACACTAAAAGAAATAGGTGAAATGTGAAAGCTGGTTTTTGCCTTGAATGCATTTTCAAAACCATAAATCTGTGTTTCATGGGCCTCAGAGGATAGGTCATAAAAACACAAGATATGAACATGAAAACTGGGAATAATTAACCACTTCAAGGATGTCAAAGAAAACTACCTATCCTCAACATTGGTGCTAATTGGAGATATAAAAATTTGTCCTGAGGATTAGCAGAAATTAGTTGTTTCTATCTACATTTATAGCCTGAATTTCCAGAATTATGTTAACCTGATAATGTTCCTAGAACCTCAAAGAATAATTAAGTCATAGAATAGTCATAAAACAGAGTGGTATAGAGTAGTTAAGGGAAAAATAAATTATAGTTATGTTCAACATGAATAAAGAAACCACACCCCACACCATATATCCTGCATAATATAGTTATAAGAATTTCAAAAATAGGCAAGAGTAGGGCAGTGCCTGTGGTTCAAAGGAGAAGGGTGCTGGCCCCACATGCCAGAGGTGATGGGTTCAAACCTAGCCCCAGCCAAAAACTGCAAATAAAGAAGAAAAAAAAATAGGCAAGAGTAAACCATATTGTTTGGGGATGCATACTGTTCGGTGGTACAACAATTAGAAAAAAAAATCAGTAGGTAATCACACAAAAAATCAGAATAGTCTATATTTATAGAAAGGTGGAAAAAGTTAAAATCAATCAAGCCAAATTTAAAAATGTATGTTATTGGTGGGAGATTATAATTCATCCTTCACAATCATTGATAAATCAAAAGATGAGAGAAATGAAATTAACTGTTTTGATATTAAAACAATAAAGTAGTGTACCTAGAATTAACAGAAGCTATCTATTAAGTTACATGAATTACAGTGAACATTATGATCATTTACCAGGCTATAAAGTAAATGTCATCTAATTTGAAGAATTTGGACATAACAAACCATATCGTTGGAATATCATGCAATTAAACTTCATATAAAGACAATTAGAAAGCACATATATATTTGGAAATAAATACATAACTTGTATAAAAATGGGATAATAGAAATCGGGAAATATTTAAAATACAATAATAATTAAAATACTACATATCAATTACTTATGATATGTATGTATAACACAGCTATAAGGCAAAAATTCAAACTCTTAAATGCTCTAAATAGAAAAATGAAATTAGGGGAAAATATCATAATAATCGTAAAAAAATAAAAAGGAAGAAAAAATAAAAAAATAAAAATCAATAGCTAATAATATAGGAAATAAATGCATAATAAAGACGGTCACCAAAAGCAAATCTTTGTTCTTTGAAGCATTACAAAATTGATAAAAACTCTGGCAACCTTGATGGAGAGAGAGAGCGAGCAATATTAATTCAGGAATCAAAATGTTTTTATAGTTATAGAATGTATAGATATTAAATATAGTATAATAAAAGAATACTACCGGCAACTTTATATCAAAAGAGTAAAATTTAATTTAAATGAATATATTCTTTAAAAAATTCAATTTAGGTTTCTCCATACTTCCTTCCAGAAAGGTTGCACTAGTTTGCAGTCCCACCAGCAGTGTAAAAGTGTTCCCTTCTCTCCACATCCACGCCAGCATCTGCAGTTTTGAGAGTTTGTGATGTGGTCCATTCTCACTGGGGTTAGATGGGATCTCAGGGTGGTTTTGATGTGCATTTCTGTAATATATAGGGATGATGAACATTTTTTTCATATGTTTGTTGGCCATTCATCTGTCTTCTTTAGAGAAGGTTCTATTCATGTCTCTTGTCCATTGATATATGGGATTGTTGGCTTTTCCCATGTGGATTAATTTGAGTTCTCTATAGATCCTAGTTATCAAGCTTTTGTCTGAATCAAAATATGCAAATATCCTTTCCCATTGTGTACATTGTCTCTTTGCTTTGACTGTTGTCTCCTTGGCTATACAGAAACTTTTGAGTTTAATGAATTCCCATTTGTTTATTTTTGTTGTTGTTGCAATTGCCATGGCAGTCTTCTTCATGAAGTCTTTCCCCAGGCCAATATCCTCCAGTGTTTTTCTTATGCTTTCTTTGAGACTTTTTATTGTTTCATGCCTTAAATTTAAGTCCTTTATCCATCTTGAATCAATTTTTGTGAGTGGGGAAAGGTGTGGGTCCAGTTTCAGTCTTTTACATGTAGACATCCAGTTCTCCCAACACCATTTATTGAATAGGGAGTCTTTCCCCCAAGGTATGTTCTTGTTTGGTTTATTGAAAATTAGGTGGTTGTAAGATGTTAGTTTCATTTCTTGGTTTTCTATTCGATTCCAAGTGTCTATGTCTCTATTTTTGTGCCAGTACCATGCTGTCCTGACCACTATGGCTTTGTAGTACAGACTAAAATCTGGTATGCTGATGCCCCCAGCTTTATTTTTATTACTAAAAACTGCCTTAGCTATACGGGTTTTTTTCTGGTTCCATATAAAATGCAGAGTCATTTTTTCCAAATCTTGAAAGTACGATGTTGATAGGAATGGCACTGAATAGGTAGATTGCTTTGGGAAGTATAGACATTTTAATAATGTTGATTCTGCCCATCCGTGAGCATGGTGTGTTCTTCCATTTGTTAATATCCTCTGTTATTTCCTTTCTGAGGATTTCATAAGCACTCAAGCTAGACCTCCCATTTGATCCTGCAATCCCATTACTGGGCATCTACCCAGAAGGAAAAAAATCCTTTTATCATAGGGACACTTGTACTAGACTGTTTATTTCAGCTCAATTTATAATCGCCAAAATGTGGGAACAGCCTAAATGACCAGCAACCCAGGAATGGATTAACAAGCTGTGGTATATGTATACCATGGAATACTATTCAGCTATTAAAAAAAATGGAGACTTTACATCCTTCGTATTAACCCTGATGGAAGTAGAAGACATTATTCTTAGTAAAGCATCACAAGAATGGAGAAGCATGAATCCTATGTACATAATTTTGATATGAGGACAATTAATGACAATTAAGGTCATGGTGGGGATAGAAAAAGCAGAGAGAGAGAAGGAGGGAGATGGGTGGGACCTTGGTGTGTGCCACAGCTTCTGGGGGCAAGACATGATTGCAAGAGGGACTTTACCTAACAAATGCAATCAGTGTAACCTGGCTTAATGTACCCTCAATGAATCCCGAACAATAAAAAAAAAAAAAAAAAAAGGAAAAAAAATAAATAAAAATAAAAAATTCAATTTAACAAAAGTGATTCTAGAAGAATAAAATTCCTGAATAGTTTTATGATTAGTAAAAAATAACCTAATAGGACAGTGCCTGTAGCTCAGTGGTTAGGGTGCTGGCCACATTCCCTCAGGCTGGAGGGTTCTAATCCTGAGGGAGTAGAACCCTCCAGCCCGGGCCAGCTAAGCAACCTGATAACTGAAGCAACAACAACAAAAAATAGCTGGGCGTTGTGGCAGGCACCTGTAGTCCCAGCTACTTGGGAGGCTGAAGCAAGAGAATCACTTGTGCCCAAGAGTTTGAGGTTGCTGTGAGCTGTGACACCAAGGCTCTCTACTGAGGGCAACATAGTGAGACTCACTCTCAATAAACAAACAACAACAACAACAACAAAAACTAATAAGTAAAAATATTTCCATAGAAACAGAAATGCAAAATAACTTCCAATGACTAGATTATTTTACCAATGTGTACCTAATCATTTAATGGTAAAGTAACATGGAATATAAAATAAAGTCAAGAATATTTTACACAATATAGAAAAAAAGGGACTCTTTCCATTTTTATGAGCCTATAATGCCACTGATACCCCGAAATGAAAAGAGTAGAAAAATGAGGAAAAGTGCTAACATGAATTTTTGTTGCAAAAAATTCTAAATTACATATTAGTGAGCCAAATTATAAATTGTATAAAAGATAATATAACATGAGCATGTTGGGATCATGTCACAAATGCAACTTTATCACTTGAAAATTAATCTATATAATTATTTATATCAACAGGTTAAAGAATTCCATATATTCAGAGGCATTTGATAAAATTCAAAATTTGTCTAGAATAAAAATTCTTAGTAAATTAGAAACATATTAGAACTTTGTTAACCTAATAAGTACTACAAAATCCTACAAAAAGCATGATGACAGACTGTGAAAGTTTAAAATGTTCCCTATAGCATAAAATAAAGGTGACTATATCTACTTCTCGAAATTGTGATTTTAGTCCCTAGAAAAGGTAAAGAAAAAAAGTAACAATTAGAAAAATAAATACAATCATTATTCTCATAATATAATTATGATAATGTGTATCTTAAACATCAAAAGAGTACAAACATACCATAAAAGAAATCAGAGAAGTTAGCAAGCTTTTTGGTAATGGAAATCAATACCTACAAATCAGTCACATTTCTATACATGACAAAAGAGTAATTTTAATACAAATAGAAAGAATATACAATATCTTGGAATAATGTGAGAGAAGCTATGCATGTTTCTTATGGATAAAATAATAAAACATTGTGAAAACATTGAAAAAGTACTGAATAATGAAGATATATATCATGTTCATTGATTAAAAGTCTCAGTATTATTATAATAGAGTCAAGTAATTCCAATGAAAGTCTTAACAGGCTTGTGTGTGTAATTTCATCAATTTATTTGAAAATTTATATGGATGACCAAGGGAAAAAGAACAACTAATTCATCAGAAAGTGGAAAAAAGTGAGATTTGCGTTTTATATGTCAAGAATTATTTTATTACTACAATAATTAATAGAATGGTTTAATAGTAGAGAAAGAGATGAATTACATAGTGAAACAAGGAGACAGGATAGAAATACACCTACTGAAACAGAAATGTGATTTATGCAAACTAGTGGGGATATACTTTTGATTAAATGAAGTTAGGACACATAATTGTCTGTATGGAATAAAAATGAAGTTGAAATTCTACTTTATATATCATGCATTAAAAAAATCAATTCTTAAAGACCTAAATGTAAAAGGTAAAGTATAAACTTTTATAAACAATGTAAGAGAATATTTTTTAAGCCATTGAAGTAAAGAAAGATTTCTTAAACTTATCTATATTTATATATATATACATATACATACATATATATACACAATAAGCAGAGATCATGTAAGGAAAAACTTGATAAATTTAATGACATTAAAGACAAGAACTTGAATTTATTAAAACCATAATAGAGCAAAAAGACAATCTACAAATTAGAAGACATATTCGCAATAAATATATCTGGCAAAGGACTGCTGTCAAAAATACATAAAGAACTCAAGAAATCAATGGGAGACAGACAAATAATCTAATAAAAATAAGAAAAAACTTGAGCATGTATGTTACAGAAGGAAAAAAAGATGTTACCTCCATCAATAATAATGAATTTACAAAAAAGCATAACTTAAGCAAAAGAAGGAAGAATATAAAAGGCATAATTAAAATATTATAAATTTCAAAAACATGCAAAACTACGCAACACAAAATTATGAGAAACGTAAGTTCAGAATAGTACTTTCATCAAAGAGGATGAAATGAAAGGGAACAGCTTCAGAAAGAGATATGCGATAATATTTTTTCTTTCTTAACCTCATTGGCATATATATGAGAGTTGATTGTGTTGTTTTCTTTGTCCCTTATGAATATTTCATAGGTTTTATTTGAGATCTTTTTGACATTTAATGAACTGTTTTTAGAAGGGGGGTTTAGGTGAGCCACAAATATAGGGTTGAGAGGTTTTACCTAATAGGAGGGTTGCTAAAGTGTTCAAGGAATCATTGTAATCTGGTTACTTGAAGTCTGACTTTATGGATTCAATTGTATACCTCCTCTCACCAAAGATAAGTTAAAGTCCTAACACTCAAAATCTAGGAGTGTGTACTTATTTGGATATAAGGCCAATGCAGATGTATTATAATTAGTTAAGATGAAGTCATTCAGGCTTGAGTAGGGTGGGCACCAAAGCCAACATTTTACTTGAGGTCGAAGAGAAAGACAGACAACTTTGGCATTGGCAGGCTCTAGATTACAACGGATGCAATAATAATGCATTTAAAAAAATTAACCCACTATTAGTGTGCCTTAAACTTCAAAAAATACATAAATAAATTAACCCCCAATTTTTTAAATAGATATTCATATTTTTAAAAATTGAGAAGGCAGCATGTAAACTATAGTTGACTCCCATCCCCATTAATTACTTACGCATTTTTCATAGATATGCATATATTAGTACAGAGGCATAAACACGATTCTTAAGCCATCTCTCTTTTCCACAAAAAGCACTCTCTGTTATGTATTTCTTCTTTTCTACCTAACCTTGAATCCTGGAGAGATACTTTATATAAACATGTAAGTGCTTTTTTCTACTTATACGAATGGCTCCATAGACAGCCCATGATTTTTACATCAATGTTATTCAGATATTTAGATATCTGACTTTATAGATTGAATTGTATTCCTGTTGTTAATGTTTTGATTCTGCTTTTTTAAAAGATAAAGGAATAGAAACTTCTTGGTAAAGATGATTGGGTGAAGCTTCGTCACAGATTTAAACCCTCTTGATATATAACATAATAAATAAAAAGTGATCACATCTTATGCTATAAACTTTGAAATATTATACCCAAGGAAAGAAAAAGAAGATTCTATATCAAAATGCCTCCTAATTCTTTTGCTACCCTAATCCTAATGCCAGAAATGTATTTGAAAATGAAGCTGAACTGACAAAGTCCTGTATTTCTCATTGACAGCCCCGGTTTAGAGAAGTGCAGACTGAGACTGGACAGGCAGTACACTGCAAAGTCAAAATGAAGATCCTCAGAAGAGGATCCCAGCAGAACTAAAAACAGTCTCTGGGAAATTGCCTTTTTCCCCAATGAGACACAATTTGTTAGAGCAGGCCATCTCCTTGGTTGTGGGGATTGTACTCTTTACAGGACACAAAAGAATTCTGAGGACAGAGGACAGTTCTTTTAGTTGTGTTTTTATTTTCAGGTCTTCTCTTTCCTTTTTCAATACAACAAACTCTCAGACTGAAGACAAATGGATAGAAAACAGGATCCTGCTCTGAAATTGTAGTTGGGATAAAATGTGATGAAATCAACATTTCACCCTATGATAGAGAATATTGACATTTATATTAGAAATACATTCATTACGAATAGCAACATTTTAAAAATGCCTGGCAACTAAACAAACATTTTATAGGAAAACAGTAAATGAGTATGCAGTACAAGACAAATGAGGTGCCCAGTAAGGAAAATACATTGTCCAAGGAAAAGAAAAAAATTTTAAGTATGTTCTGAGCTATAAAGAACCTAATAAAAACACAAAATCAATAAAACAACAAGTCATAGACAAGGAACTAAATGAAATAAAATACAAAGATAGTAAAACAAATCAAGTTAAAAGGTTAACCATTTATAGCTCTAACAAATAAATTAGAAACAAAGAAAAATGGGAAATAAAGCATAGAATATTGAATTTCTCCCCTGGGAGAAATACTTAGGATAATAAATTCAATGAAGAAAAATAAAGTTTTTTTTAAGTTACATAAGATGAGATATTTGTAGGCCAAAGATGATCTAATATAAGCACAATTGCTCCTTTCTATTCTTGGAAGAGAGAATCAAGTTAATGGAGCAGAAAAACTATTGAGAGAGATAGAAGGAGGAAATATTTGTCAAATTAAGGTGGATATTAAAATATATTTCAGGTAAACTGGAAACTTAAGAAAGACTTCTTTTCACATCTATATTGTGAAAAACATCCTGTCTCCTATAATGAGTGGGAAGCAGGAAATCATAAATATCACAGTTTTATCCCCAATAGCTTTCAATATCATCTGGAAAGTATTTACAGTTCTGAGAGAAAACAAAAATGATCTAAGAATATTTTTCTAGCCAAGTAATCATTAAAATCAACACTTGGCAGACATTCTCAGAAAAGAAAGAACCCAGGGACTATAACTCCTGTGATCTTTTCTTGAAGTAACTACTCATTGATGAAATCCAAATAATCAATAAATGAATGAAATAAGGAATCAGGAGTAGAAATAAATTTGTAATGAGTGTAATTAGCAGAATTATAACAACCCCCAATATTCTCATCACTACCTTTATATGTAGCAAACTATATAACAGAGTATGTAGTAACTTAGTAGTAATAGGATATGTAACAGTTTATGTAACAACATATTTAGTGATCTCTGTGCCAACCTATTTAGCAACCTAGGGAGCAAGATGTGTAGGAACCTGGACAGCAGGCTTGCAGAGACAAAGTGACAGTTTTTTGAAACATACAAGCAATAGATGTTAAGGAACAGACCTTGGCAGTTGATCAGCTATGGAATTCCAGTGTGGGGTTCCGGCTCAGGGGAGGGGAGCTTATTCTCAATAAATAGCAGCTGTGGGGGTTTCTGGGGCCTTTTTCCTGATATGCATAGGGAAGCCCATCTCCTGCAAGCTTCAAGCTTACAATCCATTGTCTGGCTGGCTTCTTTAGTGATGGCACCAACATTTATAAGCTTTATTGAATCTCCTCCCCTTGAGAGTAGATGGAACTATTAAATATGATCAGTATCTTCTTAGATCAGGTCACTAATATGTTGACATTGAGTTAATTGAAAGAGAGATAACCCTGACTAAATCAGGGATCTTTTAAAGAATGGGAAGTTTCACATGGATGTTCTATAGGCCTGAAATATAAAACCAAACATGTTATACTCTGGCTATGGAAAGGACTGCCTGGTGTCCGGGCAAAAACTAACAAGGAAATGGGACCCTCAGTCCTACAATCATAAGTAACTTGAATTTTGCCAATATAGTGTGAGTTTGGAAGAGTACAAGCTCCAGAAGGGACTCAACCAGCCATCACCCGGATTCCAGTCTAAGGCTCTGAGCTGAGGAGCCAACTAACCATGGCTGGACTCCTGACACATGGAAATAGTCAATGTGTGTTGTTTCAAGCTGCCAAATTTGTATTAATTTATTACATATCAACAACAAACTTACACAAGGAGGTTTTAATATTGAATGAAGACAAAATGATGTGTGAAATTTGAATTTAAAAATATAATGTCAGTAGTATAAAATTTGAGGAAGAAAAATTGTGTAGTTACTTGAGAAGTAGTTGGAGTTAAGGTAGAAGGAAGAGAAAGAGGAATAATTTTATTTTTAAGGCAAGGAGTATTGAAAACTGTCAATAATACAAAATGTGGCTAAAACATAATCTAAGTTCTCAATATTCATATAATATTATCCTTAAAATAAACAGAGTTTGGAGGAACCATAATTTCTATGGTTCCCAGGGATGAATGAATCCTGTCTATAGATTTGTTAAGTTATAGTAATCTATTTATTTATCTGTCTGTGTGGATAGATATGCAGTGAAATTCTCAGGAATGAATACAAGAAGTTGCACAGGTAATTTCAGAGGAGTGAAATTTTATGTACTTTTAAGTTCTGGTTTTGTATTGTTTGATACTTTTAACACATTGACTTCCACACTAGAAAAAAATTTTTTTCCCTTGGGGCCATGATTTTTTTTTATGAAAACAGGTAAACATTCAGGGTAAATGCACAACTGGAAGTTATGGCAATTGGAGAACACATGTACCCTGCTTGGGCAGATTGGTAAGAGGGCTACAGCCGGGGGACAGGCTGGGGTAGGGTGGGAGATATGCCTGCTGGTTGACAGAGAAAACAATAAGCTTAGGTCTTACAGCTTAAGGACCCTGGGAT
This sequence comes from Nycticebus coucang, assembly GCF_027406575.1. NCBI lineage: Eukaryota > Metazoa > Chordata > Mammalia > Primates > Lorisidae > Nycticebus > Nycticebus coucang. The sequence goes on along the minus strand of NC_069784.1, from coordinate 97,913,478 downwards.
TAAAATTAGCATGAGTTATATACAACTCACACTTCAGGTAACTGTTAGTAATAAGCATATGTTTCTAGAAAATAATTCTAGATTGTACAAAGGAAATCAAGATAATGGAAAAGGAATATCATTGGGAATATAGTATTGCCTGGAATCAGAACATCCCAGAACTCAAACAACTTGGAATCTGAATGAAAAATTTGAGAAAATTTTGCCTGAAATTCTAATGTTGCTTTGGAATCCAAGTGCCCAGTAAGTTGTTTGTGTGTTTTGTGTGGACATTTCCCCAGAGCTTGGGGCACCTCTACGCTTTGTCATTAAGTTCGTTGTTGGAAGGTGTAGTGAAAGCATCTCATGTGATTTTTGCTGCTAATTTTATGCTTTTGTACCTGTTTTTCTTTTTTAATATAATAACAGCTAAGTGTATTCGTCATGAGTCCTAAAAAGTATAGTCAGGAAAATAAGAGTAAGAGGAAAGCTGTTAGAGCTACAACTGAAGAAAGATTGGTACACGTGTGGCTGATTGCCTACTGTGTTTGGGACACTTAAATTGACTGTACAATTTTAAAAAATAAAAAAGCTATCAAAGCAGCTGATGTGGCAAAGGGGTTACGATGCTGACCTCTAGGAGATTTAAAAGTATGGTGAAGATGGGAAAACTCCTCTTAGTTTGGATTAATGAAAAACTAGGATGGCTGTGATGTGATTTCTGAGATGTTAATTTGTGAGAAAGCAAAGGTCCTCCAGGATGGTTTAGTGAAAGGCATGCCTGAAACTAGTGCTCAAAAGGAGGCGTTTAAAGCCAGTAGCGGTGGTTGGGGAACTTTGAGAAAAGGACTGGGATCCATAGTGTTATGTGCGGAGAGGCTGCCAGTTCTAATTTGGAGGCAGCAGAAAACTTTGTAAAGGAGTTTGTGAACAGTTAGGAATATATTTCAAACCAAGTGTTCAATTGTGATGAAACAGGCCCTTATATTTTTTGGTTTTTATATTTTTCATTTTATTAATTTACATTTTTATTCAAATGTTATTATTCGTTAATATTTTACTTTAAAATCTTGAAAATTTGAGTTTGACCCTGGAATGGATTAATCCAGTTTTTATTATTTTAAGGGGAAAAATTGGTTTGGAATTCAAACAATTTGGAACGTGAATGGGGTTCTGGAATGGATTAAGTTCAAATTCCAGGTGTCACTCTGTTATCATTAACCCCATTTTACAGATGGGAAACTAGGAATTCATAGGATTAATTAAAATTTGTAAGCTCACATAGCTAGTATGTGGCCAGTAATCTGGCAGTAATAAGTCACAGAACTCAGATTCTGTGACTGATTGATGCAGAGTGTGAAGTCAGTAAGAGGAATGAACAAATGCTCTTCACACTAAAAGACAACTCAGAAAACTGCCAGCTGCTAATCTCTGTCCCAAATCTTTATGAAGATTTGTCATGTTTCCACATATGATCTTTAGGGTGGAACATACATAATTCTATTAAGAGCAAATTTAACTTCTGGATAGTAAAGTGGCCAAGTTTAAATTTAAGGTATTTTTCTACATTGTTGATAATGATCCCATTGATTTATTTTTCTATGAGGGTGATGGAAAAATAGCATACCAACCATAGGTTTGGAGAATTTAGCAATGTGTAAGCAGATAATGCATTTAATTTTGTACTGGGCAAATTTTTATTTTCTCTTTGGTGCTGTCGTATTGAATCAGACTAATATATACAGTTGATCCTGGAACAACATAGATTTGGACAGTGTGGATCCACTTATACATGGATTCTTTTTCAATAAATATACTGGAAAATTTTGGATACTTGTGAAAATTTGAAAAAATGTACAGGTGATCCGAATGCATAGCTTAGAACTATATATTTTTTTAAGTTGGGTATGTCATGAATGCATAAAATATATGTAGATACTTTTCATCATTTGCTATAATAGAATATACAAAAATCTATGAAAAGTTAAAATGTTCAAAACTTTGGAACACAAACGCAGACCATACGTGGCAGTATTTGGAGTTAAATGTAAATAAACATCAAGATGCAGTCTGAAGTCATAACTACATAAAATTAACTGTAGTCCATACCGCCATTTCTTGTACTGCAAAGAGCTCAAATGTTGTGAATTTCTGCTTAAGATGCCATGTGACACTCATCATCTCCCTGCGAGCAGTTTGCCTCGCCAGTAAATTTTATATTGCAATGATCTCTTGTGGTTTCATGTTTTTTATTATGTTTAGTGCTATCCTGTCAACTTTGAAAAATAGCTTGGGGCCCATGTAAAGTGTCACCACTACTGGATGTGTTCCTAAGAAGCAGAGAAAAAGTCATGACATTACAAGAAAACTTGAATTGCTAAGTGTGTGCTGTAGAATGAGGTCTGCAGCTACAGTTGCACAACAGTTCAGACAGATGACCCAACTTGCAAACAGACAATGTAAACGTATATTGATAAATACAGTACTGCACGTTTACTTTCTGTTCATTATGATTTTCTTAATAGCATTTTCTTTCCTCTAGCTTACTATCTTGTATACATGTAACTACAAAATATGTGTCACTCAGCTGTTGATATTATTGGTAAGGCTCCTGGTCAACAGTCCAGTAAAAGTTAAGGTTTGGGGATTAAAAAGTTAGAAGCAGATTTTCACTATGTGGATGTCTGTACCCCTGACACCTGTGTTGTTCTAAGGTCAACTGTAATCTCCTAGTCATAATTATTTATTCAACGAATACATAATCAGAATGATGTGTCAAAATCTGTGCTAGAAATGGGAATACAGTGGTGAACAAATTTAATATTGTTTCTCTATTCCTGGAATTTAAATTCTACTGGAGGAGACATAAAACATAAAAGTAAAAAAAAAAAATAAATGCCATTTGTGCTCTATTTCTGAGTTTAATAATAAGTTGACAAGAAAAAGAATTAGAGGGAACTAGTCTTAGAAATGGTGGTAAGGGATGACTTTTATAAGGAAATTTCATTTAAGCTAAAATCTGAAGCATGAAAAGTTAGTTATACGGAGAAGGGAATGAATCACCTTTGGGCTGAATATTCTTCTGATGCAAAGAAAATAGAATGTATAGAGTTCTTGGAGTGTTCAGGCTGAAGAGAAGCCCAACATGGCTGGAATCTTATAAAACACAAGGGGTGGAGAGAAATTGGTAGGAGTTAAATGATGTGAAACTTTAAAAATCATAATAAGATGTTGAATTTTGACGTACGTTTAAAGAGAAGAATTATCGAATTATTTTACACAGGGGGATGAGAAGGTAATTTGTTTAAAGGCAAGTCCTCTTGTTGCGTTACATAGAATGGATTAGAGAAAAAGAGAGGATGAAGTGACACCAGCGAGTCTGCTGAAGAGTACACCAGAGAATGGTGATAGTCCTGGTGAGACAGACAGAGATGGAGGCATCATATGCATTTAAAAGGCATAGCAGAGGTAAAATAAACAAGACTTACCTTTAGATTTTGTATAAAAATAGTTTACTTGTAGGATCAAGCACGATTTCTAAGCTTCTAGAATTGCCGTGACATACTTAGATACAACAGAGGAAAGGAAGCATACAGATCAGAGGAGTGAAATATTTTTCTTTTCTTTTTTTTGAGACAGAGCCTCAAGCTGTCACCCTCGGTAGAGTGCTGTGGCACCACAGCTCACAGCAACCTCCAACTCCTGGGCTTAAGCGATTCTCTTGCCTCAGCCTCCCAGGTAGCTGGGACTACAGGCACCCACAATGCCAAGCCATTTTTTGGTTGTAATTGTCATTGCCGTGTGGCAGGCCCGGGCTGGGTTTGAACCCACCATCTCTGGTCTATGTGGCTGGCGCCTTTGCTGCTTGAGCTACAGGTACCAAGCCTGAAATATTTTTCTTAAGATGTGTTTTAGATATTAATTTTGGTCTGTCTCTGACCCATAAAAGATGAGATTTAAAGTAGATGATTAGGTTTATATGTTTTGCTCCCAGAGGCAATGTCAGAGATGTTAGTTTGAGCTGCATAGTGACACTGAGTGTGTTTTTACCTTGTTTATTTTTGAAAACAATTATGGAAAATTGGTACCAGGAAGTCTTTAAGTAGTTGGTAGAATTCACCACTACAGCGATTTGACCTGGTGCTTTCTTTTGTCCAAGGTTTTTAGTTATGGATACAATTTATCTAATAGATATAGGACTATTCAGATGGTCTATTTCTCTTTGTCTGAGTTTTGATTGATTGTGTCTTGTAAGAAATTGGTCCATTTCATCTAGGTTATCAAATTTTCAGACATAAAGTTGTTCAGAATATTTCTTTATTACTCTTTTAGTGCTCATCTATTCAATAATTATGATCCCTTTTCCTTCCTGATATTAATATTTATGTCTTTTTTCTTTTGTTCTTGGTTTCTTGACTAGAGCTTTATTGATCTTTTGAAATAAAGATAAAGATAAACAAACAAATAAGCAGTTTTTGGTCTATTGATTTTTCTTTAGGGCTTTTCTCTTCAACTTTATTAACTTCTGCCTAATTTTTATTACTTATTTTGATTTGTTTACTTTGGGTTTACATTGATCTTCTTTTTCTAGTTCCTAAAGTAAAAGCTTATATAATTGAGGGTAGATCATTCTTCTTTCCTAATATATACATTTGATGCTATATATTTCCCTTTAGGCACTGTTTTCGTTATATCCAACAAATTTTGCCAAGTTCTAGTTTAATTTTCATTTAGTTTCAAATATATATTTAAAAATTTCTGTTGAGACTTCTTCTTTTACCCACATGTACTTTAAAAGTATGTTTTTTTAGCTCCAAATATTTAGAGTTTTTTTTCAGTTATCTTTGTTATTGACTTTGAATTTAATTCAATTGTGGTCTGAGGAATACTTTGTCGCTTTGTTACTTTGTGCTACTTTCTAACTTTTTGAATTTGTTAGAATGTTTTATAGCCCAGATGTGGTCTATCTTGATGAATGCTCATGCAAGTTTGAGAAGAATATGTAGTCTATTGTTGGATGAAGAATTTTATAAATTTTGACTAGATCAAGTTGGATGATAAAGCCATTCAGGTCCACTATATCTAATTTTTTGCCTGCTCAATTTACAAAGTAGACGTGTGAAAGTGTTGAAGACCCTAACTTAAATAATAGATTTGAGTATTTCTCCTTCTAGTTCTATCAGTTTTACATCCCATGTTTTGCCACATTTTGATGTTATTATTGATATAGTTGGATTAAGATCTACCATGTTTGTCATTGTCTTCTATTTGTTGTATTTTATCATCACTTTGAATTCCCCTATTTTTTGTGTCTTCTTCAGTTTTAGTTGAGCATTTTATGGAATTCCATTTTACTCCTCTCTTAACCTAGTAATTATACTTCGTCCTAAATTTTTTAGCAGTTGCACCGGAGTTTGCAAAGTACACTTTTGTAATAAGATTTTACACCTCCAATATATAGGAAAGGTACCTTGTAACAATATTCCTGATTCCTCTCACTCATCTCTAATGACATTTCTGTCATTAATTTCACTTTATACTGCAATCACCCCATGCATTTTTAATACAATTTTTTATTTCAAAATATTAAAGGGTTCAAGTGTTTTTGTTACATGGATGAATTGCATTATGTATAATGCTAAAGTCAGGGATTTATTGTGGTCATCACCAATTTAGTGTAACTGTACTCAATTGGTAACATTTTATTCCTAACTCTCCTCCCAGCCTCCCCATTTCTTAGTTTCCAATGTCCTATACACTACTTTATGACCATAAGTATTCAGGGTTTGGCTCCTACCTGTTAGTGAGAACATGCATTTGTTTTTCCATTCCTGAGTTACTTCCCTTGGAATAATGCTCCCCAGTTCTATGCAAGTTGACACAAATTACATTATTTCATTCCTTTTTGTGCCTGAGTAGTACTCCGTGCGTGCACATCATGTTTTCTTTATTCACTAAGCAATTGATGGGCACTTAGGTTGATTCTGTAGTTTGGCAGTTGTGACTTATACTATGATGAATATTCAAGTCCAGGTGCCCTTTGGGTATAATGACCATTTTCTCCATTGAGTAGATACCTAGTAGTGGGCTTGTTGGATTAAAGGGTAGGTCTACTATTTAGTTCTTTCAAGAATCTCTATACTGGGCGGCGCCTGTGGCTCAATCAGTAAGGCGCCGGCCCCATATACCAAGGGTGGTGGGTTCAAACCCGGCCCTGGCTGAACTGCAACCAAAAAAAAAAAAAAAAAAAGAATCTCTATACTGTTTTCCACAGACATTATACTGATTTACATTCCCAGCAATAGAGTATACGTGCTTCTTTTTCAATACATTCATGCCAAATCTATTGCTTTTTATTTCGTTAATAGTAACCATACTGATGGGGTAAGGTGTTATGTCATTGTGGTTTTAATTTGCATTTCTGTGATGATTAATGATGTTTAGCATTTTTAAATGTCTGTTGGCCATTTGTATATCTTCTTTTGAAAGATCTCTGTTCATGTCTTTTGCTCACTTTTTAAGGGGGGTTTGTTTTTTTTCTTGATGGTTTATTTGAGTTCTTGATAGATTCTGGAGAGTAGTCCTTAGTCAAATGTGTAGTTTGTGAATGTTTTCTCTCATTCTATAGATTGTCTGTTTTCTCTCTTGATTAGTTCTCTTGCTGTGCAGAAATTTTTAATTTGATTAAGTTATACTTATTTATTTTTGTTGTTGTATGTAACTTTAAGGACTGAGTCATAAATTCTTTGCCTAGGCTGATCTCTAGAAGAGTTTTCCTTTTTTTTCTTCCATAATTTGTACAGTTTCAAATCTTTCATTAAAGTCTTTAAGCTATCTTACATTTATTTTTTTTAATGTGGTAAGAGACAGTGATTCTGTTTAATTTTTTTTTTTGCTTGTAGCTAACCAATTTTCTAGCACCATTTATTAAAGAGAGCATCATTTCTCCAGTATATGTTTTCATCTACTTTATTGAAAATCAGTTGGTTGTAGCTAAGTGGTTTTTTCCCTGGGTTCTCTAGTCTTTTTCATTGGTTTATGTGTCTCTACCTTTATAGCAGAACCATGCTGTTTGGTTACTATTGCTGTGTAGTATAATTTAAAGTCAGGTAATGTGATGCCTCCAGATTTGTTCTTTTGCTTAAGATTGTTTTGGACTCTTTTTATGTTCTATGTGAAGTTTAGAATTAGTTTTTCTAGATCTATGAAAAATGATGGTATTTTGATGGGAATTGTATTGAATCTATAAATCACTTTGGGCAGTATGGACATTTTAACTTTGTGGATTCCTGTAATCCATGAGCATTGGATATTTTTCCTTTGTATCATCTATGAATTTTTTCATCAGTGTTTCATTGTTGTTCTTGTACAGATCTTTCAATTCCCTGGTTAAGTATATTCCTAGGTGTTTTATTTTCTTGCATTCTTGATCTGTCTCTTAGCTTGTTATTAATATACATAAGTGTTACTGATTTGTGTACATTGATTTTGTGACCTGAGACTTTGTTGGATTTATTTCTAAATTCTTTTTTTTTTTTTTTTTGTAGAGACAGAGTCTCATTATACCGCCCTCGGGTAGAGTGCCATGGTGTCACACGGCTCACAGCAACCTCTAACTCTTGGGCTTTCACTATTCTCTTGCCTCAGCCTCCCGAGCAGCTGGGACTACAGGCACCCGCCACAATGCCCGGCTATTTTTTTGTTGTTGTTGCAATTTGGCCCGGGCTGGGTTTGAACCCGACACCCTCGGCATATGGGGCCGGCGCCCTACTCCCTGAGCCACAGGCGCCGCCCTATTTCTAAATTCTTAACATCTTTTAATGGAGGGTTTTCTAGATAGAGTATTACATTGTCAATAAATGAGTAGTTTGACCCTCTCTTTCCAAATTTGGATATCTTTTACTTATTTTTCTTGTCTAATTGCTCTGGCTAGGAATTCTAGAACTAGGTTAAATAAATGTGGTGACAGCAAGCATCATTTTCATGTTCCAGTTCTTAGGGGAAATGTTTTAAACTTTATCCCATTCAGGATGATGTAGGCAGTGGGTTTGTAATCTATGGCTTTTATTATCTGGAGAGATGTTCCCTCTATGACTAATTTGTTCAGGGTCTTTGTCACAAAGGGATGCTAGATTTTATCAAATACTTTTTTCACCTATTGAGATGATTATATGATCATTGTTTTCACTTCTGTTTATGTAGTGAGTCTCGTTTATTGATTTGCTTATATTTAATTATCCTTATATCCCTGGAACAAAATCTACTTGATCATGGTGGATTATCTTTTTGATGTCCTAATGAATTTGTTCATCAGTATATTTTTGAAGATTTTTGCATCAGTATTTTAAAGAATATTGGTCTGTAGCTTTCATTTTATGTTGTAGTCTTTCCTGGATTGGTATAAAGGTGATATTTGCTTTGTAGAATGAGTTAGAGTGGATTCCCCACTTCTTGATGTTATGGAACAGTCTCAGTAGAATGGGTTGCGGTTTTTTTGTAAGCTGGATAGAATTTGTCTGTGCGCTAGTCTGGGCTGGGGCTTTTTTTTTGGTGGGGGGATTTCTTATGACTGTTTCAACCTTGCTACTTTCTATAATTCAGGATTCAGGTTGGGGAGGTTGAGTATTTCCAGGGATTTAACCATTTTCTCTAGGTTTTCTAGTTTGTGTGGATAGAAGTTTTCATAGTAGTAATGGATAATTTTTGTATTTCTGTGGTATCAATTATAAGGTCTCATTATTTCTGATTGAGATTATTTGAATCTTTTTTTCTTCTATTTCTGGTTAATCTGGCTAGCAGTGTTCTATCTATTTTCTTGATGTAAAGTCTATTTTATCTTATATAAGAATATATTATATTATATATTATATTATATTCCTGTTTGCTCTTGGTTTGCATTTGCATGGAAAATTTTTTCCCACCCCTTTATCTCAAGTCTAAAAGAATCTTTGCATGTTAAGTGGGTTTCCTAGACACACTGTTTTGTATTTATTTATTTGTTTTTAATCCATTTAGCCAATCTACATTTTCTAAAGGAGATATTTTGTTTGTATTGATATATGGAATACCATTCTGGTCATCATTTGACTATTACCAAGTTCCTTTGTTCTCTCCCTTGTGTTACTGTTTGTAAGACCTATTAGTTTTAATTCTTGGGTGTTTTTATGCTAGTGTGTATCAACTGTTCTGTCCCATGTGGGGAGGACTTTTAGGAATTTCTTTTAGGCCAGGTCCGGTGGTGACAAATCCCTTTATTGTTTACTTGTCTGGGGAAGATTTTATTTTCCTTCATTTATGACACTTTCTTTTGCAGAATATAAATTTCTTGACTAGCAGTTATTCTGTAAAGACATGAAAGAAAAAATGCTACTTCTTTCTGGTTTTTAAGGTTTCTGTGGAGACATTTGCTATTAGCCTAATGATTTTCCTTCAAGAGTCACAGAAATTCCTCCTAAACATTGGTTTTGGCCAGTCTGATGACTACATGCGTTGGTAATATTCTTTTTTGCAATGAATCTCTGAGATGTTTGTGAAAATTCTTGCATCTGGATGTCAAAATCTCTAAAAAGCCCAAAGAAATTTTCTTCAATTATTTTATCAAATAGGTTTTCCAGGCCTTTTGCTTTTACTTCTTCACCTTAGGGATGTCTTTGAGTCTTTGTGTCTTCACATTAGGGATGTCTTTGCCATTTTGCCAAATATAAGAAATTTCATATTTCTCATAGACTTTGTTCATTACTCTTGATTCTTTAATTTTGACTGACTGGGTTATTTGCAAAAATTGTGTTCAAGCTCTGAATTTCTTTCTTCTGCATGGTCTGATCTATTCTCAAAACTTTCAACTATGTTTTGTATGGGTTTTTCATTTCCAGAAATACTATTTTTTTTTTTTTTTAGATATAATCTCTCTGGTACATTTTTAATTCATTTCTGAAATTATTTTTCTGGCTTCTTTAACTTAGTTTTCTATTTTCTATTGTATCTCTTTGAACTTCTTATAATTGATACTTGGAATTATTTATTTGTCATTTATTTTCATTTTGGTTAGGATCCATTGCTAGAGAGCTGATGTGATCTTTTCAGGAGAGGTCCTTTCTTTCTGATTTTTCATACATGCAGAGTTCTTGAGCTGATTCCTTCTCATCTGGCCAGCTGCTGATTCTTGTTTTTGGATTTTCTGTTGTTCAGATGAGAGTTTTTCTACCTTCTTCCATGTAAGGGTATGTCTATAGCATATGTTGGGGAAGGATATTTGTCTTTACTTGTGGATATTTTGATGGGGTTCTAGGTTCTAAATGGATATCCTGATTATAGGCATCCTCAGTGTGGTGTTTATCTTAATTGCTAGTTATTTGTAGACTATCAAATTGTGTATCATGAGTCTGGGCAGATTCCCTATTTCTTTTTGACAGAAAGATGGAGGGTTTTGTAATCCTTTCTTTTCCGCTAACCCTGTGGTCTTCTTAACAGCATGAATTATATTACAATGCCCAGTTTAATCTCTAAAATAGTGGGTGCTACTGGCGAGAGTCAACTACACCCTGTATAACTGAATCAGTAAATGCTGTAATTGGTTGCTGTACGAATTGTCTTCCCTACTGATAGGTAGATCCTGCAGAAAAAAGCCAGCTTCAGAGGTATTTTTTTGGGGGGGGGTTTGGGGGGGGGATCTGTGACCCATTACAGTTGATCAGGAAAAGCACCCAAATGTTCCAGATGATGTGCAGAGCCCTTGAACTCCCAGGGGACTCCTTGTGCTCTACCATCGCAATATAGATGGAGGAGTGAGGCTGGGTGGAGCTGGGTCAGGTGAGTCCATGTTCAGACCCCACAAAGGGAGGCACAAAAGCTATGTCAGCAGAGGTCAAGAGTGAACATCAAAGCTGCTGGTGAAAGCCACCCACCAGGAGCTGAAGCAGCCCCCAAAAGCCAAAGTATTGGCTCAAAGGAGAGGGGCAGTCTGGGATGTATAGTTTTCCTGATGGGAGTAGGTTGCACTCCGCTCTTTTTTCTTGCCTCCTATGTATCTCTTTCTAGCCTGGGGCCGCAAACAGCAACCCAAACTAGCCAATCTCACCAGAAATACCAAACAGAAACTCCCCTATTTGGGATTCTGCCCTAGATCAAATGCATGTCTTTCCTGTGGGGGAATCAGTGCTTTGCAAATATGCTGTGGCTGGGATTCTCACAGTACTCTCACTGTAGTTCTACCCATGTGGGCTCCTTTGCTTCCCCAAATTATTCCAGATTTACAAATCTCCCCTTCATGTTTCTAAATAGCACAGTCAAGTCCTGGGGATACTGGATCCAGCCTGTGGGTCCGTTCTCTGTTCTCCCAAGTTTAATACCTGATCATGCAAGGGATAAATGTGCTGGCCCCATGTTTCCCATGGTATGCTCAAGCAGACTTAAATATCTCTCTGCTTTGGGCTATACTCTGCTTTGCTGGAGCAGTCAGGCAGACAGCAGTGAGAAGGGCTGGCAGGAAGGGAGCTCACAGTCCGATCACCCGGTTTACTGAAAGTCTTTAACAAGAATGGGGTGACTCCCACTCTCTGTGGATATCTGGTTGTGGTGGGTTTGTTGACATTCTTGCAATCCCTGGCTCAATCATACCTTGAGATGCTGGTGCTCACTTGAATGAGAACTACTGTGACTGCATAGGCAGCTGTGGGTAGGGAGGGGAGAAGAGTCTAACTGAAGTAGTGTGGGCACTCTGTACCCCTTTGTCCTGTGGGATCCCCGAATATGCTGTACTCTCCTCCCACTGAAGGCAGCCCATCCCGTATGTCCAAGCTCTGGGACCTACTGGCCCTTATTGGTCACTGCAATTGGGCATGTGTTGACAAATGTGTGGGGACTGAGCGCAAGAAGACTGAAGGGCTGAAGTTCCCTGGGGAGGACAAGGCACACAATGAGTGGAGAAACAGTCTGATAACCCTCACCTTGGCTTAGATCTGTGGTGAGGGAGAGCAACCCTGAGGGGGCTGGCAACCCAGTGATGTGTCTTCTAGAACCCTATTTCACTGGCAGCAGCAGTTTTTGAGCTTGGAGGATGGAGAAGGTCCAACAGTTTTGGAGCCTGCAGTCTACTTGAAGTGTGAGGGAAGGAAAAGCAAACACCCTCATTTACTCTTCCTATGGGGCTCCAAATTCCTTAGGGGTTGATCTCTGCCAAAATCTTGCTCCTTCAACTTCTTCCCATGGAATCTCTGGCGGGTACTGGCCCCCTTCCCCCCTATTTTTTCAGAATTACACCTGGGCTATGTTTTTTACATCTAAATCTTTCCCTTCTTTCTGAGATGATACAGCCACCAATGTCTCTAGTCAGCTATCTATCCTCCTCTCTCTGCATTCTTCTTAATATTATTTTTAAAAAGTTATATTTTAGATCAATTAAGAATAAGAAAATTAAAAACTTTTATTGACCTTTATTTATGGCTTCTCCAATGTTCTCTTTCCTAGCTAGAGATCCAATTTCCTGATCAAAATCTTTTTATTTTCTCTGTATCTTTATTTGTTTCCCTTCCTGTTATTGGGCTTCCTTATATATTTATCCACAGAGAGAGGTGAGCTTTTCAGCTCTTGATTAACTATTATTTCACTCCAGCCCTTTTAAAGTTGTTGTAAGGTGTTGGTAAGGAGAAAAATGCTAGAATTGTATTGATGAATCTCAGTCAGTAGACCTGTGCCCCCTGGACTATACCTTCACAAATATTTCTTGCTTTCCACACCTCTCCCTTAGGTAAGATAGGAAGATGAGGGGGCTATTGTTGAAGAAACAGCCTTTACCCAGGTTAGATGAGCCTCTGGTAAGTCCTGTCTCCTATAGAGGAAGCCTTTGTTATGGAGAGTACTCTGTACCTATTTCACTATGGTTCATGTCCCCTGGCCAAAGCCACAAAGGGATCATTGTTGGCTCTTCACTTCAGATCATTGTGGAATTCCTGGAAGTAAAACCCATGAAAGAATGGTGGCCCCTTTATAACTGAGGCCCCTAGGAGTTTATAGGATAATAATGAGAAACTCAGTCTATACTTAGTCTCCGGGAATTTATCAAAGTAATAATTCATTTATTACTATCATTTTGTGGCTCCAGAGATTTCTGCTTCAGGTAAGCAGATTCTGCTTATCACTCTCTCCATTCACCTCTCTCTCCAGATTTATAGGGTAGCAATTCCTGTGATCTTACTTTTCTAATGTATTTGAGAAAAAAATGTCGACTTTAAATTTATTCAGCTTAAAGGAGTGATAACTTCCAAACTCTACATATTATAGCTGAAAGCAGAAATATTCTTGTTTATTTTTAAGTCATGAAAATGTGTAGAATCACCAAAGAAGAGAAAGAAGTAGTAAGATTTTACAAACTTCAGTACTTAGACACCAGCTACAGTAAAACAATCTGGTCATTAATACTGAGGAGTAGCTCTTCAGAGATGAAATAAATGTCAGGACACTGTGGAGATATGAAGAGCAAGAAAAGATTGTGTTTTAAGAGAAAGGAGTAATCAACTAGTTGAATGTTGCTGATCAATCGGGACAGAATAGAATAGTGTTTACTTGGCAAAAAAATTATAATGGATTTAGGTAAGAGCAGGTTCAATAGAAAGATATGAAAGGATTGTAGATGTGAGTATGAGTGTGTATTGAGAAGGAGCGCACAAGCCAGACTGAAGTGGGTGCAAGAGTTTATTGCCTAGAAGCAAAGAAATTATGATTGAATCCTACTTTCAAAAAGAATGTTTCATCAGAAGAATATTTACTTTTTATGTTGGGTTGCTTAGGAATACTCCAGAAGGGTGATTGAAAATCTATTCATGTAAATTGCCTATAAACCTGAGTTGAGAAATAGGAATAATGGGAAACCATATGAGATATACGATTAATGTGACAATAATAGTATTTAAAAAATCCCAGGGGAGTTGAATAGTTAAAAATTACTTCTGTAAGGACAATTCTGGGGTCTAAATTTAGGGAGGGTCCTACAGATGGTTAAGAATTTTATAAATGGTTCCTTTGGTGGGAGAGGAAGAGCTATAATCATGGAAAATTATTTTTAAAATTTCCTATATGTATCCAGAATTCTTAAAAGGGATAATGTGATACACCTGTTTGAAAAGGTTATATGTATATGCTATGTTTAGATAACTCACATGTATGCATTGTTATATGTATATACATGTACAGAACGAATACATTTGTGTGTATATATATGTATGATTAAAATTTAAGGTCCACTGGGGAAAAAGAATTTCTCCTTTTTCTGAGGTCAGTTACTCTTCTCATCCCCCAGCCTCCTTGAATACAAACCTTATAATGCTTCCAATTTCCAGGACAAAATTAAGTGACTGCATTAGAGACTACCTTTGAGACCAGAATTTAATCAGGCATTCTAAGAAGGCAGACCCCCTCAAGGCCAAGGTAGTAGGTCTAATTGCTTTTACTTGTGCTCTGTGTTCTGTAGGCATCCTGTCCCAGTGTGGAGCTATACTTCAGTTGAGATTTCTCAATTAAAGTCAAACAACTTAGACTGGCAAGTTGAGTTTCATAATGATCCTCTGAAGCTTTCCTTCTTACCGTGAATCTAATGATACATATCATAAAACAAGTCTATCATTCATTAACTTGAAATCAAATCCACTTTTTCCACCCAGGAGCACTGCCTTCCCAAACTAGCTATGTGAATTCTCCTACTTAAAGCTCAACAGCATCATTTGAGAAGGCTGAGTCTACAATGTTTGTACATACACAAATCCCTACTGACTTCCACATCAACTACTACCCAGATACCCACTGGGAGATTAGAGCACAGCACTATATAACAAGGCCTTAAACAACGTAATCAGGACCTCTGTGGCAACTTTCCTGAGTAGCAGAGAGAGTGAGAACTCTGACAGGGATTACAGCCAAAGAAGTGAGCACATGTGATTAAGGTATTCATAATACTCTTTCTTATACTTTTATTCTGCATTTTCCCTTCTCACAAATATACCTCCTTTCTTTGTGGCTATATTCATGCTTGGATTTTCCCCCACAAAGTTCTTTCTTCCTATTATACTATGTGTCAATAAAGATAGTCTCTTTGCATCTTCTATTCCCCAATAAATTAAAAAAAAAATTATGAATAGTCCCTGACACTGCATGGCTCTTACCTTTTCTTTTTAAGTTCATTTTTTGATGCTTCACAAGTGTTTTCTTTTCAGCAACAATCATTCCCTAGCTTTTCTTTCACCATTTAAAAGTGAAAAGGAACCAAGGCAAGTACTTATTTTTCAAGAAGTGTTTCTTATTTTTCTATGTAAAAAATTCATCAACCTAAAAACATAACTTTGAAACAAGCTGTATTCTATTTAACTATGGATACACAAGAAGTAAAAGCCTTTACACAGTTCTGAAGAAAGGATTATTCAAAATTTTATCAGTAAGGAGCAGCAGTAGCAGTGACACCTGAAGACTCTGGAGGAAAGCTCGGCTGCTTCAAGGCTGACCCCGTGGGATGAAAAGAGACAACTTGGTTTTCAGGAAGTTGGCTAAGTAGTATTTTTTTTATAGATAGTTCACCACAATGTTTTTTGCCATTGCTCACCCAGATGCCATGGCATTGACAGAAGAGTCATTTCACCATCCAAACAGTCTGACTTCTTGTTAATATTTAGGCAGCTATCATGCTTTCTTTATGCTTTGTATTATTTTTATCACTTAAATTGTAAAAGGTAAAAAGCAAACCTCTAGAATTTGAAAACAAGAGTTCCCATAAGGAGAACATAAAACTTAAAAAAATTCAAGTGAAGGTGCTCTGGTGTTAGCTTTTGTTTGGCTACCATTCTCCTCTCATTTATAGAAAAGGAAGACAGTATTTTATCCGCACCTTTTATAGAAACAAATTTTTGAAATTAAGAGGTCTAGTGATTATTTCTAGATTTAGCTATAAGCAGGCTTACTAAAATACAAGTATTTCATTTATGAAGTATATTTGTGGAAAGAAATAATGAATGTCAGAATTAAATAAAGTAGTTCTTCTAATTTCACAGTGTAAATAAGTGATATAAAAAACAAAATAAAATTACTTTTTTTTTTTTTAAAATAGAGAATCAGGTAACCAATCTAGCTTCAAAATATCTTTGGCCTGAGTGCCCTTTGGTGTTTAATAACATGATCTCAATATCAAAGATTCTAGCAAGGCATTCACAAGCACATGGGTGAAGCCATCAACCTTTACCTTTACATTTCCAGGAGTTCATTTGCTGGGTCAACAAGGATAACTAAGAGATATGAAACAATCCATCAAGCCAAGTTTATTTTGTATTTATTTATTCTTACAATTTTCTATGCCATAACTGCAGTACTGGAGTTGTGAGTTGGAAATGCTATTATGGAACAAGAATGAGGTCCACAGAGGTTAATCTCTGAGTATCAGAGATTCTAGCTCTGATACTTCAATCAATGAGTATCAGAGCTAGAATTACGATCTATGAGCCTGGCTCTGAGGCCACAGTGTTTTTCATTTTATGGAACAGTTTGCCTTCTTCTGAGGCATAGACAAAAAATATTTATTAACTAATGGAATAAGGTAAGAAAGGAGTAAAATTATATGCCCTTTCAATCTGACCTCAAATAATTACTCTCCTGTGATGCTTTTCTTGATACTCTTAGGCAAGGCAGACACTTCCTTTTCATATTTTCAGACTGTGTATTATGCTGTAATATGTTTTCTTATATTTAAATGTGTCCCTCTAGCCTGTGAGCTATTTCAAATAATAAAGTAAGTCTGACACATCTTTGTCGTGCCAGAAACTGGCATTTTTGAATGAATGCAAAAATGCTCAAACATACAAATTAATGAATAGTGTAGCAGAAGGAAAGACTGGTAACCAGCAACCACTGAAAGCTCACTATTAATCAGGCTATGTCTTTATCTATACTACATTATTTGTAATATCTTAATTGTTTCCTACAATAAAACTATGAAGTTGATATTTCCTATTTTTATTTTTTGATTTTTATGGGTACACAATAGTTATATATACAAATTGGGTTCATGTGATGTTTTGATACAAGCCTACAATGTATAATAATAAAATTGGGGTAATTGGGGTATCCATCATCTCAAGAATTTATCTTTTTTTTTGTTAGGAGCCTTCCAATTTTACTCTTTCAGTTATTGGAAAATATACAATAATTTATTGTTGCTGTCAGATCTTATTCATTCTGACTTGTTCATTTAACCATTCCTATTGTCCCCCACTCTGCACTACCCTCCCCAGCCTCTGGTAACCATCATTCTGCTGTCTCCATGAGATCTGATTGTTTTAAATTTTAGCTCCTACATCTGAGTGAGAATATGGGAAATTTGTTTTTTTATGCTTAGATTATTTCACTTAACATAATATTCTCCAATTCCATTCATGTTGTTGCAAATGATAGGATTTCATTATTTTTTATGGCTAAATAATATTTTATTGTGTATTTGCTCATTTTCTTGATCTATTCCTCCATTAATGAATACTTAGGTTGATTACAAATCGTGACCATTATGAATAGTGCTGTAACAAACATTGCCGTGCAGAAATATTTCTGATATACTGATTTCCTTTCATTGAATACATGTCTAACAGTGGGATTGCTGGGTCTTACGGTGTAGTTCTACTTTCAGTTTTTTAAGGAATGTCCATACTGTTTTATTCATTATGGTTGTTCTAATTTACATACGCACCAATTGTGTATTAGAGTTGTTTTTTTTTTTTTGTAGAGACAGAGTCTCACTTTACCACCCTTGGTAGAGTGCTGCGACGTCACAGCTCACAGCAACCTCCAGCTCTTGGGCTTTTGCGATTCTCCTGCCTCGGGCTCCCGAGCAGCTGGGACTACAGGCGCCCGCCACAACACCCGGCTATTTTTTGGTTGCAGTTCAGCCGGGGCTGGGTTTGAACCCGCCACCCTCGGTATATGGTGCTGGCACCCTACTCACTGAGCCACAGGCGCCACCCGTATTAAGAGTTTTTTCCTCTCACATTATCACCATTTTTTTTTGTCTTTTTTTTTTTTTTTTTTGCAGTTTTTGGCCAGGGCTGGGTTTGAACCCACCACCTCCAGCATATGGGGCTGGCACCCTACTCCTTTGAGCCACAGGCACTCTCCTTTTTTTGTCTTTTTGATAGTAGCCATTCTAACTGGGGTGAGATCGTAACTCATTGTAATTTTGATTTGCATTTCTCTGATGACTAATAATGTTGAGGATTTTTTCATATACCTATTGGGCTTGGTATGTCTTCTTTAGAGAAATGTCTAGTCAGGTCTTCTGTTCTTTTTAAATCAAGTTATTTGTTTTCTTGCTATTGAGTTTCTCATGTATTTTGAATAGTAGCCACTTATCAGATATATGGTTTGAAAATATTTTCACCCATTCTGCAAGTTATCTCTTCTCGGTTGATTGTTTTTATTGCTTTACAGAGGATTTTTGGTTTGATATAATCTTATTTGTCTATATTTGCTTTTGTTGCGTGTGCTTTTACCTTTCATTGTCCATACCCATGCGATAGTGCTTTTCTCCTACGTTTTCTTCTGGTAGTTTTACAGTTTTAAGTCCTACATGTAAGTCTTTAATTCATCTTAATTTAATTTTTGTATATGATGAGAGATAAGTATCTAATTTCATTCTTATGTATGTGGACATCCAGTTTTCCTGACATCATTTATTGAAGAGATACTCTTTTCCTCATTGTCTGTTCGTGGCACCTTTGCTGAAAATCAGTTGGCTGCATTTGCTTTGATGTATTTCTGTGCTCCCTATTCTGTTCTATTTGTCTGTCATTATGCCAGTACCATGTGGTTTGATTGCTATAGCTTTGTCGTACCTTTTAAAGTCAGGTAAAGGGATTAATAATTGAAAGAGTGAAATTAGCATTTGAAAGTAACACGACCATTAAGCCATTATTTAACTCCAGGTCTGATTGATATAAAGCTTATGCTTCTATCTTAAACATAATAACTTGGGATAATAATGATAAACACTTATTTTCTCCCAGCCAGTGAATCAAGAGTTGTCCATAACAATTCCACTATAGTGGGTACTATTTTTAGCACCATTTTATACACAGACAGATTTAGAAAGACAAAGTAACTTGTGCAAAGTCATATACGTTATAAATGTCAAATTAGAATTTGCATACAGGTTTGGGTTACTTTAAAATCAGCATACTGAGTAACTCAATGAAATATATGAATGCATCATTGTTGAAAATAAATGAACAGCAGAAACAAACAAACAAAAATTTATGGCAGACACTTGTCCTTCACTGTACTGCATTCTCTGATATCAGCACAGCTGGTGGTGGACAGTTCCCTATAGTTGCTAGCTACCACACAAAAAGCATAGACTGTTTTTTAAGCCAAACAGTGCAAGAACCAATTAGCACTGCCCATGAAATCTGTTAAGTGAAGACTTAATTATTTTACTCCCTCACTTATATTTTCTGTCAAAATAGTCTACTTATACTCAAGTTGTTGCTTTCGGGGAAAAAAATAAACTAAGGCAATGGATATAACAGAAGGAGAGGCAAAATCATTCTGCATTTGATCCCAGGAGTTTGAGGTTACTGTGAGCTCTGAGGCCACAGCAATCTACTGAGGATGAAAGTGAGACTCTGTCTCAAAAAAAGAAAATGAATATACTTTCCTTGAGTGCAGAAACCTGGTAGGCACTACAGACTGCTGAATATTAGACTATGTGTCTACATGGATACATGTACATATAGACATGTAGATGATACAGGTACAAAATTATAGACATGGACAGTCTATATTTAAAGGTACTGCCATTTTCTTCACTATGAATTCCTGAATTTATACTTTTATTTTTTTGAACATTCTTTTCCATTTTATTTCCAAATATTAAGAGGATACAAATTTTTTTTTGTTACATAAATAGCTTTTACAATGCTTGAATTAGGGCTATAAGTGTGCTCGTCACCTAAATAGTTTTCATTGTACTTCTTATATAGCATTTTATCCCACTTTTTTCCTCCCTCCTCTTATTGATTTATAAACATTTTTACTTCCCTTCATGCCCATACACCCATTAATTAGTTCCAAGTTATTAAAGAGCACATGTGGTGTTTGCTTTTCCTTTCTTTAGATATTTCATTTAGGATAATGGTCTCCGGCTCAATACAAATTGTTGCAAAATATATTAGTTAATTTCTTTTTATGGCTGATTACTACTTCATAGTATACATAGATCATATTTTGTTAATCTAATCATTAATTAATAGACACTTTAATTTATTCCACTTCTTTGCGATTGTGAACTGTGCTGCAATAAACATTTGAGTGCAGGTGTTTTTAATGATAAAATGACTTATTTCCATTAGGTGGTGGGATACCCAGTAGTGGGATTACTGAATCAAATGGTAGGTCTACTTTTAGTTTTTTGAGTTATCTCCATACTGTTTTCCATAGAAATTATACTAATTTTCAGTATCACGAACAATATGTAAGCATTCCTTTCACTCTTCCTCTATATTTAGTATCAATTGTTTTTTGACTTTTTAATAATAGGCATTATGATTAATAGGTAAGATGATATCTCGTTTTTAATTTGCATCATTAGTGATGTTGAGCATTTTTTCATGTATTTATTGGCTTCTGTTCATGCCTTCCAACCACTTTTAATGGGTCTATTTGTTTTTGTCTTGCTGATTGTCTGAGTTCTTTGTAGATTCTGGATATTAGCTAAGTGTAGTTTACAAACATTTTCTTCCATTCAACAAACCTACTGTCTATTTGCTTTGTTGATTATTTCCTTTGCTATGCAGAAGCTTTTTCATCTAATCAAATCCCATTTATTTATTTTTTCGTTGGTTATAATTGTCTTTGGAATCTTAGTCAAAACTTCTTTGCCTGGGCTAATATTTAGATGATTTTTTACTATATTTTCTTCTAGAATTTTTATGGTTTAATGGATTATCTACCTTGTATAGTTATTTTTGGTCAGAATTAAGAAAAAGATTAGAAATTCTTATTCCTTCACTAATAAACATATAAATAAAATTGAATATAAAACTTCTTTAAAAAAGCAAAATTGTATATCTGCTGTTGAGCACAGTAAGACTTTGCTCAACTATCTGGATGTAAGAAATTTTACATGACTATTTGTGTCATTTATGTTTTAATATCAATTGTGTAACCAGAATTACAAAACACAGCCCATATCTGCCATCTAACCTGCAGAGAAACAGATTGCCTGTGTACTGCCCAGGGACCTATTATTACATTTCCCCCACCTATTTTACAGGAAGAGAATATCAAAAGTCCTATCAAAGTTTCCTAGTTATCATTCTATGTATGTTATTCCATTATGCATAGAACCTTGGATGTACTTAAAAACATTTCTAACAAATATTTGGGAATTATCAAAGTATAAAAATGTTATCAACTTTAGTTTTATGCTTTTAAGGAATTTAGTCTACTAAATTAAAAATACAGTAGAACCTTCACAGTTGACCACTTCCCTACATTCACCATTTCCTTAAGTTGACGTAATTTTCATAGATCAGATATGTACCACATGTAGTATCATTACAGTAGGCCTAGTTTGTTATGTTGACCATCTTCGTATATTGACTAGCTTGTTACATTCTCTTGGGTAGTCAACTGACAGAGGTTCTACTGTGATTTTAAGTATCATTTTATATATGTAAATATTTTTTATTTTTACATTACATGTGTTTATTAGGTTTCCATTTTTGTCTTCACAAAATTAAAGAGGCTTAAAATTTAATAACAATAATAATGTTTAAGATAAGGACTAGAAACAAAAACCTCGTAAAGAATGAATGAACATAAGTACATTCAGAAAACAGTGTAAATGTAAAATACATTTTCTGTAAATTAAATGTAAATATCATTTTTACATAGAAAACTTTTATAAGAATGAAGTTATTCCTCTGAAGTACAAAACTTGTGTGAGCTGAAATGTCTTGAATCAAATTTTTATTAGTGCAAGTATTTCAGCATTCATGGTTTATATTTGTAATCTCACCAATATTCCAGAAGGTTGTACAAGTCTTCAAGACAGTTTATGTGACTATAAAATAGTATGCAATTAGGACCATGACTTTAGTAATGCTTTATGCCCATTATCCTCTAAATTTTATACTCTAAGACTTTTTTAGAACTTCATTGAGAAAAGGAATATTAACTTACCTATATGAGATAAATAGCCACCCACACTTTATCCTTTGATAAAATAGATTTTTGTTTTGTTGTTCCTTTTAGGTTTAAACAAGATACCTAGGAGTCATTTCAAAAGGAAGGGAACCTTGTCTCAATGGTTGTCTTAATGCAGTTTTTTGTGATTATTTCTTGAGTGAGTTCAAAATTCAAGGTCATATGTTAGTGATGAAACTCACTAGAAAATTACATGAGATACTTTGAAATTCAAAGATATTTTCTTACAATTTGGATAAGTTAGACAGGAAGTACAGTGGTCCTTAGAGAGCACCATGCAAGTTATTTCCCCTAATTGCAAATATATCCCAATTGTTAGGTATCTTAAGAGATTTTCAGGAGAAAACAAATCAAATCAAAATTACATCTCTCCTTTTTTTTTTATCCAACAGGAATATCTTAGGAAGAATATAGCAGAAATTTATGCTGACAAACAATATTAGACTGAATATCACACTGAAGAACACTGACCTATGATTCTCTATGGCCATTTTCCCCATTAATATGGTTTATTAAAACAGCAAAAATGTTTTCTCACAATTAAGTGGCTTATATTCTTAGGGAAATTATCTTTTAAAAAATTAATACTGTATTATTCCTTAGATATTCATATATTCCTAATATAGTAAAAGGAAATTTACATACTTTATGCTATAAAGGAAATTGTTAAGAAAATGCTGTCTAAGGACAAAAGAAAGATGGAGAAAGAGAGGGAGAGTCAGTTTTTTAAATCTTGTAAATTATTTTTTAAATTTATTTATTTTTTTCACCATACACTGGTTTGACACCATTTGACAAATTTTCATCACACTGATTAATATAGCCTTCCTGGCTTTTTCTTAGTTATTGTGTTTAGACATTTATAGTCTACATTTACTAATTTCACATGTACCCTTGTAAGATGCACTGTAGATGTGGTCCCACCAATTACCCTCCCTCTTCCCATCCTCCCTCCTCCCCTCCCCTCCCCTTCCTTTCCTCTTTCCCCATATTCTTAGGTTATAGTTGGGTTATAGCTTTCATATGAAAGCTATAAATTAGTTTCATAGTAGGGCTGAGTACATTGGATAATTTTTCTTCCATTCTTGAGATACTTTACTAAGTAGAATATGTTCCAGCTCTATCCATGTAAACATGAAAGAAGTAAAGTCTCCATTTTTCTTTAAGGCTGCATAATATACCATGGTGTACATGTACCACAATTATTAATCTATTCATGGGTCGATGGGCACTTGGGTTTTTTCCATGACTCAGCTATTATGAATTGGGCTGCAATAAACATTCTGGTACAAATATCTATGATATAATGTCATTTTTGGTCTTATGGGTATATACCTAGTACAGGAATTGTAGGATCAAATGGCAGGTCTATTTTTAGATCTCTAAGTATTCTCCAAACATCTTTCCAAAAGAAACGTATTAATTTGCATTCCCACCAGCAGTGTATAAGTGGTCCATTTTCTCCACATCCATGCCAACATCTCTGGTCTTGGGATTTTGTGATATGGGCTAATCTTACTGAAGTTAGATGATATCTCAAAGTAGTTTTGACTTTCATTTCTCTGATGATTAAGGATGATAAGCATTTTTTCATATGTCTGTAGGCCATGCACCTGTTATCTTCAGAGAAGTTTCTCTTCAAGTCTCTTGCCCAGCCTGCGATGGGATCACTTGTTCTTTTCTTGCTAATACGTTAGAGTTCTCTGTGGATTCTGGTTATTAAACCTTTGTCGGAGACATAACCTGCAAATATCTTCTCCCATTCTGAGGGCTGTCTGCTTGCTTTATTTATTTACTGTGTTCTTGGCTGTGCAGAAGCTTTTTAGTTTGATCAGGTCCCAGTAGTGTACTTTTGAAGCTGCTTCAATTGCCCAGGGGTTCCTCCTCATAAAATATTTGCCCGGGCCCATTTTTCAAGGGTTTTCCCTGCGCTCTCCTCTAGTATTTTTATAGTTTCCTGTCTTAATTTTAAATCTTTAATACAGTGAGAGTCTATCTTAGTTAATGGTGAAAGGTGTGGGTCCAGTTTTAGTCTTCTACAGGTGGCCAGCCAGTTCACCCAGCACCATTTGTTAAATAGAGAATCTTTTCCCCACTGAATGTTTTTAATTGGCTTATCAAAGATCAGATAATGGTCAGTAGCTGGGTTCATCTCTTGGTTCTCTATTCTGTTCCATACATCCACCTCTCTGTTTTTGTGCCAGTACCATGCTGTTTTGATCACTATCAATGTATTGTGTAGTCTGAGATTTGGTAGCATGATTGCTCCTGCTTTGTTTTTATTTCTGAGTAATGTCTTGGCTATTTGAGGTTTTTTTCTGATTCCATATAAAATGAAGTATGATTTTTTTGAGATCATTAAAGTATGATAATGGATCTTTAATAGGGATTACATTAAAATTGTATATTGCATTGGGTAGTATGGACATTTTAACAATGTTGATTCTTCCCAGCCATGAGCATGGTATGTTTTTCCATTTGTTAACATTTTCAGCTATTTCTTTTCTTAGAGTTTCATAGTTCTCTTTATAGAGATCTTTCACGTCCTTTGTTAGATAAACTCCCAAATATTTCATCTTCTTTGGAACTACTATGAACGAAATAGAGTCCTTGACTTTTTTCAGCTTGACTATTGTCGGTATATATAAAGGCTACTGATTTATGAATGTTGATTTTGTAACCTGAGACACTGCTGTATTCCTTGATCACTTCTAAGAGTTTTGTAGTAGAATCCCTGGTGTTTTCCAGATACACAATCATATCATCTGCGAAGAGCGAAAGTTTGATCTCTTCTGACCCTATATGGATACCCTTGATCACCTTTTCTTCCCTAATTGCGATGGCTAAAACTTCCATTACAATGTTAAAAAGCAGTGGAGACATTGGGCAACCTTGCCTTATATCAGTGGAAATGATTTTAATTTAATGCCATTCAATACAATATTAGCTGTGGGTTTGCTGTAGATGGCCTCTATCAGTTTAAGAAATGTCCCTTCTATACCAATTATCTTAAGTGTTCTGATCATGAAGGGATGCTGCATCAATTGAAAGAATCATATGGTCTTTGTTTTCTAATTTGTTTATGAGCTGAATTATATTTATAGATTTACATATATTGAACCAGCCTTGAGACTCTGGGATAAAACCCACTTGATCATGATGTATAATTTGTTTGATGTGTTGCTGGATTCTGTTCATTAGGATTCTGTTGAATATTTTTGTATCAGTATTCATTAGTGATATTGGTCTATAATTTTCTTTTCTTGTTGGGTCTTTTCCTGGTTTGGAGATCAGGGTGATATTTGCTTCATAGAACGTGTTGGGTATTATTCCTTCTTTTTCTATATTTTGGAAAATGTTCTGTAATATAGGTACTAGTTCCTCTTTAAAAGTTTGGTAGAATTCTGACGTGAAGCCATCTGGTCCTGGGCTTTTCTTTTTAGGGAGGTTTTGTATGGATGATGCTATTCAGAATTTGATATAGTCCTGATCAACATTTCCACTTAATTCTGGCTATGTCTTGGAAGGTGATGTGCTTCCAAGTATTGGTCCATTTCCTTCATATTTTCATATTTCTGAGAATAAAGTTTCTTATAATATTCATTAAGGATTTTTTGAGGAGTTTGTTGTTATATATCTTTGTCATTTCTGATTTATGAAATTAAAGATTTTACTCTTTTTTTTCCTTGTTAGGTTAGCCAGAGGTTTATCTGTTTTATTGACCTTTTCAGAAAACCAACTTTTCGATTTATTGATCTGTGGTTTAATCCTTTAGTTTTCAATTTCATTTAATTCTGCTCTAAATTTAGTTATTTATTTTCTTCTATAGGTTTGGGGTTGAAATGTTCTTCCTTTTCCAGTTGCTTGCGATGTCCCATTAAGTTGTTAACTACCACTTTTTCCATTTCTTGAGGAAGGCTTGCAGTGCTATAATTTTTCCTTTTAGGACTGCCTTTGTGGTATCCCAGAGGTTCTGATAATTCATGTCTTCATTGTCATTTTGTTCCAAAAATTTGGTAATTTCTTTCTTAATTTTGTCTGTGACTCAGCTGTCATTCAGCATAATGTTATTTAGCTTCCATGTTTTTGTATGACTATGCAGATTCCTGTTGTTACTGAGTTCAATTTTTACTCCATGGTCATCTGAGAAGATGCAAGGAATAATTTCTATTCCTTTAAATTTACTGAGATTAGACTTGTGACCTAAGATGTGATTGATTTTGGAGTATGTTCTGTGGACTGATGAGAAGAATGTATATTCAATTTTATTGGGATAAAATGTTTTGTAGATGTCTGTTAAATCCAAATGTTGAATGGTTAGGTTTAAACCTAAAATTTCTTTGCTCAGCTTCTTATTGGAGGTTCTAGCCAACACTGCCAAAGGAGTTTTAAAATCTCCGAATATTATGGAGCTGGAGGAAATCAAGTTGCTCATGTCTGTTAGAGTTTCTCTTATAAAGTGAGGTGCATTCTGGGTCACTTTTATTATGTATGGGTGCATAAATATTAATAATTAAAATCTCATCATATTGAGCTTTACCCTAAACAATATGAAGTGACCATTCTTATCTTGTCTTACTTTTGTTGTTTTAGAGCCTATTGTATCTGCAAATAGAATTGCAACACCTGCTTTTTTCCGATTTTCATTTGCCTGAAATATGGACGACCATCCCTTCACCCTGAGTCTATATTTACTTTTTAAGGTAAGATGAGATTCTTCTATGCAGCAGATATCTGGCCTGAGTTTTTGTATCTAGTCAGCCAAACTATGACTCTTTAGAGGACATTTTAAGCCATTCACATTAATGGAGAATATTGATAAGCCTGGTAAAATTTTGGGTATTGAGTTTTTTGTAAAGTCCAGTGGACATTTTTAATCCTTCCACCACTGTGGAAGTTGGAGTTTTATCAAAAGTTTCTGAGTGAGTTTACTTTTGTGGTAGAGGATTGTGCTGGTCATTATGGAGGATAAGTCTGAGAATATCCTGAAGAGCTGGTTTGGTTATGGCAAATTTCTTTAAAGTGAATGTCATTAAAGTGTTTAATTTCTCCATCATAAATGAAACTCAGTTTAGCTGGATAAAGGATCCTGGGTTGAAAGTTATTTTGTTTTAGGAGATTAAAACTTGATGACCACCCTCTTCTGGCTTGAAAATTTTCAGCAGAGAGATCTGCAGTCATTTTAATATTCTTCTCTTTGTAGGTAATGGTTTTCTTATGTCTGGCTCCTTTCAGAATTTTCTCCCTCATATTAACTTTAGTGAAGTTAATTTTGATGTGCCTGGGGCATGGCTTATTCCGGTTGAGTCGTGCTGTGGTTCTGAAACTGCTATCTGAATTTCAGAATCTCTTGGCATGTCTAGAAAATTCTCTTTCATAATTTCATGGAGAAGAGCCTCTGTGCCTTGCGAAGTCACTTCATCACTTTCAGGGATTCCTATGAGGCGAATATTAGCCTTCTTCGAATTGTCCCAGAGTCCTCTGAGAGAATGATCCATTTTTGCTCTCCATTTCTTTTCCTCTTTGAGAGTTTGTGAGTGTTCAAAAGCTTTGTCTTCAATGTCAGAAATCCTTTCTTCTGCTTGCTCCACTCTGTTACTGAAGGGTTCTACTGTATTTTTCAGATCTTTGAGGGCTGCAAATTCTTGCCTCAATGTGTCAAAATCTTTGGAGATTTTGTGTTTAAATTCGTTGAATTCTTGAGACAACTTTTAAATTGTTCCTCGAATTTCTAATTCCAACTTTTCCTCCATTCTATTAATCTTGTTTGCAATCCAAATTCTGAATTCAATTTCTGACATCTTGGCCATCTGTTTACAAATGGGATCTTCAGTTACATCTGCCATATCTTTCCTTGGGGGGTGGGGTGTGATCTACTCTGGTTATTTATGTTATCAGAGTTTTCCATTGATTCTGCCCCATGATTATTTTACACTGTTTGACTAGATGAGTGGATCAAGAAAAGTTGATTTTGGGGCTCCAGGAGTAGTGCTTAACCAGCCCTTTGCCCAAAAGCTAGGATTGGTGTCTGTACCTTTTCCTCTGGAGCTTTGCCAAGGACGCATACAGTGCTATGGCCTGAGAAACTGCGGAGCTGCTTAGTGTGGTGGGGCTAAGTGGCTCTGTCTTGTTTACAGCTGGTCTCTGTCCAACCCTAGTGAATCAGTTACTCTGGGTTGAAGTCTCCGTGGTGGAGAAATACCAGCGATTAAGTCACCCCGCCCCCCATAGGCAATACTTGCAAAAGCAAAATCAAACCTTTCTACAACCACACACCCCGGGCACCACTTGGATAGTCCTCAGGTGACTGGCCCAGTTCAAGAGGTCCAAATCAATTGTTTTAGTCAGCACCTGTTTCACATGGGAGAGTTTAAAAGGTCTCTGGCAACTAGATCACAAGGGTCTGCTGACAACTCAAATATGACTTGCTCCGGTGCTCTGTGAGGTCAGGAGGACCCACCCAGCAAATAGATTATTCTGGGAAGGTTGATGCCTCCTTCCCCACCTTGTACCTCTGTTACACCCAGTCAATGATAACCCCAGAGGGCTGTGACCCAGTTGCCTCCAATGAGCACATACTCCAGGGTTTGCACCTTCCTGAATCACAGAGAGATCTATGTCTCCTCAGCCAGGCCTCTGCTCTCTGTCACTATCTGGCAGGGGGAGGAGAGGCCTGACAACCTTGGGTGCTTAATAGAGACTGGGGCTGTTCACTCAGTTCCAGCCCCACCCCTGATTGATGTTACTGACAGAACAGAATAACTTTGCAGATTTGTTTCTGTCTCGGCTATATTCCCTTGCAGAAGAGAGGCTGTTAGATTTCACAGAATCTGTGCCTCAGGCCCTGTCTGTGCTGCTGCCCGGTCTCCGCTGCCATTTGTATTCGCAGCACAGTTAGGTATCAGTTTCAGCCTCTGCCTGCCCTCCTTTGTCTCAGCTAATGATCCCCTGAGGTCCAGGTGCATCCCAGGCTCAGTAAATTGGTCCTTGGGTCAGCCCCACCTTGGGAATCTGCCAGCTCTGCGCAGGTGTATTCTAGTCCCCGTTCTTCACCCAGGCCGATTCCATCTTAGTCAAACCCTTTACTCACGGGGCCTACATTTCCGTCCCAGATCTGTTCCACCTGTGGCTGTCACCAGAGAAGATGCCTGGCCTCCTCTGATTTCCCAGAGAGACAGGGGGTGTGACTCTGGGATATCCAGGGGTGAGCCCTATTGTTGCCGAAGTGGTCGCTGCTCTGTGCCTCAGGGCACCACTGCTCCTGTATGGTTCCCTCTCAGCCGACCATCCTCTCCTCACTCTTGTGCCACAGAATCAGCACTGACCAGCAGCAGTTCATGCCTTGTCCACACCTCTCAATAAAATACCCAAGAATCTGGACTCCTGGGGACAGGCTTGGACCTCAGTGTGAGAGTGGAGGGGCATTCTGGGTATAGAATTTCAGGTAGAGAATATGTACAGTTTTATACAGTTCTATGACTGGCAGGAGAGTGCTATGGCACCCTAGTAGGGGAAGTAGGTCCAGTTTTTAGAGGGTATCTCCCGTGGGATATAATGAGAGGACTTTTGGACTCTGCTTGCTTGTTTGTATGGAGTACTCTGAGCTGATCTCATGGAGGAGGGAACTACCATCTGCTTGGCGATGGGTTTTGTATTTTTTCTTTGTATCCTTGGGGTCGCAGCTTGCCTCAGCAGGGTTGATGTGCATTCTTCAACCTTCTCTCAATGCAGCTGTAATCCACCAGGTTACTTCCCAAATTTCTGTCCTTTAACTCTCCTTCTGGATGGGACCCTCTGTGCAAAGCTGGCTTCAGTCAGCCATCTTGACTCCGCCCCCTGCTTTGAGAGTTAGTTTTGATACCCTTTATCCTCTTTTACCATGCCACTCTTATTTCCAAAATAAAGATTCAGAAAATGCTATTTGAATTTCCTACATACTCTGAAATTTGAGGCTTTTCATCAACCATTCATTTTAATACATATATATATATATATATATATATTTGCAATTAATTAACATGTGTCCTCCTACTCCTTCTTTATCCCATGTACAAGACACAGTTTTATTCCGCCATGCTGTTAGGCATGTTTCATCTGTCTTGGGTATGTTTTGCTTCTCTCACAGGCTGACTTGATACTTCCAAGAACATTCTTTACTTTTCTTTCTCTTTCATGAAGTCTTTTTTGTCTATATTTCAGCCCATAGTAATCTACAATGACAACGAAAAATATTTATTTTACAAATAAAAACATGTGCCTAATATAATTTAATTATCTCTTAGAGTGATAGAAGCATGCTGCTGTGGAACGAATACTTGATATGCAATGCTATTTTCAGTGTACCTAATCTTTAATTCTTAATATAAACATATGTAAAATGAGATAATATATCTAATGTGGTTCTTGAAATATTTATAGAAATGCTTAAAATATAACAAAATTAAGACATTTATACAACTGAAACTTTTTAGAACAGTTTATTTATGTACATTTTATCTTAAATTCTAAGAGAATAGATGTGTAGAAGAAAACTTCTGCAGCATGTTAGAACTAATATACAATAATAACAATAATAATTAACATTAATGAAGTGATTTTGTATGCCAAGTGTTCTGTACACAACATCTCATTTAATTTCTTATTATCTTTATTTTGCTATAAAAAGCTGTGTTTCAGAGAGTAAAAAGCTTGCCTAAGTCTATACATATACTTAGCAGATAGAGTGATTTCAACCCAAGGTTTTCTGACTTAAAAACCTGTCCTTTTCTAAAAATTAGGAGAAAAAATTATTTACTTAGGGAAAAATATAGGGTTTTTTAGATGATACTTTATATAGATTGAAAATGTCCAGGTCCTTGACTTTTACTCTCTGAACTCAAGTTAATTGCCAGTACTGGAAAAACAACTCAATTGTAGCTGTGCACAATAACAGATGGACATGTATACCTATTACTTAGCCCACACTCTGGTTCTTCATAAACAGTAATTTTTCTGTTTACAAAAACCTGCCCAAAAGGGCAATTTGCTTTTCATTTGCATGACCACAACTGTTCAATTAACACCTGACCAGGCAACAAAATCAGATGATAAGGTGAGTAGAAAGGTTGCCATGCTCAGAATAGCTAATCAATTAGTAGACTATTCCAACTATTGTTTAAGAATAATATAAGAAACAATGAGAATTTTGAAGCTAGACTTAGTGAAGACTGAAATTGAACTTATTGAGCCCCAAATAAAACTGCTAATTTTCAAGCTGGAAAAATTCTTAACAGTTTCTATTTTTCTCTGTTTAGACTCAGTTTAAAAATGTTTATGTATGGATGAATATATGTATTTTCTAGCATTATTTGGTATAATTGACAAATCAAATTTGTATAATATACAATGTGATATTTTGATATATATATAGTGAAATCATTAAGTCAAGCAGATGTCCATCAGATGTGTGTGAGGTGAGAACATTTAAGATCTATTCTCTTAGAAATTTACAAGTATACATTATATTATGATTAAAATATAGTTATCATGCTATGCAATAGATCTCTAGGACTTAGTCTGCTTATCTCACCCAAACTTTGTATTATTTGATCAACGTCTTCCCATCCATCCCACTCCCCAGCAATCCCTGGCAAACACCATTTTAATCTTGGCGCCTATGAGCTCAACTATTTTGGATTCCACATATAAGTGAGATCATATGATACTTGTCCTCTCTGTTTGGGAATTAGTTATCCTAGTGTGCTCCAGGTTTATCCACGTTCTTATAAATGAAAGAATGTTGTTTCTTTCTTTCTTTCTTTCTTCCTTTTTTTTTTTTTTAAGGGTGAACAGGATTTCATTGTTTCTTTTTATCTATTACTAAATGCTGGCTGATTTCATATCTAGGCTATTGTGAATAATGCTGTAATGAACATGGGAACATCTTTATAGTACAGATTTCATTCCAGTTGGCTGTGTACCCAGTAGTGGGATTGCTGGATATATAGTAGTTTTGTTTTTAATATTTGGTAGATTCTCTATACTGTTTTTCATAACGATTACATGATTTTACATTCCTACCAATGTTGTATAAGGATTTCCTTTTCTCCACATCTTCACCATTTTTTGTTATGTTTTGTCTTTTTTTCCATTATAACTTCTTTCTTTTTTTTTTTAATTTGAAGTTATTTGAGGGTACAAACAACCAGGCCACAATATTTGTATGTATTAGGTAGAGTTCCTTTGTAGTTGTGTCCTGCACCCAAAATGTGTGCTAACACCTTACCTCATTCCCTTTAAGTGGGAGCACACTAATCCCCCCTTCACCCTGCCTAATCCTCCCCCATCCCAACTTGAATAAAATTAGGTTGTTCTTCTATATGGTCGTGTGTTAGATCGTATACTGGCTTCATAATAAAATTGAATACATTGGATATTTGCTTTTCCATTCTTGTGATACGATACAAAGAAGAATGTGTTTCAACTCCATTCAGGTTAATACAAAAAATGTAGTCTCCCATCTTTTTCAATGGCTGAATAGTACTCCATGATGCACATATATCATAATTTGTTAACCTATTCCTGGTTTAGTGGGCATTTAGGTTGTTCCCACCTTTTGGCAGTTATAAATTGAGCTCTGATAACCATCTAGTGCAAATCTATTTATGATAAAATGATTCTTTTTCTTCTGGGTAAATGCCTAGTAATAGGATTACGAGGTCAAATGGTAGTTCTAATTTGAGTTCTTTGAGGATTCTCCATACTTCTTTCCAAAGAGATTATTTATTGCAGTCCCACCAATAGTGTGAAAGTGTTTCTCGCTCTCCATACCAGAGCCAACATTTGCAACTCTGGGACTTCATGATGCAGACTATTCTCAATGGGGTTAAGTAATATCTCAGGGTGGTTTTGACAAAGTATCACTATGTCACCCTTGGTAGAGTGCCATGGTGTCATAGCTCACAGCAACCTCAAACTCTTGGGCTTTAAGTGATTCTCTTGCCTTAGCCTCCCAAGTAGCTGGGACTACAGGCACCCACCACAATTTCTGGCTTTTTGTTGTTGTTGTTGTTGTTGCAATTGTCATTTTTGTTTAACAGGTTCATGCTGGGTTTGAACACGCCTGCCTTGGTGTGTGTGGCCAGTGCCCTAACCACTGAGCAACAGGTGTTGAGCCTTTTTTCATATTTGTTAGTTATTTGTCTGTCTTACTCAGAGAAGTTTCTGTTCATGTCTCTTGCCCAGTGATAGATGGGATTATTTGCTTTTTCTATTGTTGTTGATTAATTTGAGTTTTCTATAGATCCCAGTTATCAAGCCTTGGTCACGTTTGTAATATGCAAATATTTTTTCCCATTCTGAAATTTGTCTATTTGCTTTAATTGTTGTGTCCTTAGCTGTGCAAAAGCTTTTTAGTTTAATTAAGTCCAATTTGTTTATTTTGGTTGCTGTTGCAATTGTTACAGAAGTCTTCTTCATAAAATCTTTACTAGTCTGACATCCTCAAGAGTTTTTGGACACTTGCTTCTAGGACTTTTATCATCTCGTGTCTTTTATCTTTTATCCATATCTAGTCAATTTTGGTAAGTGTTAAAAGGTGTGGGTCCAATTTTAATATTTTACATGTGGTTATCTAGTTCTCCCAGCACCATTTATTGAATAGAGATTCTTTTCCCCAGTATATGCTTTTATTTGGTTTATCAAAGATCAGATGGCTATAAGAGACTAGTTTCATCTCTTGGTTTTCTATTTGTTTGAATATATCTATGTCTCTATTTTGTGCCAAAACCCCCATACACTGGGAGAAAGAATCCCTGTTCAATAAATGGTACTGGGAGAAATGGATATCCACACAAAAAAGCCAGAAACTGGATCTGCACCTTTATCCACTCACAAAAATTGATTCAAAATGGATAAAAGACTTAAATTTAAGGCGTGAAATGATAAAAATTCTCAAAGAAAGCATGGTGAAAACACTTGAAGATATCAGTGTGGGAAAAGACTTTATGAAGAAGACTTCCATGGCAATTGCAGCAACAACAAAAATAAACAAATGGGACTTAATTAAACTGAGAAGCTTCTGTATAGCGAAAGAGACAACAACCAAAGCAAATAGCCAACCTACATGCTGGGAAAAGGTATTTGAATATTTTGATATGGACAAAAGCTTGATAACTAGGATCCACAGAGCACTCAAATTAGTCAACATGAAAAAAGCCAACAATCCTTTATATTGCTGGGGAAGAGAGATGAATAGAACCTTCTCTAAAGAAGACAGATAAATGACTAACAAACATATGAAAAAATACTCATTGCCCCTAATTATTAGAGAAATACAAATCAAAACCTCCTTGAGATATCATCTAAATCTAGCAGGAATGACCCATATCACAAAATCTGAAAACTGCAGATGCTGGAGTGGATGTGGAGAGAAGGGAACAGTTGTACACTGCTGGTGGGATGGCAAACACTAATACAACCTTTCTGGAAGGAAGTATGGAGAAACCTCAAAGAACTCAAACTAGACCTCCCATTTGATCCTGCAATCCCATTACTGGGCATCTGCCTAGAAGAAAAAAAATATTTTTACCGTAAGGACACTTGCACTAGACTGTTTATTGCAGCTCAATCTTCAATCACCAAAATGTGTAACAGCCTAAATGCCCACCAACCCAGAAATGGATTAACAAGCTGCTGTGGTATATATATACCATGGAATTCTATTCAGCCATTAAAAAAATAGAGATTTTACATCCTTTGTATTAACCTGGATGGAAGTAGAACATATTATTCTTAGTAAAGAAAATATCACAAGAATGAAGAAGCAAGAATCCTATGTACTCAATTCTGATATGAGGACAAATAAGACAGTGTGGGGTGGGGGAAGGGGAGAGCAGGGAGAGGGAAATAGGGAGGAGAGTTGGTGGGTCTCTAAAATTAGAGATTTTACTTTTCTGTTTCTAGTTCATCTGGCAAATTGCTTATTGATTTTATTTATCTTTTGAAGAACCAAATTTTTGTTTCATTGATTTTCTGAATGATTCTTTGGTTTTAAATTTTTATTTCTGATTTAATTCTGGTTGTTTGTTTTCTTCTGGTGGGTTTGGAATTGAATTGCTCTTCCTTTTTTATTTTCTTAAAATGATTCATTAGGATGCTGATGTGCTCTCTTTCTGTTGTTTGGATATAGATATCTAATGTGATGAATTTCCATGTTAGGACTACTTTTGCCAGATCCCAGAGGTTTTGGTGACTTGTAGCTTCATTATTGTTAAGTTTGAGAAATTTAAGAATTTTCTCTGTTATCTCTTCCTTAACCCAACTGTCATTCAGCATAAAGTTATTTAGTTTCCATGCCTTTGTGTGGGTATAAAAATTTTTATTGGAGTTGAGTTCTACTTTTATTGTCTTGTATATGGGGTCAGCCCACACACAACTGGTGGATATCCCCAAGCTCAGCAAGAAGTAAAAGACAAAAGAAGTAAAGACAAAAAAGACAAAATAAGATTTAAAAAGAGTGGGCCTAAGAGACCAATGCTACCAATGAAAGAGAAGGCAAAGGTACTGTGTTCTGGGTTAATTCAGTATTCGTTACATACATTGTCTTCAAATCAGCAAATCAATGATAACAATGAACGCTAAGAGCAGTGCTATATGTCATCATTCTTACAATGTTTGCAGTTTCATCTAAGGTACTCTTTACTTAAGCTAAATTGCTCTTTAATTACT
Source organism: Nycticebus coucang (assembly GCF_027406575.1). Classification (NCBI taxonomy): domain Eukaryota; kingdom Metazoa; phylum Chordata; class Mammalia; order Primates; family Lorisidae; genus Nycticebus; species Nycticebus coucang. The sequence continues at coordinate 97,877,565 of NC_069784.1, read as the reverse complement.
TATATTCTGTTATTTATAAACTAAAGAATTGGGATAAAGTTAGTAGAACAAAGAACAAAGGTTAGAAGCAGAATGTGCGAGCAGACAGCTGGTTTGACCATACACACAATTAAGTCTCTGGGTCTCTGCAGGGGATAGATAGATAGGCTGATACCATACCCTTACTGGGAGTGGAGGAAAAAGCAATCATTTTTCCTATATAGCCCCAGAAAGGTGTTGTTTTTATCAAGGAGCCAGCTACCGGTGCTGTTCTCAGCACATCTCACACTGACTCATTTGTCCCTCGAGACCTTTGTACAGGCTCTCTGTGTGGGGAAAGATATTTCTTCTCCCTTTTTTTTGAGACAAAGTCTCACTATGTTGCCCTTGGTAAAGTGTCATGGTGTCACAGCTTACAGCAACCTCAAATCTTGGGCTTAAGCAATTCTCTTGCCTCATCCTCCCAGGTAGCTGGGACTACAGGAACATGCCTGGCTATTTGTTGTTGTTGTTGTTGTTGTTGTTGTCATTGTTGTTTGGCAGGCTTGGGCTGGGTTTAAACCCCCTAACCCCAGTGCATGTGGCTGGAACCCTAGCTGATGAGTTACAGACCTTGTGCCTTCCTTGTCCTTTTTATCCAAGGCCTGTACTGTTGGTGTTCAACAAACTTTGGGCCTCTTGATATGCATTGTGTTCCACCTGGGCACATACTCTCTGAGATATCCACATTCTCTCTCTGTGTTTATTCATTGCCATATTTTAACAATCCTCATTCCCTAATTGTTAAAATATTTTATAAATTCTAATTTAAATAAATGCTTCCAGAGGATGGCTTCCTCTGCCTCTACTAGTTACCACTTAGCCTAGTTCTCTCACATTTCCACCTACAGTCAATAGTCTGAGAAAATACAAGATATAATACAAATCTTTTAATTTTGTTGAGGTTGATATCTGACTGAGTATATGATCTATTTTGAAGTATATTCCATGGGCTGATGAGAAGAATGTATATCCCTTAGCTTTGGGAAAGTGCATTTTGTATAATGCTAGTAATCCCATTTGTTCTAGGCTCATATTTAAGTCCCTTGTATTTTTGTTGAGTTTTTGTTTAGAGGATCTGTCTAGCTCTTTAGCAAGGGTGTTAAAGTCCCCAGTTTTTATGATGTTATATGATATATCATATTACTCAGACCTATCAAAGTCTCTTTCATAAATCTGGGAGCATTTAAGTTGGGTGTATAAATACTTAGAATTGAAATGTTCTCTTGTATTATCTCCTTGACCAGTATGAAGTGACCATCTTTGTCTTTCTTAACTTTAGTTGCTTTCAATCCACTTGTATCCGAAAATAGATTGTGAGCTCTCCTTTCTTCTGATTTCCATTTGCCTAAAATATCGTTTTCTAACCCTTTATCCTGAGTCTTGTTTTGCCTTTCAAGTTAGATGTATTTCAGACAGCATATGGATGGCTTGTGCTTTGTTATTCAATCAGTCAGCCTGTAACTCTTTAGTAGAGAATTCAAGTCATTAACATTTATTGAGAGAATTGATAAATATGGAAGAGTTCTATTCATCTTATTTTGTGAATGTCGATTGCTCAGTTTTATCCTTTGAGCCATTGTGGAAGCTAGGTTTTATCCTTTAGTTTGTGGTTGTTTACTTTGCTGGTGGTCCATTGTGATGTTCAGTGTGGAGAATAGGTCTAAGTATTTCCTGTATAGCTGGTCCTCTTGTGGCAAATTTCCTTAATGTTTGCATATTAGTAAAAGAATTGATTTCTCCATCTATTTTGAAACTTAGTTTAGCAGGATACAGAATTCTGGGCTGAAAAAATCAGCACATTGTACCCCATAAATGAATTAATGTACACAATCATGATTTAATTTAAAAAAGGAAAGAAAAGCAGAACAAAAATAAGACTAAAGGTCTTATTAGTCTTCCTGACCAATTTCTGGAAAGGGTCAGCTGAGAAGCTGCTGTCACTTTGATGGATTCCTGCCTATCAATTGGTGCTTACTCCTTGATGCTTCAGAACTTTTTTTTTCTCTTAACTTTTGGACAGGTTCATTACAATGTGTCATAGAGATGCTTTATTTGTGTTTACATAACCCAGAGTTTGCTATTCCTCTAAAACTAGTGCTAAGAAATCTTTAGTGATACTTGGGAAGTTTTCATTTATGATATCCTTCAGTAAGACATCCATTCCTTTGAGATGTCCTTTTTACCCCCAGGAGTACCTATAATTTGCATGTTTGAATGCTTCATGAAGTCTCATAATTCTCTGAGCAAATGTTTTGCTTTCTCTCACTTCTTTTCTGCCACTTTAATTGCCTGGACTAGCACAACACCTTTATTCTCTAGCACTAAGATTATTTCTCCTACTTCTAATATGTTATTGATACTTTCTACTGCATCTTTAAGTTTTCTGATGATTCCTTTAAGTCATTAAGCTTTGCCATATCCTTTTGATGTTATTCATCTTTTGTCCTTTTTTAAATTCTGTTTTTTTACTTTCTCATCAATTCCCTTTATTGTTTTTGCCACCCATATTTTAAATTCCCTTTCTGTTATTTACATTAGTTTTTTTCAGGTGTACTCCTCTAAGGTAGCTACCTAATGATCCCTTGGGGGATTTACTCTGTTCTGTTTTTTTGTGTGACCAGAATTTTTCTGTTGATTCTTCCACATGTGGGTTTTCTTCTTTTTCACTTCCTTTCCCTACTTTTTCCTTCTTACTACCTCCTTCACTTTACATTTTCTTGTCTTAGAGCTTAGGTGTTGAAGTGGCCTTTTAGTATAAGGCCAAGGGAAGATAAGTATCAATAGTGAGAAGAAAGAAAGAAAAGGAAATATAAAGCAGAAGTAAAAAAGGAAGGGGTTGGAAGGGAAGATTTGAATAAAAGGAGATAAAAAGGACAGTAAGACAGAAAGTGAGCAACAGGAGAAATGTGGTATTTGGCAGCGTGCTTTTTACCATTTCTGCAACTCTAAGACTTTTGGAAGCCAGGCTGGGTAAGTCCTACAAAGTAAGGAATTCCTTACTAACTTGGACAAAAGTAGAACCCTGGCTCTGTCAATATAGAAAGAAATTAGCCATATGTTGCTGTGGGGACCTACCAATACTTTCTTTCCAAAGACCAAAGGTAGAAGGACACCCTAGACCATGAGCTCATGGCCTCCTTTAGCAAAACCAATGCATGATTGCCTAGCAAGACCAATGCTGTGACACCCCCCCCCCCCGCCCCAGGTCTCAGAGAAGATAAAGAAAAGAAAAAAAAAGTAGATAAAGTAAATTAAAAATGCAATTGTATAAGATAAAGATTAAAAAAGGGATATCTTAACTGTTGTGTGAGAATTTATGTTGGAAAGATGAGAAAAGTGGGAAAATCTCTATGAAAAGAGACCAAAAAAAGAGGGAAATAAAAAAAAAAGAATAAAAGGGGCTAAAAAACCATAACAAAAATAGAATAGCCATTGCTATTGAAAAGGTAAAAATGAAAAAATAAAAATACAACCAAACCAAAAAGCCTAAACAAAAACATAAACAAAGAGAATACAAAAGAAAAGAAGAAAAACTATGGAAAGAATTTATTTTTTTATTGTTGGGGATTCATTGAGGGTACAATAAGCCAGGTTACAATTATTAGGTAAAGTCCCTCTTGCAATCATGTCTTGCCCCCAGAAGGTGTGGCACACACCAAGTCCCTGCCCCCTCCCTCCTTCCCTCTCTCTGCTTTTCCTCCCTCCCCTCCATGACCTTAATTGTCATTAATTGTCCTCATATCAAAATTGAGTACATAGGATTCATGCTTCTCCATTCTTGTGATGCTTTCCTAAGAATAATGTCTTCCACTTCCATCCAGGTTAATACGAAGGATGTAAAGTCTCCATTTTTTTAATGGCTGAATAGTATTCCATGGTATACATATACCACAGCTTAAAGGAGCAAAAATGTAAAAGGATATGTGTGTGTTTGTGTATGGCAATATACTGCCTGGTGGCGCTGTGTTGTTACAAGACCAAGAACACACCCTAGATTTACTGTAAATGTTTGGTGTTGGAAGCCACTCTCTTGTGGCAAAGTAGACCAGGTCTTGTTTTTCTGACTTCTTCACCCTCAATCCAGGTCTATTCATTTCATCAGCATTCAGTAGCTGCAGGATGTGGGTCCCATAGCTCTCACTGGACTTTCTAAGAGACAGTCAGTGTCCCCTGACAACAAAGTGGCTCTCTCAAAGGGATCTGGAGGCTGCTCAGCTCACCCCAAGGATGGCCATAACTGGCCATGCACTAGGATCTCATGGATTGTTACTCCTGTGTTCATGGCCTTTCCACCATGGCAACATCCCTCCAGCAGCCAAGCCAATGGGATAACCATCCTGCCCCGTATTCAACCCTGGCCACTAGTCACTGTTTGAGTTTACTTGTTGCTCCAGCAATCAGCCTAGTCTGAAATCAAAAACTTTAGGACAGCCCTTTCCCATCTCAGTTCTTTGTAGAAAGAACTGCCAGTTTCTGCCTGTACCAAGTACTTGCCTTCTGTGTCAGTTTTCTTCAGCTATAGACCTTGTTGATTCCCAAAGTCTTCCACTGCTTCACTGGGCCCCCTAAATGATGTTCTGCATAGTTCACCCATCCTGAGATGACTGAAGTCCACTTTCTTTTGCTTTGCCATGAACAGTTGGTAAAGAGATTTCTCTAGTCTGCCATCTTCCACACCATTTCTTCTTTTATCTTTTTGATAATAACCATTCTAACTAAAGTGAAGTGATATCTCATTGTGGTTTTGATTTGCATTTCCCTGATAATTAGTGAAGTCAAGCATTCATTCTTATACTTGTTGGTCATTTATATTTCTTTTGGGAGGTCCTTTGCCCCCTTTTATTTGGGTTATTTGTTTTCTTCCTGTTGAGTTGTTTGTGTTCCTTTTATATTTTGATACTAAACCCTTATCAGATGTAAGGCTAGCAAACATTTTTATCACATTGCATAGGTTGTCTCTTCATTTTCTTGATTGTTTCCTTTCCTGTGCAGAGCTTTTTAGTTTGATTCATGGCCATGTGTGTTTTTTTTGTGTGTTTTTTGTTTGTTTGTTTGTTTTACTTATTTATTTATTTTTTATTTTTTGCTTTTGTTGTCTATGATTTTGGGGTCATATCTGAAAATTAGTTTCCTCGACTAATATGCAGAAGTTTATTCCCTATATTTTCTTTTATTAGTTTTACCAATTCAGGTCTTATATTTACTTCTTTAATCCATTTGAATTGATTTTTGTATATGGTGCAAGGAAAAGGTATAATTTCTTCTGTATGTGCATATCCAATTTTCCTAGCATCATTTGTTTTTGAAGATACTACAAATGATTTTAGCATCTTAGTTAAGATAAGCAATTAACCCAACCTGGGTGGATTAATATCAAAGATCTCTATTCTGTTCATTGGTCTATGTGTCTGTTTTTATGCCATTATCATGGTATTTTGATTAGTATGGCTTTGTAATATATTTTGAAATCAGGTAGTGTGATGCTTCAAGCTCTGCACATTTCTCTCAACATTGCTTTGGCTTCGGTTCTACAATATTATTAGAATTATTTTCTATCATTGTGACAATCCCATTGGAATTTTTGATGGGGACTGCATTTAATCTATATATTGCTTTGAGAAGTATGGATGTTTTAACAATATTGATTCTTTCAGTCCATAAACATAGGGTATCTTTCCATTTATTTGTGCTGTTTTTAATTTCTTTCTTCATTTTTTTTCCTATTTAGTTTTCCATGTATCAATTATTTACTTCTTTGTTTAAATTTACTCTTAGGTATCTTATTTGACTTGTTGTTACCACTGTAGATGGAATTGTTTTCTTAATTTCTTTTTCAGATAGTTGATTTTTAGTGCATAGAAATACTACAATTTTTTTTTTTTGGTATACTGTAAATTTACTGAATTAATTTATTCTAAAAGTTTTTATAGGGACCAGAATTTTCAATATGTAACATAGTATCATGGACAGAGACAATTTTACCATATACTTTCCTTCCAATTTGGGTGCCTTTTAATTCTTTTTCTTGCCTAATTGCTCTGGTTAGGACTTGTAATAGCACATTGAATGGAAGTGGGAGTGGACATCTTTGTCTTCTTCCTGATTTTAGAGAAACAACTTTCAGCTTTTGACTATTGAGGCATGGTCTTAGTTGGCTATGGGTCAGTAATAATTGGCCTTTATTATATTGAAGTATATTCTTCTATACCCTCCATGTTGAAAAGCTTTAATCATAAAGGGATGCTAAATTTTATCAAATGCTTTTTTTTTTTTTTTTGTGATTTTTTGGCCGGGGCTGGGTTTGAACCCGCCACCTCCAGCATATGGGACCAGCGCCCTACTCCTTGAGCCACAGGCGCCACCCAAAATTATCTTTTTCTTTTTTTTTTGGCTGGGGCTGGGTTTGAACCTGCTACCTCTGGCATATGGGGCCGGCACCCTACTCCTTGAGCCACAGGCACTGCCCTTTATCAAATGCTTTTTATCCATCTGTTGAGATGATCACACGGATTGTGCTTCTTATTCCATCAGTGTGGTGTATCACATTTATTAATTTGAATATGTGAAATGCATCCTTGCCATCTCAGTTATAAATCTCATTGTGATACTTTTATTGGGCTGAATAATTTCTTGCTAATATTTTGTGAAAATTTTTACATCTATGTCCATCAAGGAAATTCATCATGTAGTGTCCTTTTCTGGCTTTGGTATAGGGTAATCTTGGCCATTAAAATGAGTTTGCAAGTGTTCCTTAATATAAATTTTTATACAAGTTGACAACCTTTGATATTAACTCTTCTTTAAATTTTTGGTAGAATTTGGCTGTGAAAATATTTTTTATGCCTGAATAGTTGTTCAAACTGATATTTCTGTAACAGAATGAGCACTGGAAAATTCCATTCTGCTATAAATCCAACATCATTCCTCCAGGTCTAGAGTAATTTTTTTTTTAAGATTTAGTTATTTTTTAGAGTAGTTTTAGGTTCACTTAGCAAACCCCACAACGACTGAGATAAAAGCCCTATAGTCAACAACAAAAAAAAATGGCAATGTTAACATTTTATAGAGAAATCTGTTGAACAGCACATTTACAACTTCAAAGCATTTATCTCTATCTGAACTTTTTAATTATAAAAGGAAATACAATGGAAAGCAAATCAGTTGTTCTATAACTAGATTTTGAGGATATATACTTACTTTTAACTGTTTGAAGAGTTGGAACAGGAAGAAAGAGAAGAATGAGGGGAAATACTCCAAGGGTAATGTTGCTTGTTTCCTTCCCACCATTTTACGAGCAAGAAAAAAATACCTTTGATTTACTTTTTGGACTATTCCATAGAAAATTGCAAAAGAAAACAATAAAGCTGTATGTATCAGTGGTTTTACCTGTAGGCACTGAAGCTAATACAAATATTTGACTTGAATATCACTAATATGAAAGCACTTGGTTTCCAGTACTTGTTCTAATAAAAAATTGTGTCAGACTCAATCTTTCTGAGCAACAAGGATATTGGGGTTAATATTTCTTTTTGTTGTTGTTGTTCATTATTTTGATAATTCACCTTGAACTTTGAATAAACTTTAAAAATTCTTTAACACTTACTTTCTCCCTTTTTTAAAAAAAGATCTCATGCCCAGAGATTATTTTATTAGAGACCTGGCCTGGGTACTGTGAGTTTATAAATAATGAGAGAGATTGCTTGCTTAAAATAATAACTCTCATAATTCTCTGCAGCATCATGATTTTATTACCAAAACATCTTCCTTTTTTTCAGGATTATTTGTCTGGTAATAGTTACTGTTATAGTTATCTGTTACCACTGTTATTTATCTGGTAATAATAAATCACAATTTTTATTGTAAGAAACTGCAATGTGGACAATTCTGGCAAGGAAAGTTCATTTCGTTTCTAGATAGTATCAGCTGGGGTCATGCAACTGGGAATTGTAGGATTAGCTTCTAAGTTGGTTTACCCCCATGGATTGCAAGTTGGTGGTTGGCCATTAGTCATGAGCTCAGCTCAGGCTGAGAGCAGAGAGTGCTTGGATCTTCTCCACCTGGGTTTTGCTATGTGGGAGTCTCCACAGCCTATAGTCTTGCAGACTGGTGCTGTGGTGCCAAGAACATGTATTCTACATAACAGGAAGTGGTAGTTGCTAGTTACTTAAGGCCTTGGCCCAGAATCTGGCAAAGCATCAAGTTGCTCAAACAGTCACAGAGATCAGATGTAATGAGATGGTATATGATCCCCATTTCTTCATGAGAGGAGAGCCAGAGAATTTCCAGGTCAAGATTTAAAATGAGTGAAAGTGACTTGCATTTCTTTTACATGAATGATGTACTCCCTCCTTCCAAGACCTCCCCAAAGTTCCATGTTAAGGTTTGATGTGTAGGATTTCTTCATCACGTACAGATGAGGGTCCTTGAGTTTGATTCTTTGGGTACAATTCCTAAAAGTGCTTTCTAGGTTTTATGACCTGTTAACTAAGTAGATAAATGATTTGCACCTCCTCTCTCCATACCCAACATAAATGGTAGAACAGCATTGTATAACTGAAAGAGACATTCTAATCAAACAGTGAAAAACAAATGTCACATGGTAGTCACAGGTCTATAGTAATTCTCAAATTCAGTCAATCCTAATTCTAATATTAATTCTTGATTAGGTCAAGTGCTATTATCTCAGAATGATTCCCCACAGCTCTTCGATCTGTCTTCTAGACTCTTGGTTTCACTTTCTGAATTATTCCCTTTTCATAAATGTAGTTTATATTTTAATCTGAGTAAAATATAATCTATATTTAAAGCTTAGAATGCTTACAAATTCAGAGAAAATTCTCTATTGTTTAGCAGAGAACTACACTCAAGGAATGCCATGTCTGACTGAAAGTTTCTATGAGGCATCATTTTAGATCTTTCTGAAGTTTTAGCAAAGGATCTTACTATCTCACCATGGATTTTATCTTCGGTTTAAGAGACTTACTTTGAGAATATTCTGTCATCTGAAAAGTCTTTAAAAGTGAGGAGTTTTATTCTGGGGCCTACTGATCTCTATCTTTATATTTAACAAGTGATTCTTTAACTTATCTCTCCCATTCCATATTTCATTATAAATAGCAGGAAGAAGCCAAGAGGTAAGTACAATATCGTGCCTGGAAGTCTTCTCATGATTAGGTAAAATTTCCATATTGCATGTAAATACAGTTTTGCTAAATTTTTGCCATTACATAAGGATCTATTTTTTTTCTAGTTTTTAATATTCCCTTGCTTTTCCTTAAGCCCTCAGTGATAACCTTCTCAAGGCTTTAGCCTTCTGTTAAAACTCTGCCCACAATATCTAGGCTTCTTTAGTAACTCTCATCAAAGTATTTTCAATATACACACACCAAGAAGTCCCAAATCATTGACACATATTTTAGATATTTGTTAAAGACCCCTTGCCCAAACAAACATACAGATGCCAAAGCATCTTTTGGTTATGTATTGCTGCATGAAAGGAAACAATTAAAAAACCTCAAAACTTTAATGCCTTAAAACCACCACCAGCCATATTTGTTCATTAAATATAAAATGTCTGATTGATTCAAAGTTTAATTTATTATATATCAAGTATCAATAGTACAATTAATCAAAGTATTCACCTAAACTATTGACACAGTTTTGCCATCTTAATGGTAGCTTGTTTATGAAAGCAGCATAGCAACCTGGAGAGTGAGTAGTAATATAATCACACAAGTTTTCCAGATTGTGGAATTGAATATGTTTCCTTGCAAGAAGAGTTTCAAAGCCAGGAAAAAGTGGTAGTCAGTTGGTGCAAGGTCTGGTGAATATGATGGATGACAGAAAGTTTCCAAATCCTGCTTCTGTAGTTTGAGCAGTGTTATTCATCTGACTGTGGTGGACCTCTGTCTTGCAAGAGGATTAATGACCAAAATCAGCTACTAAATCACAACCAATCATCCAAATGTTTGCAGTAGACATCTGCTGAAATCATTTGACCAGATCTCATGAAGCTGTAGTGGATAATACCAGTGCTGGACCACCAACGAGACACTGTCAGCTTTTTTGATGAATATTTGGTTTTGAATTGTGTTTTGTCACTTCATCTTTATCTACCTGTTGTACTGAATGCTTGAGATTGTCAAAAAATAATCCATTTTTTATCACACCATAACAGTACAGTATAGAAATGATTTGCCTTTATGTTGTAACAACAAAGAAAGGCAAGCTTTGAGATAATTTGTCTTCCGATGCTTGTTTAATTCATGCCAAACCCACCTATCCAGATTTTTTTAAACCTTTTTTTCAGTTTGTTTCAAATGATCTAATATTATTGGAATAGTAAAATCAAACCTTGCTGCTAATTCATGAGTGATGAGCTGAGATAGATTTGATTCCATTACAGCTTTCAGATCATCATTATCCACCTTGGTTTCAGGTCAGCCATGTGGCTCATTTTCAAGATTAAAATCACAAGGACAGAACTTCTCAAACCATTAATGTGCTGTGTTTTCATTAGCTACATCCTTCCCAAACACTTTGTTGATATTTTGAGCCATGTCCACCTCATTTGTTCCATGATGGAACTCAAATTCAAAAATACCACAAATTTTGACTTATCCATGGTTTCACAAAAAATGGTCTAAAAAATTAAAAGATAATCAGAAGATAAAACATGTGTTTGAAGTAATGATGATGAACTTTCACAATGAAAAAATGAAACAAGTGTCAAAGTGAAATATTAGACATATGAATAACCAAATTTTGTACAGGAAATTGGGCATTTCATACTTAATAACCTAATATATTTAGCTCATGGGTCTGTATTTGGGCAGAGCTTGGCTTTTGTCTGTTCCAGTAGTTGTCATCTGGGCCAAGTTGATGGAGAAGTGGAGATTCAACATCTCAGATGATTCAGTCACATGGTTGGCACATTGATGATGGTGATTGTTTATCTAGGAGCTCAGCTAAGGCTCAGGGTTGAAGAATCCATGTGTTTTTTTTTTTTTTTATGGAGACCTCTGCATTGGCTTCTTGTAATTCCATATAGCATGGTGACTGGGTTTAAGAGTGAGTATTTCAAGGCATAACAAGTGAAAACTTCCAATTACCAAAAGCCTGGTGCTGACCTTGAAAACTGGCATAGTGGCACTTCTGAATTCTTTTGATCAAGTAGTGGCAGAGAGAGGAACATCAAAGAATTTGAGAGAATATTTAAGAAATGCTACAATCATAATAAAACTGGAGATAAGTAGAGGAATGGAAAGAGAAGTTTTATGTGTACCTTATTCTCTGTCAGTAACTGGGGCCTTCCTGAATATATGTTGTGAAAGGAAGATAAAAGTAAAAAAAAAAAAAAAAGCCTCATGTGGAGGAAATGAGGGACTAGAAGAAGAGCTTAATTTTTTATATTTCTATTAATGCTCCTTATTGTCTAAGTTGGTGTTCAGAACTCTGGCAATATAGCTCATTATAAAATTAACTCACCATCAGCTATTGGTTAATAAGTCAATGCAGTCTAGATAATTTTCATTCTTGATACAGTTATAGGAATTTCTTTTTAAAATACTTGTGTACTAACAGTGGTAGTATATTGATTGGTCACAAAGGCATTATGAATATAAGAGTAGTGTCTCAGCTTTACGATTTCTTCAGTTTCCTTGAAAATTTATCTTCTCATCAGAAATGCAATTGTATTACTTTCAGGTATACTTCCTATGGTACTTAGTAATATTTTTTTAACATTGTTAAATGTCAATCAATGTCACGCGTATTGATACATGTTAACTATAGTCATAAGTGTCAGTGTCACGCATATTGATACATGTTAACTACAGTCATAAGAGTTTGAGGATTTTCAGTTTCCTATAGCCTCATTGAAACATTGATTCAGTAACACATCTATTATATTATAGAACCAGATATTACTTGACTTACCTCATGCAAAAGTAAAACACTGCAAATTATATCAATAACCACCAAAATTGCCATTGCAGCTGAAGGACCCAGTGATGCCGTGACACCATTTTGTGCTATGGGGCTTTCATCCTCCATTTTTAGAAAACATGAAAGTTCTTAGTTTCATTTCTCCTAGTTTCACTTCCTGGTAAACTACACCCCTCCCTATCTCCCAAAGTGCATCCGCCCCCCCAGCCCGTTAAGATTGGCGGGACCCAATCAGCTTTAAACTCTAGTATAGGCACAAGAAATAATCAATCCAAGGGACACACTTTGCTTCCCACACTCCTCACACCATATAAACACCCCAGCACAGTGAGCACAGGGTTTTCAGTCTCAGCAGCATCTGGGAGTGCTGACAGCCCAGGCTCGAGCTTGAATAAATGCCCTCATGTGATTGCATCTGTGCCTGGCTCTCTTGTATGGTCACTGGGAACCCCGAATCTCGGGTGTAACACAGCTACATTGCATATTGAAATATGACTTGGTTTGCAAATTAACTGGCACTGTAAGCTTCTAAAATTTCAGATTTCACCTGGGATTTTTGGCTGTAGGCTTGATGCTGCTGTCAGTAGGTTCATTTGTAGTTACTTAGGCCATTGCTAATGGATAAAGATCTCTCTTGTCTTTTTCTTCCTTTCAATTTGCTCATTCACTAATCCTAAGGAATTATGTATTTTACCTTTAGCTGAATTTTCATAGAACAAGGATTTAAAAGATTTATGATATTAGTGGGACCAACACATAAATAAACTTTAAATTTGGGAGACATAAGATTTTAATATTAAAAGGACAAGTTTGTTTGTTGTCACACAGATGGCAATGATGATCATTACAAGCATAACATAATTTTCTTTCTCCTTGGACTTGTATTTTGAAGAAATTACAAGGTCACTGTTTAGCCTGGCTCCTTTCTATATTTGGGTCAAATTATTGAATGTTTGAATTTTTTTCATCACAATGAGGAATAACAATCTTAGATAAAATTTGAAAAAGTTTTAAATGTGGTTGTTTCTTTTTTCTTAAAAAGAAAGAACTTTTTCTTTTTATGTTGCAAAGTATATTTTCAGATCCTATGACAGATCTGCCTGGCAGTTAAGAGATGTCAATATGCTAGATTAATGATTATGGATTAGTAATTATCATTTTCTTTACTTATTTACCATTCAACTCTCTGCTGGTGTTTCAATAGAATTGTTACTGCCCTGACTGTATTATCTTAAAATATTAGTAGTCAAAATTCTTGTCTATAATAATAAATGTGTGGGTATTAACTGAACTCATTCTTGTTTCTTTCTTTAGCTTAATGTTTTATCTGAAGGAAATCACCATAACAACTTGCCTTGTAGTTAGAGTTTAAAAAATTTTCACATTTATAAACCACACCAGCACAACTCTTAATTGTTCACAGCAACCCAGAGCAATGTGACAATGGCTTAAGATATCACTGCCTAGAAAATAGCTCAATAAATGTCAAAATGTCAGGAAAAAATTCTTCCATTCCATTAGACCAAATTATTCTCCTAGTAAAGATCAAATAGAATTATTTTCTCAAATATAGAAATTTCTCTTTATCCTTTGTAAAGTACGTTGTTCATCACTTCAACTACATTTACCAATATCCTAAGTTCCATTGTCCTTGAAAGCCTATTAAAATATCAAATCCTGGAAGGGACCACATATACAGAGGGTACAAAGAATGTATATACAAAAATGTATACACAGGATAAAACTGTATTAAAATTATAATATTCAAGTCATGTTTGACTTCTGCAATTACAACAGATATACTATACAAGATAATAAACACCATCAGTGTATATTATTACAATTTAATACAGGGTTTTCTTTTCTTACAATGTATAGACACATTTTTGGCACGCTCTGTAGAAATTCTCATGCCTGAAGCCAGCCAGGCTGGATGAACCAGAAATTATTAAATGGTCACTTCTGATGCTTGTTTAAGTTCTAAGTCAAAGACTCCTCCTGGTATTGTTATCTAGACATTGCTATTTGAACTGACTTTTGTAATCTTAATTCTGTAATCCACAAATGTAGTAAATGCACCACTTGCAGAAGTGCCTTTCAAAGGCACATTTCTTTTTATGTGTGTTTATTATATTTCCAAAATATGACATAGTGTGTTATGCAAATGTTGATTAGATAGTAAATTCTACTTAGAATCTTTCCTTAACCTCCAATCACACAGGAACATTAATTCCAGATTTTCTAGTCTTTCTGGTTACTGGTTAAATTTGTCTCTATGTTTTTAAAAGTTTCTATTTTGGAAAAGTAATTTTGAAGAGTTTCAATTGCTATACTAAAATCAACGTGGTGCTTGATTAATGTGACAATAACACAACTCAACCCAACCAATAGAAAAGCATGCTATAAATAAACCATAGCCACATTATCATTTTCATTATAAGTCTGATGAAATATTGTCTTAAGGAGAGGTACACTACTGACAGCAGTGGGAAACAAGACATCAGAAATTCCATTTAAGTGCAGGTGGCAGTGTTATTTACTGCCCTCCACTCATGTTACCGCCAGGCTCTTTAAATTTACACAGAGGGAATATATCCTCTCAGCTTCTGACAGCTGGAGGAGAAATCCCACTGGTGGAAATACGTTCTCATAAATGGCTGAAGAAGCCTTGCTTTTCTTCTGCTGCTCAAATTTATATAATTGGAAAGGCAGAGAACACCAATAAGTATGACAAAATAAAAATTAAAAATTTTCAAACAATTATTATTTTTCAATTTTGCTTTCCAAATAAAATTTTACCTGTCTTTTCGTCAGTTTTCCCAAGGTTAAAAACCACAACCACCACAGCAAAACTAATCCCAATCCAATTGTTCATATCACCTTACTTCCTTGTATTTTTATGATCTTTATCAGTTTTATTTCTTAACCTAAACTTAAATTTAGGGTTCTTCCCCACTTTGTGAAACTTGGTCCTTTCATTCTGCTTACTTGACTAAGTAACTTGTTTCTTCTAATTGCGTCTTAGTATTACTTTATAAAGCTAGATTGCTTCCACAGCAATCCAGAAAGATAAGGTTGCACGTAGAGAAGACTCTTGGGGGGTTTTCTGAACAATTTCTTACATAAAAGGTAGAAAAAGGCTTTTTGTACACCAAGAAGCAATCATCCTGCTTTTTGTCTCACAGAAGAGACCGGGAAGTATTAAAACATGCCATGTCCACTAAGCTATGAACATTACCTAGAGATGTATAATCAAAGCCCAAGCTTAAGATAGTAAATTTAGTCTGCAGGGGGATCAGCTATACCACCTGTTGTTATGAGGTGGATGCTGGAAATAGGTGTCACTGTGGAGCTTCAGAAATAGCTGATAACCAAGTGACAGTAATTTGATACTTGGGATACCTAAAATCTGACAATGCCCAAGGTAATACTCTTCTGACCTGTATGGGCAGAGGGGGCATTTAAACTCTTGGGGCTGAACATTCTTACCTGTACAGCCAGATTGGATTAGAATAGTTAGAGCGGTGGTTCTCAAACTTTAGGGGGCATCAGAATCGCCAGGAGGGCTTGTTGAAGTAGATTATTATTCCCATTCCCAGGGTTTCTGATTTAGTCTGGCTGGGGCCTGAGAATTTGAATTTTTACCAAGTTCCCTGGTGATACTGCTGCTGCTGGGCTAGGAATAACCTTAGTGAAGCACTGGTTTAGAGTAATTTTCTCAGAGTGTTGTTCAATGGGTCCTCTTTGAAAGATCCTTGTGGAAAACCAACCAACCATCCAAAGGGAAAAAATTAATTTTATGGGGCTATAAAATCCATTAAATTCTTAACAAATATAATTTATTTTTTGCACAAATTTTCAAGTTAATTAATGTGCTGATTTTAGTCTTGTAAATGTGCAAAACTTTAATCTCAAGACAGAGTTTGTACTATTGCAGTGGTTTTCAAACCTTTTTGACTATCAAATTTTTTCTCTGGGATCTCTATTTGTATCTTCCAGGTCTAACATTTTATAAAACACACGGGGACTATCCTTGAAAAGATGGTCATTTTTAGGTCCTACAAGTATAAGATTCAGAATTTCTTTCTAGTCTTAGAGGGTATCTGATACAAGACATTATGAGGTTAAGCAGGAAATGACAACTCTCAAGGGAGCATTTGATTCTGTTACTTCAATGAGTACTCACTAATTACTGACTGATAGACGTGTATGGTTTGACCATCTTGTGAAGTAATTATTGAGGAACTCAGGGCACAGTTCAAAATTCTTTGGCTCTTGACTGATTTTCAAGCCTTGTGTCTCACCACTCCTTTGGAAATCGGAAAATATATATTTCTGGTGTTCTTAGGAACTGAGACAGACGTGACTCTTCTGTCCATCTCCGGGGGGATCCTCCCACATAGGCGTTCCCGGTGTGATGACATCATTTGTATTAAAGGGCCCCGGCATTAGGAAGGGAGAACCACTGTGCCTGAACCTCTGCTCAGCCAAATTCAGACTGATGTTCACTGAACATCCCACACTCATAAATCTTGCCTGCCTTTGTGTATGCTGATTCTTTTCCACAGCCCACAATATCTTCCTCCTACCTGCCTTACTTGGCTAGGGATTCTATATTCCTTCAGTCCTGCCTCCTTTAAGAGTTATCACTGAAACTTTTCCAGATCAAATCTATTTTTCTCTACACCACACTACATTGGACTATAAATATTTGCTTCTCTGTCTCCTGGAGTTCCTTCAGGGCAGTGAAAGTATTCTGTCACTTTATGTCCTTTATAGTCAGCAAACTGTCCCATTTTGCAGTTTTTGGCCGGGGCCAGGTTTGAACCTGCCACCTCTGGTATATGGGGCCGGTGCCCTACTCCTTTAAGCCAGGCACCCCCTCTGAAACTGTCCCATTTTGTAACAGATGATGTCACACACTTTTAGCAATGTTGCCCATTTCAAATTCATTGCTATGGAACAGAACTTTTGAAAATTTACTCAAATTTGCCTGAATTTATGTATTAGTTATAGGAGGCTGAATGATGGCCGCCCAAAGATGTCAATATCCAAATCTCCAGAGTCTGTGACTATTAAAGGACTTCTAAGATGTGACTAAGTTAAGGATCTTGAGGTAGGGGAATTATTTTGTGTTATCTATATGAACCCAATATAATCATGGGACAGGAAGGTAGAGAGAAATTTTACTACAGGCATGGGATATCAGAGTGTAGTAGGAAAAAGATTTGATCAGCCATGAGTGAGTAAAGATGGAGGAAGAGGTCATGAGCCAAGGAAATGTTAGGTGCCCTTGTGAAAATAGAGAATGTAACGAATTGGATTCTTCTTCAATATCTGCTTTAGAGAGCAGAGGGCAAGCTGATGTGTAAATTCCTACACAATTAGAAGTACTATGATTACATGTAATGTTCAGCGGAATTGTGGGACAATTTACAGTCAATTAGCTACACTTTGTTACGATCTATCCAGAAAACCAACACTTTTTTCACTTGATGTGCATCCATATGTATTCCTCACACAGTTTGATATAAGAATTTGTTTTAGGGGTTTTTAGTACAGTCTTGATAAGCTTAATGAATTTTGTGTGCCTATAGCAGTAATTCATTTAGAATATAATTTTGTCATTTTCCTTGAGTGACCTGTATAAACAAATTGCAGTGCTCTTAAACACATAAGTTCTATGATGAACCATGATAATATTTATGGTTAGAAAATACATAATTAAAGAAGAAACAGATATTTTTGAATAAAGAAGTACAGTTGTTGAAAGCATTAAAATGAAATGCTCACATAACACTGTATCTGGAACATCACAGACATTCAAATATCCATTAAGTAAATTCATCCAAGGTATCAAACTGAAAGAGACTCTTCTTTTCTTCCCATGTGGCAGGTTGGTGCTACTGTCTGGGGTCCTCTCCACATTATGTTCTGCACTTACTGTTTTGTGTTCTTTTGGTGTGTTTATAATTGTGTTTTTTGGTTGTTGTTGCTTTAGTGGGATAGCATGAATTTTCTTTATCTTAGACATTTGGATTTGCTTTATTTTTTAAAGAATCACTTCATAATCTGTGGTATGGATATACAATTATTGAACTCCTCTCATACCAATGAATGTTCAGAATTAAGTAATAGTAAGTAATATTACAAAGTTCTGTAATTTGTTTACTAAAGTGATAATATTTAAAAATTCATTGAATTGGAATTCCTGATTCAAATGTATGCACATTTCAAAACTGACAGCTAACAAGATGCCTGTGAGAATTTGCAACACTTTATAGTCACACCCAACTTAGGAGAGTTTCTTTTTCTCTACATTCTCACTGATTCTGAGTGTGAAAGTCTTTTAAGATTTTTCCAATCAGATAAAATTCACATACACTAGTGAGTATTTTCTCCATTCTCAGGCCCACGCAAAATAATATAAAGTATACTGAAGAGGTAGAAGATAAAGTTCTTACTTTCACACTCATTCTTACTAGAGAAAGAATTCATACTTGTAACACTATGTAAGTACAAAACATTGACGTATTATTATAACTGAGGGTAAAGCTGTAGGACTCAAATATCAAGTCTGTTCAGAGTCCAGTGGGCAAAGCAATCAATATAGCTGAATTTATTTAGTAAAAGGTTATGGTCATCGTTATGAGAAGTAAGCTGAGTCTAGAGTAGATGCAAAAGAAGGCACTAAACTTTTCAGAAGCATGTCTGGTGGTAGAAATGAATGAACTTGTGTGGTCAATACACTCTGTATATACAGGGTTTTACTTCTATTGCCACAGAAATGCTGTCATCTGTCAGTGAATTTCTGTGAAGATGATAAAGGAGCAGACGGTTTCCAGTAACTTAAATCTGGGTTTCAAAACTTCAGTATTTACATTTGGGGGGCTGACATTTCAGTAATTCATGTGAATTCTGAAAGTACAAAAAACAATTCTTCCTTCCCTTCAGGAGAGAAGACAGAGGCATTGGAGGCTGCCACAAAATGAGAGCTTAGGTGACAGGCAGTCGACACACATCTGTCAAATTTTAGCCTCAAGCCCTAGTGCAGTGGCATCTCAGAAGCAGCTGTAATACTTCTGTTCTGATGAGTGCCTAAAAGCAAACAATAACAAAAAAGCCCAGAGACAACCATGATGTAGGGAAACATAACCACAGGGAGCTACTGAATGCAAACAGGGTATCTGCAATAAGAATTTGGAAATAATAAGTGGGAGTCACTAGTTCTGGGTAAAATCTCAAAAAAAAAGTGCACCAAAACTCTGAGGGAAAGCTTGGTGTGAAGTGTTCAGAGAGAAAAGTGTTAAGATGTCCTCCTAAGTCACCAAGCAAGTCAGCAAAAGGAACATTTTATTATATAGAGGACAGATGCTCTACCCATCAAGAACAAAAACACATGAAAAAAAATTGTAGCTTCTACAACCAAATTCTGCATCTTCTGAACTGTTCTGATTAAAAAAAATGAGGCAAACAATCTGGTGCTTGGATACAGTATTAAGATAGAATAATCCACAAATAGTGTCATGTACTTGATGTATTTTATATATAGTGTGTAATCTATCTACTGACACTTTTTCTAATGATATATTTGTGTATTTATTGGGGGCATGATTAATCAGCTGCTCAAGGCAAGCATATGAATTCTATGTTTCCTTTGAGGACTATGTAAATACTTTTCTTCAAATGTCCTCTAAAATTTCCCTGTTCTTGTGGCATGTATAGCCAGAATATAAGAGTAGCCCTGGAATACTCTGCAACCCCCCCTTAGTTAAATGATTTGGTTTTTTTACATTCAGGATTCTACTAAAGTTACCAAAGGATAACACAGTTCAGCATGTTTTCGTTTTATTTCATCTTTCATCTTGCTTTAGATGATGCTAACAGAGAAGATACGAGGTTGGGCAATTAAGTTAATGAACTTATCCTAGAAAAAGCGATGCATACCTCATTGCTAATATCACTATGCTCACCTTTGAGGTACCCAGCTTGGGAAGGTATGCCAGTGTCTAAGTCTACCCTTCAAAGCACTTTTTCTAGGATGAGTTTCATGAACTTAAAAATCTGATCTGGTAAGGCAATAGCCATGATGGCCATTCCAGAAAGAGTTCCAAAATTGCTCTGAAGGGTAGACTAGATGCTGCCATTGCTGCACAGCTTCCCAAGGGGAGTACCTTGAAAGTGACCATAGTGATATTCAGTAATGAGGTATGTAGCACTTTTTCTAGGATGAGTTTTCAAACTTAATTGTCCAACCCCTTATATAGTATCTACCTTGACGTTAAATACAATTACATGAGTCAAACAACACTCACATGTAAAGGAATAAAAAGACTGAAGACAGGCTGTAGTGTGGTGCTGAGAACATATGGTGTCCTGTGACTACTTGAGGTGTGGTAGAAAAGGGTGGGAGAAAATAGAGAATAGAGTTATACTTGATTTTAAGTTCTGAAAGGTAGGAGTCTTATCAGTATTCAAGTTTAACAATATTACACTACTAGCATTATAAAGAATACTACATTTTTAACTTTTAATACAAATGAGAAAACTAATCAAAGAAGGTTTGAAGAACATGTCCAAAGAGAACATGGCATGTCAGGGTCAGAACAAGGTCATACATCGAAGTTTCTTGATTCCTGGTTTCATGCATATATACTAACTCATATATATCTTAAACACAATTATAGCTACTGTTGTGTTTTCCTGTGATATAAAAATGTAACAGATTGAAAAAGAAATAGCACAGAAAATCTCCACCTACAGGCAGGCAGAGAATAAGCTGGGGTCTGCCTTCCTGGTTCTTGTCCTGTTCTGTTGCTTACTATGTGGAATAGGGTATCTATAAATATGGATAACAGTAATCCTACATCACAGTTTCGTTTGGGAGATGAAGCAAAATATATATAACTAAAATATATAACTAAAGAATTTAGGAAAACATATGGCATAGACTAATTGCTTAATGAGCTACCATTATTATTCTTACCATTCTCGTGTTCCAGCCAGTAAGCTTCACAAATTTCAGGTCTATGAATATAAATAAGAAGCCTTAATCTAAAGCAGTGATTTTCTTCCAAAACCTATGACAAAGTTTACTTCTTATTCAGATTAGAAAACAGAAGTCTGCAGTTTTAGAATTGCAGATAACCTTTTACTGACTATGAATCATCTAGGAGAAGATAGTTTGGCCAACTTCCAACCTCAACAAACATTTTCCAGTTAAAGACTCATTTTTCCACTTACGATTTTGCAGGATCAGCTGTATCATTTACATTTTTTTCTTTTTCTTTTGGAAGATGAGGGTCTATTTTATTCAGTTCTAGGAGACCAGAAATGCTATGGGGGTGGGGGGGCAAGAGATATGGCCGCTTTTAGCATTTGCCTAATCCCGAGCTTTTCCTAAAAACATGCCATCTATTGGAAAAAAGATATTTTTATTTATGCCTTAATGCACTACCCACTAAAATCCTTGTCAGTCCTTAAATTTTTCTGTATTAAAGTATGCAAGCCCATGACTTTTTACCCATGTCTTTCCATGATTACTTACTGGGGCTAAACTCTATCAAATACGTCAGACAGCCTTTCCGTTTGGTACCTCTGTCTCCTAGGACCACAGGACCTGACTGTCCTTCATGCAACCTCTGAGATCTATCCTTCTCCTCATTGGCCATTCTCTGTGTTCCTTTCCTTCAGGCTGTGACAGTCTTCGTTCCTGTTGCTCTACTAAAGTCATGGTTCTTCATTAATGGCAATGCATTATCCTCTTAGGACCTTATTTTAAAGATGCATCCAGAGTGACATGGCAGCTCAGTGAGGCAGGCACTCCTTGGCAAGTGAATCATTTAAGTTCCCCTTATAAAGGTCATGTTGTATACTGCTGTACCATGCTTATCCACTCCATTCTTTTCTAATATCATCAACCATTAGTGATGTGTTGTATCTTTTCACATTTGGTATCTTTTTAAATAACAGGCAAAAAGGTGTCCATTTGATTTTAGATAATTAGTAAGTAATCATAGAACTTAATTTTCTCTGGTATCTTCTACCTCCCTTCTAAAAGCAAATAGTTTAATATTTGTGCTAAACTGCTTGGGATATGTTTTTCTTAACCCCACTCCTTGTCTCAAGCTGTAGCTTTAATGTTGTTTCCTGTGGGAAGCTTTCCTCAATTTCTGAAGTTTAGCCTACAGACCTCTACAGCATTTTAACGCTTTCTCATTCAAACGGTATAACATGCTGTTCCATAATTATACATTCACATACTTGGTTCAGCAATTAGCCTATGAAGGATATTTTGTTCTCATCTCTTGGATAGATCCTGGTTGAGAACAATACTTAACTATTATTTTATAATAGAATAATAGCTTTCAGGGAAATAGAAAGGGTTTTATTTTTAAATAGTTATTTTTGTTTTTTGGGTTTTTTTCCATGAAACAAATAATGAGGTGCTTCATACAGGCATTCAGTGTATTGTATATAAGTTTGAAAGAGAGCTATAATTTAAGGGGAAAAAAATGAGAATTTTAGACTTTATGAGGCAAGTCTACAGAAATAGCAATCCAAATACTTAGGATTCAGTCTTTGTTTTGCCTTTGAATTGCTAAATAAACTCTATGAAACCTTAGATTATCCATTGCAGGTCAACCAGAGGTCAACTAGATGATGCTAGCAGTAAGTTTTATATTATGTGGTACTCGAGGAATCCAGAAGACCATGAGTTGATTTTTCTAGGCTAAGACATAACTTTCATTCAGTCAACACATAGGTCAGTTAAAAGGATATGTAGAGAAGAAATGAGACATCTTCTTTGACCTTTTGCCAAATTATTAATAAAAAAATTTTGTCTACCTCACATATTAAATATGAGTCATTCAGAAAGAACATAAATTCAGAAATTTATTTGAAGAATATAATCTTTTCTTCTGTTTTTCCTTTCCTTATCAATGAAATGAATTCTATTTCTATTGACATGCTTAATATTTCTGGGTCAGTCACAGACCACAGATTTTCAGATTCAAAGACCTGCATTTGATTCTATTTTTATCACTAATATATCTTTTTTATAATTGGGGTAAGAGAATCAATTGATAGAAAGATAGATCAAGAATGTGGGCTTAAGGCACATGAGATCTCTTGAAACTTTGAATCCTGTAGTAAGACAAAGCTCTGGATAAATAGTGAATTTGGAATGAAAGCTCAGGTTAGAACAGGAAAAGGGAAAGAGGGTACTCTGTGGCCACAGTACTAAGGTACGCTTAGTCCTTGTGTAGTAAGTCTTGCTACCTCAAGATATGCACAAGAATTTTTTGGATATTATACCTGAGCCTTTTAATATACTGAGGCTAATACAGAGGAATAAAATTCTAAAAGATAAGTTGGTGAATTTTTTCAAGTCCACATATTAGAGAGTCTGAAAGCTCCCTATCTTTGGAGTTAGGCTTAAGAAGGACATTGTGATGCACTCTGATTTACCTTAAATGAAAGATTTGTTTTCCCAGGTGTTGGAGGGCCTATTGGTTGAAGCCTTCAACATCCAGCCATTTTATGGATTGCCTCAGCTGCACAGTCTCCTCATCTACTACCATGCCCTCCCAGGCATGGCCCAAATGGCTGACCAAGGAGGTAGTGTCAATGCTGGATATTTTGACCTATTGAAGGATAGCTCCAATGAGCCATTTCCACTTCATAATTCACCTTGGAATTGACTAATGCCATAGAGTCTGCATTTCAGCTTCGCTTCTCCCTTTACCTCATTTCCTCCATCCCAACTTTTTCACATATGTTAGTCTGTAGGGATTTTCCTAATACCATCTTGAGCATTAGGTTGAAACTCTAATCTCTCTTTGCTCTTAGCAAAGTGAGCCTGATCATTGGCACATTTGGCAGTCCGATTATTACAACTTTCTCTGCTGTTAATTGAAATGATATTCCAACGGGAAGGATTGCACTAGGTGGTGATATTGTTTTAAAAAAGTATAGGGTAAATAGGCAAATGGAGTTGGATGACTTGTTGTGTTTGACTGAATCCCTAAAAATATAAGGAAAGGGGGAGAGCAATTAAAAGGCCAATTGCAAGTCCCCTATGGGAGATAGCTAGCTTTCTCAGTTGCCTAGAAGAGGCTTTAATGACTTATGTCTGGATAAGAGAAAAAGCTAGGAATCAGGGCCAGGACTTAGACTAAGAAAACTTCCAGAATGAGGGTCTCCATGACCTTTCCCCCAGTGAAACAAGTACAACTGATAAAAATTATAAATAACAACCACTTAAAGTCTCTGGAAATTGTCCAAAAGGAATGTGGCACATGAAAAAACATTTTATAGTTAAAAAATCTAACTAAATCTCACTAAAAACACTGAGAGTCTGTGGCAATTACGTTACAACAGTTCCCTTCTTCCCTCCTATTTCCCAGTTCCTTGTGTTTGAAGCTACACTCCAGGTAGGTTCTGCTCTACCTGGCTCTGCACTCAGCTTGCCTCTGGTTCCCAGTAGAGGGATTCAGATTCTCTTAGAGAGGTGCAAGCCATCAGCAGCTCTTAGGTTGCTATCTATGCATATTTCATGCAAGAATGGCTGAGAGATCTAGGACTCTCTCATTACATTTCATTTCATTCTATCCAACCTCCACTCATAGGATAGAACTCTACAGTAAGCTTAGAAAACTGGTAACACCAGGGCCTGAAAGCCTGCACCTCAAATCATTCTGGATAAAAGTTCTATGCTAGGAGAGGCAAGTATGAACAGAGGCTGCTGCTATAGCTATATTTATTTGTTTTAAATGTGAAATGAAAAAGAATGATTACATCATTACTGTAGTTCTCAGTATTAATCAGTAATTATAATGGAGAATGTTCTTGAAACACACAGACTTTTAAAAGTACATTCAAAGTAGATAACAGTAGACCTAATAATTTACTTATACATTTCACTTAAAATCTGGATTTGCAAAGTTTTATATGAATCTTTTAGATAATAGTTCCTTATTAATTAATGTGGTGAGAGCACTATTATCTTCCATGCTTTTAATTAATCATCATGCACATTCTTTTTAAATATTAACCATAATTAGTAATCAAAGGTAAT
Source organism: Nycticebus coucang (assembly GCF_027406575.1). Taxonomy (NCBI): domain Eukaryota; kingdom Metazoa; phylum Chordata; class Mammalia; order Primates; family Lorisidae; genus Nycticebus; species Nycticebus coucang. The sequence goes on along the minus strand of NC_069784.1, from coordinate 97,852,517 downwards.
TTTTGTGTTGTAAGAAGTACTTGCCAAAAAAGACAAAAATTGTTTTCCTTTCTAACTTTCCAGGGAGAAATAAATCTAGTCTAAAGTATAGGCTTTTAACTATCTTTTTAGAAAACTAATATTCTTTGGAGACTTAAGACTATCCAGACACTCGAACTCAGGCACATACTAAAAAACTGTGTCAGAATTTTTGAAATTCTTACATTTCTGACCCTCAGAAATAAAAGTCTTTCACCCAGGTTCTCAAGATGATCATACATAAAACAATAAATGACATCTTTCTCATCATTTTTATTTATTTATTTATTTATTTTATTATTAAATCATAGCTGTGTACATTAATGCGATCATGGGGCACCATACACTGGTTTTATAGACCATTTGACACATTTTCATCACACTGCTTAACATAGACTTCCTGGCATTTTCTTAGTTATTGTGTTAAGATATTTATATTCTACATTTACTAAGTTTCACATGTATCCTTGTAAGATCCACTGTAGCTGTAATCCCACCAATCACCTGCCCTCTGCCCATCCTCCCCCCTCCCTCCTCTCCCTCTCCTCCCTCTCCCCCTTCCCCATATTCTTAGGTTATAATTGGGTTATAGCTTTCATATGAAAGCCATAAATTAGTTTCATAGTAGGGCTGAGTACATTGGATACTTTTTATTCCATTCTTGAGATACTTTACTAAGAAGAATATGTTCCAGCTCCATCCATGTAAATATGAAAGAGGTAAAGTTTCCATCTTTCTTTAAGGCTGCATAATATTCCATGGTGTATGTATACTGCAATTTATTAATCCATTCGTGGATCGATGGGCACTTGGACTTTTTCCATGACATAGCAATTATGAATTGGGCTGCAGTAAACATTCTGGTACAAATATCTTTGTTATAATGTGACTTTTTGGTCCTTGTGTATATACCTAGTAAAGGAATTATAGGATTGAATGGCAGATCTATTTTTAGATCTCTGAGTGTTCTCCATATCTCTTTCCAAAAGGAATGTTTTAATTTGTATTCCCACCAGCAGTGTAGAAGTGTTCCCTTTCTCCACATACACGCCAACATCTCTGCTCTTGGGATTTTATGATATGGGGTAATCTTACTGGAGTTAGATGATATCTCAAAGTAGTTTTGATTTGCATTTCTCTGATGATTAAAGATGATGAGAATTTTTTCATATGTCTGTAGGCCATGCACCTGTCTTCTTCAGAGAAGTTTCTCTTCAAGTCCCTTGCCCAGCCTGCGGTGGGATCATTTGTTCTTTTCTTGCTAATACATTTGATTTCTCTGTGGATTCTGTTTATTAAACCTTTGTCAGAGACATAACCTGCAAATATCTTCTCCCATTCTGAGGGCTGTCTGCTTGCTTTACTTACTGTGTTCTTGGCTGTGCAGAAGCTTTTTAGTCTGATCAGGTCCCAGTAGTGTATTTTTGAAGCTGCTTCAATTGCCTGGGGGGGAGGGTCCTCCTAATAAAATACTCACCCAGACGGCTTTCTTCAAGAGTTTTCCCTGCACTCTCTTCTAGTATTTTTATAGTTTCATGTCTTAAATTTAAATCTTTAATCCAGTGAGAGTCTATCTTAGTTATGGTGAAAGGTGTGGGTCCAGTTTCAGTCTTCTACAGGTTGCCAGCCAGTTCACCCAGCACCATGTGTTAAATAGGGAATCTTTTCCCCACTGAATGTTTTTAATTGGCTTGTCAAAGATCAAATAACAGTAAGTAGCTGGATTCATTTCTTGGTTCTGTATTCTGTTCCAGACATCTACTTCTCTGTTTTTGTGCCAGTACCATGCTGTTTTGATCACTATCAATTTATAGTATAGTCTGAGGTCTGGTAGCATGATTCCTCCTGCTTTGTTTTTATTTCTGAGTAATGTCTTGGCTATTCGAGGTTTTTTCTGATTCCATATAAAATGAAGTATTATTTTTTCAAGATCTTTAAAGTATGACAGTGGAGCTTTAATAGGAATTGCATTAAAATTGTATATTGCTTAGGGTAGTATGAACATTTTAACAATGTTGATTCTTCCCAGCCATGAGCATGGAATGTTTTTCCATTTGTTAACATTTTTAGCTATTTCTTTTCTTAGAGTTTCATAGTTCTCTTTCAGAATCTTTCACGTCCTTTGTTAGATAAACCTTTCTCATCATTTTAATTGATCTCTTCAAAAATGTCTAACTTATCTGTTCATATAAGTCTCAAAGAAGACATCATGTCATCTCATTTAGTCAGAATTAGTCCTAAATTCAAAAAATTTTCATGCACACCTGTTTAGCTCAAAATAATGATAAAAACCCTTATCTAAACCTTTTCTGGGTTAAGGTATTTTTTTCAATTTTAGAATTCTTAAAATAACATATATAACATCTATGTTTTAGTTTCTTCACACTGAAAAAAATATACACAAATGCGTTTTTAAATGCTATTATAACCAATGTAGGAGACAAACTAGTTCTGATACCTGTATCTTGCATGGATAGTATCAAAGCCAGTGGGTTTCCTAGTCTTTATTACTTAATTAAGGTTGCTGGAATTTTTATCATGGTAAGGAAGTCCAAAATACTGAAATTTCTTTGAATTCTTGGGGGTTATCTCTGATATACAGGAAGTTTCTTTAACTATGAGACTTAATCCTTACCTTTCCTTCGCACAAAGAAATTTTTTTTAATTAAATCATTACTGTGTACATTAATACATGAATGCAATCATGGGGTACAATGTGCTGGTTTTATATACAATTTGAAATGTTTTCATCAAACTGGTTAACATAGCCTTTGTGGAATTTTCTTAGTTATTGTGTTAAGACATTTATACGCTACACCTAGTAAATTTCACATGTACCCTTGTAGGGTAATTGGTAGGACCACACAAAGCAATTTTGACTCTTTAATAGACATTGCTAAAAATACAGGGGTATTAGAGAAGGGTCACTTGTGTGTGCTAGTCGACTGATAGCTGATAATTTCCTGAAAGATCATTTTGTTCTCAAAAGTCCTTTAGTTTATGCAGCCAACTCTAGGCTCCAGCCATCTCGTTGGATTCTTTCATCTTTTCTCTTCTTTGTCCTGTCTTCTCTCATTCCCTCACCATTATACAATTTTAGAACCATATGAAAAGAGAGGATTCATTTAAGAAAATAATGGAAAAGATATTCTGAAGAGTCAGGCATACAACTATTTAAAGTTAAGGGAGAAAAATGAGATAATTGAGGGTAGACAATATCTAACTATAAAAATTTATGTTATAGTTTTTTTTATCCAGGAATTAGAGGGAATATTTTCCCTTTTCACCACCTGTGATCTTAGAATAATAGAACAAATTACACTTGGAATTAGGTAGTCTTACTAAAATGTTTTGTTTGGGCGACAGTTTTGAGTATGAACTTTTCTACAATCTTAATAAATACCACCTCTCCCTTTCCTAACTTTCACTAATATTTGCACAATTTACAACCGGGAAATTAAAATTAAATGAGAAATTTCAATGATTATTGTACTAGAGAAGATCTATTTCAGTCTCTTGCTTTTTCTTAGATGATATATGATGACCATTAATGTCAAAAAAATGTTTTGGCTGTCTTTGCCAAAACACATTGTTGTAGGACATTTGACTGTAGCTAGTCAAACATTCTTTGACTAATTCTATCAGGCTATCTTTGTCAAAACACATTTTCATAGGATACTCTTTCTAAAGACACTTGCTATAAGGGGCTCTGAATCGAGAACAGGGACAGTGTCACTTGGCAACACTGATTATTTGCAAAGTTGATAGCAAGATAAATCCTATGTTTCCCCACCCTAATCATTGGTGGGGAAATGAGCACATTTACACAGACTGCAACCATTCTGTGGAATCAAAGACCAAATACCAAACTGAACCAGGCATTAGGATCAGATTCTACCTAGATTGTGGGTTAGATAGTATTTCCTCAATTTGAATCATGTGTACACTTTCGACTATATCCCTTGCCTAAATTTCCAAATTTTACTTAATACTACATTTAAGGAAACTTAGATATATCTATTTTAGCAAGAAATCTATAGTTGTTATTTAAGTAATATAATTACCATAATAATTAAAGGTACAATATAGTATGTTATTTTAAAACTTATTTGTAAAGAATACATATAAAAGCTACCAAATTGTTACATACAAATTTGTGGCAGATACTGTAAGGTATCCCACTTAACATTCATGTCAACTACTTTTCCCTGTGTTCTCTGTAGTACAAACTAAAAAGTTACAATATTAAACTTCATAGCACCTCTTACTGGTAGGAATGCTCATGTGACCCAGTTCTTGCCCAGAGACCCATAAGGAGGAGCATCATGGGGCCTGTGTTTTCTTATTCCTTTTCCTTCTTGCATGAGGAGATAGGTGAAGCTGCAGCCATCACCACCAAGGATGATAGCCCTGGAAGTTAGAAGGGGCCTATGTCAGGATGGCACTGAGGAACACTGTACCTGTCATGGACGGCTGCCCCCCATACATCTCATGTGTGTTTGTGTGTTGGGGGTGGGGCATGAACATGTTTGAACAAAAGGTTTTTCTTTGCACTTATTAAAAAATAAATTCAAAACTCCTATTGTTTAGCCTTACAGTTCAAAGTATATAGCCAGCTGAGGTTCAGTGCTTATTATTTAGTCTTAATCTAATTAAATAAAGGCTATCTGCAATTGTTATGTAGCTTATCAAGAAGTTTCAGAAAGCCATTTACATAAATTATTTATTTTAACAAAATATGGAATGCACCCCCCCCCCCAAAAAAAAATTCCTAGTAGTGAGATGCATAGAGTGATTTTTTAAAAAAATATTTTTCTTTCTCTCAGAAGCTGTGATTCACTGTTTCTGGCTATTTAGGCTACACCAAATCTGAGTTCTTTGACCTCTGTGTAATTTGTTGAAACCCAAGCTCAATAACTTTAAATGCAGTTATCATCACAATGCTTCAGACAATGGTCAGTGGTCTGTGAAGATGCACTGCACTGTCTCATTAAACCCAAACCCCCCACAGTCTGAAATAAGCAATATATAACTCCCTTAAAATTAAATATGGTATCTTATAAAAATATGTGCAGTGCAGCTTGACCTTTGTGCTAATTAAGCCTCCCTGGCAGCTGACTCTTCTTGCATACACACACTTCCTTAAATAGTCTTGAATGTCAAATAACATATTATTTACAAAGGCAGCACTGTCAAAAATCCACAAGTATGCTATTTTCTTCCTAGATGATCTAGCTGTCTTCCATAGCAGGCTTTGTATTCTCATAGCTCTGAATCTTTAAGGAAGCTGGAAGAGTCAGGTAAAATGTGGGAGCTGGAAATAAGATAATAGCAGGGTGGTGCAGACCAGAGGAGGAGAAAGCTGGGTGTCCCTGAGCAGCGGTAGAGTCAGACAGTGGAGAAGAGGAAATGTGCCAGGGAATGGTGTTCTAGGTGTGGCCACAGGATAGGTGAGTCAGAATGGAGAGCTGTGAGGTTAGGGTATGGAGGTGTGGACTGGAGGAGAGATGGGAATTAAATGCTTAGCAATGGTTCATAGCAGGTCTAGAATTATTCTTTCATTTGTATCTTTGTGGATGGATATTTATTAAACATTAGCCATTACTGGGCACTTTGCTAACCGCTGGAGATATTGTATTAATCAAGAGAAACAGCGTTGCTCCCCTAGTGGAGGTTATTGTTAAGAACATCTAAGGAGGCAGAGCAAGATGGCAGTCGAGTAACAGCTTCCTTGCATCTGGGCACCGTGAGTCTGGGGATATAGGACTCCAGGCATCTCTGGCTGGTGGGATCTGCCTATCACCACCCCTGAGAGGATACAGGGAGTCAGCGAGAGACTTCTGGACCCCAAGAGGAGGACTAAAACAGTGGAAAACCGGCAAGTGGTCACATGTGTTCAATCCGTCTAAACCCGCCTGCAACTGTAAGTTCAGTAGCAAACCAGAAAGGCCTTACCTGTGAACTGTTTTGGTGTCTTTGGACTTGGCACTCGGCTGAACTGCCTTGGGGAGAGCCTGAGCAGGAGTGCAGAGAACTTTGGCCGTTGTCTGGGGCCCCAGTCTGAGCCGCTGAGCCAGACGGAGCTAAAAGTGTTTGGCTCTGGGTCACAGGCAGCCATTGTGAGCGATCTGCCCTGGCAAGCTCCGCCCTCAGGGTCGCAGAGCTAGAATTGGGTGGGAGATGGTAAGCCAGCGACCAAGTAGCCTAAGGGCAGGGTCTGAGCCGCCTTGCAGCCCTAACCCTCGGGGGCAGAGGGAGACCAGTTTTGGCACACAGGGTAAGTGGATAGCCACTTCAGCAGTGATTCCAGCGACAAGCACTTCCCCTGGGAAAGCTTCTGCTCAGCAAGTGAACAAGTTCAAAGTGCCTTTTAAGTGGGCTGAAGAGAGATTTAGGGTGTCTACCTGCTGGGGTTTGAGAAACTAGCAGCCTCCAGTCATATCAGAACTGTAATTAACATCTCATACCCCAGAAGACCATGTGTTGCCCAGACAATATTCAATAACATATACATACTGCTTTGTTTTTGGTTGTTTTTTTTTTTTTTTTGGTTTGGTTGTTTTTTTTGTTTATTTTGATGTTGTTGATTGTTGTTTTGAATTGTAAGTTCAACCTTTCCATACAGATCCTTTTTCTTTCTCAATTTTTCTAGTTTAATTATAATTTCCCATTGCTGCCTATTTCAATAATTAGAACTTCATTTTTGTTAGTGCTTCTACCGCTATTATTTGGTTTTTCCAGCCAATTCTATCCCGTAAAGTTTTCTGTTTGCTTGTTTTCGTTTGATTTATAGCATTTTTGTCTTTCCTTTCTACTTGGTGGAGATGGGGTACTGTGTCTGATCAGGTTAGCAAAGAGCTGTTGACCTCAAGGGAACCACCCAACTGGGCACCCCCAGAAGGTGGGTTTTTTTTTAAGGTTGTATCAAAGTACCCTACTGTACACCCTCTTTCTGTGCCTCTCTTCTTTTTGTCAATATTCCTTTTACCCACCCCCTCTCCTTTCTCTATTTTTCTTTTTTTTTCCTTATATCTCGGTCCTCCTTTCTTTCATCCCTTTTTTGCTCTTCAACCTTCTCACCCTTCTGGTCCTGTAACCCTTAGTCCACAGGCACGAGAACTTAAAGAGCAAGAGGAAGTGAAAGGAAAATTAGGGCAAGGAAACAGATAAAAGAAATCACTCATGAGGAAGAATCAGCAGAAAACTCCAGGCAACATGAAGAACCAGTCCAGAACAACCCTGCCAAGGGACCATGAGGTAGCTACTGCAGAGGATTCCACCTATACAGAAATGTTAGGAATGACAGAAAGGGAATTTAGAATACACATGTTGAAAACAATGAAAGAAATGATGGAAATAATGAAGGAAACTGCTAATAAAGTGGAAAATAACCAAAAGGAAATTCAAAAACAGAATCAAATCAGAGATGAACGATATGAAGATTATAAAAAGGATATAGCAGAGCTGAAGGAAATGAAACAGTCAATCAGGGAACTTAAAGACGCAATGGAAAGTATCAGCAACAGGTTAGACCATGCAGAAGAAAGAATTTCAGAGGTAGAAGACCAAGTATTTGAGATAACTCAGATAGTAAAAGAGGCAGAAAAGAAGAGAGAGAAAGCAGAACGTTCACTGTCAGAATTATGGGACTTTATGAAGCGTTCCAACATACGAGTCATAGGAATTCCAGAAGAGGAAGAAGAATGCCCCAGAGGAATGGAAGCCATACTAGAGAATATTATAAAAGAAAATTTCCCAAACATCACCAAAGATTCTGACACACTGCTTTCAGAGGGATATCGGACCCCAGGTCGCCTCAACTCTAACCGAGCTTCTCCAAGACACATTGTGATGAACCTGTCCAAAGTCAAGACAAAAGAAAAGATTCTGCAAGCTGCCAGGACTAAGCGCCAGTTGACCTACAGGGGCAAATCCATCAGAGTGACCGCAGACTTCTCTAATGAAACTTTCCAAGCAAGAAGACAATGGTCATCTACCTTTAATCTACTTAAACAGAACAATTTCCAGCCCAGAATTCTGTACCCCGCTAAGCTAAGCTTCAAAATTGATGGAGAATTCAAATCATTTGCGGATATACAAACATTGAGGAAATTCGCCACAACAAGACCAGCTCTACAGGAAATATTTCAACCTGTTCTGCACACTGACCACCACAATGGATCAGCAGCAAAGTAAGAACTCAGAAATTAAAGGACAGAACCTAACCTCCACACTGATGCAAAAGATAAAACTAAGCAATGGACTCTCACAAAATAAGACGAATAGAACACTACCACACTTATCAATTATCTCAATAAATGTTAATGGCTTGAATTCCCCACTGAAGAGACATAGATTGGTTGACTGGATTAAAAAACACAAGCCATCCATTTGCTGTCTGCAAGAAACACACCTGGCTTCAAAAGACAAATTAAAGCTCCGAGTCAAGGGTTGGAAGACAATTTTTCAGGCAAATGGAATTCAGAAGAAAAGAGGAGTTGCAATCTTATTTTCAGATACATGTGGATTTAAAGCAACTAAAGTCAAAAAAGACAAAGATGGTCACTTTATATTGGTCAATTAAGCAAGGATATAAGAGATTTAAATGAGACCCTAGAACAACTGTGCTTGATAGACGCATATAGAACACTCCATCCCAAAGATAAAGAATATACATTCTTCTCATCACCCCATGGAACATTCTCCAAAATTGATCATATCCTGGGACACAAAACAAATATCAACAGAATCAAAAGAATTGAAATTTTACCTTGTATCTTCTCAGACCATAAGGCACTAAAGGTGGAACTCAACTCTAACAAAAATGCTCGACCCCACCCAAAGGCATGGAAATTCAACAATCTTCTGTTGAATAACAGATGGGTGCAGGAAGAAATAAAACAGGAAATCATTAACTTCCTTGAGCATAACAACAATGAAGACACAAGCGACCAAAACCTGTGGGATACTGCAAAAGCAGTTTTGAGAGGAAAATTCATCACTTTAGATGCCTACATTCGAAAAACAGAAAGAGAGCACATCAACAATCTCACAAGAGATCTTATGGAATTGGAAAAAGAAGAACAATCTAAGCCTAAACTCAGTAGAAGAAAAGAAATATCCAAAATCAAATCAGAGATCAATGAAATTGAAAACAAAAGAATCATTCAGAAAATTAATGAAACAAGGAGTTGGTTTTTTGAAAAAATAAACAAAATAGATAAACCATTGGCCAGACTAATGAAGAATAGAAAAGTAAAATCTCTAGTAACCTCAATCAGAAATGATAAAGGGGAAATAACAACTGATCCCACAGAGATACAAGAGATCATCTCTGAATACTACCAGAAACTCTATGCCCAGAAATTTGACAATGTGAAGGAAATGGATCAATATTTGGAATCACACCCTCTCCCTGGACTCAGCCAGGAAGAAATAGAGCTCCTGAACAGACCAATTTCAAGCACTGAGATCAAAGAAACAATAAAAAATCTTCCAACCAAAAAATGCCCTGGTCCAGATGGCTTCACTCCAGAATTCTATGAAACCTTCAAGGAAGAGCTTATTCCTGTACTGCAGAAATTATTCCAAAAAATTGAGGAAGAAGGAATCTGCCCCAACACATTCTATGAAGCAAACATCACCCTGATACCAAAACCAGGAAAAGACCCAAACAAAAAGGAGAATTTCAGACCAATCTCACTCATGAATATAGATGCAAAAATTCTGAACAAAATCCTAGCCAATAGATTACAGCTTATCATCAAAAAAGTCATTCATCATGATCAAGTAGGCTTCATCCCAGGGATGCAAGGCTGGTTTAACATACGCAAGTCCATAAACGTTATCCACCATATTAACAGAGGCAAAAATAAAGATCACATGATCCTCTCAATAGATGCAGAAAAAGCATTTGATAAAATCCAGCATCCTTTTCTAATTAGAACACTGAAGAGTATAGGCATAGGTGGCACATTTCTAAAACTGATTGAAGCTATCTATGACAAACCCACAGCCAATATTTTACTGAATGGAGTAAAACTGAAAGCTTTTCCTCTTAGAACTGGAACCAGACAAGGTTGTCCTCTGTCACCTTTACTATTCAACGTAGTGCTGGAAGTTCTAGCCAATACAATTAGGCAATACAAGGAAATAAAGGGAATCCAAATGGGAGCAGAGGAGGTCAAACTCTCCCTCTTTGCTGACGACATGATCTTATACTTAGAGAACCCCAAAGACTCAACCACAAGACTCCTAGAAGTCATCAAAAAATACAGTAATGTTTCAGGATATAAAATCAATGTCCACAAGTCAGTAGCCTTTGCATACACCAATGATTCAAGATGGATAAAGGACTTAAAGTTAAGGCATGAAACAATAAAAATCCTCCAAGAAAGCATAGGAAAAACACTGGAAGATTTTGGCCTGGGGAAAGACTTCATGAAGAAGACTGCCATGGCAATTGCAACAACAACAAAAATAAACAAATGGGACTTCATTAAACTGAAAAGCTTCTGTACAGCTAAGGAGAAAATAACCAAAGCAAAGAGACAACCTACACAATGGGAAAGGAGATTTGCATATTTTCAATCAGACAAAAGCTTGATAACTAGGATCTATAGAGAACTCAAATTAATCCACATGAAAAAAGCCAACAATCCCATATATCAATGGGCAAGAGACATGAATAGAACTTTCTCTAAAGACGACAGATGAATGGCTAACAAACACATGAAAAAATGTTCCGCATCTCTATATATTAGAGAAATGCAAATCAAAACAACCCTGAGATATCATCTAACCCCAGTGAGAATGGCCCACATCACAAAATCTCAAAACTGCAGATGCTGGCGTGGATGTGGAGAGAAGGGAACACTTTTACACTGCTGGTGGGACTACAAACTAGTACAACCTTTCTGGAAGGAAGTATGGAGAAACCTCAAAGCACTCAAGCTAGACCTCCCATTTGATCCTGCGATCCCATTACTGGGCATTTATCCAGAAGAAAAGAAATCCTTTTATCATAAGGACACTTGTCCTAGACTGTTTATTGCAGCTCAATTTACAATCGCCAAAATGTGGAAACAGCCTAAATGCCCACCAACTCAGGAATGGATTAACAAGCTGTGGTATATGTATACCATGGAATACTATTCAGCCATTAAAAAAATGGAGACTTTACATCCTTCGTATTAACCTGGATGGACGTGGAAGACATTATTCCTAGTAAAGGATCACAAGAATGGAGAAGCATGAATCCTATGTACTCAATTTTGATATGAGGACAATTAATGACAATTATGGTTATGGGGGGAACAGAAAGAGGGAAGGAGGGAGGGGGGTGGAGCCTTGGTGTGTGTCACACTTTATGGGGGCAAGACATGATTGCAAGAGGGACTTTACCTAACAATTGCAATCAGTGTAACCTGGCTTATTGTACCCTCAATGAATCCCCAACAACAACAACAAAAAAAACATCTAAGAACGAATGAAAGCAAATATCAGTTCAGGTCCAGCAAGGTAAACGGAGACATCCAGTGACTGGAAGTGACATCCTGCAATGGGAGCATCTGAATAAGAAGTGAAAAACACAGTAAGAGGGGAACTCATATATAAGGGAGAAATTTAGTAATTACAGAATGTACTGTGTTTTTTATATCATTCTGTGTTACCTCTAATATTATGATTCTCTGCTTTCTTCACTCATTATAATTCCTTGTTTATTTTCCTACTAGATTGTGAACAGTGCTCAATGAATATAGTCTTGGATAATTAAATGAGTCAGCAAGGTCAAGGTAGAATGCTAGCCAACCTCAGGGATATGCTAGTGAAAAACTCCTACAGCCTTCTTGGCTTATACAGACAGGAGAGGTCTCAGGATCTGGGGGATTAGAAGCCTGCACTGGAAGTTTGTCCCCAGCAACTATGTGAAATTAACAGGAGCTGTGCCATTGAAAAGTAAATGTGATAGCTGTTTTCCAGATAGAAACAAGCTAAGCAAGGCCATAATTCTCTTGTGAAGTATAATTTTTCTACCTTTCTTCTTCAGCAGGAGGACTAATCAAAATTAGGCTTGAGAGGCTGCAAACAGAAAGTCATATAAAGGTAAATTAGTGTCAAGGTTATTCAAATAGACCCTGTGCTGGGGTGTTCTGCAAGGCTGCTGAAGAGTCAATCTAGGAGACTTGGGCATCTTGCAATTACAATCAGTTCTAATCTAAACACAGAATTAAAAAAAGAAAGAGGGGAAAAAGAAAAGAGCTCTTCTAGTTTCAAGGAGTCTGGCCTTTGAAGCAGCTTTCTGAGAAGTATCATTTGAGGCTCTGATATCAAACCAGCAGTTTCATAAATGGCTGAGATTATAGGTTAAATAAAGGAGTTCAATTTCTGATGAGTTTCACACCAGGGGACTGTCCCTACCACCCTTAGCAGTTTCCAAAATAGCAACACACACATGTTCCTCTTAACTGAGAGGAGCCGAAGTGCAGACAGGCTGACCTGAAGTGTTCATTAACAAAAGCTGGAAACGGAAGAACTCATGTGCACATCTAACCTAGATTTTAACTATTAATTTTTCATTCAATTTACAAGCTGTTCTGCTATCATAGTGCTACATTTATCTAGTCCAAAAAATAAAACACATTCAAATGACTTGTTTTTGTTTATTGTTTAATATATATTAGAATGTTCATACTAATGCCATATACTGCAAGAAGAGGCACTAGAATTAATGGAAATAGCAGAGAAAAATGCATGTAAAGCTTTTAGCACAGTATCTGGCAGAAACCTGGCAGGCACTCGGTCAATGTTATGGTTATCATAAAAACAACAAGAGATTTTCATAGAGTGACCTGACTTTGAATTCTGGGGTCTGTCTCTTATTGTTTGCGTGACCTTGATGGGTAAGTGTCCTTTTTCAAACTTGCTTTGGTTCCTTCATGTAAAACATAAAGCCAACAATTTGAAAATAAAAGGGAAATGAAAAATGTTGAACAGGTAAATACACACCTAAAGAAAGCTGTGTGGTGAGTTATTTTTAGCTACAATAGCTAATAAAGACAACAAAGAATTAGTGGGAAAAAAATCAGTCATTAGGAGAAAAAAGATTCATTTATTTGCAAGCTATGACAATTATGAACACATATGTACCTAATAAAATCTTTTCAGTATAAAGTAGAAGTCATTAAAACTTCAGAGACAAATTAACAAATATGCCTCCACCACCACAGTGGGATATTTCATGAAATTATTCTCATTTATCAGAAGATCAAACGGGCAAAAAATTAGTTAAATATCAAAGACTTGCATTATGTAATTAATAAGCTTAAGTTAATATTAGATTTAAAAATAACTTCATGTTTAAAACCCAATCATGATGGTGTGTTTTTGTGAAGAAGGGAGATGCTATAAATTATTACACTGGGACACTAAGCATAAATTGGTACTCACCTAGGCCATCTGGTCATATGGAGAATCTACTTATGGAGAACCTGCTATCCAGCAATTACAGAGCAGCCTCATCCAGCACACACAGAATTAAGAAAATGACTATTTGGGTGGTGCCTGTGGCTCAAAGGAATAAGGCGCCGGCCCCATACGCCGGAGGTGGCAGGTTCAAACCCAGTCCTGCCAGAAACTGAAAAAAAAAACAAAAAACAAAATGACCATTTACTTGGCCACAAATCAAGAAACAACATATTTGTAGAAAAAATTATTATAACACCAGACCATTGTGTTTTCTGAGCAAAACGTGATAATTTGGAAATTGTGCATTAACACAGACATTTATAAACTGCTTATAAGTAAAAGCAGTTTATCCTTTTGTGGTAATTTGTTATTTAAAAGGTATTTTCACATATTGATATGTAGATTTAAATGATACATGTATAAATATAATCACCACAAAACAGCTTCAAAAATAAATGCTGCATATAATGTGGGACAAGTCTGGATCACAGAATCTTTCCTTATCTAATACTTATCACAGTAAACAAAAATTAGTAAACCTAGAATATTAATTTTCACTAAGTTTAACTTCATGTGATAAAAATACCCAAAGAGCAATAGATTTAAAAATGTGCTGTTTACTTTCTTTCACTTAAGAGAATTCTTGGGGCGGCGCCTGTGGCTCAGTGAGTAGGGCGCAGGCCCCATATGCCGAGGGTGGTGGGTTCAAAACTCAGCCCCGGCCAAACTGCAACCAAAAAATAGCCGGGCGTTGTGGTGGGCGCCTGTAGTCCCAGCTGCTTGGGAGGCTGAGGCAGGAGAATCGCGTAAGCCCAAGAGTTAAGAGGTTGCTGTGAGCTGTGTGACGCCATGGCACTCTACCGAGGGCAGTAAAGTGAGACTCTGTCTCTACAAAAAAAAAAAAAAGAGAATTCTGGTGGCTTCATGTAGCAGTCAGTGACCCAGGCTTATCCCAGCTTTTGTGACTCCTTCTTCCTACAGTATAACTCTGATTCTCATGTTCCAGGATAGTGGCTGGAATTCTGACCATCACCCTCTAATACTAGGCCAGAATCAGAATGAAGCCATGTACACAGCAATGGAACAAATGTTTCACTAGGGAAGAAAGGAAGACGATATCAAGTGTACAGACAACTCTCACTAGCAGCATTCAAACGTTCCCTGTTTGATTTCATAACATACATTTTGGACTAACTAATTCTAGCATGTTTTGAAAAGCAACTGATTCTAGTATGTTTCAGATTAATCCTTGTTTCCCTCTCTCTCTCCAATGCATGGAGAGGAAAAAAGATGAATTGAAAACACCCTGTGAATTCTTGTTCACGTTTTACAATGTAGGAAAAACAGATTGAGAGCAGGTGATTAGGGACCCTGGAAAAAATTATAGAGAAGCTCCTTAAGAACAGATAAGAATCTATGCCACTGACTCTCAATGGAGGCAGGAAAAATCACCCAAGATCACTGTTTTCAGAGGAAGGGTCAAAAACCCAAGTAGATCCTTCCACAGGGATGATATCTACACCTGAACCTGGTGAAATGAATTATACTAACACACGCAATCTCAAAAGAGAGAGCAGAGACCTTGCTCTTCCAGAAAGAGTGCACTCAAACAATAAGAGCTTCTCTTTAACCTGCTCCCATCTTCAAAATGCCACAAAGTACATATAATAGCAAAACTCCAGTTCTCAAACTATAGTTCAGAGAAGATGCTGACCAGTCATGATGTAAAGTATGGGTGGTGTCAAAGAAAATTCATACACATTTTTTAGGGGAAAATAGGAATTTTTAGAAAGCCTGCAAGAAGAAAATATGTAGCTGAACAACTAAACAAAGTTTCTAAAGAAAAACAAAGATATTGAAAAGACAAATATCCCAGAGTGCAAATGAACATTAACCAAGGTAAAGAAAAAGAAATATACATACAGGAATGATTTTTACTGTAGAAGCTACAAAACTTTTTAAAATATAAAAATCAGGGTGGCACCTATGGCTCAGTGGGAAGGGCGCCGGCCCCACATACCGAGGGTGGTGGGTTCAAACCCAGCCCCGGCCGAACTGCAACAACAACAACAACAAATAGCCGGGAGTTGTGGCGGGCGCCTGTAGTCCCAGCTGCTCGGGAGGCTGAGGCAAGAGAATCACATAAGCCCAAGAGCTGGAGGTTGCTGTGAGCCATGTGATGCCACAGCACTCTACCGAGGGCAGTAAAGTGAGACTCTGTCTCTACAAAAAAAAAAAAAAAAAAAAAAAAAATATATATATATATATATATATATATAAATCACTGATGTATAATAATATTATAGAATAACCTAATTAGAGAAATAACAAACACATTACACATATAATGGCATTGGCTATGTATTGCTCAAAGTTGAATTCCCAATTCACAGAAAAGCCCTGATATGATAGTATATGAAGAAGGGGGCAAAGAGTTTAAAGCAGTTAAAGAGAAGATAGAGGGGCCAAAAATGGTTATCAGAGTCCCCAATGTAGAGAATCCAAGCATATTAAGAAAAAATATAAACAAAATATAATTTTAAGAGTTCCCTAAATAAAAGTAGAACTGAATTCAAAAATGAAGGGAATTAGTGTTATTCTAAGACATCTAGAATAGAATCTTTACTATTAAGAAATGTTTTTCTTAAGCTATTGAACCACAACGATGGGTGAAGTACTCTTCAGGTATTCAGGAGAATAAAGCAAGTTACTTAATGAAGACATGAATCAACTTAGCCAGTGATAGGAGACAACTAGAGAATTTCTACACTAAGGACAGCAGAAATAATTTCTTATTCAATTGCATAGTTAATTCATTCAAAATATGAAAGAATTAGAGAACAGAGAATCCATGACATCTTCTTGAACCTGGAGGTGTTTTAGTAAGACATTATGGTAGTTCAGATCAAGGTGTTAACAGCAGATATGATGGAAGAAGTCAAATTTGGGGAATATTGTAAATACAGAGCTAGTGTGACTTTTCTCATGGAATAGATCTTGACCATGGGAAAGAAAGGCAGAAAAAAAAAATCTTAGGTTTTTTTTTTTGTCTGAGTAGGTAATAAGATGTTACCATCATCTGAAATGTAAAAGGAAGCAAATAGAGCAGGTGTTTTATTTCTTTGTTTGTCTGCTTGTTTGTTTTCTTTTTTGGTTGATTAGAATTTGGTTAGAGGCTAATCAAAAGTTTTGTTTGGGGCACGTTAGGTTGAAAGTGCCTATGAGACATCCATGTGCAATTTGATACATGAGTTTGAATTTGGAGAGAGTTTTCAGGAGGAGGGAAAGATCAATTGTGTTAAAAGCTACCGATGGTTCATGCAAAATAAAGATAAATAATTGACTGTGGGATTTAGAAGCATGGAGGTTGTTGACAAAAGTGTATTCAGTGGAGTAATAGGAGGGAAAATGTGATTGGAATGAATTTAAGAAAAAATTTGGAAACTAGGTAGAGTAATAATATTTTAGTTGTGGATGGCTTTCTTAAATTTTTTTTCTAAGTGAGGCTCAACCAACACTATATAAAATTAATTGATAGTGTTAACACAAAGATTCCATGTATTAGTGTCTTTTTAAACTTTTTATATCTTCCATAAAAAATTTATTTAAGAAAGATATATTTTTAATTCCATATAAGCTATTATCTGAAGTTTAGAGTTTTCTTATATTTTTCTTCTATGAAACATGGGTGAAATAGCCTATATAATATAATACCATTTATAAATTCATATGGCTTTTCTATTTATTTTTTCTCTCTTTATATGCATAAAGAGATGTATAGGATATTACATTGTTTCATTAACATTTACTTTTCTTTATAATTTACTGTGCTACCTCATGTTTAATAAAAACATATTTTTAAATAAAATCAATAGAGTAATTATTCTGAAACAAAATTCTTGAAAAGAAGACAGCATGGCAAATATCACACCACAGAGGCAAAGATCTATTATTAAATTTTGCAACAGAAACCTATAGCTGAAGTTTGATTCCCTCCGTCCTCCCAATTCTTTTTTTTTTTTTTTTTTGTAGCCATGTCTGTCTCTTGGTTAACTCTCAGTGCCCAAACCAAATCACAGGCAAGGATGTGCTCCTGGCTCAATGTTTCTGTATTTTAACTCGCTAATGATTGATGGCTGGTTGTTGGGTGATGGCTAAGCTCTGCAATTGCCAGAACATTTTACTGAAAAGGAAACTGATGCGTACAAGTCATATTAAGTTTTAAATCCTTGATAAATGGCACCTAAATCTTCCAGGTGTATTTACAAAAGAGTTTTTAAAATTATAAATAAACATCTATGTTGGTGAAATTTCAGCATAGATATTTTGGAATAGGATCCTTAGAAAGTGGGGGAAGTGGAGCATTGTTTAAATTGAATTATTGATGTAAAAAATCAGCTGAGCTTAGACTCTCTCACTCTGTTATGTCTATGAAGGTGGCATTAAACACTTCACACATTTTCATGTTGAAGTAACTATGTGTCCAGAGTGAAAATAAATGTCTCTGTATTTATACTTTTCTATAGTGAATATGAATGTAAGTTCATTTGTAGGCATCATTAAATATACAGGCAACTCAACAGCATTATTTTGATATAAGGAAGCACTGCCATTAAACTGAGTGTAATCAAAAAGTATGCTGCAAATATTTTAAAATTTAACACCAGTAAATTTTAAAGAAAAAAGAAAATAATATATCTTCAAAATTTATTTTTGGAATATCCTAAAGGCTCACTATTCAAAATGTATCTATCATTCATAGTTTATTCATATGAAGTTAAGTGTTTAATAAAACTTTCACTTGAAGTTTTTACTGAACATTTTGAGGACAAATTGTGCCATGATACAGGAAGATTTTCCTTGGCTTAAAGGTAATAATTTATAGCAAAACAAGGACAGAAAAACGAGGTTTTAATAAAGGAAACATCATCCTTTTATATTGTTCTTTGAATTCATTCATTTTATGTGCTGTTAAAATAGTAATAGGAAAGTGATGCTTTTAATTGTAAGCTTTCATTAACTTAGTTTGGGGACTGAGAGATTCTATGATTTTACAAAATTGGATTATCGATAACCATTGTGTTATATTGTGGAGAACATGCCAGGAGGTTTAAAGAAACACAACCTTTTTTTTTTTTTTTTAACAATTTGAAAATGTCTCATATATTATTATGTTTTCTGCATTTTTCTATATTTTAATTCAAAATTAAAAGGCTAATCTCAAACCTAATTAATTAACAATCCCTTTTTTTTAAATTTAATATTATATATATCTATTTCTTCTTTTTGTTCATGTGAGCTAAGAACATGGTGCTTGAACAAAACAAATAATATCTAACCTAAAAAATTACCTCAGAACCTTATTAATTTTTTTTTTTTTTTTTTTTTTTATTGTTGGGGATTCATTGAGGGTACAATAAGCCAGTTACACTGATTGCAATTGTTAGGTAAAGTCCCTCTTGCTAACCTTATTAATTTTTTTAAGTGAGCTTTCCAGGGAAACAGTTTACTTTTTACTTGACATCTGACATCTGTATTGAACACAGTATACGATTAAAGAGATTGGACCATTTTTTAGGATACCCAACAGTTAGCTCTTGAGGGAGCAATATCTGAAGAAAGAAGGTTGAAAAAATACAAATGAACATGCTGGTGGCATTTCGAGATGCTTTAGAATTTGATGAAGGTAATTTTTTCCCAGTCTACTATGGAGAATAAATTTTTAGTCCCAATGTCATAAGGACATTCTGATGTGTGGAACTGAATTATAACTTCAAGCTCCACTCATGCTGAACTTTTGTGTATTCTTTATCTGCTCAGGCTGGCCATTAAACCTCTTTCCCAATAGGTTAGGCAGGCTATAAACAATGGATGTACGATACTGACAAGTTTCAATAAATTTTTCAAATGAAGGGCACATTTCCATATGCCATATATCATCAAATAAATATGCTTTACCTGTTCCCCCCAAATCCAATCAGTGTCACATATTTCATGTGTTTTAGATTAAAAACAACCCAAATCCCCCAAAATAACATGAAAAAACTCTCAAAGAATTACTTGTTTTGCATGTCACTATTCTATACTGGATACACAGTAGTTAAAATATGAAAAGCTCCAGTGATATCTGAGATATTATGCAAAAACTCAAAGTACTAGCAGACTATACTTTAATCATGGGAATTCTGTCTTATCTATCTGCTTTCTTCCCAGGTTAAAATTCTTAGATTCTTATTACTTGTTGAAAATACTAACTATTGGGCTGAGCCTGTGGCGCAAGGAGTAGGGCACCAGCCCCATATGCCAGAGGTGGCGGGTTCAAACCCAGCCCTGGCCAGAACTGCTTTAAAAAAAAGAAAATACTAACTATTGTTCTTACATGATATAATTTATTCACTAATAGTGTGTAATAATTTGGGGTGATCTCATTCCAAACACTCATATTCTAGTTAATGATTAAAACTTAGTCCCAATTTAAAAAATTCAATTGTCACATTATGAATTGGGATAATTCAGAGAAATGCAACACAAATTTTTACAATTATAAGGAAAGAAAATCTTGCTAAAAAAAGGGAGCGTATTGCTTTTATATCATTTTGAGTTTTGAAGAATATAGCTTCTTCATTACTTTTTTAATAAATTAAGCTTTTAAAAATCAAAAGTATAAATGCAAATTTATGATGACTTATGATGCTTTTTTTTTTCTCTCTGATTAAATTCTTAAAGACATTTTTGGTTTCCAGAGGAGGATTTATCAAACCTATCCTTGCCAGAAACCTTTCTCTTTCTTATGCTAATAGACCCATTTTTCTTGATTTTAAAATAAAGGAAAAAGTTTGGATGCAGCGGCTCACACCTGTAATCTTAGCAAAAATCCTGGTGTGCTGAGGCAGGAGGATCACTTGAGCTCAGGAGTTCAGACCAGCCTGAGGAAGAGTGAAACCCCATTTCTACTACACATAGAAAAATTAGCCAGGTGTTGTGGCAGGTGTCTCTAGTTCCAGCTACTTGGGAGACTGAGACAGGAAAATTGCTTGAGCCGGGGAGTTTGAGGTTGCTGTGAGTTAGGCTCAGACTATGGCCTCTAAACTGCACAATAGAGTGGCACTGTTTCAAAAAAATAAAATAAAATGAAAAATAACTAAATAAATAAATAAAGGAGAAAAAAGATTATTCTAACCTTACCCTCATTTTCTAAGGCCATTATGGCTTGGTATCGACAAAAAAACCAATGGCATATATTCTAAATCATTTACAATTCAGATTATTTGTTTTTTCTCGATGATGGGAATTGCTAAGATTGAATTAAAGATGCACTCCCCCTGCACTTCCAAGAATGATGATATAATAAAGGGCATAAGAAGGAAATTCTTTGTTCCCTTATATGTAAAACTTTATAAAATGAACATGTTTATTTATCAAGTTGTGTTCACTGAAAACTTAAGTACTAATTGACATCTAAAAAATTATCTAAATGTTGCAGAGAAAAAAAACTCATCCGAAATGTCTGTGGGATTACCACAGGGCAAGATTTTAAAAAAGTTATTTAAATTGGCAATCCATCTCTACTAACACATGCTCTTTGCCAAACATCCTTATTTACTTTTTCCTCTCTAAGCGATTTAAGAATTAATTACATCTGTTTACCATTTTTTCCTGATGTGAATATTTAAATTGCATCACATTCCCAGTGTGCTTTTTAGTTACTGGAGTAAAAAAACTCTGAAACATGAAACACCCTCTATATCTAATGTCTTGTCATTATAAACAAATAATATTCGCAAAGAACTATGAAAAGTTAGATGGATAAAATGATGTTAATACATGATTCTTTCATTAAGGAGGCTTAAACTTTGAGTTACAAAAGCAAGACATAGATAAAACAAGCAAGATAACAATGAAGGGCATCTCTTAGGCTATCATGGTAGGAGATGGGCAAATAATAAACATTTAATTATTTTCATGTTTAATAAGGAATTAATCTTTTGGTTGCAGAAATTGAAAAACGGGTCATAAAAAAAAATTAGAAAGCAGTCCTTGAAAGACATCTGAATCTGAAATATACTGAGTCATTGGAGAACTTTCCAACCTTAGAAACATTAAAATTTGGATAATCAAGAACCATTCCGGCTGACACAAAATGATGTCTTTTTTTAAATGTTAAATTAGATAAGGTATGTTATATGTTTAAGAGTATTGAGTACATAGTAAATATAATTCTGTACATATATTTTCTATCATATATATAAGGTTGCGATATAGTTCGGGATTTTGCTAGTGAGGGCAAAGCTTTGGAGTTTCAATGTTACTCTTTAGGAAACAGAGGTATCTTTATCTCTCCCTATATACAGAAATTAGCTAAAGATGGATTAAAGACTTGAACGTGAGACCTGAAATTACAAAAATTCTAGAAGAAAACCTAAGAAAATCTCCTCTGGACATTGGCTTAAGCAAAAAAATCTGTGACTAACACCTCAAAGCAAATGCAACAAAACCAAAATAAGCACATGACTTAATTAAACTAAAAAGCTTCTGCATAGCAGAAGAAATAATCAACAGAGCAAATAGACAATCTATAAAATGGGAGAAAATATTTACAAACTATGCATCTGACATAATTCGACGAAGAGCTAATATGCAGAATTTACAAGGAACTCAAATAACAAGAAAAAATATCCCATTAGGAAATAGGCAGAGGACACTAAAAAGTGGACAAATAAACATTTTTCAAAAAAAAAATACAAATGGCCATGAAATATATGAAAACATGCTCAACATCACTAATCATCAGAGAAACACAAATTAAACTACAATGAGATACCATCTTACTCTAGTCAAAATGGCCATTATTAAAAAGTAAAAGAAAATAAATAAAAATAAATAAATGTTGGCATGGATGTTGTGAAAAGGGAACATGTACTGCAAGTGGGAACATAAATTAGTACAACTTGTATGGAAACAGTTATGACGATTTCTCAAAGAAATGGTAGGTCTACCATTTGATCCAGCAATCCCACTCCTGGGATGTAGGATTAAAAATTATCTAAATGGTACTTCATATACTAATCAGGTGAGGGCTATACAAAAAGCCCAGAGTTAACCCCTGTGCAATATATCCAAGTAAAAAATATGCATGTGTACCCCATAAATCTATACAAATAATTTAACTAAAGAAATAGGAAACCATTATAGTTTTTTAAAAAATTTTCTTAAATCATAACTGTATACATTAATACATTCATGGAGTACGATGTGCTGGTTTTTTTTTTTTTGTAGAGACAGAGTCTCACTTTATGGCCCTCGGTAGAGTGCTGTGGCCTCACACAGCTCACAGCAACCTCCAACTCCTGGGCTTAAGCGATTCTCTTGCCTCAGCCTCCCGAGTAGCTGGGACTACAGGCGCCCGCCACAACGCCCGGCTATTTTTTTGTTGCAGTTCGGCCGGGGCCGGGTTTGAACCCGCCACTCTCGGTATATGGGGCCAGCACCCTACCGACTGAGCCACAGGCGCCGCCCACGATGTGCTGGTTTTACATACAATTTGAAATGCTTACGTCAAACTGGTTAACAGCCTTTACCTCATTTACTTAATTATTGTGTTAAGGCATTTATACTCTACACTTATTAGATTTTACATGTACCCTTGCAATATGCACAATAGGTGTGATTCCACTGATTAACCTCCCTCCATCCAACTTCCCTCCTCCCCTTTCCCTCCTTTTTCCTCCTTCATCCTAGGCTATACTTGTGTTTTAGCTTTCATGAAAATGTGGGTGATTATAGATTGGTTTCATAATAGTACTGAGCACATTGGATAATTTTTCTTCCATTCTTAAGATACTTTACTAAGAAGAGTATGTTCCAGCTCCATCTATGTAAACATAAAAGAGGTAAAGTATCCATCTTTTTTTTTAAAGTATGAATAATATTTCATGTTATTTATATACCACAATTTGTTAATCCATTCCACAAAATGTTAATCCATTAATAACATTTGTTAATCCAAGTATTAGTCCACGTGGACTTCCTCCATGAATTGGCAATTATGAATTGGACTGCAGTAAACATTCTGGTGCAAATATCTTTGTTCTAAAGTGATTTTTGGTCTTCTGGATATATACCAAATAGAGGAATTGCAGGATTGAATGGCAGGTCTACTTTTAGATCCCAAAGCATTCTCCAAACTTCTTTCCAAAAGGAACATATGACTTTGCATTCCCACCAGCAATGCAGAAGTGTTCCCTTTTCTCCACATCCATGCCAGCATCTGCAGTTTGGGGATTTTGTTATGTGGGCTACTCTTATTGCCGTTAGATGGTATCTCAAAATAGTTTTGATTTGCATTTCTCTGATGAGTAAAGATGTAAAGCATTTTTTCATGTGTCTGTAGGCCATATGCCTGTCTTCTTCTTCTGAAGTCTTCTTCCCAATGAAATGGGATTACTTGTTCTTTTCTTATTAATAAGTGTGAGTTCTCTATGCATTGTGATTATTAAAGCTTTGTCAGAAACATAACCTGAAAATATCCTCTCCCATTCTGAGGGATGTCTGCTAGCTTTACTTAGTGTGTTCTTGGCTGTGCAGAAGCTTTTTATTGTGATCAGATTCCAGTAATGTATTTTTGGTGTTACTTCAATTACCCCGGGGGTCCTCCTCATAAAGTATTTTCCCAGGCCAATTTCTCTGAATGTTTCCCCTGCACTTTCTTCTAGAATCTTTATAGTTTCATGTCTTAAGTTTAAATCTTTTATCCAATGAGAATCAATTATTGTTAATGATGAAAGATGTGGATCCAGTTTCAGTCTTCTACAAGTTGCTAGCCAATTCACCCAGCACCATTTGTTAAATAGGGAATCTTTCCCCCAATTTATGTTTTTAATAGGTTTATCAAAGATCAAATGATGATAAGTGTCTGGGTTCATCTCTTGGTTCTCTATTCTGTTCCGTACATCTACCGCTCTATTTTTGTGCCAGTACCATGCTGTATTGATTACTACAGATTTAAATCTATAGTATAGATTAAAGTCTGGTAGCATGATTCCTCCTGATTTGTTTTGATTTCTGAGTAATGTCTTGGCTATTTGAGGTTTTTTTCTGATTCCATATAAAATGAAGTATTATTTTTTCCAGATCTTTAAAGTATGAGAGTGGTGCTTTAATGGGGATTGCATTAAATCTGTAGATTGCTTTAGGTAGTATGGACATTTTGACAATGTTGATTCTTCCCAGCCATGAGCATGGTATGTTTTTCCACTTATTAATATCTTCAGCTGTTTCTTTTCCCTGAGTTTCATAGTTCTCTTTATACAGTTATTTCATGTCTTTGTTAGGTAAATTCCCAGATATTTAATCTTCTTTGGCACTATTGTAAAAGGAATGGAGTCCTTGACTATATTGTCAGCTTGACTATTATTGATATACATAAAAGCTACTGATTTGTGAGTATTGATTTTGTATCCTGAGACACTGCTGTATTCCTTGATTACTTCTAAGAGTTTTGTAGTTGAGTCCCTGGGATTTTCCAGGTATAGGATCATATTATCTGTGAATAGTGAGAGTTTGATCTCCTCGGACCCTATTTGAATATCCTTGATCACCTTCTCTGGCCTGATTGCGATGGCTAAGACATCCATTACTATATTCAATAGCAGTGGAGACAGGGGGCATCCTTGCCTTATACCTGATCTGAGTGGAAATGTTTTCAATTTTGCTCCATTCAATATGCTATTGGCTATGGGTTTGCTGTAGATATCTTTTATCAGTTTAAGAAATGTCCCTTCTATGCCTATTTTCTTAAGGGTTCTGATCATGAAAATATGCTGGATATTATCAAAGGTTTTTTCTGCATCAATTGAGAGAATCAGATGGTCTTGGTTTTTTATTTTGTTTAGTCTATATAATTATATTTATAGATTTACATATGTTGAACCAACCCTGAGACTCTGGGATAAAACTCACTTGGTCACGGTGTATAATTTGTTTGATGTGTAGCTGGATTCTGTTTGCTAGGATCTTACTGAATATTTTTGCATATATATTCATTAAAGATATTGGTCTATAATTTTCTTTCATTGTTGGGTCTTTTACTGATTTGGGGATCAGGGTGATACTTGCTTCGTAGAATGTGTTGGGAAGTATTCCTTCTTTTTCTATGTTTTTGAAAAGCTTATTTAACATAGGTACTAGTTCCTCTTTAAAGGTTTGGTAGAGTTCTGATGTAAAGCCATCTCATCCTGGACTTTTCTTTTTTTGGGAGATTTAGTATAGTTGATGTTATTTCAGTACTTGATATAGGTCTATTCAACATTTTGAATTCTTTCTGGCTGAGTCAAAGACAGTGACATGTTTCCAGGTATTGGTCTATTTCCTCCACATTTTCATATTTCTGAGAATAGAGTTTTTTATAGTATTCATTAAGGATTTTTTGTATTTCTGAGGTATCTGCTATTATTTTGCCTTTATCATTTCTGATTGATGACATTAGGGATTTTACTTTTCTGTTTCTGGTTAGGTTAGTCAAAGGTTTATCAATTTTGCTAACCTTTTCAAAAAACTAACTTTCTGATTCGTTGATCTTTTGAATGATTCTTTTGTTTTCTTAATTCTGCTGTATTTTTGGTTATTTCTTTTCTTCTGCTGAGTTTGGGGTTGGAATATTCTTCCTTTTTTCTCAGTTGCTTGAGATGGCCCATTCAATTGTTAACTTCCTCTCTTTCCATTATCTTGAGGAAGGCTTGCAATGCTATAAATAAATTTCCCTCTTAGGACTGCTTTTGCAGTATCCAGTGGTTCTGATAATTCATGTCTTCATTGTCATTTTGTTCCAAAAACTTGGTAATTTCCTTCTTAATCTCATCCTTGACCCAGCTATCATTCAGCATAAGGTTATTTAGTTTCCATTTCTTTGTTTGAGTATAAAGATTCCTGATGTTGTTGAGTTCAGCTTTTATTCTGTGATAGTAAGAGAAAATACAAGGAATAATTTCTATTCTTTTAAAATTGCTGAGGTTAGGGACCTAAGATACGATGATTTTTGAAGGATGTTCCATGAGATGAGGAGAAGAATGTGTATTCAGTTTTATTAGGATGAAATGTTCTGTAGATGTCTGTTAAGTCCATATGTGGTAGGGTCAAGTTTAAGTCCAATATTTCTTTGTTTAGTTTATTCTTGGAGGATCTATCTAACAATGCCAAAGGGCTATTAAAATCACAGACTATTGTGGTGCAGGAAGATATCAAATTGTTCATGTCTGTTAGGGTCTCCTGTATAAATTGAGGAGCATTCTGGTTGGGAGCATACATGTTAATAATTGAAATCTCTTCATTTGAGTGTTTCCATTGACAAATAAGAAGCGATAATCCTTATCTTTCCTTGTCTTTGTTGATTTAAAACCTATTGTATCTATGAATAAAATTGCAACCTCTGATTTTTTTCTGATTTCTATTTGCCTGAATTATAGATCCTTTCACCCTGAGTCTATTTTTATACTTTAAGGTAAGATGAGATTCTTATATGCAGCAGATATCTGGTTTGAGTTTATGTGAGTCAGCCAGCCTGTGCCTTTTTAGAGGACAATTTAAACTAGTCACATTAATTGAGAGAATTGATAAGCCTGGTAGTGTTTTGGGTGCCAAGTTTTTTGCATGTCCAAGGGACATTTTTAATTCTTTCACCACTGTGGATGTTGGGTTTGTTCAAAAATTTCTGTGTGAGTTTATTTTGGTGGTAGAGCATTGTGCTGGTCATTGTGGAATATGGGTCTGAGACTATCCTGAAGAGCTGGTTTAGTTATGGCAAATTTCTTCAACATGTGTATGTCATTAAAGTATTTGATTTCTTCATCACAAATAAAACTCAGTTTAGCTGGATAAAGGATCCTAGACTGAAAGTTGTTTTGTTTTAGTATATTTAAGGTTGATGACCTTTAATCTGGCTTGAAAAGTTTCACCTGAGAGATCTGCAATCATTCTATTAATTTTCCCCTTGTAGGTTATGCTTTTCTTCTGGTTGCTTGCAGAATTTTCTCCTCCATCTTAATTTTGGCAAAGTTAATCACAATGTGTCTAGGAGATGCTTTATTTGGATTGAGTTGTGCTGGGGTTTTGAAACCGTCTGCCATCTGAATTTCAGAATCTCTTGCCATGCTTTGGAAGTTATCCATTCTGTCTTGGAATAGACCTTCAGTGCCTTTAGTACCATCCTCTTCTCCTTCATGACTTCCTATAAGGTGAATGTTTGCTCATTTGGAGTAGTCCCACAACTCTCTCAGGGAGTGATTTATTTTTTGCTGTACACTTCTCTGCCTCTTTGAGCATTTGGAAGTGTTCAAAAGCTTTGTCTTCAATGTCAGAGATCTTTCTTCTGCCTGCTTCATTCTGTTATTGAGGGATTCTACTGTACATCTCAGTTCTTTGAGGTCTGCAATTTCTTGCCTCATTGTGTCTAAATCTTTGGAGATTTTGTCTTTGAATTTATTGATTTCTTGAGACAACTTTTGAATTACTACTTGAATTTTAATTCCAACTTCCATTCTATTAATTTTATTTGCCATCCATATTCTGAACTCGATTTCTGACATCTCAGCCATTTGTTTATGAATGGCATCTTCTGTTGTATCTCTTTTGTTGTTCCTTGGGGGAATTGATCTACTCTGATTACTCACATTGCCAGAGTTTTTCTGCTGATTCTGCACTATGATTATTTTTCAAAGTTTGGCTAGAGAAGCTAGTAAGGTGAAATTGAATTGAGGGCTCCTGGAGTTGTAATTAACCAGCCCTTTACCAAAGAGTTTGGACTGGTGACTGTGGCTTTTCCCTTACAGCTTTATAAAGATCCCATTCAGTACTGCAGCCTGGGATTCTGGGGACCTGCTTGGTTTGATGGGACTAGGTGGCTCTGTCTTATATTCAGCTAGTCTGTATCCAATCCTAGTGATCAGTGGCTTTGGGTTGAAATCTCAACTGTGGAGAAATCCAAGCAACTAAGACACCCCACCCCCCATGGGCAACAACTGGAAGAGGAGAATCAGATCCTCCCTCTACAACACAATCAGGGCTCAACCTTGGAGGGTCCTCGGGTGACCAGTCCAGGTTAAGATTCCAAACCAATTGTACCCGTCAGCACAATTGTGGATCAAGTGGGAGAGTTCAAAAGGTCTCCAGCAACTAAACAACAGGAGTCCACTGGCAACTCAAGTGTGATTTGCTTTGGTGCTCCAGGGAGTCAGACAGGTCTGCCCACAAAAGATTTAGTCCAGGGGAGCTGGCACCTCCTTCCTCATCTTGCACCTCCTTCATGCCCAGTGATTGGTAACCCTGTGGGGCTGTGGCCTAGTTCCCTCCAATGAGCAAATGCACCAGGGATTTGCACCTGCCAGAGTCAAAAGGGAGTCAATGTCTCCTGGGCCAGGCTGTCACATTCTGCCACTAGCTGGTAGGGGGAGCTAAATCCTGACTCCCTCAGGTGCTCAATGAAAACTGGGGAGGGTTCCACTTGAGTTTTTTCCAAGCCAGGGGTTAACAATACAGCAAGTGTTTGTCTCCCTCAGAGACCATGACTCTGTCTCAGCCACACTGCTTCTCTGGTATCTGGGTTCCTCTGGCTCCCTCTGGCAGTCCACAGAATTAGGGAGGTAACTCTAAAATTTAACCCTGGCAGTATTGCACTAATATTGCTGCTGCGTGGCAGGTGCCTCCATGAGGGTTCCCAAGCCTGCCCCATGGCTTGTGCCTCTGTCTGCTGCCGATACTCACTTTTGCGGCACTGGGACCCCCTGTGCCTTTATTCAAGTCACAGTTTCAGTGCATCTGCGCTGCTGTGGCCTATGCAATGCCCAGCTCTAACAAGGAACTGGGGACACCCTGGTCTCTACAGGGGGTGGGCTTCCAGATGGCCAGGCAAGTAGGAAGAGTGGACTGGGCTCTCAAAATAGCAGGGAAAATATTTGTTCAACTTTTATGCCAGGCAAGAGAATCCCTAGGCCCACAGTGGGGTCTCTCTGGAGACAGAGACCCAGATTTCAGTGACTCCCATGGGGTGAAGAAGGAGGTCTTCTGTTTATTGCTCACTTGTAGAGGTCATGCAGCAAGCCACTCTCTTGGGGGAGGTGATGGACTCTTATCCTCTTTGGGATGGGTTTTGTACCTGAAATTTGTTTCCTTGGAGTTGCAGCTTGCCTCAGCAGGGATAACATGCAGTTATCAATCTTCTCTCTCAATTCAGCTCCCGACCTTCACCTTTATTGTGTTCTTTCTGGCCATTATCGCTCCCTCTAGATGGGAGCTTCTGGCTCCAGTCAGCCATCTTCCCCCTCCTTCCAGAACCATTATGGTTTTTGATCAATGAATAGGTATTTAAAAAATGGGTATCAGGAAAAAAATTATTCTGCTGTGCTGTTGCATTACATCGGTCAAGACTCTATGGAGATGAGAACATGAACAGGGATTGCAGCTGAGGGAATGAGGAACAAATGCTAGAGGCAAATTCAGGCTTGAGAACTGTCTGAGTGTCACAGAAGGGTAGCCAATTGAGTAAACATTTATAGCATCTGCTACAGAAGCCTTGTTCATTCTAGATCCTGGAGGTAAAATGATGAGAAGTACATATTTTTTCTCAAGATCTGTAACTACAATAATGTATACCCTAAGGCAAATTACTTCTGCCTCAGGTTTTCCATTTGTAAAATGGGAACAGTGAGAGACTCTTCCTTGTAGGGTTACTGCAAGAATTAAGTAAATGATTCTAGGAAAGCACTCTGGATAGAACATTGGAGATACACACACACACACACACACACATATATATACATACATATATGTATGTATGTATTTTAGCTTTTATTTTTATTGTTACAGAAAAAAAGAGGGTACAGATAAGGCACAAAAGTCCCCAGAAGATAAAATCAGAAACAATTAGGAATGAAGAATTCAGATGCCAAAATGCAAGTGCTAAATCTAGAGTGATAATAAGGGTCAGTGGGGGAAATGGCTTACAGAAGTTGGGTTAAGAAATAGAAAATTAAAGGAGGACATGAAACACATCTAATGGTCTAATGCATTTGGCAGCTGGCCGCTTTGTGAAAATGCATTTTAAAACTATTGGTTCAATCCCCATTTAAAACACACTCGGGAAACTCTTAGTCACTGTTGCCTACAATGCGTCATTCTGTGGAGACTGTAGATCCTATTCTTGGAGAGCACTTATGTTTGTTAAGGTGTCTCTCTGGTCAAACACTAATCATAAAATGTTATATCCTTAGCTCTTAAATTCTGTGCTAGAATCTCTGGCTATAGGACTTACCAAGATCACCTAAATATTTCCCTTTGCTTGATTAAACTTCTGACAGCATTCTTTCTGACTGTAGCTGCTGATCCTTTTTGTAGTGTATTTACTTTAGAAAACTTGTAATTGGAAATTCTTTCTCTGTCCCTCTGAGATGTATGTAAATCGGTTTAAGAGCCTCTTGGCAGTTTTATTTTTATCTCAGTTTCTATGTGAGGGAGAGAGCCTAACTTCAGTAGGTGCCTTATTCCCTGTTGTAAAACTACTTCCTATCATGAAGATACAAGAAAATTTACTTTTTGGATAAAGCCAATTAGCAAACACAGATGGATGGCTTGTCTTCATTCTCTCCATCTCAGTGGTTAGATATCCACCTGATGTTTGTTTCAGTGGAGTTGAGTTTAGAGTGTAGTTCTGTTCTCTCTCCCCTCTAGCAATAGCCTTGAATAAAATCTTTCTACCTGTTTAACTTTGTCTGATGAAATGTTTGCTTTGACAGAATTTATATGCTCTCATCTAATATCTGATATCCTCTGATACCTCACAGTTATTCAAGTCCCTTTGAAATTGAACATCGTAAACAATTATTAATCAAGACTGTAGAATTGGTAACACTTCAGGCATAAC
This sequence comes from Nycticebus coucang, assembly GCF_027406575.1. Classification (NCBI taxonomy): domain Eukaryota; kingdom Metazoa; phylum Chordata; class Mammalia; order Primates; family Lorisidae; genus Nycticebus; species Nycticebus coucang. The sequence goes on along the minus strand of NC_069784.1, from coordinate 97,821,124 downwards.
TTTCTCAATAAGAAGTGATGAAAATAAACCTAGAGTCCTAGAGCACTGAGCTTTTAGAAAATTACTAATATACATATTTAAAAAAACAATTCCCTAAGACTTGACAAATGTGTATTTATTATAACAATACTTTCTTCAAATTTATCTTTTTATTGTCCAATTATTCATAACATGGCTTTATACACATATATTCAGAAGGAAAATTATCTCTTCACTTTTTCTTTTTTTTTTACTTGTGTTTAGTTTAACTGATATATTAGTTTACCAAACCTTTTATTTGGCACCATGAAAACTGAAAACTTATTGATTAACTGAATTTCTTTCCATCCAGTGTTTAAAGAAATAGTTATATTTTTTTGCTAGTCCATTGGAAAATCAATATTGTTAGACTGTCTTGAAAATGTTCTTCACTTGCAACCTGATTGTTTCCTTTGGTGATTGATATGACAGTGGCATATGAATTTAGTAGATCTGAAAATATAAATCTGTCACTGGCTTGCTGCATCTTGTCTGCACACTATAGTTAAGTGCATTTAATGTTCATAGAGCATTGTTAACCAATTTTCAGAAGTTGTTTTTACCATTTTGTTTTTATGATACAATGTTTTCTGTTCTTAACTTTGAGCTATTTGCACATTTATGTATTTCACTGCTATGTTTCCATTTTGAAGAGATGCATCTTAGTCTCTGAATATGTGTGCCCTCTGTTTGCTGTCATTTTTGTCATTAACAAAGATTAGGCTGTTCTAAACTTGCGTAAACAAAGACAGTAGAAATTAAGAGTTACCAACAAACTTTTTCTCCAAATGTGGGTTTTCCTTTGAGTCTTTGCTCTATTAGTAGCTTCATTTGGAAAGATGTTTGGAAATCACTTAGGGATCTAAAGCTTGACCTGCCATTTGATCCTTCAATTCTTCTACTAGGTATATATGCCGAAGACCAAAAATCATTTTATAACAAAGATATTTGCACCAGAATGTTTATTGCAGCCCAATTCATAATTTCTAAGTCATGGAAGAAGCCCAAGTGCCCATCAACCCATGAATGGATTAATAAATTGTGGTGTATGTATACCATGGAATATTATGCAGCCTTAAAAAAAGATGGAGACTTTACTTCTTTTATGTTTACGTGGATGGAGCTGGAACATATTCTTCTTAGCAAAGTATCTCAAGAATGGGAGAAAAAGTATCCAATGTACTCAGTCCTATTATGAAACCAATTTATAAACACCCACACTTCCACACTTCCATAGCATGCTGTAACCCAACTGTAGCACAAGATGAAGGGGAAAGAGGAAGGGTAGGGGAAGGGAGGTGGGAAGATGTGTGGAGGGAGGGTAATTGGTGGGACCACACCTATGGTGCGTTTTACAAAGGTTCATGCTTAATCTACTAAGTGTAGAATATAAATGTCTTAACACAATAACTAAGGAAATGTGGTGAAGGCTATGTTAACCAGTTTCATGAAAGTATTTCAAATTATACCCCATAATTTCATTATTGTACACAGCTATTATTTAATAAAAAAAAAATAAAAGCTGGGCATTGTGGCAGGTGCCTATAGTTCTAGCTTCTTGGGAGGCTAAGGCAAGAGGATCACTTGAGCCCAAGAGTTTGAGGTTGAGGTGAGCTATGATGCCATGGCACTCTATCAAGGGGCAACAAAATGAGACTCTGTCAATAAAAAAAAAAACAAAAAAAAAAATTGAAGTGGTTTCATTTTTCTTCCTCCTGTAAATTAAAAGAAGGAAAGAATGATCATTGCTGTTTGAATGTTTCAACATCAAATAGGTTTTATTCCTGACCTTCAATGTCTATTAGCTATAGGACCTCAGAAAATTTCAAAGTTTTTTAGTATGAGTTTATTTTTTAAGGGAAAAAATGATGAAGTCATTTATATCAAGCACTTAGCAATAGGTCTAGGCCCTCAAAAATGTTAATTCTGCCTTTTTGTGGGGAGGGAGGTAACTAGAACCTGTGAGAAAATTAGTAAATGGTCTTATTTCCAAATTGCTCAGCCATCTCCATTCTGAAATTAATGATGAAAAAATGATGCATCAATGAAACGTTGGTTACCCAAGTTTGAGAGTGTGTCGAATGACAAAGGTATGTTTGCTTTACCTCTACCCAACAAGTCTATGACTTGTAACACAGCACTGGATCGATGACTATGTCACCATTAAATATCAGTTGTCACAATGAGTTCATTACACAGTTCCCCAGGGAACACCTGAAGCTGTGAAACCTTTGGCAGGTCATAAGCAGCTCCCTCCTGAGCAAGATTTTGGCTGAAACAAAGGAAACACTGTCACTCCTCTGAATAGAAATGACACACAGTGAATTACTTTAACCGAGACTGCCAGGCCAGCATAATCTAGTGAGGAGATGTGTCATCATCATTCCTAGAAAATTAACCATAGCTACACACTTCTGTGACCAAGATCAAGGTATTCATTTTCTAGAGAATATTTTGGAAAACATAATTGCCATTCTAAGTATTGTAACCATTTTTTCTCAAAAAGGAGAATTAGAATAAAAACTTTATAAAATTTGTGGGAGAGGTGATGAATATTTCGAATGGACAATTATTAACCATAGCCTTTTCTTTTTCTTTTTTTTATTTTCTTATGTGTCTTACTGCCCAAATAATATGTTTTATTTCTTTATTTGGTTATGTTGTGTTATCTTTTTATGTATTCTGATTTTCTTATATTTTATAAAGAAATTTATATGTTCTTAAGGAATATTTGTAATTTCCTTTTCTTTTAATGACTAATATTTTAGCCAGGTTAAACTGGCTTTCTCTATTTTCTGAAAGTATATCTAATTTGTTTTTATTCTAGATAATACTGGGGTACATATGATTAAGTTACATAGTTTGCTTTTGTAAGGTTAAAGTCGGAGTTTAAGTGTGTCCTTTACTTAGGAAGTATGTAATCCGTGTAAAATGTATCTATTAGGTGGGAATTTACCCCTCTTCCTCCCCTACTTGATTTTCATTGAGTTTTTCTCTCATGTGAACGTGTGTTAATCTACTAGTTCTAATTTTAGTACTGAGTACATGGGATAACTTGTTTTTCTATTCTTGTGATACTTCCTTTAGGAGAATGTTCTCTAATTCCATCCAGGTTGTTACAAAAGATATAAAAACTTCATCTATTTTATGGCTGAATAATCTTCCATGTCATATATATTCCAAAATGTATTAATGTACTCATATATTGAAGGGCACTCATGTATTAAGGGTTGTTTCTACATCTTTGCAATTGTGAATTAAGCTGCTATAAACACTTGAGTGCAAGTGTCTTCATGGTAAAATGTCTTTTTTTCCTTTGGGTATGTACCCATCAGTGGCATTTCTGGATCTAATGGTCAGTGTACTTTTAGTTCTTTTAGGATCCTCTTACTACTTTCCGTAGAGGATGTACTGGTTTGCAGTAGCATCTACAATGTATGAGTGTTCCCTTTTCTCTGTATCTGTTTCTTTGGGATCTTAAGATGTATGCCATTCTCACTAGGGTTAGGTGATATCTCCTTGTGGTTTTGATTTGCCGTTCTCTGATGATTAGGAACAATAAGCATTTTTTCATGTGTTTGTTGGCCATTAGTCTATCATTATAAGAAGAGTTTCTGATCATGTCTCTTGCCCAGTTTTTAATAGGGTCGTTTGAAACGTTCTTGTTGATTTGCTTGGGTTCTTTGTAGACTCTGGTTAGTAGTGCTTTGTTGAGTGTGTAGCATGCAAATACCTTCTCTCATTCTATAGATTGTCTCTTTGCTTTGTTGATTATGTCCTTAGCTGTACAGAAATGTTTTAACTTGATCAGGTTCATTTACTTTTCTTGTTGCCAAAATTGCTTTTGAGGTTTTCTTCGTAAATTCTCTCCCAGGCTGATATAATTAAGAATTTTCCCATAATTTCTTCTAGAATTTTTTATAGTTTCATGTTTTATGTTAAATCTTTTATCCATCATGAGTAAATTTTTGTGAGTGGTGAGAAGTATGGGTCTTGTTTCAATCTTTTACATGGTGGCTAACCAGTTCTTCTCTCTGGTATGCCACTGTATGCTTTTGTTTGCCTTGTCAAAGGTCAGATGGCAATGAGGTTGGTTTCATCTCTAGGTTGTCTTTTCTGTACCATAGGTCTATGTCTTTATTTTTCGTGCTGATACCATGCTTTTTTCATCACTAAAGACTTGTAATATGGCCTTGAAGTCTGGTAAAATGATGCCTCCAGATTTGTTTTTATTTTGTAAAGTTGTATTGACTATTTCTTTTTTTCTTTATGATTCCATGCAAAATGTAGAACTATATTTTAATATCTGCAAAATATGAATTGGTATTTTAGTGAGGATTACATTGACTCTGTAGATTACTTTGGATAGTACATATATTTTAACAATGTTAATTCTTGTGAATCATAAGCATGATATATTCTTCCATCTGTCAACATCCTCTGCTATTTCTTTTCTGTTTTGTAGTTCTCTCTAGAGATATCCCTCACATCTTTTGTTAAATACATTACAAGGTATTGATGCTACTGTGAAGGGCATTGTGTCTTTGATTTGATTGTCAGCTTGACTGTTGTTGGTGTATATGAAAGCTACTGACTTGTGTATATCCTGATACATTACTGTATTTCTTTATCAATTCCAGGACTTTCTTGATTATGTCCTTGGGCTTTTCTAGGTATAAGATTATATCATCACCAAAGAGTGATGGTTTGGCTTCCTCTGTACCCATTTAGATACCCTTGATAAGCTTCTCTTGTCTGATTGCTTTGGCTAGGACTTCTAGCACTATGTTGAATACTACTAGTGATAATGGACATCCTTGTATGGTTCCAGTTCTAAGCAAGAATGGTTTCAGTTTTTTTTCCATTCAATATGATGTTGGCTGTTGGTTTGTCAGAGATGGCTTCCATCAATTTAAGAAATGTCCTATGTATGCCAATTTTCTTTCTTCTTTCTTTTTTTTTTTTTTTAGAGACAGAGTCTCACTTTGTCACCCTTGGTAGAGTACCCTGTGTCACAGCTCACAGCAACCTCCAGCTCTTGGGCTAAGGCAATTCTCTCACCTCAGCCTCCTGAGTATCTGGGACTATAGGCACCTGCCACAGTGCCCAGCTATTTTTTGTTGCAGTTTGGCCACGGCCGGATTTGAACCCCTCACCCTCAGTATATGGGGCCCATGCTCTACTCACTGAGCCACAGGCACCTCCCACTATGCCAATTTTCTTAAGTTTTCTTATCAAAAAAGGGTGCTGAATTTTGTCAAATGTTTTATCTGGATTTATTGAGAGTTTTATATGGTCTTTGTTCTTACTCCTGTTTATGTGGTGAATTACTTGTATATAGATTTGCACATTTTGAACCAGCTTTGCATCTTTGGGATGAAGCGCACCTGGTTGTGATGAATTATTTTTGATATACAGCTGAATTCTGTTTGCTAAGACTTTATTGAATATTTTTGCATCTATATTCATTAAAAATATTGGTGTGCAATTTTCTTATTCTGTTGTGTCCTTTTTTGGCTTTGCTATTTGGGTGATACTTGCTTTATAGAAGGAGTTAGGGAGGGTCCTTCCTTTTCAATATTATGGAATAGATTCTTCAATATATGTACAAGCTCTTCTTTGAAGGTTTGGTAAAATTCTGGTGTGAAACTGTCTTGTCCAAGACATTTCCTTTGTTGGAAGATTTTTTTTTATTGTGGGTTAAATTCTGGTGTGATACATTTGCCTCTTTAGGAATTCTATTTTTTCCTGGTTGAGTCTAAGGAGGTAATGTGATTCCAGGAATTTGTCTATTTCCTCCACATTTTCAAACACCTGTGGTTAGAATTAAGTGATGATAATTTGTATTTCCATGGTATCTTTTGCTGTTTCCCTTTATGTTTCTGATTTTTCTGATTGAGCTTATTAGAGATCTTACTTTCTTTTTCAGGATAATCTGGCCAAAGGCTTATCCTTTTTTTTTTTAAATTTTTTTAAATTTCAAATTAACATGAGGGTACAAATTTTTAGGTTACATTGTTCTCATTTCCAAGGTAAAGTTCAAGTTGTAGAAGAGCCCCTCATAAAAGGTCCATGCTGAACACCCTCAGACTGTGTATGTTAGGTGAGATCCCACCAAATACCCTCTCTCGTCCTGCCAATCTCTCCCACTCCCTTCACCCCACCCCCTGAGTAGATTATATTTGTGTTTTATCATTCGTACCAATGTGTAAGTATTTATATAATGGTTTCATATTAGTATTGAGAACGTTGGATTTTTCTTACATTCTTGAGATACTTTACTAAGAAGAATGCCTTCATCTTTTTATGGCTGAATAGTATTCCGTGGTATACATATATCACAATTTGTTAATTAATTCATAGGTTCATGGGCACTTAGCTTGCTTCCATGACTTGGCAATTATGAATTGAGCTGCAATAAATATTCTGGTTCAAATGTCTTTGTGGTGATATGATTTTTGTTCTTCTGGGTAGATACTTAGTAATGGGATTGCAGAATTGAATGGAATGTCAACTTTTAGTTCTTTGAGAATTCTCCATACTTCTTTCCATAAAGGTTGTATTAGTTTGCAATTCCACCAGCAGTGTAGAAGTACTCCTTTCTCTCCACATCCATGCCAGCATCTGAAGTTTTGGAACTTTCTGATGTGGGCTAATCTTACTGAAGTTAGGTGATATCTCAGAGTGGTTTTGATTTGCATTTCTCTGATGATTAAAGATGATGAGCTTTTTTTCATGTGTTTGTTGGCCATTCAACCTATCATCTTCAGAAAAGTTTCTGGATGCTTAAGGTAGCAACTTAGATATTAATTTTAAACTTTTTTTCTTTTACTATATAAAAATTTAAATCTATATGTTTCACTCAAATACTGCTGAGGCTGTATTTCACAAATTTACTATATAACATTTTCATTATCACTTAATTAATTTGTAAATTTTCCTGATGATTTCACATTAATCTTTTTTTCTTTTTCTTGTTTTTGAGATACAGTCTCACTATGTCTCCCTTGGTAGAGTGCTGTGGCATCACAGCTCACAGCAACCTCAAATTCTTGGGCTTAAGTGCTTCTCTTGCCTCAGCCTCCCAAGTAGCTGGGACTACAGGCACCCGCCACCAAGCCCAGCTAGATTTCACCTTTTTCTATGAATTGTTTAGAATTGAGTTGTCTAAAAAAAAAAAAAATAAAAAAAAAAAAAAAAAAAAAGAATTGAGTTGTCTAATATTCAAATATTTGGAAATGTGAGAAAATAAAAGTGAAAACAAAATCTTCTTGGAACTGATAATACCTCCCCACAAAGGTAGAAGAGCAAGAAAGCAAATTTATTATTAAATAACTATTATACCAGAATATAATGTACATCATAAGAAATCCATTAAAAAATTGTAAAGATAGAAAGTGATCTCTTTTTTTGTATAGCCAAACAGATACAACCCATTACATACATGTTCTCAGGATAAAGAATAACATGACCTCAAGCAGGAGGACTTAACACCATTTACCATACATAATTTTTCCTTAATTCACTTGGTAGTTAGGGTGATCATCTGTGTTAGCTAATACCTTTATCAAAATAAAAATAAACTTCTTATATCCTGATGACAGAAGTAATTGTGAAACTTAGAGCTAGGATCTCCCTGAAGTTAGGTTTCTATCTACCCCCAGATTCTTGGAAATAGGACCCTCCTTTTTTAATAATTATATTTCCAAGAGATCATTACTAGGTCCTTGGGACTATAGAGCAATTTATTTCGCTTTTAAAAATATTTAGATACTTTTCTAAGAAACAAGGAAGATCTTGCAATTGCAAATTTTCTAAAGTCAATATTTTAAGAAAACGGAGAGGTTAAGGGCAGTCTCTTCCTTCTTTTAACAGGAAGAATTAAGCATTTTATTTTCAATTTGTACTTGCCCTGCTAGTCTCCACCTTGTCTTACTTTAAAATAGTAACACCACGATTTCATAACTATTTATATTGCTCTATCTACCTTTTCCTGGGCAAGTTGCAGCTATCTAAATATTCAGAAGTACACAGCAAAGTAATTATCCAAAGCAAAGCAAAGTCCATAGCATAGCAAAGTAATTTTTAGAATTACTTCAGAGGCAGAATAAAAGGATTACTTTTTTTTTTTTTTAAAGTCAGTATATTATTTGCCTTGGGGAATAACTTTTGAAAATGTTTTATCAATGGTGAATGTTTAAACAGATTCTTGATTAGCAATATATAATATTTTTCTTAGTCATACATGAATTTTATAAATTATTGTGATGCCTTTATTATTTATATGTTCAAGTGATTAACTTGTGGTGTTATTTGTTAGTTCCTTATAAAGTCTTACACAATTCATTCCTAAGAAGTAGCTTAACTCTAAAGCCTGATAATCTAAATTTTTATTGGGGAGTTTTCCTTGAAAGGCTATATAAATTTCTCCTGTTTCAGTATCATCACATTTATATGAACATTTAAGCCTTTTGTAATTATTCCATCTTCCCAAATAAATTTTCCAGTTTGAAACACATAGCAAATATCTGTAACCATCATCTAGCATCAACATCTTATTTTGAAGCATTCATGGAAAGGTACAAATTGAACTTCCAGTGCTTAATTTATACAACCAATTGTTTTAAGCCTTAAGGACAAACCCACCCTATGAACCTTTATTTTTGCATTGGGCATGTATCAGTATTTATACAACAGTACTATTATATCAGTCAGCTAAATCATCATGAACAATAGAAATATACTTTTGTTTACATCTACACTAGAGCTGAAGAGAAATTGCATCTCCTAATTAATTGAGGAATATTATACTTATTATTTTTTGCAGTCTATCTGTAAATGCCATAATTCTGTCTTTAATCGACAGGTTTTTTTTCCAACATTATCCTTTCAATCTAATCAGTTAACAAAACATTGTGGTGTCACATTTAGGGCTTAAGTTCCTGAATGCATATTAATTACTTTCACTTTGTTATTATCAAAAATTAACAAAGATGTGTTATCCCATAGTTGTGAAGGGGGCAGAAAGTTGTCTTCATTCAGCTGCTATGTGCCTTGATATAATGATTCTCTGGACCCTGGAATAATTGTTCCACCGAAGCATGTCTCGCTGGTTGCAGACATCCATGCGGTAACCAGTGTGCATATCCATGTAGGGGACTATAAACTGAAAATATGGTTTGGGGTACTTGTGCAAAGTTCTAGGGAACAGGGAGAAGAAGCCTTTAAATGATACCATCTGACAAGGAAGGTTATATGGATGACTGAGAGTCCTGGGCAGCTTCTCAGTGGCGTTAGCTTTGCTGGCAATCCAAACAGAAACAAGAAAAATGTAAAAGACGTGACATTTTGGCTTCCCTTCTTTTTGTGACATTTGTCATCTTATCACCTTGTTTGCCTTGTTCTAAATAACTTGAGCAGCTACTCTCCAGTCTGTTGCCTTCACATAGTAGCACAATCTTTTATCTAAGTTCTCAATTATTCTCTGATTAGGTCTCTTTATCATGTCAAATTTTTTATTACGGAGTATGTGGGTGATAAAAGAGATTCTTGAAGGTGGAATCTGGGCTATGAGCCACCAGGCAACAAACCTGCATCTTCAAACAGAGCAGGTAATTCATTGCCAGCTAAGGAATTTGTGCCCTTACTTCCCTTTACAGGGATATCTACTTTCAAAAGAGACCCCTGTCTAAAATATTATCACCTGCCCTTCCCCAGTGTCATTTTGGGGTGTGGAGGGACAAAGACATGGAGGGCAAAGGGAACTAGAACAGTACGGACAGGAAGAGGGAGGTTTTATGAAAGGGAAGAACTTTTAACTCCCATATTTTCTCTGCTATTTTTCTCCATCTTTTCTTTTGGCTATCCAAATTATTTTTAATTTTTTTCTTAGAATAATAGTCATCCCGTGAATACAAAATATGTTAAATTAACTCACATCAAAAGAATTGTCTTCAGGCCACTCAGACTGGATTCTCATAGTCTCTTTCCAAATATGACAGAAAGCAAGGGCTAAATGTGACATTCTTGTCTTCCTATATTTCCCAACCCTGTGGTGATCCTGACTAGGTTTTAGAACCCATATTAGTCACACTTATTCATTAGTAAAATCTTGATTTGGAAAGGAGGTTTTATCTGGCTAGTATTCTAAAAGAACTGGGGGCTGGAAGGGAGACTTTTTACAATTTAGGGTCCTTTATTGGACAGTTGAGTGGTCCACCCATTTCAATGAAATGATGACATTTGTATGGCCTCAGTGGAGGCAGTCCATTTCAGATCAGGAGTGGGTGAAATGATTCCCCTTTTCCTTGTAAGTATGGTGTACTCTGCCTTTAATTCCATTCCAGAGGTTGAATGTTTGTCCCTCGTATGACGATGTCATTTGTTTGGAAGTAGTTACTAATCATCAATCTTATGTTTATCCAAATACAATTATTTGTCTACACACAGAGGCTGACAAACTGCTCTTTTATCACTAATTCTAATAACCATCTTAGTAAAGGCCACCAAGGGCCCTGTTTATATGGTGTAACCAACTGGCTCAATTTCTTAACCGAGTATTAGTTTCTGGCTTTTTAAATTAACTAGACCATTTGGCCCTACTTTATTTTGGCCACCCTGAGCTTCAGCCTGGACATCACCTTCTTTGCCATCAGTGAGTTCGTTCAAACACAGGGCTCATCTGGTTTGTTATCCTTCTCTCAAGGAATCACGGTGTTGTGCTACCTAAAACCCATTGTTTTGCTCATTTATTTTTCTGTTTTTCTAGTTAAAAATGGGAGGAAAAATACAATTTCTGAAACTATATTCTAGTCAATGACTATAGATTTGATATTGATAGATACATCATCTCAGTAATGTGGAGATGAATTTTGTATAAAATAAATAGAATCATATTTTCTCAGTGAATATATTTTTTGAAATTAAGATAGACAACATCACAAAGTTTATTTAACAAAATGCAGGATGCTCAGTATTACTATTGCTTGGATTAAAAATTAACCTGTGTCTACTTACATATTTATAGACGCTAATCTAAAAACATCATTTGCATATTATATTATTTAAATGCTTTGAAGAGCTGACTTGCTTGAAGAACTTGAAATCTAAAATATTTTTAATTTTTTACTCAGACTGATCCCCAAGAATTACAAGTGCATTACTTCACTACTCTCAGTGGCTAAATGTCTTCCATAATTAATGTAAATTAGGCTAAAGGGGTAGTCATTAACTTTTGCAAGGGAGAACCTTCAGGGAAAAGTGCCTAAAAATGGACATAAGTAACATCCATGTTAAATTATAAACATCCATCAATAAATTATGTAACCCTGTGGATACAGTCCATTCATCTTCATCTACTATCTTTTTGGTTAATAGGAAAAACATTCAAAGAAAAAGCAACACTCAAAGGTAAACTAAAAGCCTAGTTCAAAAGGAGGACAAATCTCTCCTGCTGTTACAGAAATACTTGTTAACATGATTTTTGGAACTCTGACTCTTAAGCTTAAGTAGAAATTCCAATGAAACTAAGTGATTATATTTTAATTGTAACCTACTTTTCCAGTAGGGCAGATTGGCAGAACTCCATGCACTTAATAAGTAGCTATATCTCCTGAAATATATACATTCAGGCCAGCCACGGTTATTGTGCACACATTCAATGAATATTTCAAAGTAAAGGAGCTGGCTCTGTGGACAGGTAAAGTGAAGATCAATTTATATTCTTTCACTTTTCTCCTGTAGTTTTTGAATGCGAAAGCAAAAATGGCATAATTTCTCACTATAAATAGAAAAATCTAGATATTGCAACCCAGGTAATTTAAAATGTTTTGTCTATTCTTTCCTGTTCTTGAACATTATCAGACATGTGGCTTGTACAGTCATCTTACATTTTAGGTGGCTTGTGGAGGGGTTCTTGGAAGCAGATAATATAGTATTTTTTCTCCTGTTAGTTTCAAACCAGCCTAGTTGTACTAACTCTTGGTGGGAGGGAGTGGCAAGCCGAAAGTTTCATTAAGATTCAGTGGCCAATTAAATGCTTATGATTTCACAGTTTATTGTGAGGCTTTCACACACTGACAATCTTGCAAATATATTCAACACACAGAGGCGGTAATGAGAGAGGGGGAGTGAGCCATAGCAGCAGAGTAGCTCTGGCTCAGGAGATCAGCACATAAACAAGTCCATTTTTTTTCTTGGAACATCATCCACAGTGGTGAGGATGGGGTTCCACTGCTCTTTTCCCAGCAGGGCTTCTGGTAACCTCAGCTGCAAGGGAAAAGGCCTCAGCATTCTCACAGGAAGAGAATCTGCAGGCATCTAGGCCAGGGTCAGTTTCTTTGTGGTGTTTTGGCCCTCTGAAGGAGCATCCAGAGCTCTTATCATCTGTAGCTGCCTTTCTTCACTTTCTTGTCAGGTCTCAGGGGTACCTGGCTGTAGTGTCAGGTTGGCAGTTGTCTGCATTCTTTGTATTTGGCTTTTGGCCAAAGAATGACCAGACTTACCAAAAGCAAAGCAAGTATAAAACAAAGTTTATTGAGGAAGAGAAAGATAGGCTTACAGACAGAGCAAGAGCAAGATATGTTTATTGCAAATGACGGATGGCTCCGGTCATGGTCTGGGTGTCCTTTTGTATTCTGTCTGGAAAAGGTCTTCCATGGTTTAGAATTTACCATGCAACCACTTTGATGGACAGTTAACAACATAATTAACCTTAGGTTACTCTAGGTCCCTTCCAAAGTCTATTGTGCCTAGTCCACCTGGCCTTTGGGTTGGGGGATTCCCTGCATTCTTTTGCAGATTAGCAGGGGTGCCTCCTTCCTCCAGGTGTCACCTTTGCTCAGAATTACGGTGGGGCAGCATCCAAATGTGGCCTGCCCTGGTTCTTCCCAGGGAGCAGCAATTGCTCAAGATAGCACGGAGGCAAGGCACCCACTTGGTCTCTACAGTCTTATGCTTCCCTTGCTATTCACCTAACAGTAGCAGGCATCATCTTATTACCTCAGCCCACCACACATATGCTTCTCATTCTGAGGGATAAGCAATTTCTTTGTAAACTGAGCTGCATGTCAGAAGCGCCAGCATTTTGAAGCACTTCCATCACAAAATATCTTTGTGTATCAGCTCTGGCATGCTGAACTGAAGCAGCGTCATGGTCTCTCTGACTCCCTTCTCCTTCTCTCCCAAATCGCAGTATGAAGTTAATTTCTTAAGTTCCTTTATGGGCCTAAAGTCTGGACCACCAAGTATAGTTTTTTTTCTTCCTTTCCTTGTTAGTTACCTCATTATTGCAGAAAAGAAGACCAATAATGTAGCCACACTTGTAGAGACCCTTTCACAAGGTGATGTCTGTCTCTCAGGCTTATTCAGATTCCAAAGAGAACTATTAACAAGTTAATCTCTGTCTCAAGATCCATTCATCCTCCCTAGTAATCATTTATTGCCCCAGAACAGAATCCTTTGTTACCTGTTCTTACTACCAGTTTGCCACCATAACCTATTTTGTCGGGATGGTGTATAAGTTTGAACTCTCTTGAGAGTTAGTAATTGAGAAGGGACACTAAGAAAGGGGTTTGAAAGCAGGTAGGAGGAAAACCTGGCCTGCTGAACCAGGAAGTCTGGGGGCCCATAACAATGTGCGTAGGAGGTAACTTAGGCGAACAAATGACCAATAGGAAGAGGCAATCAATGACCAATAAAAAAGGGCAATCCTGCCTGACAGCACAGAGAGGCCAATGACAGACCAGTGTTAAATGGAGAGAGTATTTATAGCCCTTTTTGCTTTTGTCTTCCTCACCTTCTCTCTTTCACCGGAGGGACCATTTCTAACTCTGTTTGGAGGTGCTCTAAACTTTCTCTTTATTCTTCTTAAATAAAATTTCTCTTTGTTCTCCTGAAATGTGCAGTTAGGTTACTTTTGCTTTCTATCCATACTACCTCTGCTGTCCTAGTTTTATTTCCAGTTTCCATTCACTTTTGCTTTTGGATACTGCTGTGCCTCAGTTGAACTTTCTAGCTCAGCCAAGGAACCAAGTCAACTGGGTTTGGGGAACTGGAACCCTGAACCCCAACAGTAATCATTCTGTGGTTGTCCTTCGCATACATGTTAATACATTTGTATGCCATCTTTTCCAATTAATACACCTTTTGTGAGTGGATTAAAGAAAAAAATGGAGAGGTCATCATGTTTAAGAGACTTGGGAAATGTTAGATTAAATGTGTTTATTTATTAGAGAAACTTAAGTAAGTTCGAATCATGGTAAATATTCAAGTGGAAGAGTCTCATATATATTTTCTTCAAGTTGATTTGGCCATATTACCTGTGTTTGGGAAGAACACTTTGTGGATGAGGTTCTGTGGAATACCAATTTGAAAAAACGTTTTTGAAAAACTTACAATTTGTTATAAAAATACTTTTTTAAAATGACAAATTGGTAATTTATACATATTATTTCTATAGCCTTTTGCTGACTCAAGAGGCTCTGTTTTTATAAATATTTTAATTTCTTCACTATATTTAATATATGAGAAAGCTGTTCTACCCTAAACAAGTTAGTGTCTTACCTTATGAACATTTCTTATAGGCTTTACTGGCAGACTATTACCATGATTAATTAGCATGATTAATAAACAATAATGTTTAATATTAACATGGCTGCTTATATATATAACACTGGCAATCTCCTTTTACCTCTTTGCAACTGTTGTTATGTTTTGTGTCATTTTTTTACAAGATTGGCTGAGAAGGGCAGAAATTCCTCTGTTTAGAAGACGCTTTTAATGCTTTCTGGTGAAATGTGATCACATCTCATGCAGAAATCTGAAGCTTACCCTAAACTTAACAACTGTCATAGCACCATGGAATTACCTTTCCTTCTCCCAGAAAAGCAGAATTATGTGCAAAATCCTTCCACTTTTAGGAAAGAACTCATTTTTTTTCTTTTATGTGATATTTTTTAAATTTTTCTCTGCTTTGTAACATTTGCTTTATTGACCTGAAAATCACTTCTGGGCCTTATATCTTTTTCTTAATCAACATCCTAACCCTTAAAGCTTGTAGTTCCTGCCTTCATTTATGAAAATTCTTCTAGACCGATGACATAAATACCCAAGTAAGTGGAGACTTGAGGAGCATATAGGTACCTGTTTCTTTTTAATGTTAGCTGCCGTACAAAAGAATTAAATTGATCTTGATTTACAACACACAAAATAATCAACTTAAAATGTAATAAAGACTTAAACATAAGACCAGCAACTATAAAACTTCTAAAAGAAAACATAAGCATAAATCTTTATCACATAGGGTTTGGTAATGATTTTATGGATATGGCATCAAAGACATAAGCAACCACAATAACAAAAATAAACACGTGGTAGTAAATCAAAATAAAAACTTCATCACAGCAAATAAAACAATCAACAAAACGAAAAAAGCAATCTGTGGAATGGGAGAAAATATTTACAAACCATATATCTGATAAAAGATTAACTTCTAAGATGTATGAGGAATTCCTACAACTCAATAGTAAAAACAACAAAAAATAATAACCCAGATAAAAATGAACTAAGGATGTCATAGACATTTCTGCAAAAATCACACGTAGGAACATGTATATGAACTAATGCTCAACATCCCTAATCAATCCGGGAAATGCAAATCAAAGACATGAGATAATACATCACACATGTTATTAATAAGATGGCTACTTTCCAAAAGAGAAAATACAGTAGGGAAATTGGAGTTAAAAATACATTATTATGTATTTCATAATAGCTAGAAGAAAAGAATGTAATGTTTCCAGTACAAAGAAAAGATAAATGTTTGATGTGATGGATTTTCTAATGACCCTGACATGCTCATTATACATTGTATACAGGTATCAAAATATCACATGTACCCCCAAAATATGTACCTCTATCAATTGAAAAAGAATATATGGAAAGAAAAAACAAAAATATTAATGCAAGATTAAAATAATACATAGTTATCCCTAACACTAAGAGAGTGATAGAAATATAAATTTCTAAAATAAATAACATTAAAAAGATTAAAACTTTATATCTGAATTTTATCTAAGTTAAAAGAGTTAAGGTGGAAATCTCACTTACATTTTATGTTACATTTAAGAAAATGTTTAATGAATAATACAATATCAAAGAAATGATATATCTCTCTGGCAAGTATAAAATTTAGGTTTCATTTGGGCCTCGATTCCAAGGATTGTGTTACTTACTATGGGAAAATTAGACTATCAGCTAAAGATATAATTTTGTTTTTAATTCCAGTGCAGGTTTTCTGTTTTATCTTGGCTAAATCTTGGTAGGTGTATGTGTCTAGAAGTTTATATACTTCCTCTAGGTTTTCAAATTTAGTGGCATTTAGTTGTTCATGGTAGTTCATAGTAACAATCCTTTATATTTCTGTTTATCCAATGTGATGTCTCATGTTTGTTTCAGATTTTATTTATCTGGATCTTATTTCTTCATATCTTGGTTAGTTTAATTAATGGTTTGTCATTTTTGTTTATCTTTTCAAAAACTGATGTTTGGGGAATTTTTTTGTATTATTTTTTATTTTTAATCTGGTTTATTTTTGTATTTATTTTTATTGTATCTTTCCTACAAATTTGGGGTTTGGTTTTTCTTGCTTTTCTAGTTCCTTGAGATGTAAAGTTATTTACTTGAAATCTTTCTAGTTTTTTGATGTAAGCCTGTATTGTTATTAACTGTACTATTAATACTTCTTTATCTGTGTCTGATAGATTGCGTGTTTCCATTTATTTCAAGGAATTTTTACATTGCATTCTTAGTTTCTCCTTTCACCCATTGGTCTTTCAGAAGCATGTTGTTTAATTTGCATGTATTTGTGTAGTTTTGTATGTTCCTCTTTTTATTGTTGTCTGGTATTACTCCATTGCAGTCAGATAAAATACTTTATATAATTTTGATTTTTTAATACTCTGAGACTTGTTTTATGTTTTAACATATGTTCAATCTCAGAGAATATTCTGTGATCTGATAAAAAGAATATGTGTTTTGCAGGTTCTGAGTGAAAGGGTCTGTAAATGTCCATTAGGCCCATTTGGTCTGTGGTACAATTTAAACCCTATGTCTCTTTGCTGATGTTCTGGGTGGATGATTTGTCCAATGTAAAGAATGAGATGTTTAACTCCCCAACTAATGATATATTGGGGGTCTGTATCTCTCTTTATGTTTATTAATATTTGCTTTATATGTGGGTATTTGGTGTTGGGTGCATTTACATTTATAATTTTTATATTCTCTTCCTGAATTGCTCCCTTTATTTTTTACGTAATGTCATTTTTCTTTTCTTTTCCTTTGACTTGAAGTCTGTTTTGTCTGATATAAGTACAGCTGCTCTTGCTCACTTTTGGTTTAAGTTTGCATGGAAGATTTTTTCCATCTGTTCTTTTTCAGTTTGTATGTGTCTTTACAGATGAGGTGAGTTTCATGCAGGCAACATATAATTAGGTCGCTCTCTCCTTTTTAAAAACCCGTTAGGCCTATCTATATTTTAAATGGGATATTTAATTTGTGTACATTCAGTGCCATTATTGATAGATGAGGATTTACTCCTGTCATTGTATTGACTGTTTTCTGGTTGTTTTGCATATACTTTGTTTCTTTTCCTATTGTTTACTTTTGCATTTGGATAATTTTCTGTAGTGGTAGGTTTGATTCCTTTCTTTTTCTCCCTTGTGTATTGGCTCCACTAATGGTCTTTACAGTTTCATATTTTTTCATGAAGGTGGTAACTGTCTTTTTACTTTCAGAGGTAAGAGTTCCTTGAGCATGTCTTCTGAGGCTAGTCAAATAGTATTGAATTTCCTTAGGGTTTGCACGTTTGTAACATATTTCTTTTTCTTATTTCATTTCTAAAGGATGCCTTTGCTGGATATAATATACAGGGTGTCACCAAAGTGGCCTCAAAAGTTGCCATATGTAGGGAAAATGGGAAATCGTAGCTAAATGTATTTTTATAAAATATATTCACTGCAAAATTTTACCAAGATGTAGTGAACATGTAGAGAATATTTTGTAAATACTTTATAAAATTTTGTAGTAAATATTTTGTATGTAAAGGTACATTTAGCTATAATTTCCCATTTTCCATATATATGGCAACTTTAGGGGCAAATTTGGGGACACCGTGTGTGTTTATATGTATATGTGTGTGTGTGTGTGTGTGTGTATTTTGCTGGAAGTCATTTTCTTTCACTACTTTGAAGATATCATTCCATTCTCTCCTGGCTTGTAAGATTTCTTTTGTTAGTCAATTGTAGATTCCCTTATGTGATGTGACTGTGATGTGACACTTTTCCTGTTTTTTGTTTGTTTGTTTTGTTTGTTTGGTTTTTCTTTTTTGCAGTTTTTGGCTGGGGCTGGTTTTGAACCAGCCACCTCTGGCATATGGGGCCTGCGCCCTACTCCTTTGAGCCACAGGCGCCACCCTACTTTTCCTGTTTTTGTAAGTGTTTATTTCTCTTTCATTATTGACAATGTGACTGTTGCTCAAAGAGCACTAATTTGGGTTGATCCTATTATGAATTGATTGAACATTTTGGATCTTGATGTCTGTCTCTCAACCAAGACTTGGAAAGTTTTTAGCTATTATTTCATTAAATATGTTTTCTACATGTTTTCCCTGCTTGCCATGTGAATATTTGTTTGCTTGATGATGTCTCATCTATCTATTTATCTGTCCTATTGGTACCATTTGTCTGAAGAACCTTACTAATATATTAATCAAAAGACATACATTTCAGGTAAGCAAGATTTATAAACTCTAGAGATTTGTTATGCAAGATTGTACCTATAGTCAACAATAATGTATTACATACCTAAAAATTTCTTGAGAGTCAATTTTTTGTTAAATGTTCTTACCATAATAATAAAAAAAAATAAAATTAATAGTGAACTGTGCAACCAATCTGTGTGGTCTTCCTCAAATATTGAGATTCCTGTAATGACAAAAGATATTAAAAACCAGGATTACTTTTATCATCAATTTCCATTTTTATATTTCAGTTTCATTTTGCAATATTATCTAGGATAGATGGTCACAATACTTACATGGATGGAAACACAATACTTTTTTATTGTTTCATCTTAAATGGCAGACAGAAGAAATTCTTTATTCCTACCCATTCAACAATGTTTAGATACCAAAATTTCAAGGTGGATTTTCTTAACTTTTGTCTTTGCCTCTCATACTATGTATTTATTGTTGTTTTGATAATTTTTATTATTAATATTTATTGGTATTTATGATTTATATCAATGTATTGATCAATTTGTTGATGTCTTACTATTATTACTACTAGCAACTGGTAATTTTTATGTTTTGTTATTAACATAATAATAAATAATAATGGTAATGAATATTAGTAATTGAATGCCTACAGGTTGCAATCCTCATGCTGCCTACATTTGGTGTATAATTTAATACTCAAAGAGACCCCATAAAATAAATAACATTTCTTTTTTCATATTTGAGAACTAAAAATTAAAAAAGGTTAATATGCCCAAAGTCAGTTAACTTATAAATTGCTACATAAGACTTAAGTGCAATTTTGTTTGTATTTTGCTGCCTTAATTTCCTTTTTTTTTAAATTTCATTTATTTTTATTTTTTATTTCAAAATATGCAGGGCATATGAGGCTTTTTATTACATGGATAACTTGTATAATGCCGAAGTTAGGCCTTTAAGTAAGCTTGTCACTAGAGTAGTGTAATGTTTATTGATTTTTTTACCCTCTCCTAGGATGAATATATTATGTTATTTACAGTAGATTTTGTTAACAGTAATAGGAGTTAAATCTGAGTTTAAATGATAAAATAGAAAATAGAGATTTTGCTAAACATAAAAATCACATAGAAAGATAACATTTCCCATAAAGGAAAACTAGAAATGTCAGATAATTTTAGTGTGTCTTTAAATGTACAAAGTTAAAGATTGATATTTAAAACAATGTTGATTCATTTAATTTATGATGTATTTATTAACTGATTTTGGTTTATTACACTGAAAGCATTCTGATGGACATTTAAAATGAGACAAATGCATAAGATATGATTTATGTTTTTAAATAATACACATTTCTGTTGGAGGGATGAGACAAGAATGGATGAAAGTCACAACATAGTTCTCTCAGCGATAAGATCAGAAGCAAAAGGCTTGGATCATCATAAAAATGATTGGTTATTATACTTATTTATATGTTCTCCCACTTCTTCCTTTAAAATAGACCTTACAGGAAGACATTTTAGAAATAAAATATTTCCACTTGTTACAGTGTGCAAGGTAAGGGGATAATGTGAGTACATGTGTGTTAATAAACATACAGATAGAACGTATTAAAATAAATAAAAAATTGCACAAGATATAAACTACAATTAGCTTTAAGTTCCCTTTGCTTTGTATTTTGGCAATACATCTATGAACAATATTTTCTCATAAAAAAGGAATGAATAAAACATTTTTCTTTACACAACAGTGCTGTGACTAAATGTGGCATTGTCAATGACAGAGGGGATAGTGCTAAGATCATGAGGAGGAAAGACCTTGACCAGTCAGTTCTCCCCGAGGGGGAAAAATGGAACACAAGGTAAAAACAGTAAATATAAAGGAAATTGCCATTTGTTTGTCTATTTCCCACCCATTGTTATGGTTAGGCAGCACTATGCTATTCTCTTTAATTTGTTCACCATTAGAAATATAGTCTATTTTGGGGTACAAATTTATACTTGTCTATTTAAAACGAACCATTGTTCTCAAGTCTAAGGCCAGAAATCCAACGAGTTTAAAAAAATGTTTTAAATAGTTATATACTGTAGCATAGCCTTGTTAAATGGATTTCATTTGGAAAGATGAAAAATAACTATTTGGAGTGCTCAGATATGAGTCATATTTTGCAGCTGATGGTAATTTCCATAAACACACAAGCAGAGATTGAAGTGTCTAAATATTCTTAACTTCTTCTTCACCACCCCATGCCATCCCCACCACCACACACACATTGTATATCACAGGATGTAGCGCTTTTTAAATGCTAAGCTTTCCTGTGGCAATGATCATGTTTAGCTAATAGAAGCTCTGGTAAACACAGACTGTGTTTATTAAGTGTTAGTTGTTTTTTTTTTTTTTTAAACAATTAAGAAATGGATATTTGTATGTGAATAAAGGCTTATTCTTAAAATTTATGACAATATTTATGAGCAATAACTTTATTTAAAACAATATATTGTATTTTGATTTCTATAATCTAAAAGGTGAATATTTTTGAATAACTCTTCCATGTTGAAGGTAATAATGACCTATAAATAATGCTGTGGTATAAGCACAGGCCTTAGACATAAAATATTTGTGTTTGAATCCTAACTCTCATCTACTAACTTTATGATGCTCAATTGCTCAATCCATCTGTACTTCAATATCCTCATTTGTCAAATGGGGAGAACATATAATGTTTACTCTTAGAGTAATTCTTAAGCTTAGGTTAGCGGAAAATCCGTACTTGTCCTATAGCAGTTACTATATAAAGTTTATGTATTATTATTACATATTGTTCGATAATTATGATTGTTATTATCTGATTGTCAAGATGTAAACAGAAGTAAAATTCCAGGACACCCCCCCCCCAATTCCTTATGCAATGGAGAAGGTCAAGACTCGAGGCTGAGTCATGTAACACCCTCTTCCAAATGGATAGCTGTTCCTGACATTAGGCATTACCTAGATTCCCGTAGAAAAGTAAAAGACCTCAGGCATCTATGAAGGACTTCATCCACAGATCATTCATAAAAAAATTATTTGCTAGCTTCTCATAAAAAAGGATATGCATATTGTAACTTTACGTCTATGGGCTAAGTCTAGCTCCTAAAACTAAAGTCTTTAAACAGCACATTGATAATGCTGATTTCAAGTTTAATTTCCCAGGTGTAGAACAGACACAAGATGAGATCAATCATTCTTCCCTCCACCCAGAGACCTCTGCATCATTGTCTTTTTTTAAAGTTATTTATTTATTTATTATTTATTTATTCATTTATTATTATTTGGGATTCATTGAGGGTACAAAGACTTAGGTTGCACTGATTGAGTTTGTTAGGTAAAGTCCCTCTAGTAATTGTGTACTTCCCCTAAGAGATGTACCAATACACCGTGACCCCGCATTCCCCTCTTGTCTCCCCTCTCCCCAATCCTTTATTCCACTACCCCCACCTTGTTTTAGATCATCTACTGCCTTCATATTAGAATTGATTCTTTATTCCTTTTTCTCTTCAGACACTCACCTTGTCTTATGTAAAATGCAGACTTTCTGAGCACTAATAAGAACCTCATGAGAATGTAACCATTTGCCTCAATGCCTCCTACCCCATTTTCTTTCTGTATGCTCTGTCCCTTTAAATACTGAATTACAGAGAGCACAGGTCTAGGTGTGTCCCAACACTTAGATTTAATAAACCTCCATTGATTGAGATCTTTGCCTCAGTCACTTATTTTGGGTTGTCAAAGAAAAACTAAATATCTTAATCATTCAACCTTCTTATAGATTTTAATATTAAAGAGAGTGACAGTTTTCTAATTTTTTCTGTTAAATATGCAATGTATGGACAATATTTTACTGAGACAAAAGCATTTAAATTGAAAACTGGTAAGCCATACAAATGCTTTGACAAATATGACTGCTATTTGGTGATAAATGATCCATATGAGCTGAGGATAGGGTATTTTTTCAGAGAGAAACCTTTTGCTCCAAATGTGATAAACTTAAACATGTTGAAAATTATAATACATTATAAACATAAAGCATGGTACGATAGTATATTTTTATTGGATTATCAGCTGTTAGACCTTTATTTTTCAAACATATAAAACAAAATAGAAAGAATATGTCCAAGAAGTCTGAGAAATTAAAATAGAAATAACCTTACTGGCTGGCTGTGATGGCTCATGCCTGTAATCCTAGCACTCTGGGAAGCCAAGGCAGGTGGATTTCTTGAGCTCAGGAGTTCAAGACTAGCCTGAGCAAGAACAAGATCCATCCCTACTGAAAATAGAGATGGTACGTGCCTGTAGTTCCAGCTACTCTGGAGGTTGAGGCAAGAGCACATCTTAAACCCAAGAGTTTGAGGTTGCTGTGAGCTATGATGACACCATGGCACTGTACCCAGGGCAGTGAAGTAATACTCTGTCTCAAAAGTAGACATAATCTATTTTTATGAGCCAATTACAAGGCAGAACTTTGTTAATATGGAAGAGAGAAGTGAATCTCTTGAGCTAACTGAACCTTGTTTTGTTTGTCCAATCGTTCATTCACTCAACCCCAGCAAATTTTCATTTTATAGACAAGAATAGAGATGATACTTGGTTGTGAGACTTACTATAGTAAGATTATCTCACCTATCAAGAAGGGAATAAAGGAGAAAGTAATGGCAGTTTGGAGGGATTTCATTGAGCCCAACAGCCTCTGTGAATCCCTGCAGGGAACCTTTTCTAAAAGTCAGACAGTCATGAAATGTTAGAGGAAATTTGGGGAGTAGCTGGTTTCTTAATATCCTGATTTTCAGAATCTCTTGGAGAATTTTTGAAAGTAAAGATTCCTCAGTTTTACCTTTAATGAATTTACTTAATATCCAAAAAATTATTTGTGCATGCTCTATGCCTGGTGATATTCTGGAGCCTGGAAATACAGCAGTAAATGGGATAGTTTCTATATTTCTGTAGAGCTTAAATTTCCATAGGAGTGTGTATGTGGGCAGGGGAAGGAAGTAGATAATAAATACATAATATATATAAACTCATAGAACACAAAGAACATAAAATAGAAAAAGATAATGGATTACTGGATGTTTATTCTAATTTGGGTTGTTCAGCCTTCTCTCAGACATGAACTTGGAACTAAGAACAAAAATTTTAAGCAGATTGAAGGAAGAGAATTGCAGGTAAAAGAAGCTGAAAATAAAAATAACCTGAAATGATAAATACAGAATTTTTGAGGACCAAAAGAAGCAAGATACTATGAGATGTGATCAGAGAAAGAGAAAGGCCCAGGTGTGGTGGCTCATACCTGGAATCTCAGCACTTTGGGATTTTGAGATGGAAGCATCATTCAAGACGCTCCTGGGCAACATAGCAAACCACATATTCTCAAAAAAAAAAAGAAAAAGAAAAATGAAAATTAGCCAGACATGGTGATATACTCCTATAGTCCTAGTTACTTGAAGCAGGAGGAAAGAAGATTGCTTGAGCCCAGGAGTTCAAAGCTGCTATGGGCTAGGTATGATTAGCCTCTGTACTCTAGCCTAGGCAGCAGAGGGAAACTCTACCTCAAATAAATAAATAAATAAATAAACTAAAATAAAGGAAAATGAGAAGAAGAGAGGGTAATGTACTATATACTATTTTGTATTCTTTTTTTTTTTTTCTTGTATTGGGGAAAAATAACCTCACTACCTCTTCACATGGAGTTCCAGCATTATA
Organism: Nycticebus coucang; assembly: GCF_027406575.1. Taxonomy (NCBI): domain Eukaryota; kingdom Metazoa; phylum Chordata; class Mammalia; order Primates; family Lorisidae; genus Nycticebus; species Nycticebus coucang. The sequence continues at coordinate 97,796,601 of NC_069784.1, read as the reverse complement.
CCTCTTTCATTGCTTGCCCATCCAAGTTATATTCTGGGAGAATCATTCTTTTATGTACGCATTATATTTTTATTATTTTTAATTCATTTTAATATTATAAAATATTATGAAGTAATATAACATATAAATGAATATGAAATATATTGTTTTCAATATTAGCCATTGCAAATATTACTACTATAAACATTCTTATAAATATCTCTTAGTAAACATTTGCAAAGGGGTATGTTAGGGAATATATCAAGGAGTAGAAGTGCTGGAATGTGAGCAATGAATTATCAAATCTTCTTGATCATGCCTTACTTTCAAGGCAATTGCACTAATTTATTACCCCAACCAGAAGCATAAGAGAATTATCTTTGGACTACACATTTTTGTCAATTTTGGCATTAATACTTCTAATAATATTTATTTTTGTCAATTTTGTGTTATGTAGAATGTTATTTTTTTATGGATTTGACTTGCATTCCTCTAATTACTAGGGGTGTTGAACTTTTGTTAAAGATCTGTCAATGTCTACTATCCATTTTTCATTAGAGTTTTTGATTTTCCTATTAATTTTTAGGAATTATTAATATATTATATTAATTATATATAATTAATATATATAATTACATTATATTATAACATATAATTATATTATATTTTAGAAGAAAACATAATCAGTAAAGCTAGTATCTATAAATAATGCTTGTTGTTTTTTTCTAATTTTCATATCTTTTGTTTCTTTCCTTGTATCTAAATAGGATCCCTACTACTGTATTAAATGTAAATGTTTTAGAATGTATCTTTGACTATAATTTTACAGGAAATAATTATAACATTACTATCAATAGTGTATTTCACCATTAAGCAAGGTGTTTGCTGTAGTATTTTTTTTTTGTTTCTGTTTTTTTGTAGAAGATTTCTATCAATTAAAGGAATTTTTATTATATGTATTAGCCATTGGTATTATCATGATGCATGTGATATTTTATGTATTTAGGATATTATAATATTTACTCTTTGTTAGTGTGGGAAATTTCAGTAGTAAATTTAATATTTGCATGGCTGAGATAAATATTTTGTTTTTTTGGGGGGGAGCCAGGAGATAGGGTCTTAATCCATTGCCCAGCCCAGAGTGCAATGGTTATCATAGCTCACTGCATCTTCAAATTCCTGGACTCCAGTGATCCTCCTGACAAACCTTCTTCTATAGGTGGAACATGCCACCACACCTTGGTAATTTTAAAATTTCTTTTTAGAGACGGGTGTCTCACTGTTTTCCAGTCTGGTCTCAAACTCCTGGGCTTAGGTCATCCTTCTGCCTTGGCCTCCCAAAGTGCTGGGATAACAAATGTGAGCCACCACATTCAGCCATGGGCATCCGGCTGTGGCTGAGATAAATCTAAATTGATCATTATTTGTTGCATTTTTAAACATTAATGGATTTATTTTGCTAATGTTTTGCTTCATATCTTTCACATCAATGTTCATAATTAACAAGGTTATCATGGACTCATTTTATTATAAAGAAGAATCCTTTCTTCTATAGTCTCCAAAGAATTTGTACATGAGAGGAAAGAATCTCATTCTTAAATATGTGTTGAACTCCTTTGTAAAATGATCTAAGGCTGGGAAATGTGGGGCAGGCAATTTATTTTTAATTTCCTAATTAATTTTAAACATATTTCTTGGGTGAGTATCTTTTATTTTCAAATTGAATCAGTTTTTATAAATCTTATTTTTCCAGGCATCCTTTAATTTCATCAAAACCATCTAATAAAACTTTCAGTCTCCAAAGAACTTAGGTTATTTGTCTACTTGTCCAATATTCTTTCAATTTCACCTAGTAGTTATTTTTATTTTTTTTGTAATTTGAAAGCATGCGAGATTAATTAAAAGGAATGAACTAACAGTTAAATCTCCAGGTAGGTTTTGGTTTTACCAAGAGAGTATTTCTAGACTTCATTAGAACATACTGTATAGAAGTCTGTCTGTCTACTTTGTAATGAAAAGATTGGTGGAATATTTTACCACTATGTGCTCAGGATACCCTCTTCGGCTCTCTACTTGTGGAATGTACATTCATTCCCTGATAGAGAATTTTGTCTCCAGTTGCTGCCAGAACTTCTGAAAATATGCTTCTGATATCTTGCATACTTAGTCTTCTAGATGGTTTGTTTTTCTTCTCCTTTTTTTTATGTTAACTTTTGTTTTTAGGTTAACTTCACAGGGGCTATGACTGATGCTACAGGGATGTGCTCAAAAAGAGCCTCCTTTAATCAGCAGTGTATCATCCTTGAACTAAAAATATTAATGTTCTTCTCACAAAATGTCATTTTTTTCTTCTGAATATCTCTTGTCCTCAAAGAAATAAATTCTTCCAAGACCCGTATCTCCACTGTTTGAGATAGGTTTCTGTATCAAAGATTAAACTCAAGATAACTCCTCTGTTATACTATCATGAAAACTGAAATTTGATTGAGAGGATACTAAGCAATGTTTCATTTCAATAAAAATACTCACTAGAATAACAAGTGACATGCAAGCCTATGTTTGATATTTTACAATATCAAAAAATATTTATATACATTTATTAATTTGCTCCTGGTATTTCCCTCTTTTTCAAAACTGCCTGGTGCTGCGCATTTAGGATCCACTAAGAAGTGAGAACTTGTCTATACAAGAATCAATTTCTTGTTACAAAGAAAAGTCAACTTTATGTTGCTGATTGAGTTGGACTTTTAAGTGTTTCCATTAAAAACTAACTTTACCACTTTCCTCTTTTCCATTGGAAATTTTATTTATTGCAATTTCTCTTCTGCAAGCTAAATACTAACTGTTTTACATTAAATCAGGTGCAGATTTAATGGGCAGAACAATCACAATCCATGGTAATCAATAATCTAGGCAGATATTTATCAGGGCAAAAAGGAAACCTATTTTGTGTTTTTAAAAAATTATTGTGGAATTCTGTGTCTGTGCCAAAAGACAGAAAAGAGAAGGAATAATTATATAAATAAATATTACTTGTGACCCAAGGCAAAACAATATAAAATAAAAATCATTTTTCCTATCCTCATCCTGAATTAAAACATTTTCATTTGAATATGGTAAGTAAAAAATAAAAACCTTCAATATCAATTGTACCATAAAGGCCTCAAAGATATAAATGCATAATATGAAAACCTAGTACTTTTAATATTCAGAGAATGTTTATGAAATAATACACAAAACACATTTATACCTTTAAATAATAATATGAATCAGTGTGACTGGATCCAGGCAGTCCCCTTAATTAATCAAAGAGAATTCCTGTAGAATAGATTAAGATCTGCAAATAAAAAATAGAGCAAGGAGGTATTGACAAGTTCCCACTGACAAGGAAAATGTAGATTTAATCTCCTTTTATCATGTTATTATTTTAGCAGTTGTGATTTTAAATTTTATATGCCATTTTCCGATTTAGACATACAGTAGAACCTCTGTAAGTTGACCACCCAAAGGACTGTAACAAACTGGTCAACATATGGACATGGTCAACATAAGGAATTCAGCCTACTATACTGATGCGTACATGTGGTACATGTCTGGTGTATGAACACATATGGAGGTTCTATTCTATGTGTGTGTCTATAAAGTGTCTATAGAATATATATATTGTGAGTATACATAAATTTTTGGAGAATATTGGTCAATGTAAGGAGATGGTCGGCTATGGAGGCTCTACTGTACGATCAATGTAAGGGAGAAGGGCCTATTTATCTTAACCTTGCTGCCTTAGCAAGGTTCTCTTGAAGTCCTTTCTGTGATTTATTTGAGAAAGCCTGTTTTTTACTTTGTTTCTGCAATTGTTTTCAAGTTTTCCAGTAATAAAAGACTCAGACCAAAAATATAATAAAAATACTAATAATTCCTATTCTTTTATTTCATCTGTTTATTTCTATCTAATTTCCTTAAGTGTTTATAAAATTTAAAATATGCTAATTATAACAAGCAAAACAATCAAATGATAACATTAAGAAACAGTTAACAATCTTCCTCATCTCCTTTTCATGCTCCTTGATATTTTCTTGAGAAAATGGAGCAAGTAAGCCTTGTGAGATGCTGAGCCATGACATTGTCTTAGAGGTACCCAAGTTCCTTGTGAAAAGAGCCTTCAGGTTGGCAGAAGGGGCCCAGGGAACCTAGCTGGGAGAGACGGATCTGAGCATGATGCAGAAAAGCCGAACATGGGCTTGACTATATTTAGCTTGTTACCCATAAAAAAAAAAAATCAGTCAGCCCAGAATTAGCTATGCCAAGTTAATGCTATCCTGAAAGAAAAAATATATATATATATACTGAAAAGTATAGTGAAAATACATTTAACCTGATGACCCTATTCATTTTTATTCCCAATAAGAAATAATAAAAAGAGCAATGATCTTGGATGGATATCCTAAAAGTTCAATTATGCCACATTGATTTGTCAGAGCCTTTTCAGTGTCAACAATAGTTGGTTTCAGTTTACAACAGATAGTGAATATGACTGTGTGTGCATTTATATTCTGCACACAAATCTCTGTATTTGTAATCAAAGATTTTATCTAGCCTATCAGTATGCAGGGCAAACTTTACTTGGACCACTGATATGTGCATTATTAACATTCTTAAACCATTTGCTAAAAACCTGATGCTTGCCTTCTCTGCTGTGGGTAATCAGTGCCAGATTTCTAACTGGTGTTAAAGGTATTTACTACCTCAATCTACATATTTGTGAACACGATTTGGTTTATACATATTCAGTTGTTCTTATACTTGGATAGCTGTCTTGATAATGTTGATTTACAGGTGCTGTTAAAGAAATATGTGCCTGAATGTAAATCAAAGTAACACACGATTTAAGCATTAAACTTCATTTTTGATTGCAGGTTTGTTTTCTGGTAGCTTTACTTATTTAATAGAAACATGCAATTTACAAGATGGCAGTGTGCCTATGATTTGATAAAGTTCAATAAAGGTAAAACTGAAAGGAGCTGCATATAGGAAAAAAATTTAACTGAGCTATAAAAATCTTGTGGGAATTAGTGTTTCTGTAAGACTCCAGAAAGACATAAAACAGAGTTTATAATGAATATGAAGCTTAACTTTATCCACACAAAATTCACAGTTGGAAAAACAGAAAAGAGTAAACATGACCTTGAGAGACAGTGACATACTGACAGATCCCATCAATCAAAGGTTTATGGAAACTTTTGTTTTCATGATTTCTATAGACAGAATGAAATGTTTTAAAGAACGTAAGATAATGTCCTTTTATAATCCCAGGCCTTTACAATAATTTGCTAAACTACTTCATTTTAAAGAGATGTTAAGTGTTAAATAATCCCATATTTACCTTTTACATTATGGGAATGTGCTATATGCCTTAACCATTTCTCATGATTTCCTTCCTTTCTGTTTTATTCCCCCTTTGTCTACTTTATTAATTACCTCATATAACCTTGGTCACGCACAACTTTTTAGAGGCTTTCAGTAATCTCTGCCTTGCCTTTCTGTAGGCAACTTAGTAAGTCCTATTGAAGTTGCCAGATAAAAATACAAGATGCCTGATAAATTTGAGTTTCACATAAATGTATGAATGTTTTAAGTAAAAGTATATACTGTATAATATTTGAGATGTATTTATACCAGTGTTAAATATTCCTTACTTGTCTGAAACTCAAGTTTAATGCAAAATCCTCTATTTTAATTGCTAAATCTGGCAACCGTACCTTCAGGGACATTGCAACAACAAAATGTGGAATGATAGACCCCAACCATGACATATATTCATGAGGGAGAGTGTTTCACATGACTGGTGTCAGTGTTCTGTGGAAGGGGTGTGGATGTGATGGCAACAATCAGGAAACACTATACATCACTTGCCCATTGGTGTTTCAAAACCATCTTGAGGAATTGGTTTTTTAGCAACTTGGGTGAAACCCAGGATTAAGTCCTATGACATTTTTAAGTAATCATAACAAATTTTGATAACTTTTATTCACTAAAAAACAGTCTCATTTCAGTACTTATTGGTCCTGTCTGTCAGAATGATCTATAACTTTTTAATTTCTGCTTCTCTAGCACAGGCTTTCTGAAGACTACCTCTCTGAGGGGTCAGAGAGCTTCTCCTCCATGGGCTTACTGTTCTTTCCCGTTCTAAAGGCTGCCCATGGCTCCTCTGGTTTGAATGTGGGTGGAGGAGCAGCAGTGAAGGAAAGAAATGGAAGGAAGGGATGAAACACTTATGAATTTCCCAAGATTTAATGGTTTTGCCTTGGACCTTCTGGGCTTGGCAAGTGTTTGAAGAAGGAACTTAAAAGCTACTTTGGACACTCCTCCCTTGAAATGAATTTCTAACTTTAAGCTTCCCTGATCATGAGTGACTCCATCTGGTTAGTTGTTTTTTGTATTTACCTCTTTAGCACTAGATAAGCCAAGGTCAATTCCCAGCTTTTTCAGCTGAGTTCTTTTTACTATTCTAGGTATTCCTTTTGGACAGCAGTTAATATCACCATTATTTCAATACCTACAAGCATGTTTTGTCTACAGGGAATGCAAATATTCTTGTTCTTAATTAAGGTTAAAAGTAAAGGCTATTTTCAGACCAGGTGCAGTGGCTCACGTCTGTAATTCCAGCACTTGGAAGGCTGAGGTGGGTGGATTGCCTGAGCTCATGAGTTTGAGACCAATCTGAGTAAGAGCGAGACCCCATCTCTAAAATAATAGCCAGGTGCTGTGGTGGGCACCTGTGGTCCCAGCTACCTGGGAGGCTGAGGCAAGAGAATCACTTGAGTCCAAGAGTTTGAGGTTGCTGTGAGCTAAGATGCCATGGGACTCTACCAAGGATGACCAAGTGAGACTCTATCTGAAAAAAAAAAAAAAAAGAAAGAAAGAAAGAAAAGAAAGGATAATTTCAGGGCTATGCTCTAAGCAGCTGTAGTGATAGTCCTTTAGATTTTATGTGTGAGTCAGTATCAGTCTACGATGACTCACAGCTCCAGGGATCTCCACATATGCTCTTCCCATGGCTCCCACTGAGCCCCTTTCCCTTGGTCGGAGACGAGGAAATGCCACTCTAGCCTGGCCTTTGTCCTGGTGGGACTCAAAGCGTACCTCATCCTTCCCCCCCAAATCTCTAGACCTTCAATGTGGAGAAGGGAAAATAATTGGAAAAATATTTTTTAGAAAATCCTTTTCAAGTCTTAATTTAGCATTCTTTGTTGAATATGGGAGAGTTAGTTGCCTTTATTTTCTTGGGATCCTGAATGAGACTAAAGTCAAAGACATTGGTAGGTACATAAAAGAGCCCATTTGACAACCTTAGAATTAGCTGGTTAAAGTTTTAGATTCAGGTTAAAATGATCAACTAGGATAATGTCCTTGGACACCAACCGTCAACTGAAACAATGTCCTTGGGCACAAATCAGATTTCCACTCTCTGATTCATGATTTAGTCTAATTAAAATGTGCATGAATGTGCTCAGCCTCATTTCAGAATCAGAGGCTTTTGTACAGGAGTGAGGAAAGAAATATTTTACTGATGATAGCACTTACATATACATAGACCATTTTCTAAAGAAACAATACTTAGATAGGGTCATAATATGTAGTACAAACCTTGGTTCATTTGCCCTTTATTCTAAGAAAAGAAAAAAAATTCAAAGTGTAAAAATATCAAATAATGCATTGGCATTCATAGCAGGATGCTGGTATTAATAAAATTTACAATGTTTTTGAACAGAGGTAATGAGAACTTCTCTGCAGCTTTAGTACCAATGCATAATAGAGCACAATGAAAAATAGTATTTTAATTTTCATGCATGACCTCCACCAGAGGTGTTAATCCTATGCTAGACCCTATAATTCTCCAACTGTTTAGGGTGAAAGAAAAATGATAGTCCATGTCTTTCACAGATAGACCATATATCCTTGGAGAATCCCTTCATGTATTAAAGAGTAAAGACCAGGTGGGTACTCTGCATCTCATTCAGCTGCTCTGCAGTTGAATGGGACACTAAACAATAGACTATTTTATCAAGTTCTAAATTAAGGAGCATATTTTGCTTTGATAAGTACATAAAAATTTAAAAGTTTTAATATATGATCATTTACACCAGAGACATTGTTGAAGTAATTGATTTTGTAAAGATATTTAAAGTAGTTGAGCATTTGCCAAGGGCAAAAGTTTTCAGAAAACATTAAAGGGTGGGTAGGAGTTTCTGGGTAGATAGGAAGGTCCGGTTTATAAATAAAGATGTTAGTGCAGAAGGACCTAATGGAGGACTTGGAAGCTGTGTGTGCCTTGCTTCATTTTATTATGCTGAGGACAATAAAAGGTCTCTTAGGGATTAGGGTAGGAAATCAAATACACCACAGGGCTATTCAGAATTTCCCTTCATATCCAAAAGGAAAATAGGATGTAGGGGCCATGGGGGAATTTGCTGTGTGAATGGCAGATGGGCAAAATGACCTCTGGAATAGGGAAAGAAATAGAACAGATACTGGAATTATTGTGTAGAAAAGAATGAGGACACTGGACAAGATATGAGCTGTCAACATGGAGCATAGCTGTTCTGACTTCCTGGTCTCTCCTTCAGGCCAGCAGATGAGAAACTTTCCTTTCCTGGAGCAGTGGTGGATCTGGGCAACAGAAAATTTTCTAAAAGATTGTGTCTTCATTTTTCCAAATATAAAGAGCATCTACATCAGTGGATATTCATACTGTCTGCATGTTAGACTAAACTGGGCATGTTAGAAGCTCTGATGCTTAGGACCCACTGCCAAATGTTTTGATTTAACTTATATATTAATTAAGCCAGACATAAGTATTTTTTATGAAAATACTAGTGTTTATAGTGTGAATTTAGTGTGGAGAACCACTGCTTTAGATGACATTAAAAGTGGAGAAAGTAATTTATCTGGTAAAATATGCATTTGGGATGTGAAAAATATCTTTCCCTGGGTAGACCATATAAACATAACACAAACTGTTGCCTGCCAAGGCTTTGATATACCTAAGACAAATCCTCTCTCCTCAGGATGAGTACTGACATCAAATCCACAGGGAAATGAATCAGAGAGATACCCAAACTTACCTCTAGCTTTCTTATCTTGAAATCTTTCATGCATGAATGCCAGGTGAAGACCAGAAACTCAAATACCATTTGGGAAAATCAAGACTCAGCTTGTGAGTCAGAAGAATGGTACAAAGTCTGAGCAAAGGCATGAAAGGAGCTCTGGAAATTGGAGCAGTGGACATGACACAAGGGGAAACTAGTCACTCAGCTCCTACTGACAGTAGCCACGTGGGCTGATAGTCCGGCATCACTACATCTTTTAGTTTTCAAAAAAATGTCAGTACCTTGAATTTTGATGTGAAAAAATTCCATAGTTGAAACCATTAGGAATGAATACCATGTTTTTTGAATACCAGTGACCAAACCAAGCACACATATATGGGCTCAGCGTGGCTTGGGAGACACCAGTCTGTGACAATTGCTTGACATTAATCACTGTGTTTTAAAGGGTGATCCTTGGCTCATATGCCTCAAATCAGCTCAGACTCATGAATCTGCTGAGCTATTTCTAGCCTGCTGCCATGAGCCCTTAATTGCTCTCTTGTCACAAGCTTTGCATGTATGACTCTAAAGCAACCTTTTGAAAAGTTTACAGTTCAGTCAATTATGTAGTTGTTCTTTGAGTGGTGGAAAAGTTATGTCCCAGTATATACCTCTTGTTTCAACATGATTGTAAATAATGCTCCTATTCACTCTCAAAAGAGATAGTTGAAAAGAGAAATCATATACTTACCCATTGATATACCCACTGATAACATAAAGAACAACAGTAACAAGTAAGCTGTTTGATGTTTAGTTGTTTTTCTACTTCATTATATGTACAGGATATCATATCATATCTTCACTCTTTAGATTGAGAGTGAAGTCCAACCTATGCTTGCTAGGAATATAAGTACTGAAGCTATCCAAATACTTCAACATAAAGAGAGGTAAGTGATCTTTAACTTATGTTGAAAACACAGGTCACAGTCCAATCTTAGCTTTTTAAAAAAGACAATACATTCGTCTTTTTGAATGTTGCTGAGTATGCTTGTTCATATTATGTGGAAATATAACATGAGAAAAAAATTCTCCTCTGCAAAAGGTGGAGCTTAATTCAATTCTTGTTGAGAATGAGTTGGACTTAGTAACTCACTTTCACCAAATCAAGAATATAAAGACTTAGCATTGATCAGCTTAACCAAGCAATCAAAATTAACAGGTTAACATTAACATTATAGGTAACACTGATATCATCTTCACTCTGCTATAATGAGATAAGAAAGGCATTATTTCAATGGTGTGTAATCATGAGAAACATCATACAAACCCAAATTGATGTACATTTTACAAGTTATTGACCAGGAGTCTTCAAAAGTGTGAAGAGCCTGAAAAACAATGAAGGACTAGGAAATTACCAAGACCTCTCAGATAAGAGAGGTGGTGATTGAATGCAATCACCCTGGATTAAATCCTGGAACAGAAAAAGTGGGAAAGCTGGTCAAATTTGAATAAACTCTGTAATTTAGCTAATGGTATTCTTATAATACTAATTTCTTAGTTTTGATAAATCAACTGTAATGTAGATTAACATTAGGGGAAGCTGGATGGGGGTCCTTAGTACAAGCTGTGCAACTTTTTTATAACCAACAGAGTCTGCAGGCAGAATGGGGACTGAAGACCCCATTCTTGGCAGGGGAGGGCACCCGAGAAAAAGAGAAAATTAGAAAGTAAGCTGAGGGAGTCAGAACAAAGTAAAATCAGCTAATTTACTTTTTTTTTTTTTTTTTGCAGTTTTTGGCTGGGGCTGGGTTTGAACCCACCACCTCTGGCACCCTACTCTGTTGAGCCACAGGCACTGCCAGCTAATTTACTTTTAAGCCGGCCATTACTAAATTTTTTATTTGAACAAGTTTCTGGCTTTTCCTGAAACTCTGGCCTACTGGGGATACAGCTTGCACAGATACCCCTGCTAAGTCTGTAAACACTCGGAGGGAACACAATGGTCAGAGAAGAGGCTATGGCAAGATCTAGAAAAGATCTAGGTTGTTTCCTACCCGTTAAACAGACAATGCAGATATCCATTGTGAAAATTTGCATTTGGCTGGGGCAGAGACCAAGGGAATAAGCTTGAGCCCTGAGATGTGTGCAAAAGAACTTATATACCTTATGACAAAGGAAAATCCTTTGTGAGGGTGATGATAGGAAAATGCCTCTCTCCCACCGATTCCTCAGAGGAGATTAATGCCAGTGGCGTTTTACTCCATAGTGAACTAGTGGAGTTTAACACCTCCCTAGGAATCTGTGTGTGACTCCAGACGGGAGGCTGCCCCCACACAAGGCTCAAGCTTTGAATTTCTCAAAACTGCTCAAATCCTGAAAGTTAATGATAATAAAATAGGAGCTGTTATGCTCACTCAGAGAAACTGCTGGTGTCTTTGTTCCCTCCCTCAGTTTACCAGCTGGGCAAAGAGACTTGAATCAATGCTGAGTGGAACAGACTCCACAAAGGGGCCGTGGTCCTCTGAGCTCCCACCTTTGAAAATTCTATTCTGTGTCTTGTGTCTCTTTCTTTATCGTGGTTTCTAACTTTGTATTTCTTCAGTTAGTCATGCCAATTCCACAGGTCTTAGCAGACCCTGTCCCCGGGGTGGGACCCTGACAGAGTCTTCCAAAATTAAGAGTTTATTATTAAAAAATAATATTTCAATGCTTTTAAGCATGCTTAAATTTGTGTAGGCTGAGAATCATATTTGTTTTAAGTTAAAATTCAGCACATGGGGCTTTTTACCTGTCATTTGTCCACTTAATCTGGATCAGTGGGCTATATTAAAAAGATATTGTTGACTACTGAGAACAAATAGCATTCTTTCACATGAATCACTCTTTCAAATATAGACATTAACCTTTAGGAAAAGGACTTAAGTAAAATAATATTAAGGAACGTTATGGTTAGAAGTTAATAAAAATCTCTCAATGAACATTTAAAGAAATGAACTAACTATATAGACACTTTTCTCCTAGAAGAAAAGTGGGATTTGGGAGAATTCACAGTAGGCCAGAGTTTCAGGAAAAGCTGGAAACTTGTTCAGATAAAAAATTAATGAAAAATGAAATAATTTATTTTTAGAATAAATCTAACCATAGATTTATTCATCAGGATGAAGAAAATGATTATTTCTAATTTTATTTCTAATTATCTATAATTTTTATCTTGGAGTGTATCCTAGTGAAAGATGAGTCTGCCTTCGGGCAAATTGGAATTAAAATCCTTACCTGAGGATTTGCCCTTATATAGCAACAGCTTTGTGTGCCACACCTTCTGGGGGCAAGCCATGATTGCAAGAGGGACTTTACCTAACAAATGCAATCACTGTAACCTGGCTTACTGTACCCTCAATGAATCCCCAACAATAAAAAAATAAAAAAATAAATAAATGAAATAAAGTACTGAATTAAGAACATTAGAATCACTTTAGTGATCCAGATCTAAGTATAAAACTAAAAGTACTTTCTAGAACCTAAAACATAATTCCCTACTAAACAACTAATTTTGAGTCCCAATCAAAACATAGAAGTGCGCTTGATGCCTTTAGCATAGTGGTTATTGTGCCAGCCACATTCCCTGAGGCTAGCCAGTTTGAATCTGGCCCAGCCCAGCTAAACAACAATGACAACTGCAACAAAAAATAGCCGGCCCTTGTGGCGGGCACCTGTTGTCCCAGCTACTTGGGAGGCTGAGGCAGAATTGCTTAAGCCCAAGAGTTTGAGGTTGCTGTGAGATGTGATGCCACAGCACTCTACTGAGGGTGGCATAGTGAGCCTCTGTCTCAAAACAAACAACAACAACAACAACAAAAAAATATGAAGTGAAAAAAATCTTGATTTACTGAGTGAAAAATATAGATAAATGATGATCAGAGGGTGAAAGAGAAGAAACCTGGATAGAGGATCAAGGAGATGTGAATTCTCAAAAGAAGGAAATCCAAAGAATATGAATAAGAGATAATAATTAAACATATAATGAAGGTAATTTTTTTCTGAGCTAAACAAAATTCTCAGCCTGAAGTTTGAAAGTACTTGGACATAGATTGTGATAGTCCCAAGATACAGTATTCATCAGCATCATTATCATTTTATAGGCTGTGTGGAGAATTTAAAATACAACTGGACACTCTTTGGCATTTTTCGAATTAAAAGGTTTTTCTCCTCATGAATGTAGGAATGTAGGCTAATCTTAGAAACTTGCTTTTAATTATTAAAATGAGTCTGCGAGTGACATTGTGTGGTTTTGCAGGCTAGATCATAAAAAGTTCCAAGGGCTTCCCTTTTTTCCTTGGAAAGTAAGCTACTAAAAGTAAAAAATCTAGCTACCTTGAAAGAGCCATGTTAGAGAGACCACATAGAGACCATGGAAGAGAGAGATGCCTGAAGAAGGGCTCTCTACTAGACTCCTGTTTGAGTTTTCCAGTTATGACTCCACTTATTCCAGATAAAATCAATTGAAGGCTTACCCGCCTGTTGATGAGCAGTTACTATTGGGAAAACTCAAGCTAGATGTTAATACACAAAGAAACAAAGTGTATTAACTACTGCGAGAAAATGCTATAAGAATTCTACAAGATACTTTCAGGGCGAAATATTAGGATGTATAAAAATTCAGTAGTATAATTGCTTAAGAAAAGTAGTAAATTACAAATGAATTAGAATGGAAACTTGAATATAAGAAGAGATGAAAAACAAAAGAAACAGTTGTGAGCAGGGAAATATATGGTCCACAAATACATGATTATCTATAAATAAATGAATGTACTCTTTCTAAGAGTGTTTAGGTGCTAAGTAGGACTCCTGAAACAGAAAAATGAAGCTACAAAGAACACATTTGGATAATGAGCTATCTCAGAGAAAACTAAGAATTGGAGAGGGAAAAGGGTACAGAGAAAGAAAATCTTTCTAAATGGATTAGAGGATAAAAAGAAAAGAAAGAGCAAGAAAAGAGGAGTCAAGGGAAAATATACCTGAGGCCTCAGTCATTTGGAAAGATAATAGGTACTTTGTTTTAAATTACAGGAATGAAATATTCATCTGGATTTGACAGAAGGTAAAAGGAAGATGACCTTTAGGAAAACAAAGATTACAGAAAACCTTTTAAAACAACAGTGGGAAAAAATGTATTGTACAAACCATTGAAAATAGGGGAAGAAAAGACAAATACAATCTAAAATAGTAGACATGATGTGAAGCCATTTCTTCTAACATTAGCAGTTAAATGTCATATAATTAAAACTCTCTCAGAAGCTGCCTATAAGAAATGTACTTACCACAAGATCATAATGAAAGATTTCAAAAAGGAACTAAGCAAGTGAGAGAGAATTAGTGAGCAGTACTGGTAGTATACATATCAGGTTGTTTGTATTAAAGATAAAATTTCTAAATAGGAGGCAATGAATCTTCTTTCAAAGATAGAAGAAAAATTTTGAAGCTTTAATGATTATAAACTTGTATATATAAAATAATGTGGCAGTTGATTATATAAAGCAAGGAATATCAGAAATTCAGGGGAAAACTTTAAGATGAAGTTAAAGACTTCATTTTCTCCTCTATTTTTGAAACACCCCAATCTTTGTAATGCCTCTCAGCGCCATGGTCTACCCTGAAGGCATTAGTATTTATCCTAGGTGCTTCCCAGTAGTCCTGAACACAGAAGCTCTTTAACTCCAACTCTTGCTACCTCTCCTTTCATATTCCTAGTCAATGGTAGCATAAGGCCAGCTCAGATCCTTAAATTATACCAAACCAGTTACTTTCTAGGGTGAAACTAGAGAAAAGGGTTGCTACGTGTAAGTTTGCTTCTTTTCATAATTCACCTAGACAGATAGGAGTGGGATCAATGAATCAAGTTTGTTCAGAAAGATGCTTTTGGGGATTTTATGCATTGCCCTGGATAAATGCCACAGGCATTTAAGAGTGATGCCTTTCTGTTGCTTTTTAGTTCCCAATAGAATGTAAGACTATGTACAGCGAGGCTTCAATTAATTGGAACATATGGAGTATGGTAACTAACGAAATGCCATTTTGATTTTAACATTTACTGACTTGTTTTAAATTTGATTTTGCTACCTTGATCTTATTGATATATACATATATATACTTTTTTTTTTTTCCATTTTTTGGCTGGTGCCAGGTTTGAACCCACCACCTCTGGTATATGGAGCCAGCACCCTACTCCTGGGGCCACAGGCACCGCCTACTATTGATATATTTTGATAAAAAATGTTTAATCCTGGGCAGTGCCTGTGGCTCAAAGGAGTGGGGCACTGGACCCATATACGGGAGGTGGTGGGTTAAAACCCAGCCCCACCCCAAAACTGCAAAACCCCTCACCAAAAACCAAAAAACGTTTAATCCTCCCTTGATGACTGAGAATATGGCTGTTGCTCTCAATATTAGAACAGAATATACACTCATGCCAAGGTAGTCTAAAAAGTTACCTATATTATCACTAAATTTAGAAATATTTTTCTATGGAAGGTGGATAAGAATCTCAGAGAAATTGTAGAGAAGACATTACATCATTCTTAAAAAATAGTGACTTCTCCAGGGAAATTGTCTTAGTGGAGTTTGTTCTTAGGACTCCTGGGATCTGCTGGAGCCAGAAAAACCAAAATGACATGGTAATGGATTTCAAAAGTAGAGGTTCTTTTTTTATTTCACTAGATTTAGGGAGTAGAAGAGGATTTTTTTTTTTTTTTACATGGATGAATTATAAAAGCTGAAGTAAGGGCTTTTAGTGTACTTATCACCAGAATAATGTACATTGTACATGACAAGTAGATTTTTTTATCCTTCCCTTTGTTTTTGTCATCTGTAATTCCTTTCATTGGTGTTCTGCAGTTTTCCTTGTAGAGATCTTTCACCTCACTGATAAAGCATCTTCCTAAAGATATTCTATCTTTTTTTGCAGCTATTGTAAATGGTATTGAGTTTCTGACTTGACTCTCCGTTTTCTATTGTTAGTATATAGACATGCTCCTAATTTGCGGACATTAATTTTGTAAACTGAGGCTTTATTGAATTTATTTATTCTAGGAGTCTTTTGATGGAGTCTGTAGTGTTTTCTAGATGTAAGATCATACTGAGAGCAAACAGGGAGAGTTTGACCTCCTCTCTCCTGATATAGATGCTTTTTATTTCCTTCTCTTACCTGATAGCTCTGGCTGGGACTTTAAGTACTGTGTCCAATAGATGTGGCAACAGTTGTCAACTTTGTCTTGTAATGGACCTTAGTGAGAATTCTTTCAACTTTCCCCTATTCAGTGTGATGTTGCCTGTGGGTCTGTCATATATTTTGAGGTATATGTTCCTTCTGTGCCTACTTTGTTGAAAGTTTTCATTATGAAGTGGTGCTGGATTTTATCAAATTACTTTTCTGCATCTATTAAGATGATTGTTTGGTCTGTTTCTAGCTCTGTTTATGTGGTGAATCAATCGCTTTTATTGATTTGCTCCTCTTTGAGTCCTTGGGATGATCCCACCGATTCATAATTATCTTTTTGATGTGCCATTGGATTTAGTTTGACAGTATTTGGTTTAGGACTTTTGCATCTATGTTCATGAAGGATGTTGGTCTGTAGTTTACTTCTGTGTCTTTGTCCATCCCTGGCCTTATATCAAGGTGATTAAGTAGATTTATAAAATAAACTGGGGAGGATTCCTCCCTTCTCAAGGTTATGGAACACTTTCAATAGGATAAGTGCCAGTTGTTATTTCCAGGTTTTATAGAATTTGGTTGTGTATCCATCTTGTCGGGGGCATTATTTTTCTGTTTGGACATTTTTATTACTGTTTCAATCACTAGGGTTATTGATCTGATGAGAATTTAAATTTTTTCCTGATTTATCCTTTTATTTCTTCCCTAATTTATTCTTGTGTGTGTGTGTGTGTGTGTGTGTGTGTGTGTGAGAGAGAGAGACAGAGTCTTACTTTATTACCCTTGGTAAAGTGCAATGGTGTCATAGCTTATAGCAAACTCAAAGTCTTAGGGTCAATTGATCCTCTTGGTTCGGTCTCCCCAGTAGCTGAGACTACAGGCACTGGCCACAATGCCCCGCTATTTTGAGAGACTGGGTTTCACTTTATTCAGACTGGTCTCAAACTCCTGAGCTGCCGCAATCCACCTACCTCAGCCTCATAGAATGCTAGGATTAGAGGCGTAAGCCACCACACCTGGCTGCATTATTTCTAGATTTTATAGACTGTGTGTAGAGGTTTTTCTAGTACTTTCAGATGGAATTTTGTATTTCTGATTGCCTTTACACTATCAGTTGTAAATTCTTTTTTATTTCTGACTGACTCTATTTGAATCTTTCTCTTCTGTTTTGTTGAATGTAGCTAAAGATCTTTTGATTTTGTTTATCGTTTCAAAGAATCAACTTTTTCTTTCATCCATATTTTACATTCTTTTTTTGGTTTCCATTTCATTTAGTTTTGATCTGATCTTTGTCATTCCTTCTCTCTTACTAGCTTGGGGCTTAGTTTGTTCTTTTCTAGTTCTTTTATGTGTGGCCTTTGGTTCTTAATTTGTGATCTTTCTATTTTCTTAATATAAGTATTTAGTGCTGTAAACTTCCCTTTGAAGCACCGCTTTTCCTATATACCAGCAATTTTAGAAGCTGTGTCAACTTTGTCATTCATTTAAAAATAATTTTCAATTTTCATCTTAATATTGTCATTGACCCAAGGATATTTCAGTTAACAGTTTGTTTAATGTTTATGTATTTATTTAACTTTTGAGATTTTTCTTTTGGAACTGTTCTAGTTTTATACCACTGTGGTTTAAGAAGATAAATGGTATGGTTTGATTTTTCTATATGTACAAAGACTTGTTTTGTGGCCTAATATATGATCTAGTTTGGAAAGCATCCTCAGGTGCTGATACATATTCTGAAGTTTTCATATAAAATATTCCGTAAATGTCTGTTAGGTTCATTTCTTTTTCTAGAATCCCACTCAAGTCCAGTGTTTCTTTGTTGATTTTCTGCCTAAATGATCTATCTACTTCTGTTGGGGGGGAGTGTTGACATCTCCAACTATTAGAATGCTATGATTTCTTTCTTTCCTTAGATGTAGTAGTACTAATTTTATGAATCTAGGAGCTGCTATATGAGGTACACATATATTTATGATTTTTATATATTTTTGTTGAGTTTATACCTTTATTATTATACAATGATCATTTGTATTTTTTTAAACATTGTTGATTTAAAATTTTTATTTTTTTCCTGATGTAACAGTAGCCATTTCTGCTCACTTTTTGGTTTCCATTTGCATGCAATATTTTTCCCCATCCCTTTATCTTTAAACTATGAGAATTTTTGCAGGTTAAATGGGTTTCTTGGAGACAGCATATAATTAGGTTCTGATTTTTTTAAATCCATTTTATCAGTCTATATTTTATGTAAACAGTCTAAATGCTATTTATGATAATGTTCTCATCATCATATTGATTGTTACAAAGTTGCTTTATTTTCTTCCTTGTTCTCCCTTTCCATTTTATAAGGGAGAACAAATAACCTGTGATATTTAACTTTCAGACATTTTTACACTGTTGGGTTTCTATTGGACTGTTCCATATACAAAGTACTTTTAAGCATTTCTTGCAAGCAGGTCTAGTGGTGAAAAATTCCCTTTATTGTTTGCTTATCTGAGAAGGACTTTATTTCTTCTTCATTTATGAAATTTAGTGTTGCAGGATACAATTTTTTTGGGGGGGCGGGGGGGTTGGCAGTTGTTTTGTTTAATGAAACTAAAAAAAAGAGACCTCAATCCCTTTTGGCTTGAAGTAAGGTTTCTACTAAGAAATCTAGTTTTAGTCTGATAGACTTTTCTTTGTAAGTTCCTTGGTGCTTTCATCTCTTGACTTGTATAATTTTCTCCTTCATTTTGGATTTGGCCACAGTGATGACTATGTGCATTGGTAATGTCCTATTTGTCATTAATCTTCCAGGTGTTCAATAGCCTTCTTATTTCTTGTTGTCTAAATCTCTGGCAACACCAGGTATGTTTTCCTCTATTACTTTCTCAAATAGATTTTCTATAATTTTTACTTTTCTTCTTCTCCCTCAGAGGTACCTATGATTCTTAAATTTTTTCATTTTACAGAATCTCGTATTTCTCAGAGAGATTATTCATTCTTCTTGATTTTTTTTTCTTCATTTTTGACTGAATAGGTTAATTCAAATGCCTCAAGCTTTAAAATTCTGTCTTCTACTAAGTATAGTCTGGTGTTAATTATTTTTTACTGTATTTTGGAATTCTCTAAATGACTCCCTTAATTCCAGAAGTTCTGTTGTTGTTTTTGTATATTAAGTAATCTTTAAAGAATTTTTCATTCATGTCTTGAATTTTTTGTTGTTGTTTCTTTGTGTTGGTTTTCCATATTCTCATCATGACATTGATCTTACTTGAAGTCCATATTCTGACTTCCATATCTGACATTTCAACAATTTTCATTTTGACAGAGTCCATACTAGATCTAGGGCTACTGTCATACTTCGGCAATTTCAAACAGCATGTTTCTTCATGTTACCAAAGTTCTCATGTTGTTTGATTCTCATCTGTAACCTCATCTCTTAGCTAAAAACAGATAATTTTATGTTATACCTATTGCTGGGAACTCTGTTGCTTTCTGAAGAGAGGGAGAAGTCACTGCATGGTGTGCTTGGGTCATGCTCTGGACAATTTTCAAGGCAATAGAGTGATGGTTGCACTGTGAGTATGTGATATGGTTGTTCCTCTGCATCTCCACATTCTCTTATAGTTATCACGGTCCACATAGATGCTGGGTGGATAATCCTGTAGAGGGGTGTACTGGTCTCCAAGTCACTACTTAAAACTCAGGTCAGGGAGGGTGGGTCCCTCTTTGCAGAGGCAGATGGTCATGACTGTTTGTTCTATCTAGGACCCTTGGTGGTAATGGCAGTGGTGGCTGAATAAGGCTTCTTAAGTGGTGGCGGTGGGTACCAGGGCTTTGGGAGTTTACTCCACCTGGGTTTGGTAGTTTAATACACAGCAGGAGTGTCAGTGCACAAGGGTTTGCAGCAGGTAGCATTTGATCATGGGGTTTCACTTTGGCCCTTTCTGGTGGCAGTGCTGGTATGAGTGGCAGCCACATGCATGATGGTTCACTCAGGTTTTGTTGTAGCAGTAGCTAGATGGAGCCACCCAGGCAGTGGCAGTAGGTATGAAGCCTGTGGGTACTTATACCTCCTGAGTCCTCTAGTGGCAACAGGTGCACACACACCCACAAAGTATGTGAAAGCTCCTGGTTTCCCTGTTCCCTCCCATTCCCAGTAGGAGCAATGGGGAGTTGGCAATTATGGAGCTGTTTTCCAGGTTGATGCACTGCTCGGGGGATCGAACTGTAGAATGGTGCCAGCCACAGGCCCAAGGACAGAAGCCAGTGGGACCCCACTGTGTTTCATCTCCAGAGTAATCCCACCACACAATCTTCAGGCAGTTCCCTGATCAGTCCAGAGGCCTGCTATAATGGAGGGACCCTCCTGCAGCTCAGATTCTAATGTCTGCCAGGAATGTGTGGGGCTGGGAATCTGTCCTCTGCCTCTTTTTCACATGCAAGTACTTCCCTGGGTAGCTCTCTTCCTGCCAAATGGCTTGCCCTATGTCCCTCTCCTTCACTTTTGGTTTCTCTTTGTTGATTCCAGATGCTTTCTCTTAGATGACTGATTAGAAGGTGAATATCTACTAACTGCTTCTATCCTCTCTATGAGAATGGTGTGTGGAGGCTGCTTCTAGTCCACCCTCTTGATTTCCTCCTCAGAAATAGAGTTTTTAAAAGAGCAATCATTCTCCTTTTCCTGTCTTCAGAAGAGACCAAACATTTTGACAAAATTGGGAGTGATTAATCATTCCCTCTCCTTCCACTCAGTACTGGTGGTTCACTGTCTCCTATATGAAAGCTATGCACTAATGTGCTGTACTCTTCCAGAACGCAGAGAAAAGCATGAAAAACAAATGACAAAGGTAAGTCGAGCCAGAGCAGAATGTCAAAGATATATGAGTTTTCAGTGCTTCTGGGAAATAGTACAAAGGTTGGCTGGGGTTAAATAATCATTGTGTTACTTAATTTTAAAATGAAAAAGACTGAGTCTTAAGAACAGGAATGACACTTTTAATAACTGAAGATGACAGAAAAAAATGTACAGAATCAGACTGAGCTGTTAGAAGATGATTGCCCCTCAGTGGAAAAGGAGTGAGAAGTGGATTATATATTATAGTTGATGTGAGTTATTGGAAAAAATAGAATTGCTCCATGTTTATACCCCTATGAATTAAGACTGTTCATTCAAACTGATTATGCTTATTTGCACACTGTTACTGTGTCTCTTTGCCTTAAAAATAAATGTCAAAATAACACTGATTAATTATAGTCTGGTGAATGGGTTCAACATCTTAGAGGTTGTATTGGTCATTGATATGTGGAGATGGCATCTTCAATATATAGATTAATTGTTTCCATCACTCATGGAATAAACCAAGACCTCAGAAAAAGACAACATATAGCCTGCTGGATTATAATGAGCTCAAAAAGACATAAAAATTACTGCAGTGGGAAAAAGTTGATTTTGCAAATATAAAATGGTATTAGGAAAATTTTATAGATCAGTATTTGTGTGTGTCTGTGTGCCTAATGATATTTTAAAGCTATGTTTAAGGTAAATGAGCTAAGTAAGGAACCAACTTTTAAGTTGTGTCTACCAGCTAGTATAACAAAAAAATGACGCAATTTAAGATCCACGGTAAAATAAGCAGTGTCTAAATTGGCAATATAGCTATAATCTGGCCCAACCCATTAATTATTTTTCTGTGTTGGATGTGAATTCAATAAATACTTTTGAAACTCTTGACAAAGTTTTATCATCTTGTCATTACTTCTTGACGGCTCAAAACACCTGATTTCAACCCTTATTTTGATGTCACCGGCATTTGCTTGTATTTACTAGCTCAGGTATCTTAGTTTCTAGAGGAAGCTATTTTCTAGTAGGATTGTTTAGAAGTCCTGTCAGCAATTATGTCATTTTCAATCAGATATTCTCTATTAAAACTTCTACCTGTGGTAATGTTCACAAGTCTAACTCTGGAAATGATTATTTATATAAGCTAATATTTAGAGAAAAATGAAGCGACATGTTTTTCATTTCTGAATTTCATTGCATGTGTTTATATGCATGAATTTACAAATTATGAGTTTGTTGGTGATAATACGTTTTTATAAAATGATTTTTAATAAATTAAGATAAACATAAAAATGTGCCATTGTGTGTTAAAGAAGGATACTGGCTCACATCTATTGTTAGTTGTAAGGATCTGTACCTTAGTAATTCATTTTCAAGTGTATGTTGGTAATACTGATAATTTTTCAGTATGAATGTCTATAGATATAGTACTTTATCTGCAGTGTAACAACATTATCTTCAGTGTTGGGATACATTTTAGAAAGTGTCATAAGAATTTGTTTATTTTTTTTCTTGCTTGATTTAAGTTCAATAAAGGCTACTTCTGTAAGTAAAAAAGTTACAGAAAAATGAAATGATCTTCTAAATAATCAAATACTTTTTCAAAGTGCACTAGAGTAAAAGTATGCATCTTTGGGAGAATATAAGAAATAAAATGTTATATGAAGACTGTTTCCTTAGAAATGTATAAAATAATTTTAAATATAGAACAACCAAATTGCGTTTGTTTACATGATCATAATTAGAGTTGAGGAAGAAAATAATCAGAAACAACATAATAGCATAATAAAGCTCTTACTAGGTATTATAGTAAGTGTTTTGTATGTATTTGCATATTATATTTGTATGACAATAGTCTTAGGAGGTAGATGCATGTATAGCCATGTGCTAGAGTAGCTTGTACTGGATTACAAAAGCCAGGAGTTAAATTTTTAGGAATTTTATAAATTGGTCAATATCTCATTGGTTTGAATTGGGCCATAGTAAAATTATTTATATCATGAAAATTAGTGAACAGTAGAAAGTAAGGCTTTTGTTTGTTTGTTTTTTTACTCAGACAGCCAGTTGTTAAACATTTGCCAAAATGTTACTGGGTAGGTATTGTTATTATTTCTATTTCACAAACGAGGGGATTGATAAGAGGAGTTAAGTTCCCAAAGACACAGAACTAAGCAAAAAGGTATTGAATTCAATCTAGGTAGTCCGATATCCTACTTTTTAAGGAAGTCTGGGCCACACACAGTGGCTCATGCTTCTAATCCTACGACTCTGGAAGGTGGAGCAGGAACTCTTGAGCTCAGGCGTTTGAGACCAGCCTGAGCAAGAGGGCTACCCTGTCTCTAAAAATACAGCCAGTGTTGTGGTGGATGCCTGTAGTCCCAGATACTTGGGAGGCTGAGGCCAAAAGATAATTTGAGTTGCTGTGCGCTAATCTGATGCCACTGTGCTTAAGCCTGGAGCAACCCAACACAGTTAAGACCGCCTCAAAAAAAAAAAAAGAAAGAAAGAAAAAAACTTTTGAGAAAAAAATCTAGTCATTTAGTCATTCTAGGCTTTTGTGAAATACTTCCAGAAAGCCTATAACTTCCTATTCCCTGTAGCAGTTGTTTCCAACACATGGTGAAGGCCTGCCTGAAGCTGAGGCAAGATTCCACTGAGAACGTGGTTGAACCATTCCATAGTGGGGCTGTTTCACACAAGACTTCATTCCCACTGTCACACTGGGTATCACCTTTTCTCTTCTGGTTGATGGCAAGACCTCCCTCTATTTTTGCCTCCCCAGATCCATTCTTCTCTCAGCAGTGAGAGGACCTTAGCACAGTCTGTTCATGTCACTTGATATTTAAGTGCTTTCCCATGTTCTCCATTGTATTCAAGAGCTTGTCCAAATTTTCTGGTCCTTGGTGATCTGGCTATTGCTTACCATTACACGTTATTCTTATCACATTCAGCACTATATCCTATTCCATATACTGTGGAATCTATAGTTCCTCTAATTCCTGCTTCTGCCTCTGCACCAGTTATTGTCTCTCATGTTTCAATATCGTGGTACCTTTCATTGAGGTGGAGTAGTTCTTGAACATTCCTAGTTTTCCAGGCAGCACAATAGAATCATAGGAACATTTTATGCATATTAAAAATGTAGCTTGACAAGTATGACATTGTGTATATATCACACAATCATATTCACATAGTGTTTTTTTTTTTCTTTTTCTATTGTGTTAGATACAGATAATACATAGTAGCCAGAACTTTCTCATTCATAAGTATTGATTTCTGTTTAGGTAATTTGCATTTATATATATTTTCGTTCCTTTTCCTTCTTTCTATTGACCTTCTACCCCCCTAAAATTGAATTTCAGACAAATATAGAAACATGCAATACGAGGGAAAATTATTTTCAACCTCTATTTCCTGTGACTGCATTTTTTTTTTTTTTTGATACTACAGCTACAAAAAATGGCCCTTTGAGCCTGGGGTCCATTTTAGCATTTCAATGGGACTGACACTATTATTCAGTGATATCTATGGAATCAAGGGAAATACTAAAATTTCCATTTAATCAATGGGAAAATTGTGTTGGTTTTTCCAATGCTCTCAGTTTTTTACACTGTTGTCTAAAATGTCTGAGTATTTAAGTACTCATATTTTAATAAATAGATGAAAGGACACAAAAGCAGTTAATAAAAGATATTCATAAAAAAAGCCTAGATAGCTTAAAAAAAAAAATCAAATGACTCCAAAGTCACCCACATTTGGTAAAATTTGTGAGAGAGTAGGTATGTTGAGAAAAGGACCTGAAAGGAAGAACATGCAAATATGAATCATAATTGTACGAGGCTCATAGAATTATCAGGGACTATGATTTACTTGGTTCTTTCAAGAGTAGCTGTATTTACCTGTTGTCATCTGTAAGCACCTGTTATATAGGCAAACTTTGCAATTAAAAGAAAGAGAAGAGAACATGAAAAAAAATTGAAGATCGAGTACTCAGATAAGTATTCGATGCAGTTTAAATGAAATCAAAATTAAGCAATAAATTAAACCTTTAGCTCCAGCAAAGAACTCTTCTTAATTTTAGAATTATGAAATCTAAATTAGAGTGTGAAACGTCTTTAAAACATTTTCTGCTACTTATTTTATGATGCGAAATATGAGCTATGAGGACAGAGAATGGAGATGCTGAGTTTTTAGTGAATGGTGGGAGGGAAAAAACTCCAGAAATGACAAAGGGTATTTAGAAATAGTGGCAAGTTTTGTCTTGGACTCTACTTGGGAGATAATCCCCCCCACCAATTCAAGGACTTTAATATTCTTTCCATTTCAACTGCAGAACAAAAGGTATATAAAAAAGTTATACAAAGGCAGATGGAATTTACAAAGCACCTTTGAATTTAAGGTGGATTTTACATATCTTGAGATTTTTAACTTGCTGCATATGAAGTAGCAAAATAGATGCGTAACTAGAGCCGTAAAATACAGATGATCAAAAACTGTATTCCAGGTATTTTAAGCCTCTCTTATAGTATGGGAGACTGGTAGACATGAAGCAGCTTCAGTCTCTGCGGTTAGCATACTGTTTTGTTTGGTGGGTAGTGAGGTACCTCTCCCTGTCCTGGGAGCAAAGACAGGTGCCCTGCTGTGGTACCATCATAAGTAATCGCCACACCTGAGAGAAAGAAGAAGGAATGTCCCGCCAATCTGCCTTTCAGAACTTAGCCTGCCAACTGCAAAAGAATGCAGGGGATTCCCCAGCCCTGGGTCTGGAAGGTGACCTAGAGCACACAAACTATTACGTCCTCAGTTTAACTCTGCATTGCCCCCCATCACTACCACCTACCATGAGATTTCAGAGAGGCTCACTGGAGATTCACATGTGCGGTGAGACTCAGGCTATATAACTCCTAACTGCCCAGCACAGCATTATGATGGAGATGTTAATCAGGTATAGCAAGGAGGGCCCAGTCTCCATAATATAGAACAGGACTCCAGACCATAAATGAGGTCTCCTGTTATGATAGGGAGCCTATTTGCTGTCTGGCAAACATCTTACTTTGCTCAGTAAACTTTGTCAGACCCTGTATGTGTGTGCAAGAAAGAGAGAGAGACTATTGCTCTGTCTACAGCCACAGATACGTTCATCTATCATCCTCCCTGTTACCAGAACAGCTTAGAGACTCACTCGACTTTAGGATAATTTGCTTATGTTCATAATCTGTGGTAAAAGATGATTTAGGCCTGGACAAACACTGTAATAAGAGTTTAGTTTTGTGGCTCAGTGAGTAGGATGCCGACCCCATATACCGAGGGTGGTGGGTTCAATCCCAGCCCCGGCCAAACTGCAACAAAAAAATAGCCGGGCATTGTGGTGGGCGCCTGTAGTCCCAGCTACTTGGGAGGCTGAGGCAAGAGAATTGCCTAAGCTCAGGAGCTGGAGGTTGCTGTGACCTGTGATGGCTCAGCACTCTACCAAGGGCAATAAAGTGAGACTGTCTCTACAAAAAAAAAAAAAGAAAAAAGTTTAGTTTTAAAAATAAAAGAGTTAATTTTAGATACTTACAATGCAAAATCAATAGAAATGAACCCCTAACTCAGTGTGGATACTGCAGAAGTCATCCATGACTTTCATGTTCCACATTTGAGAAGTGAGTAGGCCAGCAAATATTTGACCTATTAACAAGAATAGGGAATATAAGAATAGGAGGATCAGGCTTAAATGAGGAAGGGCATGAGTTCATTCATTTATCCCATGTAACTATATTAAGATTTTATTTTGAGCTCTATTAAGCACTAAATATAAAGACATGGTCCTTGCTCTCAAGCAGCTTACTGAACTGGGATCAGAGAAATTAATAGAGAATAGAAAACCAAGAAAGGCCAAATTTGAGAACAAAGATAGACATGAAGTATTTTTATGACTTAAATCAGTGACCCAAAACATTTTCTTTTGCAGTAGACTTTTGAATTGTAGAGTTTAGATGGTACATTTCAACTGATTATATTCAATTCACATTTATTCACCACTTACTTGGCTTTCCTCCTGAACATACAATCATTAAAAAAAATTTAAATCTAGTTGCTATACAAAACATTTTTTCTTTTGAGCCAGAAAAAACAAGTCTTCACTTTCAACAAATTATACCTTAATCATCATGGAGATCTCTTAATCTATTCATTCTCTTCATCCATAGTTGCAGAAGAAAAAAACGTGTTTAAAATTAGATCAAATTGTATATGTTGATCAAAATTTAGTGATAAATTTATAAACGTGTTGCAGTATCCCATTTGTGATATGGTAGAGCAGCTGAGGAATTCTGGTTAAAATGTCCTTAGACAGTTACATCTATTTTTTTTTTCTTTTTTCATGCCAAGTAAACACATTTTTTATTTTTAATTTGTCTCAATAAAACATAGAAATTCTCCTCACTAAAAAGATATAATTTCCACTGCAAATTAATAATCTGCAATTATAATTTATGCTGTTGAGAATAGGTGACATGAATCTTTTGTTGGAAATAGCTTTGTTACAATGGTGATATCAAGTTTCTGTACTTTCACGTATCAAGGTAGAGGATTATGGTGAGCTTCAGTTACCACTCCACAGTCAAAACCTGTCTGAGAAGACAGCATATTGGCTGGGTTCCTGGTGGGAACATCAGTCCCTTGATATGGTCAGATACCTGGGTGGGTCAGCTAATCCACCAGAAGGCAGGACCCAGAAGATATCCCCCAAAACTAGCCTTAGATTTCACAGAAGTGATGTCAATTATAGACCAAATTAAGAATCTCTATAGACACCAAATATGTGATTCCAGAGGAGCAGATGGGGGGTGGTAGTAGCTAATTGATATCATTCTTAGCTTAGCCTGTTTCTTCACAGAATTTTTAGGCCTTACTCTAGTTCTTGCCTTGTACTCTTTTATCAATTTGTAAGGGAAATCTCAATGTCAACATTTTTTAGCAAACCTTTGGGGGCCAAGGGCAGTTGTTCTCACCAAACTCATATGGCATTAAGAAAGACAAACTGATTTAACAATATAAAGATAAGTTTTTGTCTTATATTCTTGAAATTGACCCATTTACTTTTCTTTATGGGAAATTACTAAATGAAATGAGGAATACTTTATATTAAAATGTCAAACATTTTATAAGCTAAGATTTTCTTAGCAAGGTGAAAGCAAAACTGAGGCTAAGATTTAGGGACCCTAACATTTCTTTCCTAACTCCCCCAAAGAAACCCAATAAAATAGTTAGGAAAATGGTTGTGATGCATTTTCTTTTTTTCTTTTTAGCAGCAGAAAATTCCTCAACCAGACTCCTAGGAAACACAGCACCACCTCCCATTCTTAAGAAATTAAATTTTATAGGTCAAGATTGGAGCATCACAAATATTTTAAGTATATAATTTAAGTAAAGGAAATATATATATGTATATGTATACACACATATGTATATAGACATACATATATAATGTACATATATGTGTATAGATGTATATATGTAAAAAATATGAATCAAGAAGATAAACATAACTTAGGTTCAAATAGCAGTGTAATAACTAAAATAAGTAATACTGTATTGAGATGACACCCTCCCTTTGTGTTTTCCTTGGTTATAATGGTACATAATTTAGCTTCTCTCTTCCCAAAGCCTGCACCTTGTTCAAGTTAAGCTCCTATAAAACCGTGTCTCTGTTCTTCAGTCCTCATATTTTTTCTTCTCAATGACACCATATAATAAACTTTCTAATAATTCACTGTCTAATATTTCTCACTCTTGTTTGGGTTTAATTGTTTTTTTTTCCTAACTAAGTTGTAAATTCCTCCAGGATAAAGAGGAAAGAATATCATTCCCCTCTTCAGGGTCATCAAAGTATTATGCTTAGCATAGATAACCAATAAATATTGTTGATCATCAGCTTGAATATAAAGATTCAACAGAATTGTCTTTTAAGCTAAAATATAACTGTCCTGTAACTCAGGAGAATAATGTAAAATTACAAAATAAAGTATTGAAAGCAGATGAACTCTTTGAGTAGAGGATTTTTAAAGCTACCTGTTAGCAGATGTTCAGGTATTAAAATAAAAAATGCTAAGCAGGAAAACAACTTTCAAAGATCATGGCCAGGTGTTGTGGTAAACCCTTGAGGGTTGACAATAAATAGTAAAAATAAATAAAGAAGCAAAACTAATAAGAAAGGCAAAATATACTTCTATAGGATACATTCCTTTGCCTATTGACAGATTAAATTCCTCAGAATAGCACCCTTAATAACCACTTCATATGGAAAAGGAACAGGTGTGAGATGAGGCACATTTGCATGTCCATATGATTTCATATAATTTATATCTGTCTTCATAGGCTGAGCAATGTATTTAATTGGCTTAAAATTTATGATTTTATCACAGCCATCCAGAGATATTTAAAAAGTTATTATATTTCATTAGCTGACTGTTTACCATGATTCATAGATTTTTCCCATCAGACACTAAATACCTTGGCTAGTTCTTTCTTTGAACAGTCTTCACTGTCATTCTTTCCACTGTGTTAACCATGGCCAAGACTTCTCTTCCATCAAGTATAAACCAGTGCCTTGTCCTCTTAGCTTCTATTATGCAATTTCTGCTACCTGTACTATTGCCCAATTAATTGTAAAGTAGTGCTTTCATCTTGTTAGCAATACCCTACATTTTTCCTATAAATACAAATACATCAAACTTACATTGATCCTTTCTCAAACTTACATTTATGCATTGCATAAAATACAAGCACTTTTGTTTGATTTGCAAAAATCTCAATAACATGATATATATATATATATATATTTTTTTTTTTTTTGCAGTTTTTCGCTGGGGCTGGGTTTGAACCTTCCACCTCCAGTATACAGGGCCGGTGCCCTACTCCTTTGAACCACAGACATCACCCAATAACATGATACTTTTTACATCTCTACTTGTTACACCTTTTTTTCCCTGTTCAAGTTCAATACCATATTTACACATTTCTCTCCATGTCTATGTATGTATCTACTCACATACTTTCTTTCTTCACATCTAAATTGATTTTGAAAGTCAATTTCTATTTCATGGTGCTAATTATGCCCCCATTAGGCCTTTAGTAATCCTTAAGGTGATGTACGGTGACCACATTTATCTCCAGCAAACATAATTGTATATTCATTTGTTGACTTTGGTTTGCATGTTTTTGGCCATTTTATCCTATTCTTTATTTATTTTTGTCTAAACTATACACTTTGGGGAGATAGGGGATGTTTTCTTATTCTTTTTATATCTTGAGTGGTGCTGGGTATATGTGTTCAATATATGTGACACGAATTTATCATTCAGCAATAAAGCTAAATAATTGTGTTTCCTATGTCTACTACTAAATTAGGTGTTATATAATAACTTATACTCCAAACTCCTTCCTTCTATAGCTAGCAGAAATGTTTTACAACTACTAACTGATAAGGTAGCAGAGTTTTTCCTCTAATATCAGATATTATAAAAATAAAATATCTTAATAAAATCTCCCCATAAAAGTCCTAAAATCCATTTTAAAGCTACTTAAATATACAGAAAAGTATTAAAGGAATAGGAATTCACAAACATATATGTGGATCTTAAAAATAGCTCTTACAAATAACTGTAAAAAGGGCAAATATTGCTAATGATATGATCTTATATCTACAATATACCAAGGATTCTACCAAGAGTCTCCTGGAATTAGTAAATAAACTAACCAGAATCTCAAGATGGAAAATCAGTGTACATAAATCAGTAGCACCTCTATATACAAATAACAGACAAGCTGAGAGTCAAATCAAAGACTCAAGAGTATTAACAATTGCTACACAGAAAATAAAGCACCTGGGAACATATTTATCCAAGGAGGTAAAAGATTTCTACAGGAGAACTACAAAAATTTGACGAAAGAAATTGCAGAGGGTACAAATGGAAAAACATAACATGCTCATGGACAGCTAGAATCAATATTGTTAAACTGTTCAAACTAGCCAAAGTGATTTACAACTTCAGTGTAATTCCCACCAAATTACCAATGTCATATTCCATAGATATGGAAAAAATAATTCTGTGCTTCATTTGAATCTAGGAAAGTGCCTGAATACCCAAAGCAATCTTAAACAAAAAGAACAAATTTGAGGCATCACATTATCATACTCCAAGCTACCAAAAGGCTATAATAAACAAAAAGCATGGTATCAGCACAGAAATAGAGACATAGATCAATGAAACAACAGAAAACCCAGATACAAAACCATCTGACCTTTGACAAAGCAGACAACAATGCACAAGGCATGAAATTATAAAAACGCTAAAAGAAAATGTAGGGAAAACTCTACTACTCTACTAAATATAACCTAGACAAAGAAGTTATGACTAAGACCCAAGAGCAATTACAGCAACAGCAAAAATAAATAAATAAGATTTGATTAAACTAAAAATATTCTGCATAGCTAAGAAAACAATCAACAGGCAAACAGTCTACAAAATGGGAGAAAATATGCAAAAACTATACATCTGATAAAAGGTTAATATCCACAATCTACAAAGAACTTAAGCAAATAAGCAAGAAGAAAATGAACAACCCCATTAATAAGTGGGCAAATGACATGATCAGAAGCTTCTCAAAAGAAGAAAGACAAATGGTGGCCAAGAAATATATGAAAAAATGTTCAGCATCATTAATCATCAGGGAAATGATAATTAAAACCACAGGGAGATACCACCTTATCCCAGTTAGAATGGCTTTTATTAAAAAATCAGAAAAAAGAATAGATGTTGACATGGATGCAGAGAGGAAGGAATGCTTATACGCTTTTAGAGGGACTGCAAATTACTGCAACTTTTATGGAAAACAGTATGGAGGTTCCACAAAGAACAAAAAGTAGACTTTCCATTCAATCCAACAATCCCACTACCATTTTATCAAAAAGACACCTGCACTCAAATATTAAATGGAGCACAATTCATAGTTGCAAACATGTAGAATCAACCCTAATGCCCATCAATTCGTGAGTAGATTAACAAATGTGGTATATGTACACCAAGGAATACTACTCAGAGATAAAAAAGATGAATTAATATCTTTTCCTGCAATCTGAATGGAACTGGAGTGAAGTAGCTTAAGAATGGAAAAACAAACACCACATATACTCAATATTAAATTGGAGCTAACTCATGAGCACACATGTGCACAGATGGCAGTAAAACTCATTGAACTCTCTGGTTGTATGTATATGGCAAAAAAGTATAAGCAATGCAACCTTCCTTAACTGGTGAATGGGTAAACAAAATGTGGTGTATGCAGAAAACAATTATACTACTAAGTTACAAAATGGGTATAGGATTCAAATCTGCTACTGCTATCAGATTCTTAAAGTCAAGTAGATTCATGCTTTTTTTTTAATTTCGTTGACACTTTTTATTATGCAATGGTAAGATCCTATAAATCACATATTTTTTAACTTTATAGCTTCATGAGATTACTTAAAGTTTTTTTTTTTTTCAATTAAAAATGGGAAACTGTAAGTTCAAGTTTCTTATTGGGTTTGAAATAAAAAAAGAATGTATTGGAGGGGCATTTAAGCTTCTATGTGAAAGCAAATTCCAAAGCTTGAAACTTCTCTGATTTCAGAAGGTATCATAACAAGAATGATAGTTAAAGTAAAAAGTCTACAACCCTTTATTTTCATCTCGGTGCTTCCATTTAACTGCTTTTAAGAGGAGAGCTTCCTATATTTGGCTGTATATCAGAATCTCCCAGAATATTTGTATAAAGTGTAACGTCCAGAGATTCTGATGAGTGGGTTGGCCTGGAGTGCAGCAAGCTGTGATGTTAATAATGATTTTAATTTAGCCAGCCTGTAGCATGTGGGAGCCATTGTTCTAAGTGAAATATCATCATGTATTTGCTTCCAGTGCAGATTGACATCATGCAGAATTTCAACCGTAAGAGTTAGGAAAGTGTTTAAAATATTCTAGTATGAAGGAAAGCTGATTACCTCCAAAGATGTGCTAATTATTTTTAAGCATTATATACAGCATATACTGGTAGAAGAAAAAGGGCTGCATAGCAATTCAGGTTTATGAATTTTCTGCACAATAAGAGCTAATTATAGTTTTCCTGTTTGGGGGAGAAGCACACTTACAGACAAAACTTCATTTTGAAAAAGTGTTCTTTAATCACTGCAATCAGTCAAGTCAACAGATATTAATTGAATATCTTCTGTACATGAGAGACTGTGGAAAATGATCAGAATAACATTATTATATGTTTTCCTAGATTTTTAGAAAATTCATAATCTCTGTATAGCTCTAAGGCATATAGTCAAATAAAAGTGATATCTGACTAGATGTAAATTCTGCTATATTTTAAGCAATGAATATTTATTGAGTACTTAGTATATCCTAGTGTCCAAGGACATTATATGGGTTGTATGTTTAATTGAAGAAAGGTAGGACAAATTTTTACTGTCATCGTATAGCTGAGGAAACAAAGGTCCCAGGTGGTAAATGGTGGAAGAAGGTGAGACAATCATTTCTCTAGCTTTAAGAGTGCTTGAAAACACTCTTGTAATAAATAGAGATATTTCAAAGTTCAAAGGAAATTTTCACTAGAGCCAATTAATCTTCTTTGGAAGGAACAGGAAATAAATGGAAAAGAAGAAAAAGCTTCCTAAAGCCAGACTAGATGTTCTTGAAGTTTTGATAAATGGGAATACACACTAGTAGAGGACATGTACACAAAAGAGAAAATGTGAGTAAAGATGTCAAGATAAGAACACATGAGGAGTGTTTGAGTAACGCAGGTGTGCTGGTTTGTGGAGTGTTTAGAACAGGCGTAGGAGTGAAGGAAACCAAGTGTCTGTAAAGGCTTGATTGAATTTTGAATGCTGGGATAAAAGAACTGTAATTCATGTTATCTGAAATTGGAAGTCATTTTTATTTTAACTTGGATAACAATATGATATACTTACCAAATAATTACTGAACTACCGCTATGTTCTTGGCTCCATAATAAGTACTGGAGACACAAGGGCGAAAGACAGACATAATCAGTACTCTTATTATGGTAGTGGAAGATTCCAAGTGTGTTTGGATGTCTTTGAAACATTTTATTGAGGGACTAGTATGAATTTTATTCTTCTGTGAATAAGGTGTATTTGCCTGTCTGTGGACACAGCCATTATTCACATGGTGTTGATGGAGTGAAACACTAGCAATAACCAAACAAGCAAATGATTATAAATTATAATAATTATCATGAAGGAAATCAATGGGACATTAAGATAGAAAATAACTTGGAGCAGAAGGGGAATGGTATATATATTGTGTATTGGGAGGACATGGGAGGCCTGCTGAGGAGGTGAAATATAAGCTAAGATCTAGAGACCAGGAATCTATTAGCCATATAACCTGGAGAGATGTGTTGCCTCTCCAGATAGACAGTACCTAGGGAGATGGGAAGTTATGCAAAGACCATAAGGAAGAAAGGCTATTTGAAAGGCAAAGGAAGAGAAAAACAATACCAGATGACTGTAGCTAATAGGAGAGAAAGAGTGGCTTAAAACGAATGTAAAAGAATCAAGAAGGCCCAGTTGGTACCAAATATGGTAATGGCAGGATTCCAGATGTATTTTTATGCCACTGAAGAGTTAAGAAGACATTGTGATGACCCAAAAACATGAAAAAATGCTCATCATCCCTAATCATCAGAGAAAAGCAAATCAAAATCACTTTGAGATATCACCTAATACCAGTGAGAATAGCCCACATCACAAGGTCCCAAAGCTGCAGGTGTTGGCCCAGGTGTGGAGAGGACACTTACACACTGTTGGTGGGATTGCAAACTAGTACAGCCTTTTCATAAAAAAAGTATGTGATCCTCAATAACTAAAAATAGTCCTCCCATTTGATCCTATAATCCCGTTGGGTATTTCTCAGAAGAAAAAGAATCATTTTAATATAAGGACACTTGTATGCACACATTTGTAGCAGTTCAATTCATAATTACAAAGGTGTGGAAACAACTCAAGCTTCCTGCCCGTCAACCCATAAATGGATTAACAAACTGTGGTATATGTGCACCATGGAATACTATTCAGCCATACAGAAAGATAGGAACTGTGCATCATTTGTATTTACCTTGATGTATTTGGAGAAAATTCTCCTAAGTATCTGAAGAATGGAAAAGCAAGCATCCCATGTACTCAGTACTAAACTGAAAATAGTAGATCAATAATTACCAGCCTACACAAGTGAAAAACACAATTAAATTTAAGAAGGGAGAAATAGGAGTGGGGCTTGGTAAGTCCCCACCTATGGGGTACAAAGTGGGGATGTAGGGCACACTTTCTGTGTGTCAAAGTCAACCACAACTCAGACTTTGGACTTTACCCTACAAACACAAATAATGTAACCTAATTGTATGTAGTCTTATATTAACCCACAATAAAGGAATAAAAAGAAAGGGACATTGAAATTTCAATTCTTATGTTAATAAGATCTCTCTATGTCTGTGTAGAAAACGGCTTGGATGGGGCAAAAGTGTAAAAAACAAGATTTAAGTCAATTTCAGGCACAGGGTATAACAATGGCCTAGCCTAGGTTGATGGTAATACAGGTTTGAAGCACATTTTCCAAAATAAGTGTACTATCAGAAATAGGAAAATTATTCCCTAACAGTTCTTGAAGATTTAAATATCTTCCCTTTTAGATATGTGACCTATCTTTTAGTATGTGTAACTACAACTTTATTCTCTTTTATAATTCCATATACCAGCCCAGTGAGTATGTTAGGGGGGTTCTATAGTTTATGCTGCTTGGGTGCAAGTCCTGTTTCTTCACTTAGCTGTGTAAGCTTGGGTATATTACCTGGTCTATGTTGGCTTTAGCATCTTCTAAATAGAATCTATATAATAGACCATTTATGAGGATTTAATGGAATAACATTTGTATTTTACAAAATGTTACTCAGTAGGAGATTAGTAAATGATAGCTAAGACCCAATGTTACGTGTTGATAATAGAAAAATAAAATGTGAACAACATTATGTATTTTATGAATAAAATAATTGTATATGACATTCTTTTGGGATTATCAGAATGGCTCATAAATAATTTTCCTTTAATTGAATATGTGCATGGCTCCAGATCACTTTTTTATCCTCCCCTGGGGAAGTCCGTGCTGATTACAGTTCATATAAAAAATGTCAGGAAAACTATTTTCAAATCCAAACTTCAAAATTGTATGAGATACCACATCCATTGTAAAGGTTTGAGAGTTCATTTAATCATATTTTCCCTGTCCTGATAAAATATTAAGTTTTATTTCTGCAGAAGAGAACACATTCTACCTATTAGTGACATGTTCCTGATAGTATAGTCAGGGAAGGAGTGTTGGCTCCAGACTTGCAGAGAATTTTTCCTAATCACATCATAGATTGATCTCTCCTACTCTCATCAGGGCTGGAGAGATGGTAACAGAATCTTTATCACTACACATAAGGGCAGAACTTCTGTTTTATTGGTTGACTTTCAAACTCACAGTAACAAAAGGAATAGAAATCTTATTACAAAGGGCTCCTGGGACTAGAGCCTTATTACAAAGGAAGGGACTAGGAACTGAACTGTATCAAATAGAGTTATTATTAAGACAAGTCGTAAGCAACAAATCCTGGAAATTAGTATTGAAAGAATAATAACTTGTGTCCACAGCTTCTCTTATACAGCAAGAGGCCATATCTGAAGACATTCCCTGGGGTCAGGAAAAATAAGTTGGTTGAGGTAAGGTCTCAGGCTTAGACCCCATCATGAGGAAGTAGGGAGGAAAGAGAAATCTCAGCTTATTCTCTTTGCTGGTTAAATGTCTTAAGGGCAAGTTAGCTGGTTTAAAATTGTGTGACTCAAGTTACCTTTTCCTTTTTTTTTTTTTTTTTTTTTTTGTAGAGACAGAGTCTCACTCTATGGCCCTCGGTAGAGTGCCATGGCCTCACACAGCTCACAGCAACCTCCAACTCCTGGGTTTAAGCGATTCTCTTGCCTCAGCCTCCCAAGTAGCTGGGACTACAGGCGCCCGCCACAACGCCCGGCTATTTTTTGGTTGCAGTTTGGCCGGGGCCGAGTTTGAACCCGCCAGCCTCGGTATATGGGGCCGGCGCCTTACCGACTGAGCCACAGGCGCCGCCCACCTTTTCCTTTTAAACACTGCAATCCAGTCCTTTTTCTCTTCGAGTTTGTCTGCCTCAAGATTAGTTAAAGTTGACCATATTCATCCATTTTTTGTTTACTCCTACACCCCCAGAGAAAAAGATAAGAGAAGCATAATTCAAAAGTTCTTTCATTTATTTATTTAACAGATATGTACTGAGCACCTGCTCTATGACTGGCACTGTTCTAGATTCTGATGATAGAGCAGTGAACCATAATCAAAGGTCCTTATACCAAAGTTGCCTTTGAGGAAGGGGGACAGAGGGTTAACAAGGTAAATATTTAAATATATGCTGTTATATATAAGAGCTAAAAAGTAACTAAAAAGGAGGGTAAACAACATTTATATGTGGTTACTAGTGGTTGCAAATTTAGATAGGGTATCCTAGAAAGATTTCACGGAGCAGAAGACGTTTGTATAAAATCCTGAAAGAGGGCAGAGGGCAAGGACAATCCAAGCAGAGGAAACAGTGGATGCAAAGATGCTGTAGAGAGAGTGTGCCTCATGTGTCCAGCCAGTGGGCTGGGAGTCTTAGTCAATTCAGGCTGATAGAATAAAACACTGTAGAAGGGTAGCTTTCTCACAGTTCTGGAGGCTGGGCAGCCCAGATCAGGGGGCAGTCAGATTAAGTGTCTGATGATGGCCTGCTTCCTGTTTCATGGACAGTGCACTCTCCCTGTGTCCCGGCATGGTGCAAAGGGGATGCATGAGCTCTCTGGGGCCTCTTTCTCATAAGTGTACTAATTCCATTCAGTAGGGTTCTGCCCTAACAATCTAAAAACCTCTCAATAGGCCCCACATCTTAATGCTATCACCTTGGGGGTTAGGATTTCAGCATACAAATTTCAGGGGACATAAGTATTCAGTTCATTACATGAGGGCAGAGAGTAGAGAGGCATTAGGAGAAATGTCAGAAAGAGAAGTGACAGGGAGGAGGGCATATTCCATAAAGCTTTATAAATAGCTGAAAATTTTTGGTTTAAACTTAAAAACCATTTGAAACTTAAATGTATTATCCCTGATTCCCACAGAGAAACAAAAGAATAAAACGAAACAATAGTAAAAACAGCACATTTTCCAAAATCATTCCTAAATCATCACAGTCTTTTTCTATCTCCCAACACCTAGAATGTCTCTTCTTGTCTCCCTTTTCTTACTTATGATATGTACAATTGTAACAAATCAAGGAGAGTTCAGGCATTCATGGATCAAATGGAAAATTTACTTTATTGAAGCTCCTTGGATTAAGTGATTCCACCAAGTGTCACCTGGAAAGGTTTTTCCTTACAATGCATATTTTATTTGGTGGGTTCGAAACTGACGCTGGAATTTCCTTGATAGCAACTCAGTTTGTAGACTCCTTCTATTGCGAGGCTTCTGGCTGTGTTAGATAGTAAATAGATTCTGTTGATATTTTCTTCCAGGTAGTATATTCTGATTAGTATATTTCAAGTGGTAATTATATATTGATCTTCTGTCTGAAAATTTTTAATAGGCATAAGCTCTTTGCTAAGGCATAAGCTTTTCTCAAGACCTTCCTGCTAATTAAGGGCAGCCTAGGTTTCAATGCCATATCCCTATGACCTCTACCTAGCAGGGGGATCAAATGTAACAAAGCAGCTGCTCCTAGCAGCAGCATTGCCAGCAATTTATGAGAATTTATGATGGAATTTTATTTTAAAAATTGTACTGTGTGTAGAAACTAAAAAGTCTGTTGCTAATATCCCAGTGGAAACATACAGTCACTGAGATTTGAAATATCTTAATCTCAAAGAGTCATAAAATAATTTCATTATCGCATGAAATACAACACAGAGTTGAGTTTCTGATATAGCTAAAGTCATAATATTGAATTCAACAGAAAGTTTGAAAGAGAACATAGCAATTTTATGTTTTAGTTTCTAGAACACCAAGCTTGCTGGGAAATCTAAACTAATGCAGTGACAATTAAAAGATAGATAATAGTATCCAGAGGAAAATAATTTTTTAAAACCGCTTTAATTCAGGAATGTGGATTATAACTCAGGAAAACTAAACCACGTTTATGTTGAATTCACCAAACAGGCATTTTATACGATGCCTTGGGGAGAAGATTGGAGATGGTAGAAGAACCGACTTTCTTCTATGACTTTAATTTTAATCATAACTATATCAGGATGGAATTGAACTGGAAAAAAATTAAATTCTGTATCTGAAGGTAAAAACCTATAGGACAGAGCATAGTGTGGGTGTGGAACCCCCCAATTTATGAGCCCTTAAGATTTTGTCCACATCTTTAAAAATGGAAAAATATGAACAAATGCATCAAAACATTATTGAGAGGAATAATTCAGTTAATGCATTTAAGGCGCTGAGAAAAGTATCTAGTAAACATGTTAGTATTTAGATAGATATTACTATTTATTATGGTTATAGTGTTCATTTTGTAGGTCATTGATTTTCTAATATTTTGGCTCAAAGAAAGGACTATGTATAACATTTTCACTGGCAGATAATATTTTATTATTTCTAATCTAGAGATTTCAGACCTGGATCAAAATTTAAAACATTTAGGGAAGCTGTTAAAAAATTATGTTTGGTCACATACCACATCATAGGAAACAGAAGCCTGGGCTAAATGCCAAGGGTCTGAATTTTTTAGGAGGTCCCCGGTTGATTCTCGGGCAGTGAGGACTGAGAATCGTTGGGCTAACATACATTGTTCTTACTTCTGATTGAGCCCTTATTTTTCCAGTTCTGTCATCAAGGAATGTAATGAGTAGTTTATGATCTTTGGTTGAATTCCTTTACACATGTTAAAAGTCCACAATAGTGGATTTCAATTACCCTCGTGTTCCTAATTCAATTCATTGTAAAATCTGAGACCAGCAAAAGAATGGTGAGATAATTGTGCAAATGTTTTATTTGACAAATGAGAATAGTGAGGCTGAGAGAAGTGAGATGATTTGACTATGGTCTCTGGTGAGTGGGTAACATTATTGTAATCTCAAGAACATGTACTCCTGTTTTCACTGTCCAGTGTTCTTTTTACTGTGCTGCACAAGCTGAACTTGCTTATCATTTCCTAAATGTTCTCATTTTTAATCCTTTTCAAAATTCAGCATCTGTGCCTAGCTTCAGATGAATAGTACAGTTAGAGAATTACCATGCAGTTTCTCTAATCCATGCACTATATTTGCTTTCTTATCAATCTTGCTGATTCAGACTACAATCTGGAGTGATCGTTGAATTTCCCTCTGCTAGGTTAGCATTTTTATCGTTTCCTCCTCACTTTGGGTACAGTTTCTCCTTTCCACTTTAAACAATGTTGTATTTCACATTTTACTTTGCTATTTTTTAAAACATTTCTTTATTCTTATGACCTCAGACTCTCATTTAACATAATCAACAGTTTCTATATTTCCCATGATAAACAGTAAAAGTCAATTTATATTTTCCAATGTCTAATTTTATGCACTCATGTCACCTGAAATATATAAGTTTTTACATCTCATTCAAATCAGTGGTTTCCCTATAAACAAAACCCAATTTTAATAAAAATCTCTACCTACTTTAGACTCTGACAGTCATAAGAGATTTAACTTTTTATCATTTTAATTTCCTTATTCAACCTTAATTTTATATTGTTTCTTATCATATTTTTATAATTTTGGTAAGACCATGTAAGCTCCCTTTAGTGATTAAAATAGTACCTACAAATCCAATGTTTATTAAGTCAAAGATATCAGAAACTACCTTATCCTGGCAGATCTAGTTCTATACCTATTTCAATAAAATGAGGAAAATACTCATAACGTTTTTATTGAAATATTTTCAAAACTATAAGTCAAAAGAACCTAACATGTTAATATGATAAAATTAAATTTGACAGCCAACACATATCTGTGGTTATATAAAATACTATTAAAGAAATTAAAAATAATATTTAAGAGATCTTATTTACTTCTGTTTTACTATTTCTACGATTCACAACACACATTGTTTGATCTAGTTATTCAAAAATGTGAATGGCAGGCTGAACAGCAAACTGAATTACAAATCTACAATTTAGTCTTTATTCTGAAGTTTGATGTCAAATCCTCTTCAACATACATTAAAAAATGAATTTATGAATAGTGAGAGAAAGTAGGCCTAGATAATTAAAAAATCATGTGCAAGTAAATACATGAATGTGTTAAAGAAAAAGCATTAACATTAGCATAAAAATTATCTGGACTCTGAAATAGGAAGAATTGCATGAATGTTATTTTTTCAACATTTCATTATATATCAAAGTATGGCATAGACTCAGAAAAGTATACTTTTTAAATGCACAAATTCATAAGTATCAAGCTTGATGGATTGTTCCAAAATGAATACACCTGTGCAGCAAGTGTTCATTAGCTTGAAATAAAAGGTATATCAGCATTTCTGAAGGCTACCTTTGCCTGTCTCTAGTAACTCATCGCCCCCAGGGTAATCACTCTTTAGACCTCTTGTATCATGGATTAGTGTTGTCTGTGTTTGAACTTTATATGAATGGAATAATAAATATAGTGTGTTCTTTTTTGTGTTTCTTCTGTCTCTTAATACTATGTGAGATTTGTTCATATTGTGTGTGAAATATATTGATTCTCATATAGCGATTGATTGTATGAATATATAGCGATTGATTGTATGAATATATTTCAATATATCAGTTCAATTTGTTTATCCATTTATTTAATGAACATTTGGATAATTGCCTGTTTGAAGATATTGTTAATAGTGCTGCTCTGAGTATTCTAGAAATTTTGTTTTTGGTAAAGATATATACACATTTCTTTCAACTATATACTTAAATACATCTGCTAAAGGGATGATAGCCAGAATATATAAAGAACTCAAATAATTCAGCA
Organism: Nycticebus coucang; assembly: GCF_027406575.1. Taxonomy (NCBI): domain Eukaryota; kingdom Metazoa; phylum Chordata; class Mammalia; order Primates; family Lorisidae; genus Nycticebus; species Nycticebus coucang. Next base: position 97,754,392 of record NC_069784.1, on the reverse strand, counting down.
AGAAAAAAAATCAACTCCATAAAAAAGTTGGCAAAAGACATGAATAAGAGTTTTTCAAAAGAAGATAGACTAATGGCCAATAGACATGAAGACATGAAAAAATACTTATCATCTCTAATCATTAGGGAAATGCAAATCAAAACCACATTGAGATATCACCCAACACCAGTGAGAATGGTATTTTTCAAAAAGTCCCAAAACAACGGATGCTGGTGTGGATGCAGAGAGAAAGGAACACTTACGCACTGTTGGTGGGAGTGCAAGCTAGTACAACCTCTGTGGAAAGTAGTATGGTGATTCCTCAAAGAACTAAAAGTAGACCTATCATTTGATTTGGCAATCTCACTATTGGATATTTACCCAAAGGAAAAAAAGTCATTTTGTCAAAAAGACACCTGCAGGTGACTATTTATTATGATACAATTTACAGTCACAAAGATGAAGAATCAACCTAAGTGCCCATCAATATATGAGTAGATTACTACAATGTGTATATGTATACCATGGAATATTACTCATCCATTAAAAAAAATAATGAACTAATACCTTTTGTACACCCTAGATGGAACTGGAGACCATTCTTCTAAGCGAAGTATCACAACAATGGAAAAGCAAACACCATATGTACTAAGTATTAAATTAGAACTAATAGATCAACACTTACGTACACATTTGGTAGTAAAACTCAATGGAAACCAATCAGGTAGAAGGGAACAGGAGGGAATAGGTACATTCCACCTAGATGGTACAAAAGCATGCTCTTTTGCTGAGGGACAGGGTTAAACTTTGATGCAAAGCAATTCATGTAACCAAAACATTTGCACCCTGAAATATCCTGAAATTAAAAAAAAAAAAATTATCCAGGTAAGATGGTAAGGGCCTACAGTCCTGGCTATCTGGAATATGAGGTAGGAGGAGCACTTTGGCCCAGGAATTCCAGGCTATAGTGAACTATGATTGCAACTGCACTCTCGCCTCAGCAAAAGAGTGAGAGACTGCCACAAAACGAAACAAACAGCAATAATTGGTGCTATCAGTAAGTGTTCATTCATTTATCCATTATTCCTTGATTAACATTTGAAATTTTAGCCATTTCTTTGTTAGTGATATCCATTATGGAATTAATTTGTATGTTGGTATGAAATAGAGTTTTGGTGGGTTTTTTCTTTTTTTGTTGTTGTTGTTGTTTGTTTGTTTGTTATTGTTGTTAGTATTTTAGTCCTTGATGGTTCAGTCTCATTCTGGAAACAATTCCTTTGTAGGATATTTGTAATACAAATATTTACTTCCTCTTGTGGGTTGTCTTTTTTTACCCTTTTATTGATATCTTTTAATGAATATAAATTGTTAATTTTAATAGAATCAAATATATTCATGGTGTCCCGTCTTTTGTGTCCTGTCTTAGAAATCTTTACCTCCTCATATTTTAGAAAGATACTCTCATATGTTCTTCTAAAAGGTTTATTATTTTACCTTTCATATTTACAAATCCTATTCTTCTGGACTTAATTTCTACAAATAGAAGTAGGAATGTGAAGTAGGAATCAGGATTCACTTTCTCTACATAGATAGTTAATTGACACAGGAAATATTTACTAAAGAAATGATGCATTTTTCCACTGGATTACGTGTATTATATGTGGAAAAGATAATGTAAATGAATTGTTTCTGGGCTTTCTATTCAGTTTCAGTGGCTGCTTTGCCTACCCTGGTACTGATGCCCCACTAGCTTACTTAGTTTGATAGTTTTACCGTGGCTTTGGTGTTTTGAGTCCTCCAGTTATGTTTTCTTTTTTAAGATTAACTTGTTTATTCTTGGATCTTTTAATTTATTTTTTATTAATTTTAATCGTATTTTATATTTATTATAAGCTCACCAATTATGTTGATTCAGGAGCTTAGTTTGGGAATAATTTACAGACTTAATATTGAGTTATCCAATCCACAAACATGGTATATTCTCCAATTACTTATTTAGCTGCCAGACCCATCAGGTAGGATGATTGCTGTCTTGCCAAAGGGTACACATCAAATACATGTTAACTGAGAGAGTATGAAGCCCAACCCATATCAGACAACTCCACAGTCATATCAGTTTCCCGTGGTGTTAGCTGAGGCTGACACTGCACCTATATTATAGCTGAACATATTCATTTGTCTAATTTTACTTCCTTCTCTTTCATTCCTATTTTTTTTTTTTTTTCTTTTTGAGACAGAGTCTCACTTTGTCCTGCTTGGTAGAGTGCTGTGGCATCACAGCTCACAGCGACCTCAAACTCTTGGGCTTAAGCAATTCTCTTGCCTCGGCCTCCCAAGTATCAGGCACTTGCCACAGCACCCAGATATTTTTAGAGATGAGGTCTCGCTCTGGCTCAGGCTGGTCTCAAACCTGTGAGCTCAGGCAATCCACCTGCCTCAGTCTCCCAAGTGCTGTCTTTCTTTCTTTTGGCCATTTTTGTAGACCATCCTGTTGTCTGGAGCTTTAGGCAGCACTTTTATGATCATAAAAAAGAAACTGAGAAGAAGGAATGGAAGACAAGGGAGAAGGAGAAAGTGAGATCTGCAGAGATGCTAATACAAAGCTCTAACACACTGAACCATTACATTATCCAATGCTGGCGTCAACTATCTTCAGAAGAGCTGGTAGGTTAAGACTCCCTAATAAATCCCTATTGTTTAAGTTACTTTAGTCATTCTGTGGTTGGCAACGAAAAAAATTTCTAGCAGACCTTACTTCTACATCAAATTTTTTCCAACTTCTCTGTTTGGATAGTAAGAGAGAAAATTTTAAAATTTTTACTGAAATCTGGATTCATGCTATGTATAATAATTCATGTTCTTACAATTGAGTTTGCCTTTAAACAAAATCAAAATAGTGTCACTTGTTTTATTCATTGAATTAATGATTATGATTCCATATCTAATATTGCTTAGTTCTGATTTCTGTGTAATTTTAAGAAATCAATTTAACAGCTTTAAAAACAAATATTTCTAAATGTATTGTCTTTTATTTCGAATAAAAGAAAAGTCGCTTGAGATCAAAATTCAGATCTGAATTTTACTGAGTGCAATCCTCCTTTTTGAATTAGACCAGACTGAAAAACTTTTGCCAAGGTTTGCGAAAACAGAGTTACAACTTAATTTTGCTCACTTTACTTCAATTTTCATTTAGCAATCAGATTAAACAATGTGCATGAAGTCCAGATTTCACTTAAGAGAATGTCTTCTGTTCCTTTCTTGGGGCCTCAAATAGTGGTCTGCACAAAGGAGGGAATTTCTCAGGTTAAAAGATTTCAAAACGTACACACAATATATTTTTATAATTTTAGAACAATTTTAGATTTGTTAATGGGGGAGAGATATGAAAAAGGCAGGAGACACCAGTATTCAGGGGTCTATGGTTTTACTGTATAAAAATTTTTCCTGCGTATTGGAGAGACACTTTTGTATTCTAATTTTTATTGTATCATTACTGGACCAATAAAGGTCTAATGATAACAATGTCCTAGACTATACATAGCATGATTAGTATTTCTTTATTATTATTTAGGGGACATGTGTTTTTTTGTTACATGAATGAAATTATATGTTGGTGGCATTTGGATTTTTAGTGTACCCATAGACTGAATAGTGTACATTATACCAAATAGGTAGCTTTTTGTGCTTAGGGTTTCTGACAAAGCCCCACTTTACTCCTTTGCTCCTTTACTCTTCACTCCTTCTGCATGTTAGTGTCCATGTACCACTCTGTATGCCCCTGCCTCACCATAGCTTAGCTCCCAGGTATAAGTGAGAACCTGCAGTATTTGCTTTTAAATTCCTTAGTTGGTTCATTTAGGATAATGGCTCTCAGATCCATCCGAGCTGCTGCAAAATATAATTTAATTCTTTTTCATAGATAAGTAGCATTCCTTGATATATAAATATTGCATTTTATTTCTGCACTCCTCCGTTGATGGGCATTTATGTTGATTCCATATTCTTGCAATTGTAAATTGTATTGTGATAAACATACAATTGCAGGTGTCTCTTTGATAAAATGACTTTCTTTTCTTTGGGCATATATCCAATAGTGGGATTGCTGAATTGAATGCTAGATTTACTTATAGTTCTTAGAAAAATCTCCACACTGTTTTTCATAGAGGCTTTACTAATTTACTTTACCACCAACAGGTATAAGTGTTCCCTGCATCTATGCCAACATGTATGTTTTTTCTGACTTTTTATTAAAGATCATACATATTGGAGTAAGTTGGTAGCTGATGATGGTTTTGATAAGCATTTCCATAATGACTAGTGATGTTAAGTATTTTTTTTCACATTTTGTTGGCCATTTGTATCTGTTGTTTTGGAAAATGTCTGTTCATGTCTTTTGCCCACTTCTTTTTTTTTTTGGGGGGGTGTTTGAAAATTCTTTAATATAACGAATACAAAAGCATGTGACTCCCACAATTACACGGCTTTGAACAGGTGAAACTATGGTTACCAAATAGTTACTTTTATTGTACCATCTACAGTGTCTGAAAAAAGGATGTAATAATAAATAAATATAGATGCATCACAAGATACCCATCACAGTAGCAGCTCTCACTACATGTTATACTAGTTTTTCAGATTCTTCAGGCTTATGAATGTCATTAGTTTCAAAATCATTCTAACCATTTGTGTTGCAAGGGATAATCTGTTGCTTTTTGCCAAAGTTTCTGTGACATTTTGCTTCATATCATTCACGCCCTTGTGCAAACAGTCAATTCCAACAGCAGGGTTCATCTCCTTCACTTGTCTGGCTCAAACTTCGGTCATAGTCTGGTTAGGATTCATGCCAGTGTTTTCAGAAAGGGCCATGGGATGACCTCCAGGGCGTCGGTAAGTTTTCTCACGGTGCACTGCTCCAAGGTCGGGCATTTATCTGCCTCTCCGCTAACTGCCAGGGCACACGACATCTCAGCAGCCCCTCCTCCGTACACCAGACGATTATCACTGATGAGGTTCCCGATGACACACGGAGCATTATGAAGGGACCGTTTGGCTTCCTCGATGATCATCTTATTTTCTCCTCTAATGAAAAATGGTTACAGCTCTTACACTGCTCATGACCAGCATTGTGTCTTTGGTTGTCCCAAAAGAGATTTATTTTACAAGCCCAGCAAAGCCCAGCTTCTCGGGTGTGAGCTCTGAGAACCAGGCATGATCTGCCCTCCTGTTGCCATGGCAATGTGCTCGATTTCAGGTGCTCCTACCCAAGGAACTGCAGGCAAGCTATTCTGAAGAAGTAAATGATTTGCCTCATCATGAAAGCCCCACTGACAAATTGCTGGGTTAGTACCAGTTTCTTTGATCTGCTGAATCATCTCTTCAAACTTCTCCTTTTCCTATCTTGGGAGGGCTCTGCAATCTTCCACAGAGGTCACATCCAGCTTGTGCTTTGTTTTTGGCTTAGGTGGCTCAAATGGACATGTAAGAATTGCAATCTTAGCATATTCAGCTTTTTCTGGCATTTGTGGGTGACTGAAATGCTTATCCACGGTCATACTCTTAATAAATTTTGTGTCCTCCAGTCTCCTGCCAACTTTGCCTTCTACTTGGATGAGCTCAAAGTCAACGTCTCTCTGCTTCATATCTGCCCCAGTGAGGACAGCATTCACAGCACTCTCGGCCATCTGTTGGTGACAGCTGTTGACCACTTTGGAGCGCAGACTGGTCTTTGCAGACTAAATAGGGGCTCAGAGTCATTCACATCAACAAGGACACTGTTGCTGACCTTGTCCAGGTGCTCAGTAGCAATGCGGGCAGCCTGCTCAGAGCCATTGGCTATTCTGGTTGGGTGCATGCCTTGGTCTAGCAGCTGCTTGGCTTCTTTCAACAAGGCACCAGCCAGGACAGCCACTCCTGTGGTTCCATCGCCTATTTCGTCCTTTTGTGATTTGGACAGTTCAACCATCAGCTTGGCAATCTGATGATTGACGTCCATCATGCTTAAAATGGTGGCACCATCGTTAGTTACAGTCACATCCCATCCTTGTCCACCATCATCTTACCAAGTCCATTTAGTCCAAGCGATGTTCTCATTGTACTTGCTACAGCCTTTGCTGCCATTATATGAGACTTGAGGGCCTTCAGTCCCATATGAGGAGACTTGCGGTGAGACTTGCGGTGAGACCCTTGATGATGAGGGAAGGGAGCCCATTTTCATCCAAGGTTAGGGTCCCCACGGACACTATGGTGCAGCAGCCATAAGAATTACTTCCTCGCAAGCCCTTTTGCCCTATTTTAAATGGAGTTATTAGTTTTTATGTTGGTGACATGTTTAAGCTATAGATTTTGAATATTAATCCTTCATTGGATGAATATTTTACATATATTTGTTCCTGTTCTGTAGGTTGTCTATTTACTCTGTTCATTATTCCTTTTGCTGTGCAGAATTTTTTAGTTTTACTAAGTTCCCTTCATTTATTTTTATTTTTATTTTTATTGCATTTGCTTTGGGGGTCTTGGTCGTAAAATCTTTTCCCAGGCCAATATCCCAAACAGTTTTCCATAGATCTCCTTCTAGGATTTTTATGATTTCAGGCCTTACATTGAAGTCTTTAATCCATCTTGCATTAATTTTTGCATGTGGTAAAGGATGGCAATCCAGTTTCATTCTTCTGTATGTGGCTCTCCAATTTTCCCAGCAACATTTTTTGAATAGGATATTGTCCCAGTATATGGTTTTGTCTGCTATGTTCAAGATAGTTGCAGGTATTGGCTTTATTTTTGGGTTCCCTATTCCATTCTCTTGATCTGTGTGTCTACTTTTATTTTTTTATTTATTTATTTTATTTTATTTATTTTTATTTTTTTTATTATTTTTTTTTTTTTTTGTGATTTTTTTTGGCCGGGGCTGGGTTTGAACCCGCCACCTCCGGCATATGGGACCGGCGCCCTACTCCTTGAGCCACAGGCGCAGCCCATGTGTGTCTACTTTTAAACCACTGTCATGATGTTTTACTTACCATTGCTTTGTACTATAATTTGAACTGGGTAATGTGATGCCTCTAGATCTGTTGTTTTGCTTAGGATTGCTTTGTCTACTTGGGAACTTTTTGGTTCCATGTGAACTTTAGGGTTGTTTCTTCTAAATCTGTGACAATGACATTGGCATTACAAAAGGGATTGCACTGAATCTGTAGATTGATCATGTCAGTATAGTCATTTTCACAATATTGATTTTTCCAATTCATGAGCTTAGGATGCTTTTCTACTTATTCGTGTTGTCTATGTCTCTTTCATCAGTGTTTTGAAGTTTTCTTTATAGAGATCTTTCACTTCCCACTTCCTTGGCTACAAATATCTATTAGCTATTGTAAATGGTATTTCATTATTGACTTTCAGGCTTGATGATCTGTTTAGTGCTGTCAGTGTAGTGGTGAAGTCCCCTACTAGAATTGTACTTCTATCTCTTTCATTAGGTTTGATTGTTTTTCTTTAATGAATCTAGGAGCTCCATTGTTAGGTACACATATATTTAAGATTTTTATTTCTTCTTATTGTATTTTTCCTTTATTGTTATATAATAATCTTATTTATTTTATTCTCATTGTTATTGATTTAAAATATTTATCTAATATAAGAATAGCTACTCTTGTCTGCTTGTGAATTCCATATATTTAGAATATTTTTATAACCCCCCTCTTATTTTATTTTATTTTTTTAATTAAGTCATAAACACATAGATCATATATACATTAATACATTTATGGGGTACAATGTGCTGATTTCATATAGAATTAAGAGCATTTACATCACACTGGTTAATATATACTTCATCTCATTTACTTAATTATTATGTTAAGACATTTATACTCTATACTAATAGATCTGACATGTACCCTTGCATTATGCACCATAGGTGTAACCCCCTTACCTTGCATCTGTAAGAATCTTTAGGTGTTAAGTGTGTCACTTGAAGGGAGTTGGGAAAGAAAGTTGAGAGGAGTAAACCAGCTTCCCAGAACTGGCTAGGCAGATGTATTATCTCCTTTTCCATCATGGTACTGCCCCAGAACCAGTGACCTTCAGTTAATATGGTCACTTTTTTCTCCAGGCCATAATAAAGCTGAAGGCCACAGGCCACATAAAGTGCCATCAAGCAGATTTCTGCCCTGATAGCCTTAGGGTGAAGCTTCTATCAGCTTGAAACAGTTGCAACCTTTTTTTTTTTTCTTTTTGAGATGGTATTTCACTTTGTTGCCCCTGGTAGGCTAGGGTGTGTAGAGTCAGCCTAGCTCACAGCAACCTCAAACTACCTCAAAGTGTTGGATGCAAGCAATCCTCCTGCCTCAGACTTCCATGACACTGGGACTACATGTACCTGAGACAAGGCCCAGCTAATTTTTTCCTATTTTAAGTAGAGATGGGGTCTTACTCTTGTTCAGGCTTGTTTCAGACTCCTGAGCTCAAGTGATCCACCCACCTCAGCCTCCCAGAGTGCAAGAATTATAGATGTGAGCCACCATGCCCCACTACAAACTGAAGTTGTTTTTTGTTTTTTTTTTTTTTGCAGTTTTTGGCCCCGGCTGGGTTTGAACCCTCCACCTCCAACATATGGGGCCGGCGATGTAATTGTTTCCCTAATCTAAATATCAGTAATTAAAATCAAATAGCTACTTTTAATACTAGCACTGTGTCATACACTATAAGATACAATACAATAGAGAAAAGAAAATTACAGGACTACACTTCTAGAGAAAAGAAGCAACCAAAATTTAAAAAATTAAAACAAAGTGGGATGAAAGTAAAAACTATCACTAAAGTATAAAATTCATCTGTATTTTTATATAGACAGGGTCACACTGATAAGTTTTGAATTTTATATAATAAAATTCATGTATATATTCAAGCTTGAATATTTGTACTGAGATCTATAAAGCAGTCCCTTTCAAAAGACTTTCAAAGTATCATTGTCATGAGCTTCAGAGCTTCAAAGGAGAGGCTAATGTGTCTTTAAGTTGAAGTCATTTTCTTTTCCTCAAATCCTAAAGCCCTGATAAATTGTTCTAAATCTTACATTACTGTGCTCTATAAATGAAAACCTGGATAACAGCTAAAGGTTCAGATGATCATTAGCATTTTTAACTAATGTAGTATTTTTAACTAAGATATATATATTGTTTTATTAGACACAATTCTGTCACACACTTAGTAGAGTATAAACATAAGTTTCATAAGCACTGGAAAACCAAAAATATCATGTAACTTACTTTATTGAAATACTCTCTTTATTGTAGTAATCTGAAAACCAACTCTGGATATCTCTGATTTATGCTTGTATAAAGAGTTATTTGTCTTATTAGTTATAAGATAATCAACTAATTAAAGTAGAGTTAGTGACAACATATTCTGTAATTTACACCATAAATGGAAGTAAAATGCACAACATCAGCACAAAGGCCAGGAGGGTGAAATGGAGTATATAGCTATAAGTTTCTTATCCCCTAAGTGAAGGAAGACTGAGATAAGTTTAAGATGTATATGATGTACATTAAAGAAGCTGCTAAGATAAAGAATTGTATCTAATATGTTAATGAAGAAGATAAAAGATAATTATAGAAATACTTGATCAATCTAGAATAAGGCAAATAAGGAGTGAAAAGAACAATGAATATTTGAGAAACAGAAAACAAATAGGAAGATGATAGATTTTAACCTAACCATATCAATAAGCACATTAAATGTAAATGAATGAAATGAAAATAAAGGTAAAATATATGAAACATGTGGTTATCTATCTTTAAATATAAAGACACAAATAAAAGAATTGGAAAAGATAACATATGCAATGCTAATCAAAAGAACCCTAACATGATTATATTAAACCTGACAGAATAGATTCAGAACAAGATATATTACCAGTAATAAAAAGTGTTATTTCATAATATTAAAAGCATAAATTAATCAAGAGGATATAAAAATTATCATGTTGTGTACTTAATAAAGTAGCTTCAAAATATATGAAGCAAATGTGGAAGAAATAGAGAAATTCACAGTAACAGTCAGGGATCTTAATATCTCTCTCAATGATTCATAGAACAAATGTACAGAAAATAAATAAGAATATGAAATAATTGAAAAACACAATCAACCAACTTAATATAATGGATCTTTATAGGACAATTGTTACATACCCAAGTATTGGTAATCAGAATTTTGTGGAAGCAAGGAGATATAAATATGGAATTGAAGAGTATGAGGAAGAAGCTCTGGCTTTGGATTTTTAAGGGTTTTTGAAATATAATAAATATATAATATATAACATAAAATTTGCCCTTTTAATTGTTTTTAAATGTATTGTTCAGTAGCATCAAGTACATTCACATTATTGTGCAAATATCACCACCTGCCATCTTCAGAACATTTTTTCATATTCCAAACTGAAACTATGCACTCCTGAAAGGTAAGTCCCAATTCTGCTCTAACTTTAGCCTCTGGCAATGACCGTTCTATTTCTGTCTCTGTAAATTTAACTGTCTAAGAGTAGAAACTTACAGGAATCTGTCCTTTTGTGACTGGCTTATTTCACTTAGCATGTCTTCAAGAGTTATTCATGTTCTAGTGTGTCCTAGAATTTCCTTCCTTTTTAAGGCTGAATACTGTTTTTTTGTGTATAAATAGATATACACACAAAATATACATATATACACAAACATATATGTGAATGCACACAGGTATATTTATACAAGCTAACTTTTGCTTATTTATTTATCCACTTGGATATTTCTACCTTTAGGTTGTGTTGGATAATGTTGCTATGAATATTGGTGTATAAATACCCATTTAATTACTTGCTTATTCCCCCTTGGAAGTAGAATAACTGGATTATATGGTAATTATACATTTAATTTTTTTAGGAACCACCATACTGTCTTTAGCAGCAGCAGCATTTACATTTCCACCACCAGATCACAAGGGTTATAATTTCTCTAAATCCTTGCTAATCCTTTTTTTCATCTTTTCTTTTTTCTTTCTTTTCTCTTCTCTTTTCTTTTCCTTTTTTATTTTTTACTTTTCTTTTTTCTTTTTTATTTCCTTTCCTTTTCACCTCCTTTCTTTTCTTTCCTGTCTTCTTTAATTTTCCTTCCTTCCTTCCTTCTTCTTTTAGACAGAGTCTCACTTTGTCACTCTTGGTAGAGCACTGTGGTGTCATAGCTCACAGCAACCTCAAACTCCCGGGCTTAAGCAATTCTCTTGCCTCAGTCCCCCAAGTAGCTGGGACTACAGGTGCCTCTACAATACCCAACTATTTTTAGAAATGAGGTTTCACTCTGGCTCAGGCTGCTCTCTGTTCTGAGCTCAGGCAATCCACCTGCTTTGGCCTCCCAAGTGTCGGGATTATAAGCATGAACCACTGCACCTGACCTTTAATTTTCTTTCTTTCTTGTCTTTTCTTTATTCAGGTGTTCATTGACCATTTGTATATCTTTTTTTTAGAGAAACATTTATCCAAATTCTTATTCATTTAATAAATCAGATTATTTTGTTTTTGGCAATTGAGGAACATGAGTTCTTTATTCTGGATTTTAATCCCTTATCAGATATAGGACTTGCAAATATTTCTCTCATTCCCCGGGTTGCCCTTTTAATCTGTTGATGGTATTCTTTGATACACAATTTTTTTAATTTTTATGTAATCTAACTTATCTCTTTTTTCTTTTGTGCCTATACTTTTGGTATCATATTTAAGAAATTATTATCAAATTCAATGTTGTGAAGATTTTCCACCATGTTTTCTTCCAAGTGCTTTACTGTGGCATTGGCTTTAATTGTAGATACTATAAATTCATGAGTGAGTATATGTGTGTAACAGAGAGAGAATGTGTGTATGTTTGTACATGTATATATTTCTGTCCACTGAAAGAATATACAGAAATGACACCTCAGAGCAGTGTATATACTTAATACCAGAATTTAGTTTCCAAATAACTTTACTAAAGAGGTTCTGAGCCTTGGCTAAAAGGCCTATGATAGATTTGTGCAGGAAATGTAAATGTAAATTCTTATGTCAGAAAGTAAGAATTCTCAAAGAATGATGGGCCTATAGGAAAGGAACAAAGTATTCAACTTGAAGAGGCTGCCACTCACCAAATTTGTGATGTTTGAGTATCTAAAAATATCTCAATGGGGGCAGTGCTTGTGGCTCAAGGAGTAGGGTGCCGGCCCCATATATTGGAGGTGGTGGGTTCAAAACCCAGCCCCAGCCAAAATTAAAAAAAAAAAAAATGTAAAAATATCTTAATGGTAATACACTATAAACATTAAATAAAACAAAGGTCCATGAGCCTCCATGAGCCTATAAGCATGGAGGGAATGTAAACAAAACCAGACTAAGAAATATCTTATTTACCCCCAAAAATCCAAAATAGAAGGAAAGAGAATTTGAAATTAATTATTTATCAATTCCCAATGTAATAATTATTTCATAAGAGTTTTGGCATTGTTTATTAACACTTTGCTTGGTGAGCAAAATAGTTGTAGAAAATATCAACTCTTAATTGAAAATATTAAGTTTAACTTTATAATAAAGATATTCCATTGACACCACCTCCTCAACAAAATAATGAAACAATGTCCCCACCCAACATACAACCAAAAGTTTCTCACATCCCGATGTGATGCAATAAACACATGTCATCGCCTAATTAGTATTCTCTCCACAAATTTTGGAGTGGGGAAAAAATTGCTACATTCTTTAAGATAACTGAACTATTCCCAAATTCAATAACATGAAAAAATGGGGAAAAATGAAGCCTGTTTAAGATTATAAGAAATTAAAAATGCATAACAACTAAATACAGTAAATGATACTTCATTAGATCCTGAATCAGAGGAAAAAGATACTGATAAAAGACATTCTGGAGTGGGGGAGGACTAGAGAATTTTAAACATGGGATCTAGTAGATAACATTATTGAATGTTAATTTCTTTTAGTGTGATAATGATAATGTATGATATAAGAGGAAGTCATTGTTTTTAGGAGTTAAATACTAAAATATCTATTTAAAGGAGAAGTTTCATAATTTATGAAACTTAGATGATTTAGTCAAAAAAGAAAAAGCTAAGTAAGACAAATGTCAAGAGTAAAACAGTATTGTGAGCTATTCTTTCAAGTTTTCTGATGTTTTAAAACTGACCTTTTCTGCAGGAAAAGAAAAAGTACAGACTAATACTAGCTGTCACTGTGAGGTTCTAATAGTTAGGGTCTCTTGGAGAGCTTATGATGGTTACTTTGCCCCTCTGTAGTTCAGTGGGATTTCTAAAATGAGGATAATAATGAAATCTACCTCCACAGGATTTTGGCAGAGATATAAGCTATGTAATAACATGAAAAACACGTAGCATTGCCTAGCACATGATAGGGCCTCCGTAACAGTCTATTCATATTTTTAGATTTACTAAAGATATTATGACCATATTGGGGTTTCATTGGTTGTTTTGTAGGTAAAGAATATTGAAAGTTGGTATGCTGAACTTGGTCTTTGATGCCATAAATATGGGATCACTACCAATCTCACAACTAAAGAAAGAAAATATAACAGCACAGAATTGATTTTACATGTAAGTCTATAAATAAATTGCAGTGTCTCTTATAAGGTTGTCAGTGAAACATTAAATCTTTTTCTAACTAGCCAGTTGAGTACTCCTCATAATCTTAAAATGAAATTTAATAATGCAAGTGGTGAAACCATCACCATTGCCTTCTCGGAATCTGTCAAGAATAGAAGGCTCTGTCAGCATCCTAAGAAACTACTTGCAGAAATGACCCCACTAGAGGCCTAGGAGCCAAAGGGTAATTAAAGTTGGGCTCCGAGCCACATGCGAAAAGTCTGTTTTATCTTTTTAATTAATGACAGCACTACTTCCCCATTCTTCTGCGGTGTGTGACCCCAGCAAAATTAGTGCCACTATAAACCACATTAAGGCAAGTTTCCATCAGCAGCATGGCTAACACATAGTTTAATTTTATGAGGCAATAAATACAGACTATTGCATTGCTGAGTATCAACATCGACATTTTCCCTGTATAGTAAGGAAGCAGTTCACAAAGCAGGTATTTACAACATGCTTGGAATAGCTTCAGTCCCAAAGATGTTGATAACTGAGGGAGCTTCACATCATATACCACCTATTTTCTATTGCATAGGGCCTGGGCAATTTAAATTTATGTTGCATAAAATGTCTTCCATGCAAAATCATCTTTCTCATTATTGAAAGGTATGAGAGAGAGATTCTGGGGTATCTCTAAATATTTCATTTTCAGTGCTTTTATTTGATTCAAAGCCATTCACATTGAAAGAGAAAGGCTTCAGCATTATCTCAATATGTATTTTATATTTATCAGAAGATCCTTTTTTTTTTTTTTTTTGGTGTGTTGTTTACATTGGTTGGTTTTTGGCCCTCTTAACCATATTGTACTCAACTAATTCCTGCAAAGCTGGATCATCCTATCTCTCTTCATCAATATAGTTTGCTCAAGCTCTTAGAGCTATTTTTGAATTTCAAGCTTAACTAACATTTAAAATGTAATGCTTTGAAACAAAACCCTAGAGTGGTATTATGTAAAGGAAAAATAACAATGTATAGTTATTTCCACACAGTCAATTCATGCTTGTTTGGAAATTCTGCATCTATTCCAATGCGACTGATGTATTAAGAACAATTTAAGCATTACTTCATTTTCATTTGTTTGTATGCCATTTCATGAAGAGGAAGCACTGAACTAACACAGAAATTTTCACCAGCTGAACAAGGCTGCAAAGGTGAACAGTTTTCTCACCAGCTGAACCAGGCTGCATAAGTGTACAATTTTCTCAAACATCCACCAACTATCTCAATTTTCCATCCAGAAAGGGGTTGTATGTATGTGTATGTGTGCATATGTGTGTTTGCTTGGTTCAAGATGGAAAAAAAAATAGACCATGTATGAACATTTATTTGAAGTACATAGTAAAGTTTATAGAGTAGTAAAAAAATAGAAGAAATATCAAATAAAGGACTAAAGGTTCAAAAAGATGACAGGATGTGAGCTCCAGATAACACAGGATAAATTAACCTTCCCTAGGAGAAAGGCATTCCATTAATTGCAACAGGAAAGAGGGATGGGTAGAATCTAGAATGATTTGTCAATTTGATGAGAGGAAATGTAATAGCGCAGCTTGTTTCACATCTCTAACTATTGTGGAATAGAAGTCAAGGTTGTCTGCAGAGTATCAGGGATAAAGGGAGAGGTCAGAATTTTGAAGAGAGTGAAACAGGTCTACAGTATGGAAGATGATCAGGGGCAGGATGTGGTGACCTTGCTGTGAATGTCCAGTCCCGACAGTGTATTCATGGTGAGACTAATATGCTGGACCTATCATCACTTTAAATGATATGTGAATTAAAACTTTTTATGTCATAAGTTACATTTATATTCATATATACGCTATACATTATATTTAAAGGCTGCATGTAATTCAATTCACTGAAAATTTATTTGGCAAGTCAAGTCGTCCTCCAAATTTTCCCGTGATACCCAGTTAGAGGAACATCCTGTATCTCCCCCTTTCTCAGTGTGTTCTCCCTCATTTTTACATTATTTTATGCTGGTCTGTTTTCACATTTGAATTTTAGACATTACTTGTCATTTCTTAGAATGAAAAATAAGAATTTGGTATCCACATACAAATTCACACACACTCATTTATATTCATACACTTTTTAACATCAATATTTAGCATTTAAATGATTAATATAATAAGATATTGCTTTTAGTAATATACATTGTGTACTATGATTATGCTGTTTTTATTATTGTACTTTTTTGTTTTTTTCATAGTGAGAATAATGGCTTTAGTTCCAATTTTCCTACAGGACCTATTTCTCTCAATATGAGGTCATCTCAATTTACCCTCATCCTCACCCTTTTACTTTTTTTTTTTTTTTTTACTCGTTTTTTCTTTTATTTCTCTACTTTTTCTTTCTTTCTTTTTTTTTTTTTAATTGTTGGGGATTCATTGAGGGTACAATAAGCCAGTTACACTGATTGCAATTGTTAGGTAAAGTCCCTCTTGCAATCATGTCTTGCCCCCATAAAGTGTGACACACACTAAGTCCCCACCCCCTCCCTCCATCCCTCTTTCTGCTTCCCCCCCCATAACCTTAATTGTCATTAATTGTCCTCATATCAAAATTGAGTACATAGGATTCATGCTTCTCCATTCTTGTGATGCTTTACTAAGAATAATGTCTTCCACTTCCATCCAGGTTAATACGAAGGATGTAAAGTCTCCATTTTTTTAATGACTGAATAGTATTCCATGGTATACATATACCACAGCTTGTTAATCCATTCCTGGGTTGGTGGGCATTTAGGCTGTTTCCACATTTTGGCGATTGTAAATTGAGCTGCAATAAACAGTCTAGGACAAGTGTCCTTATGATAAAAGGATTTTTTTCCTTCTGGGTAGATGCCCAGTAATGGGATTGCAGGATCAAATGGGAGGTCTAGCTTGAGTACTTTGAGGTTTCTCCATACTTCCTTCCAGAAAGGTTGTACTAGCTTGCAGTCCCACCAGCAGTGTAAAAGTGTTCCCTTCTCTCCACAACCACGCCAGCATCTGCAGTTTTGAGATTTTGTGATGTGGGCCATTCTCACTGGGGTTAGATGATATCTCAGGGTTGTTTTGATTTGCATTTCTCTAATATATAAAGATGAGGAACATTTTTCATGTGTTTGTTAGCCATTCGTCTGTCATCTTTAGAGAAAGTTCTATTCATGTCTCTTGCCCATTGATATATGGGATTGTTGGCTTTTTTCATGTGGATTAATTTGAGTTCTCTACAGATCCTAGTTATCAAGCTTTTGTCTGATTGAAAATATGCAAATATCCTTTCCCATTGTGTAGGTTGTCTCTTTGCTTTGGTTATTGTCTCCTTAGCTGTACAGAAGCTTTTCAGTTTAATGAAGTCCCATTTGTTTATTTTTGTTGTTGTTGCAATTGCCATGGCAGTCTTCTTCATGAAGTCTTTCCCCAGGCCAATATCTTCCAGTGTTTTTCCTATGCTTTCTTGGAGGATTTTTATTGTTTCATGTCTTAAATTTAAGTCCTTTATCCATCTTGAATCAATTTTTGTGAGTGGGGAAAGCTGTGGGTCCAGTTTCAGTCTTTTACATGTAGATATCCAGTTCTCCCAACACCATTTATTGAATAGAGGGAGTCTTTCCCCCAGGGTAAGTTCTTGTTTGGTTTATCGAAGATTAGGTGGTTGTAAGATGTTAGTTTCATTTCTTGGTGTTCAATTCGATTCCAAGTGTCTATGTCTCTGTTTTTCTGCCAGTACCAGGCTGTCTTGAGCACTATGGCTTTGTAGTACAGACTAAAATCTGGTATGCTGATGCCCCCAGCTTTATTTTTGTTACAGAGAACTGCCTTAGCTATACGGGGTTTTTTCCAGTTCCATACAAAACGCAGAATCATTTTTTCCAAATCTTGAAAGTACGATGTAGGTACTTTGATAGGAATGGCATTGAATAGGTAGATTGCTTTGGGAAGTATAGACATTTTAACAATGTTGATTCTTCCCATCCATGAGCATGGTATGTTCTTCCATTTGTTAATATCCTCTGCTATTTCCTTTCTGAGGAGTTCATAGTTTTCTTTATAGAGGTCCTTCACCTCCTTCGTTAGGTATATTCCTAGGTATTTCATTTTCTTTGAAACTATGGTGAAGGGAGTTGTATCCTTAATTAGCTTCTTATCTTGACTGTTATTGGTGTACACAAAGGCTACTGACTTGTGGACATTGATTTTATATCCTGAAACATTACTGTATTTTTTGATGACTTCTAGGAGTCTTGTGGTTGAGTCTTTGGGGTTCTCTAAGTATAAGATCATGTCATCAGCAAAGAGGGAGAGTTTGACCTCCTCTGCTCCCATTTGGATTCCCTTTATTTCCTTGTCTTGCCTAATTGTATTGGCTAGAACTTCCAGAACTATGTTGAATAGTAAAGGTGACAGAGGACAACCTTGTTTGGTTCCAGTTCCAAGAGGAAAAGCTTTCAGTTTTACTCCATTCAGTAAAATATTGGCTGTGGGTTTGTCATAGATACCTTCAGTCAGTTTTAGAAATGTGCCACCTATGCCTATACTCTTCAGTGTTCTAATTAGAAAAGGATGCTGGATTTTATCAAATGCTTTTTCTGCATCTATTGAGAGGATCATGTGATCTTTATTTTTGCCTCTGTTAATATGGTGGATAACGTTTCTGGACTTGCGTATGTTAAACCAGCCTTGCATCCCTGGGATGAAGCCTACTTGATCATGATGAATGACTTTTTTGATGATAAGCTGTAATATTGGCTAGGATTTTGTTGAGAATTTTTGCGTCTATGTTCATGAGTGAGATTGGTCTGAAATTCTCCTTTTTGTTTGGGTCTTTTCCTGGTTTTGGTATCAGGGTG
Organism: Nycticebus coucang; assembly: GCF_027406575.1. Taxonomy (NCBI): domain Eukaryota; kingdom Metazoa; phylum Chordata; class Mammalia; order Primates; family Lorisidae; genus Nycticebus; species Nycticebus coucang. Next base: position 97,735,914 of record NC_069784.1, on the reverse strand, counting down.
ATGTTTGCTTCATAGAACGTGTTGGGGAAGATTCCTTCTTCCTCAGTTTTTCGGAATAATTTCTGCAGTAGAGGAATAAGCTCTTCCTTGAAGGTTTGATAGAATTCTGGAGTGAAGCCATCTGGACCAGGGCATTTTTTAGTTGGAAGCTTTTTTATTGTTTCTTTGATCTCAGTTCTTGAAATTAGTCTGTTCAGGAGGTCTATTTCCTCCTGGCTAAGTCTAAGTAGAGGGTGTGATTCCAAATATCGATCCATTTCCTTCACATTGTCAAATTTCTGGGCATAGAGTTTCTGGTAGTATTCAGAGATGATCTCTTGTATCTCTGTGGGATCAGTTGTTATTTCCCCTTTATCGTTTCTGATTGAGGTTACTAGAGATTTTACTTTTCTATTTCTAGTTAGTCTGGCCAATGGTTTATGTATTTTATTTATTTTTTAAAAAAACCAACTCCTTGTTTCATTAATTTTCTGAATGATTCTTTTGTTTTCAATTTCATTGATCTCTGTTTTGATTTTGGATATTTCTTTTCTTCTACTGAGTTTAGACTTAGATTGTTCTTCTTTTTCCAATTCCATAAGATCTCTTGTGAGATTGTTGATGTGCTCTCTTTCTGTTTTTCGAATGTAGGCATCTAAAGCGATGAATTTTCCTCTCAAAACTGCTTTTGCAGTATCCCACAGGTTTTGGTAGCATGTGTCTTCATTGTTGTTATGCTCAAGGAAGTTAATGATTTCCTGTTTTATTTCTTCCTTCACCCATCTGTTATTCAACAGAAGATTGTTTAATTTCCATGCCTTTGCGTGGGGTTGACCATTTTTGTTAGAGTTGAGTTCCACCTTAATGCCTTATGGTCTGAAAACATACAAGGTAAAATTTCAATTCTTTTGATTCTGTTGATATTTGTTTTGTGTCCCAGGATTTGATCAATTTTGGAGAATGTTCCATGGGGTGATGAGAAGAATGTATATTCTTTATCTTTGGGGTGGGTTGTTCTATATGTGTCTATCAAGCATAGTTGTTCTAGGGTCTTATTTAAATCTCTTATATCTTTCTTTTATTTCTGTTTAGAGGATCTGTCCAGCTCTGTAAGAGGAGTGTTAAAGTCCCCTGTTATGATGGTATTATCAGATATCATATTGCTCAGACTGAGTAAGGTCTGCTTCAAGAATCTGGGAGCATTTAAATTGGGTGCATAAATATTTAGAATTGAAGTGTCTTCTTGTTGTAGTTTTCCCTTGACCAATATAAAGTGACCATCTTTGTCTTTTTTGACTTTAGTTGCTTTAAATCCACATGCATCTGAAAATAAGATTGCAACTCCTCTTTCCTTCTGAATTCCATTTGCCTGAAAAATTGTCTTCCAACCCTTGACTCGGAGCTTTAATTTGTCTTTTGAAGCCAGCTGTGTTTCTTGCAGACAGCAAATGGATGGCTTGTGTTTTTTAATCCAGTCAGCCAATCTATGTCTCTTCAGTGGGGAATTCAAGCCATTAACATTTATTGAGATAATTGATAAATGTGGTAGTATTCTATTCATCTTATTTTGTGAGAGTCCATTGCTTAGTTTTATGTTTTGCATCAGTGTGGAGGTTAGGTTCTGTCCTTTGATTTGTGAGTTCTTACTTTGCTGCTGATCCATTGTGGTGGTCAGTGTGCAGAACAGGTTGAAGTATTTCCTTTAGAGCTGGTCTTGTTGTGGCGAATTTCCTCAATGTTTGTATATCCGTAAATGATTTGATTTCTCTGTCAATTTTGAAGCTTAGCTTAGCAGGGTACAGAATTCTGGGCTGAAAATTGTTCTGTTTAAGTAGATTAAAGGTAGATGACCATTGTCTTCTTGCTTGGAAAGTTTCATTAGAGAAGTCTGTGGTCACTCTGATGGATTTGCCCCTGTAGGTCAACTGGTGCTTACTCCTGGCAGCTTGCAGAATCTTTTCTTTTGTCTTGACTTTGGACAGGTTCATCACAATGTGTCTTGGAGAAGCTCGGTTAGAGTTGAGGTGACCTGGTGTCCGATATCCCTCTGAAAGCAGTGTGTCAGAATCTTTGGTGATGTTTGGGAAATTTTCTTTTATAATATTCTCTAGTATGGCTTCCATTCCTCTGGGGCATTCTTCTTCCCCTTCTGGAATTCCTATAACTCGTATGTTGGAACGCTTCATAAAGTCCCATAATTCTGACAGTGAACGTTCTGCTTTCTCTCTCTTCTTTTCTGCCTCTTTTACTGTCTGAGTTATCTCAAGAACTTTGTCTTCTACCTCTGAAATTCTTTCTTCTGCATGGTCTAACCTGTTGCTGATACTTTCCATTGCATCTTTAAGTTCCCTAATTGACTGTTTCAGTTCCTTCAGTTCTGCTGTATCCTTTTTATATTCTTCATATCGTTCATCTCTTATTTGATTCTGTTTTTGGGTTTCCTTTTGGTTATTTTCCACTTTATTAGCAATTTCCTTCATTGTTTCCATCATTTCTTTCATTGTTTTCAACATGTGTATTCTAAATTCCCTTTCTGTCATTCCTAACATTTCCTTACAGGTGGAATCATCTGCAGTAGCTACCTCATGGTCCCTTGGTGGGGTTGTTCTAGACTGGTTCTTCATGTTGCCTGGAGTTTTCTGCTGATTCTTCCTCATGAGTGATTTCTTTTATCTGTTTCCTTGCCCTAATTTTCCTTTCACTTCCTCTTGCTCTTTAAGTTCTTGTGCCTGTGGACTAAGGGTTACAGGACCAGAAGGGTGAGAAGGTTGAAGAGCAAAAAAGGGATGAAAGAAAGGAGGACCGAGTGATAAAAAAAAAAAGAAAGATAGAGAAAGGAGAGGGGGTGGGTATAAGGAATATTGATAAAAAGAAGAGAGGCACAGAAAGAGGGAGACAGGGCAATATAGGTGTACAGTAGGGTACTTTGACACAACCTTAAAAAACCCCACCTTCTGGGGGTGCCCAGTTGGGTGGTTCCCTTGAGGTCAGCGGCTCTTTGCTAACCTGATCAGACACAGTACCCCACCTCCACCAAGTAGAGAGGAAAGACAAAAATGCTATAAATCAAACCAAAACAAGCAAACAGAAAACTTTATGGGGATAAAATTGGGTGAAAAACCAAATGATAGCGGTAGAAACACTAGCAAAAATGAAGTTCTAGTTATTAAAAAAGGCAGCAATGAGAAATTATAATTAAACTAGAAAAATTGAGAAATAAAAAGGGATCTGTATGGAGAAGATTGAAATTAAAAAACAAAAGAACATCAACAACGTCAAAATAAACAAAAAAAAACAACCAAACAAAAAAAAAGAAAAAAATACACAACCAAAAACAAAGCAGTTTGTATATGTTATTGAATATTGTCTGGGCAACACATGGTCTTCTGGGGTATGAGATGTTAATCACAGTTCTGATACGACTGGAGGCTGCTTATTTCTCAAACCCCAGCAGGTAGACAACCTAAATCTCTCTTCAGCCCACTTAAAAGGTACTTTGAACTTGTAAACTTGCTGAGCAGAAGCTTTCCCAGCTTTCTCGCTGGAATCACTGCTAAAGTGGCTATCCACTTACCCAGTGTGCCAAAACCGGTCTCACTCTGCCCCTGAGGGTTAGAGCTGCAAGGCGGCTCAGACCCCACCCTTAGGCTACTTGGTTGCTGGGTTACCAGCTCCCACCCGTTTCTAGCTCTGCAACCCTGAGGGCGGAGCTTGCCGGGGCAGATCACTGACAATGGTTCCGTGTGACCCACCGCCAAACAGTATTAGCTCCGTCTGGCTCAGCGGCTCAGAGTGGGGCCCTAGACAATGGCCAAAGTTCTCCGCACTCCCGCTCAGGCCTTCCCCAAGGCAGTTCAACTCAGTGCCAAGTCCAAGGACATCAAAACAGTTCACAGGTAAGGCCTTTCTGGTTTGCAGTCTCGCTGCTACTGAACTTACAGTTGTGGGCGGGTTTAGACGGATTGAACACACGCAACCACTTGCCGGTTTTCCACTGTTTTAGTCCTCCTCTTGGGGTCCAGAAGTCTCTGGCTGACTCCCTGTATCCTCATAGGAGTGATGATAAGCAGTTCCCACCAGCCAGAGATGCCTGGAGTCCTATCTCCCCAGACTCACGGTGCCCAGATGCAAGGAAGCTGTTACTTGGCCGCCATCTTGCTCCGCCCTCACCCTTTTTCTTTTTCCTTTCCCTTTTTTTTTTCTTCTTGGAGATTTTACTTTTGGCAACCTCTGACTCTCTGCTTTGTTCTACAGTGGTTGATATCTTCACCTGATTCATAATCAAAGATGTGAGACATCAGTACTCAGAAGAGTTTCTTTTTTCCCCCCAATTTGTGAAAAGAATTTCTTCCAGAGAAAGGGTACATAAGAATAAAATAGTCTGAGTCCTTGCATATCTGAAAATTCTATCTTTGACTTGATTGATAGTTCATGTGGGAATTATCCCTTACAAGGTGTTAAAATATTGTTTTAAAACAAAACAAAAACTGCTAAAGATATTAAAAAACAGATGCTGTTGTGATTACTAATATTTTCCATGTGATTGTTCCCTGCTTTCTTTTTCTCTCTGGCAGATTTAGAATATTATTCTCACCTGGAATTTCTTTTTTTTTTTTGAAATTTCAAGTTTTTTGTACTTGAAAAATATATAAAATATGAAAATAATTGTGAATATATTGATATTTATCAGATTAAGGAGTAATAATAACTTAAAATGTGGAAATTTTCCATCTTAATTCTTAGGAAATTTTTTTGTATTAAATAATTTTTGAATAGTTTCCTGCTCCTAATTTTCTGTCTTTTTATAAGGAAAGTAATTAAACACACATACACACATGGGCACACATATGATTTACCCTCCATACACATTTCCCATCTTTTTCTCTTCTGCTTTTTGTGATCTTTTCAAATATGTCTTGCAGTCTTTGAGTACGATTTTTAATTTAGGTTCTTGAATTTTCCTGTTACTGCTCTAAATGCATTCCTCTTATCTTTTATTTTCTTTTGTCTTATCAGTTTCTTTCAGATTTCTTCTTTTCTTTGTTCTTGTTGTCTGTTGTTGTTTTGGTTTATCTTTAGAATTGGGCATTTCCCTCAGATACTTAGTAATCCTTAGCTGTTTGTTATATTTGAGACCAAGGTAATAGAAAAATGGCGGATGTGTTTACTGAAGGTATTTAGGGAAAGACTCTGTTCAATTAATGGCAGAAATCTAATATAAATCACATATTAAATAGATCTTAAGTTATCTTATTTTGCCCTATTTCAATTTTTCTTCCTCTATATCTATTTGATATTTACTTTTTGATTAATTTACTACTTTTTAGCATTTAAATTCTCTATCAACATTTTATTCTATACCTATTTGCATTATTTTTAGTGGATGTTCAAAGGAGTATGTTATATATTCTTAACTTTTCACAGTTATAGTTAGATTTAATTTTATACTACTTCTATGTGAAATCTGAGAATAGTGTGACTAGGTAGTTTTTTATGGCCCTTAAATATCTTTTAGTGTAAAGTATTATTGAATTTTAAACTCAAGCATTAAGTTATGATTTTTCCTTAAATTTATAAGTGTTTTAAGGAAATTAAAGAAATAATCTTTTATACTTATACCTACATTTACCATTTCTAGTGGTCTCCATTTCTTCCTGAAATCTGAGATTTCATTTGTTCTCCCTTTTGACCTTAAGAATTTTGTTTAGCGTATTCTGGGATGCAGCCCCACTATTAATAACTTCTATTAGAATTTGTTTATTTGAAAATATCTTGCCTTAATTTTTTGAAGGTTAACTTTACTGAATATAAAATTGAGTATTGACATTGTTCTTTCTTTCTCTTTCTACTTCCTTTCTCCCTCTGTCCTTCCTCCCTATCTATTTTTCTTTATTTTTTTGTGCATTCTTATAATAGCAATTTTATAAATTCTTTTTTCCTTCTTTCTTTCTTTTTCTTTTTTTTTTTTGCAGTTTTTTTGGCCAGGGCCAGGTTTGAACCCACCACCTCTGGTATATGGGGCCAGTGCCCTACTCCTTGAGCCATAGGCACCACCCATATAAATTCTTTCTTTCTGGTAATTTAAACATAACGTCTTGGTCCAAATTTTTTTTTTTTTCTTGATTGAGTTTACATTTCCTCCTGTTTAAAAACTGTATTATTACTTTGGATTGTATCCTGGATTTTGCGTAGAGATTATTTTCTCTTACGTTTCTTTAAATATTTTTTGTGTTTATTTTATTTTACTTATTTGTCTATTAATTTAGTTGACCTTAAACTCTAAATTCTCTCTCCCTTTTGGTAGGCATCTGCTAAAACTTCTCTTAGCCCTTTAGCCTTGTTAGAATGTTTCATTCTATTTATATTAATTCAGAAATTTGTTTTTTATTTTTTCACAGTTTATAAGCAAAATACTGAGTTGTCTCTTTGTGACTTTCTGCTTGCTATGTGGATTTACCATTTCCTAGTTTCTACATTGCCTTAAATTCCATCCTCTGATTCTTCAACCAAAAAGTTTTCAGTTTTCTCTGTGAATTTCGGCTGTTCTTGTAAGGTACTGATTGCAAAGTATCCTCTTTCAAAAAGCCATAAAACTGGAAAAATCATCCAGTATTATTTATTTCTTCAAATTGTCAAGTTTCCTGCATTTTAATTTATGGTTTTGTTCACTTCTAGTACTTAGAAAGTTGATTTTTTCAAAATTTTGTCCAGAGTTTATAATTATTATCTAGAGGAACATTGATATAATGTAACTGCTTTGCTATTAGAAAATGTACCACATTAACCCAGTTACTCAATATCCAAATTTAAAAAATTATGTTTTAAGTATATAGGATGCTTGTTTTTCTATTGTTGAGATATTTTACTAAGGAGAACGTTCAACTCCATCCAGGTAAATATAAAATACGCAAACTCTCCATATATTATGGCTGAATGGTATTCATGGTATACATATACCACAGTTTATTAATCCATTCTTAAGTTGATGGGCACTTGGGTTGTCTCCACGTATTTGTGACTATGAATTGAGCTCCTATAAACATTTGAGTATAAATGTCCTTATGGTAAAATGATTTCCACCCCCTCAGGGTGATACCTAGTAATGGGATTGAAGGATCAAATGAAGGGTCTACTTTTAGCTCTTTTAGGATTCTCGCCAGTTCTTTCCAAAAGGCAGTTTGCATTCCCACCAGTAGTGTGTAAGTGTTCCCTTTTTTCCACACCCATGCCAGCATCTGAAGCTTTGGGATTCTGTGATGCTAGTAGATGAACAACCATAGGCCCCTCCTAGGGATTCAAGAAAGGGGAAGGAGGGAGAGGGACTTAGTAAGCTCCCAATTAATGGGTACAATGTAGGGGTACATGGCACAGCTCCTGGGTGAAGGACTCAGATACAACTTGGGCTTTTCCTAAAAAACAAAAACAATGTAACCTAATTGTACATACCCATTTATTAACATGAAATAAAAATAAATAAAAAATAAAAAGAGCACAGGCTTAAAAGCTAAAAAAAAATGATTTAACTGATGACTCTATACTGAATCTCAGAGTCAAAGCATTCTATAATAGACATGCTCTTATTTGACAATGTGAATGTTACTTTCTTTGCATTATTATTATTCCTTAATATTTCGATGTAGCAATTGTCTGATTCATTTTCTGAATGTATTTATGTTCGTTCGTCCTTTACAAGGTTTTTGTTTCTAATAAAAAAAATAAAAGAGAAGAAAATAAAAGGAAAAAAAGCAAATTATGATTTAGTTCTTTATTTAGGTCATGACCACCAATTCATATAATCTATTGGACAGTTTTATCATCTGTCTCTAAAATATGCCTTTACTTTATTAATATTAGCAATATTTTAGAGATAGGATGAGGAGGTGCCTTGCTATGTTACTCAGGCTGCATCCAAACTCCTGGGTTTAAGTGATCCTCCCACCTCAGCCTCCTAAGTAGCTAGGACTGGAGGAGTAGCCCATTGTACTCAGTTTATATTTACTTTGATTGCATTATTTTTCCTAGATTTCCCCAGTCTGTCTATCATCATCTCTTTCTTTGACTGACACAGTGGCTTCTTAATTGGTCTTATTGCTTTCATTCTTTCCCCATTATAGTTTGATCATGTATGTTAGCCAAAATTAGCTTTCAAAATAAAAAATCACAGTGCCTTTCTACTTATCCTAATGTGAATTTGCCATTGATGTTCAGATGAAATCCAATATTTACACCACAGATTCCAATTCTTCATATAATCAGTCCCTATTCAGCTCCTTTACTTAAACTATAGGTAAGGAAAAAGAACCACTACTCTCCCCATTCATCTTTATATTCTTACTGGGATATTTTTCTGTTTCTCACATTTAGCCAACTTATACCTGCCCCATAACCTGTGCTTTTCCTATATGTTCTGCCTAGAATACTCTTCCATTAGATGCCTATGTGGGTGGCTATATGATTCGCTTACTTTTCTCTATTCCACAGTTCTGTTTTATTTTCTTCAAAGCAGAAACAAATTTCTGCCTTTATTTGTTTATATATGTAAATATTTACAAGTTAATGTTATCTGTCTTTTCACAACTGTATCACCATTATCTAAAACACAGCCTTGACACATGACAAGTATTTAAAAGAGACTTTTAAAAATTAATCATTATTGCAAAACTGATGGTATGATAAATCTTATAAGTTTGGGTGAAAAAGTTATTCTTTTTAAATAACTTTTTAAAAATTAAATCATAGCTGTGTACATTAATGCATTAATGGGGTACAATGTGCTGATTTTATACACAATTTGAAATACTTACATCAAACTGGTTAACATAGCCTTCACCTCATTTATTTATTTATTTTTAAAATTTTTTTATTGTTGCATTTGGCCGCGGTTGGGCTTGAACTCACCACCCTCAGTATATGGGGCCAGCACCCTACTCACTGAGCCACAGGCACCACCCACCTCATTTTCTTAATTATTGTGTTAAGACATTAATATTCTATGCTTAGTAGATTTGACATGTACCCTTATAAAATGCACCATAGGTGTGGTCCGACTCATTACCTTCCTACACCCATTCTCCTCCCTTCCCTCCCCCTCCTCTTTCCCTTTCATTTGGGCTGTAGTTGGGTTATAGCTTTCATGTGGAAGTGTGGGTGTTTATATATTGGCTTCATAGTAGAGCTGAGTACATTGGATAGTTTTCCTTCCATTCTTGAAATACTTTGCTAAGAAGAATTATGTTCCAGCTCCATTCACGTAAACATAAAACAAGTAAAGTCTCCATCTTTTTTAAAGCTGCATAATATTCCATGGCGTACATATGCCACAATTTATTAATCCATTCATGGGTCAATGGCACTTGTGCTTCTTCCATGACTTAGCAATTATGAATTGGGCTTCAATAAGCATTCTGGTGCAAATATCTTTGTTATAAAGTGATTTTTGTCCTCTGGACATATACCTAATAGAGGAATTGTAGGATCGAACAGCAGGTCTATTTTTAGATCCCTGAGTGATCTCCAATTTCTTTCCCAAAGGAATGTACTAGTTTGCATTCCTACCAGAGGTGCATAAGTGTTCCCTTTTCTCCACATCCACGCCAACATCTATAATTATGGGTTTTTGTGTTGTGGGCCAATCTTACTGGAGTTAGATGATATCTTGAGGTGGTTTTGATTTACATTTCTCTGGTTAAGGATGATGAAGATTTTTTCATGTGTCTGTAGGCCACGTGCCTGTCTTCTTCAGAGAACTTTCTATTCAAATCTCTTTCCTACAATGAGATGGGATCACTTGTTCTTTTCTTGCTAATATGTTTGAATTCTCTGTGGATTCTGGTTATCAAACCTTTGTCAGAGACATAACCTGCAAATATCTTCCTCCCATTCTGTGGGCTGTATGCTTGCTTTACATACTGTGTTCGTGGCTGTGAAGAAGCTTTTTAGTTCAATCTGGTCCCAGTAATGTATTTTTGATATTGCTTCAATTACTTGGGGGGTCTTCCTCATAAAATATTCTCCCAGGCCAATTTCTTCAAGTGTTTTCCCTGCACTCTCTTCTAGTATTTTTATAGTTTCATGCCTTAAGTTTAAATCATTTATCCAGTGAGAGTCTATCTTTGTTAATGCTAAAAGGTTGGGTCCAGTTTCAGTCTTCTACAGGTTGTCAGCCAGTTCACCCAGCACCTATTCAACAAATGGGGAATCTTTTGAATAGGGAATCTTTTCCTCACTGAATGTTTTTGGTAGACTTATCAAAGATCAAATGATGATAGCTGGGTTCATCTCTAGGTAGTCTAGACTGTTCCATACATCTACCTGTCTGTTCCATACATCTACTGTCTGTTTTTGTGCCAGTACCATGCTGTTTGGAGGACTATAGATTTATAGTATAGTCTGAGGTCTGGTAGCATAATTCCTCCTGATTTATTTTTATTTCTGAGTAATGTCTTGGCTATTCAAGTTTTTTTCTGATTCCATATAAAATGAATTATTTTTTTTGAAGTCTTTAAAGTATGACAGTGGTGCTTTAATAGGGATTTTATTGAAGTTGCATATTGCTTTGGGTACTATGGACATTTTAATAATGTTGACTCTTCCCAGCCATGAATATGGTATGTTTTCCATTTGTTAACATCTTCAGCTATTTCTTTTCTCAGAGTTTCATAGTTCTCTTTATAGAGATCTTTCATGTCCTTTGTTAGGTAAACTCCCAAATATTTTATCTTCTTTGGCACTACTGTATAAGGAAGTGAGTCCTTGACTATTGTTGATATATATAAAGGCTACTGATTTGTGAGTATTGATTTTGTGACCTGAGACAATGCTGTATTCCTTGATAACTTCTAAGAGTTTTGTAGTTGAGTGCCTGGGGTTTTCCAGATATACAATTATATCATCTGTGAAGAGTGAAAGTTCGATCTCTTCTGATTCTATTTGAATACCCTTGGTCACCTTCTCTTGCCTGATTGTGATGGCTAAGACTTCCATTACAATGTTAAAAAGCAGTGGAGATAATGGGCAACCTTGCCTGGTTCCTGATCTGAGTAGAAATGTTTTCAATTTTACTCCATTCAATACGATATTGGCTGTGGGTTTGCTGTACAAGGCCTCTATCAGTTTAAGTAATGTCCCTTCTATACCTATTTTCTTAAGTGTTCTGATTATAAAAGGATCCTGTATATTATTGAAAGCTTTTTCTGTATCGATTGAGAGAATCATGTGTTTCTTTGTTTATGTGATGTATTATATTTATAGATTTACCTATACTGAACCAACCTTGAGACGCTAGGATAAAACCAACTTGGTCATGATGTATATTTTGTTTGATGTGTTGCTGGATTCTGTTTGCTAGGATTAAATATTTTTGCATCTATATTCATTAAAGATATTGGTCTATAATTTTCTTTCCTTGTTGGGGCTTTTCCTGTTTTGGGCATCAGGGTGATATTTGCTTCATAGAATGTGTTGGCAAGTATTCTTTCTTTTTCTATGCTTTGGAAAAGGTTAAGTAATATAGGTATTAGTTCCTCTTTAAAGGTTTGGTAGAATTCTGATGTGAAGCCATTTGATCCCAGACTGTTCTTTTTTGGGATATTTTGTATAGTTGATGCTATTTCAGTACTTGATGTAGATCTGTTCAACATTTCTGATTTTTTCTGGCTAAGTCTAGGAGGGTGGCACGCTTCCAAGTACTGGTCAATTGTTTCAGATTTTCATGTTTCTGAGAATAGAGTTTTTTGTAGTATTCATTAAGAATTTTTGGTTATTAAACCTTTGTCGGAGACATAACCTGCAAATATCTTCTCCCATTCTGAGGGCTGTTTGCTTGCTTTACTTACTGTGTTCTTGGCTGTGCAGAAGATTTTTAGTTTGATCAAGTCCCAATAATGTATTTTTGAAGCAGCTTCAATTGCCCAGGGGGTCCTTCTCATAAAAAACTTGCCCAACCCAATTTCTTCAAGGGTTTTCCCTACACTCTCTTCTAGTATTTTTATAGTTTCATGTCTTAGGTTTAAATCTTTAATCCAGTGAGAGTCTATCTTGGTTAATGGTGAGAGGTGTGGGTCCAGTTTCAGTCTTCTACAGGTTGCCAGCCAGTTCACCCAGCACCATTTGTTAAATAGGGAATCTTTTCCCCACTGAATGTTTTTAATTGGCTTGTCAAAGATTAAATAATGGTAAGTAGCTGGATTCATCTCTTGGTTCTCTATTCTGTTCCAGACATCTACTTCTCTGTTTTTGTGCCAGTACCATGCTGTTTTGATCGCTATCGATTTGTAGTATAGTCTGAGGTCTGGTAGCATGATTCCTCCTGCTTTGTTTTTATTTTTGAGTAATGTCTTGGCTATTCGAGGTTTTTTCTGATTCCATATAAAACGAAGAATTATTTTTTCAAGATCTTTAAAGTATGACAGTGGAGCTTTAATGGGGATTGCGTTGAAATTATATATTGCTTTGGGTAGTATGGACATTTTAACAATGTTGATTCTTCCCAACCATGAGCATGGTATATTTTAGAACTCAAACGCATTAGCAAGAAAAGAACAAGGGATCCTATTGCAGGCTGGGCAAGGGACTTGAAGAGAAACTTCTCTGAAGAAGACAGGTGCATGACCTTCAGACATATGAAAAAATGCTCATCATCTTTAATCATCAGAGAAATGCAAATCAAAACTACTTTGAGATATCATCTAACTCCAGTGAGACTAGCCTATATCACAAAATCCCAAGACCAGAGATGTTTGCGTGGATGTGGAGAAAAGGGAACACTTTTGCACTGCTGGTGGGAATGCAAATTAATACATTCCTTTTGGAAAGAGATATGGAGAACACTTAGAGATCTAAAAATAGATCTGCCATTTGATCCCGTAATCCCCCTACTGGGCATATACCCAGAAAACCAAAAATCACACCATAACAAAGATATTTGTATCAGAATATTTATTGCAGCCCTATTCATAATTGCTAAGTCATGGAAAAAGCCCAAGTGCCCATTGATCCACGAATGGATCAATAAATTATGGTATATGTACACCATGGAATATTATGCAGCCTTAAAGAAAGATGGAGACTTTACCTCTTTCATGTTTACATGGATGGAGCTGGAACATATTCTTCTTAGTAAAGTGTCTCAAGAATGGAAGAAAAAGTACCCAATGTACTCACCCTTATTATGAAACTAATGTAGGACCTTCACATGAAAGCTATATCCCAGTTATAACCTAAGAATAGGGAGAAAGGGGAAAGGGAGGGTGCCGCGGACGCGGCAGGAGGGGAGGGGGGAGGGAGGGGGAAGGAGGGGGATTAATGGGATTACACCTGCGGTGCGTCTTACAAGGGTATATGTGAATCCTAGTAAATGTGGAATGTAAAGGTCTTAGCAAAATAACTAAGAAAATGCTACAAAAGCTATGTTAACTAATGTGATGAAAATGTGTCAAACGATCTATGAACCAAGTGTATGGTGCCTCACGATCATACTAATGTACACAGCTATGGTTTAATAAAAATAAATTTTAAAAAAAGAATTTTTGAATTTCTGAGGTGTCTGTTGTTACTTTGCCTTTATCATTTTGATTGATGAAATTAGGGATTTTTACTTTTCTATTTCTGGTTAGGCTAGCCAAATGTTTATCAATTTTGTTAAACTTTTTAAAAACCAACTTTTTGATTCATTGATCTTTTGAATAATTCTTTTGTTTTTGATTTCATTTAATTCTGCTCTAATTTTGGTTATTTCTTTTCTTCTGCTGGGTTTGGGGTTGTGATGTTCTTCCTTTTCCAGTTTCTTGAGATGTCCTATTAAGTAGTTGATTTCCTCTCTTTCTGTTCTCTTGAGGAAGGCTTGCAACACTAGAAATTTCCCTCTTAGGACTGCCTTAGGACTACCAGCCGTTCTGATAATTCATGTATTCATTATCATTCTGTTCCAAAAATTTGGCAATTTCCTTCTTAATCTCTTCTATGACCCAGCTATCATTCAGCATAATGTTATTTAGTTTCCATGTCTTTATATGATTATACAGCTTCTTATTATTGGTGATTTCAACTTTTATTCCATAATGATCTGAGAAAATACAATGAATAATATATATTATTTTAAATTTGCTGAGATTAGCCTTGTTACCTAAGGTGGAATCAATTTTGGAGTATGTTCCATGGGCTGATGAGAAGAATGTGTGTTCAGTTTTGTTAGGATGAAATGTTCTGCAAATATCTATTAAATTCAATGTTGTATGGTGAAGTTTAAGTCTAAAATTTCTTTGCTTAGTTTTTTATTGGAGGATCTAACCAACACTGCCAAAGGGGTGTTAAAATCTCCAACTATTATGGTGCTGGAAGACATCAAATTTTTCATGTCTGTTAGTCTCCCTTACAACTTGAGGAGCCTTGTGGTGGGGCACATAAATGTTAATAATTGATATCTCAATATGTTGAGTGTTTCTCTTAACAAATATGAAGTAACCATATTTGTCTTTCCTTACTTTTGTTGGTTTAAAGCCTAATGTAGTGGTTCTCAACCTTCCTAATGCTTTGACCCTTTCATATAGTTCCACATGTTGTGGTTACCCCCAACCATAAAATTATTTTCATTGCTAGTAGCAATGAAAGTACTATTAGCACTTCTCTTCATCTTTGAGCATTTGGGAGTTTTCAAAAGCTTTGTCTTCAATGTCAGAGATTCTTTCTTCTGCCGGCTCCATTATATTACTGAGGGATTCTACTGTATTTTTCAGGTCTTGAGGGATGCAAATTCTTGTCTCAATATGTCAAAATCTTTGGTGATTTTATTTTAAATTCATTAAATTCTTGAGACAACTTTTGAATTACTCCTTGAACTTCCATTTCCATAACTTCAATTATGTTGATCTTATTTGCCATCCAAATTCTGAACTCAATTTCTGACATCTCAGCCATTTGTTTATGATTGGGATCTTCTGTTGCATTGCCTTTGTCATACATTGGGAGTTGATCTACTCTGATTATTCATGTTGCCAGAGTGTTTCTGCTCCTTCTTCCCCATGGTTATTTTTCACTGTTTGGGTAGAAAAGCTGGGAAGATGAAATTGAATTGAGGGCACCTGAAGTTGTAATTAACCAGCCCTTTATCAGAGTGCTGGGACTGATGACTGTGGCTTTTCCTCTATGGCTTTACAAAGGTCCCGTTTAGTACTAAAGCACGAGACTCTGGGGACCTGCTTGATACGATGGGGCTAGGTGGATCTGTCCTGTATTCAGCTATACTCTGACCAATCATAGTGAATTAGTGACTTTGGGTCAAAATCTCAGCTGTGGAGGAATACAAACAACTAAGACACCCAGCCCCCCACACAGGCAACAACTGGAAGAGGAGAATCAATCCCTCCCACTATAATACAACCTTGGAAAGTCCCTTGGTGATTGGCCCAGATCAAGAGTTCCAAATCAATTGTCCCGGTTAGCATAAATGCAGATCAAGTGGGAGAATTCCAAAGGTCTCCAGCAACTGGACAGCAGGTGTCCACTGGCAGCTCAAGGGTGACTCACTCCGGTGCTCTGTGGAGTCAGAAAGGCCTGCCCAGCAAAAGAATTATTCCAGGGGGCTGGTGCCTCTTTCCCCACCTTGAACCTCTATAACACCCTGTCAGTGGTAACCCTACAGGGCTGTGGCTCAGTTCTCAGTAATACTCAAGTACAGCAGGGATTTGCACCTGAGTCAATGCGGAGTCAATGCCTCTCCGACCAGGATGTCTCAATGGGAAACCTGAAGGTGGGAGGAGTTCAGGCCTAATTCCCTCCAATGTTCATTGGAAACTGGGTAGTGTTCCCCCTGTGTCTGTACCCAGCTGGAGGTTACTATCATAGAGTGTGGTTTCTCCCTCAGAGACTGTGCCTTTGCTTCAGCCACACTCCACCTCTGGAACCCCTGTAGGACAAGGTCAGGCTCCCTCCATGTTCCACAGAATTGGGGAGGTGTGTCTCCCAAATTTGACCTCAGTGGAAGGGTCCGTGGAGCTGCCACCACAGTTAGGGGTGGCACTGCCACTGTCAGGGGTGGTGCTGCCAGTCTGGAGTGCCACTGTGGGACTGGTCGCAGGAGTGGGCAGGTGGGCAGTGCCACCTTTGCTTCTGAGTGGGAGCCAGGAGAGGGCGGGTGCTGGCGGGTGGCACCTCCCATCACCACACACAGATCACAAGAACAGGCTGCCTGTAGTCCCTGGTTGTGAGGAGGGTCCTGGCTATGCACTTTCCAGCACAGGGCAAGTCTCTTTCCCCTTGTGACTCCCTGCTTCCACTAGAGTTATAGTTTCAGTGCAGCTGCCCCACAACCCATGAGATGCCCCGCCCTTGCAAAAATCCACCAGACACTCTGGATTCTGCAGTGGGTAGTCTTCCAGAATGCCAGGAGTGGAGGGAAGGATGGATTGGGAGTTCAGGAAGGCAGGGAAAATATTTGTTCAACTTTTATCCTGGGCAGGAGACTGCCTGGGCTTGCAGCAGTATCTCTCTGGGGAAGGAGTCCCAGGCTTCAGCTGCTCTGTCCCCTGTGGTGTAACAAGAAGTCTTTTGTTCACTACTCACTATAGATATAACATAGCAAACCACACTCTTTGGGCGGGAGGATTCTCATCCTCTTTAGGATGAGTTTCGTACCTGAAATTTGCTTCCTTGGAGTCCCAGCTTGCCTCAGCGGGGGTCATGCAAACCCACCAATCTTCTTTCTCAGCTCAGCTCCCCATCTTCAACTTTATTGGATTGGTTCTGGACATTATTTCTCCCTCTGGAGGGGAGCTTCTGCTGAAAGCTGGCTTCAGTCGGCCATCTTGCCTCCTCTCTCCTAAAAGGTTATTTGTTATTTTGATAGTTTGAATTGTTCATAATCATACATTGTTCAAGGACTATAACTACAAATATAGTATACTTTGTACCTTTAATTATATTATGTTTTCCTGGGAATGTGTGTTAAAGAAATTCTTCCAACTTGATAGGAGAGACCCATATTAAAATGATCAGATCTAGATTTTCTATTCATAGCATGTGTCTGGAAGTTTTTCTTAATCATTTTACTGTCTTTTTA
Source organism: Nycticebus coucang (assembly GCF_027406575.1). NCBI lineage: Eukaryota > Metazoa > Chordata > Mammalia > Primates > Lorisidae > Nycticebus > Nycticebus coucang. Next base: position 97,718,882 of record NC_069784.1, on the reverse strand, counting down.
TTAATGAGTAGAGTTTTAGATTTAAATATTCACAGATTAAATAAGGTGAAAACACTCTATTCACATATATCTTTACTTGATAATTAGAAATGTCCCTAGAAATTGATATAGCAGGTTCTACTTGTTTGAAGTCAATTCTAAAGCCAAAAGAATGCAAAAAATATAATAACATGGCTATTACTGTTCTCCAACAATTAATAGAAGACATATAAATAGTTACTGCTTCATAAATAAGTGAAAACAATTTCATTGAAATTGCAATCATCTTAGCATTTCTCCTTGAGAAAATCATGAGGGAATATATTCTATAGGGTAATTGAATTAAGAAAAATTTCAGACAGAGCATATATCCTTTTCTAAATAGAAAAAAATGAATAATTGATTTACTTATTTTCTAGTTTTCTAAAGCAAATAATTGATGTTTAATACACTGATGATTTTGTTTCTGCTTCATATAGGCTAGTATATTACTAAGATTTGTCTAATCAGACATTGAAATGCACTGGCAAGTACTTTTTAACATTTTTCCTGGCAAAACTCTCCTATTTCTGAATATGCTAATATAAATGCATTTAAATTTCTTCCTTGGTGATTTGAGGCTGATAAACATGCATATCAAATACATATATTTTTGCCTAACAAAAATACCAGTCATACTTGTACTTTCTCCTTAGGATTCCTTCATCTTGGAAGTATTTCCTTCACATAATTTTCCTATTATAATGGTAGAGAAACTTACTTTGCCTGTATTTTTTTTAAATTCCAGTGTTGCTTTTCTGTACTTTAGAGAAACTCAGTACTGAGAGAGAAACTCAGTCTAATGGCTGTTTGACAGTTTTTCTCCTGGTGATAAAATGAAATTGATCAAATGTACATTAAAGCTTTTAGACTCTGAAACATTCAGTAACCTAGGGCTGATCTATGATTTATGAAACTACTCCATCTATAGGTGGGTTACTCATGCTAAATCTCCAATCTACCTGGATCACATTGTATTTCTCCTTTTATATTTACACTTTTTCCAAAATGGCTTACCATGCTTCTGATGTGAGGTTCCTAGCTCATGAGAATTTGATGTTCTTACTTTAATGTGAAGATGCCATAAGGGCTGAGGACAGGATCTTATAACTTAAAAATCAAGTGACTTGTTTCTACATAATAGTAGTTTAACTCTCAAATACTTTCTCCTAGACTTCACTAGAGGATATGCTCATTACCCACAGAGATTACACAATGCCTGAGTTACATCTGGTGATTTGCATTTGGAAATGTTATAGGATGGTATAATTTTACTTTACCATTTATAAATATTTCACTTTCATTCATGTAAACCCTCCACCTTTACCATGATTATGCTATAACCATTTTATAAAAATAAAAAGAGAGAACAAGTTTAGATAGAAACAACATTTATATCATTAGATATGCAAAATCACTTTTTCACAATGCAATTTTTCTGAACTTTTTTGTGAACAATGTATTATTTGTGTGAAGGAATAATGGTATGTGGAGTTTTATAGTGTATATTTACAACTTACATTTCTCATAAACATAGCCTCTGAAAGAGATATGGGAAGTCTATTACTTGTGACAATTTCCTCCATTTATAGTCACCTTAGTATTTTTTCTTCCTATTATTGCTGATAAAATCACTACATCAACACAATTGTCTACATTATAATGACAAAATTATGGCATTATATCAGCAGACCATAAAGAAATGGTTCTATTAGTAAAAATACGTTTTTACAAATTGAATTCCTTTATTATCTACTGTACAAAGGATCTATTACATAAAAACATAGCAAAGTACTTCTAAATCTAATGATGTTCTTTACTGGTGTTTAACTGAGTGATTATTTCCATCACAAGCGTAATCATAATCTCCCTTTTGTATTTATAACTTCATAGTGCCACTGTTTGTACACAGCTGTGAAGATGATACATCAATTCTCACACCATCCAAAAGGCAAGTGTTGTTCTGTTTTCTTCCTCACCAATATCTCTTTCACTTCCCTCAAGAGAAATATTTAGGAACACAAGAATACAGTAATGTTGGATTCTATTACCTTGTGGTCCTCAGAGAGACTATTGAAGGCAACTGATTAAAAAAAATGATACAGAAGGAGGCAGTATGAACATTCTAATTTACCAGTGAATTAAAATATGTCTCCTCTTTTTCAAAAAGAGTATCTATATTCATATAATCTGTGGGCAATGCAGTCTGGGCACACTAATACCTAAAGATGTGGATATAGCATACTGGAGGAAAGACAGGTTAATATATAATAATCTTAGGCTATTTTTTTCTATTAAAGATATAATCTGTCTCTCTGAGTTAATACCCGATATTCTTATCCAGTTATCTGAATCTGTGGTTGAAAATCCTATGTGCAGATGTTTTGAGTTTATGGCATGTCAAAGAAAAATAAATTTAATGAAATTTTGCAGTTCCATTAAATCCCTACACTGGACATTGCATGCTTGGTTCTGCTTAGCTACTATCCAGCCTGTGTTCTTGTATAAAACCACCACAAGATATTTAATAACTGCTCTTGACTTTTTTCTTCAAATGACAAATAGGCTGATATTCAACTAACAATGCCATCTATCATTTAAAATGTGACTCAGGTAAAAATTCACATAATTAGGTAAAACTATTGTGGAAAAGTAAATATGCTTTGGGAAAAACAAGATTTTGTTCCAATGCAGTAGCCTTACAGACAGTCAAAACTGAATTATGAGATGATTTTAAGTAAAATATGTTCTTGCCTTTCCAAATATGTTATGAAAACACTACAGATATCACACATATTATAAATATGTTTACTAATAATGGAATCAGGTTCTTTCAAAGTTTCAAAAGTGAATACGTAGTCTAAATCTCTCCTAAGTTGTTCTGTCTATTAGGTTATTTTGTTAGAAAGAGGATTTTATCTTATACTGAGAATAATAGAGGTTCTTTTGTTACAAAGAGGATTTTATCTTACTCTGAGAATAATAGATGAGCAGAAATAGGATACTACTAACTCCAGTCTACTTTTTTCTGTACTTACCACATATATACCTAGTGCCTCATATTTACTACGTGTGGTACTGGATTTTTAGATATTTGGAGTCTGTGGAGATTTAACAAAAAGATGCTCAAACTTTTGAAATTCCGAATTCAGTGGGAAAGAGCTTTTCATTGCTTAGTGTGTTTATGTGAAAATTGCAGTTATAAATAAAATGTCATATAAGCCTTAACAAAAAAAAAAAAAAAAAATTGTAGTATTTATACTATAATGTTGAACATTACATAGCTTATAATAGACGAAGGAAAGATTTATTTCAACAAAGGAAATGTAATAAGAATAATGAAATAATAATGAAATAATGAAATAAGAATAAGTGCTGAAGTCTGAACTGGAGTTTTAGAGAAGATTGATTGAAGATATAGGTGGTTTTGATTGGAGAATACAGACAGGATGAGGGACCCACTAGAAAAGTAAGAGATGTTCAGCAAATAGTAAGGAAACTGATGTGGCTAAGGCATATATCCTGTGAGTTTGGTGGTACAGAAAATAAAATTGGAAGGAAAAGTGGAAACTTAAGAAAGGCTTTAAATGTCAAGCCAGTAACTTCATTCCCTTTACAATGGAGATGAGAAATTTCAGGAGTGGGAGTTAAATATAAGATGAACTAATCTATTTTAAAACCTAACCTTGTTGTAGTTGGTCCAAACAATCATAGTGGGGAGAAACCATGAGTAGGAGATGAACCTATGACTTGGGAGCTCTGCAATGGTCGTGGGAATTTGTGCAGTAAATAGATAGGAGATAAGATATGAAGTTGGTGACTAAGTGAATCCAGCAGTAGGGAGGAAAGCAAAGAAAATAATGAATACTTTGAGCCAGAGCACCTGGAGGAGGTGATACATTTACGGAGGTTGGTTGATGTAGGATAGTCTTTCTATTCAAGACAGATGTAGTTTGTGCACTATAGTTACAACAGAGTATTCTGTATTTGTGTACTAACTGTTACCAGTGAGTTTTATATGATTACTTGTTCACTGATGTTTTTCTTTGATATTGAAGAATTCCCTTCTTGTAGGACTGGTCTACTGTTAATGAAATCTCTCTGCCTTTTTTTTGTCGGGAAAAGACTTTATTTCTATTTGCTTGAAAAATCCTTTTGAGAATATTCTATGTTTTAGGAATATTTTTACAGGAAATAGTATTCTAGGCTTCAGGTTTTTCTCTTTAGTACTTTGAATATGTCACGCCACACTCTCCTTGCCAGTATGGTTTCCACTCAGAAGTCTGAAGCTCCTTTATATATATTCCCCCCACCCCTCTCCTTTGCTCCCCATAGAAACTTTTACTTTTTCTAAAATGACCTTGATGATCTTGACTTTTAAATTTCTTGAGTTAGTTTTATTTGGGTTAAATCTTCTTAGTGTTCTATGACCTTCTAATACCTGAATATTGGTATATTTCTCTACTTTGGGGAATTTTTTTGTCATTATTTCTTTGAATAAACTTTCTACCTCAGTCTCTTTATCTCCTCTTAAAGCCAATTAACTCTTATGTTTGCCTTTTTATGGCTATTTTCTAGATCTTGTAGGTATTCTTTATTTTCTATTCCTTTTTTTTCTCTTTTGACTACTTTCAAATAGCCGGTTTTCAAACTCACAAATACTTCTGCTTGATCTGTTTTGCTATTGAAAGACTGATGCATTTTTAATCTTACCAGTTAAAAATATCAGCTCTAAATTTTCTTCTTTTTTAATTATTTCAATTTCTTTATTAAATATCTCCAATACGATTCTGAATTCCTTCTCTATTTTTGTATTTAAGTTCATTGAACTTCTTCAGAATGGGTATTTTAAATTCTTTGTCAGAAAGGTCACATATCTCCATCACTCCATATTAGTCACTGGTCTTTTATTTAGTTAATTAAATGAAGTCATGTTTTCCTGAATGTTCTTGAAGCTTATGATGTTGGTCCATGTCTATGCATATCTCCACATAGAAAACTTAGGGTATTCATTCTAATCTTCACAGTCTGGGCTTGTTTGAGACCATTCTTCTTGAGAGGTTTTTCAGTTATTCAAAGAGAATTGAGTGTTGGGATCTAAGTCTGTTGTTACTGCAACCACATCAACACCAGGCATAACCCCAGCCGAGTGATGCTGTAACTCTTGCAGACTCCTAGGGGTACTGCCATGGTGAACTTTGGTAAAGTACAGGAGAATTCCCTGTGTTACGAGGAAAAGTCTTTTACTATATTTCCTTACTCTCTGTGCTGAGCTGCTGGAGTTAGTGAAAGAATAATGGAGGCTCTCCTGTCTGGCTGGCAAAGCTGGTACTGCACTAGGTCATACTTGAAGGTGAAGCTATCCTACAGATAGCTACCTGGCTACCTCGGATGTTTATTCAGTCCAAGGGCTTGTTTATTTCTCAGAACGTAGTGAATCTTACCAGGCTAGGTCCTTCTTCCAAGGCACTAGGTTTTCTTCTGGCTCTGGGTAGGTTTAGAGATGCTATCCAGGAAATAAAGCCTGATATCAGGAGTTTCATGATTCTGCTTGGTACTTTGTTTTACTGTGATGTGTACCCGACGTGCAAAACAAATTTCTTTCACCTCTTTTGCCTTTTTATTTACCTGAGCTGTGCCACCTGGAATTGAAAAAGGAATGACAATTTATTAATCCATTTGTGGGTGGATGGGCACTTGGGCTTCTGCCATGAGTTGGCTATTATGAATTGAGCTGCAATGAACAATCTGGTGCAAATATCTTTTTTATAAAGTGACTTTTGGATTTTTTTGAAATACACCTAGTAGAGGAATTGCAGGATCAAACAGAAGGTCTGCTTTTAGATCCCTGAGTATTCTCCATGCTTCTTTCCAAAAGGGACGTATTAACTTGCACTCCCACCAGCAGTGCAGAAGTGTTCCCTCAAGTGCCCATATACTCACAAATGGATTAATAAATTGTGGTATATGTATACCACAGAATATTATGCAGCCTTTAAAATATGGAGACTTTACTTCTTTTATGTTCACATGGATGGAGCTGGAACATATCCTACTTAGTAAAGTATCTCAAGAATGGAAAAAAAAATATCCAATGTACTCAGTATTATTATGAAACCAATTTATAATCACTCACACTTTCATATAAAGAATAGATCACAACTATGGCCCAAAATGAAGGAGGGAGGAGGGCGAGGGCACAGGAGGGATGAGGTCAGATTGAGGGAGGGTGAATGGTGGGATCACACCTATGGTGCACAATGCAAGGGTACATGTCAGATCTATTGTTATAGACTATAAATGTCTTAACACAACAATTAAATAAACAAGATGAGGTATATATTACCCAATGTGATGTAAGCGTTTCTAATTCTATATGAAATCAGCACATTGTACCTCATAAATGCCTTAATTTATACATGATCTATGTGTTTATGATTAAATAAAAAAAAAATAAATAAGTAAATACAATTATAAACAAAAAAAAAAAAAAAGAAAAAAGGAGTGACATAGGTACTGGCTTGGACACCACTGCCTCACTGGGTCATGTTCACCCTAAGTCCACTGGGCACAAGGCATCACTGCCACAGAAAATGCTCAAGGACTGCAGCCTTTGTAGACTGGCTGCCTTATAAATTTATTCCAAGCCCCATGCTGCATATGTCAGGCAGTAGTAGGGCCAGCTGGAACTCGGGTTTTGAGATAGGAGACTTCCTCTGGAAAGCTGATGTAAATGCTCCCTTCGTGGGTGCTGGCAGAAGTCTACACTTTTGTGTGTTCCCTTGTGAAGGAGTTCTTGAGTTCCAATGCAAAATCTCATGATCACTTCACTCTCCCTCCCCTAGACACACAGATTCTCTGGAGATGTGATGCAGGCAATTTAAGATGGTCTTTTCTGCCATTTTCTGTTGTGCCTTTCCTTGATTTAATGTTAAAACAGACATGATTGCAAGAGGGACTTTACCTAACAATTGCAATCAGTGTAACTGGCTTATTGTACCCTCAATGAATCCCCAACAATAAAAAAAAAAAAAAAAAAAAAAAAAAAAAACAAAAAAACCACATACTGTGATTGCTTACCTGATTTTTGGTTCTTCCAAAAGTGGTTCCTTGCATGGATCATTGTTGAATTTGGTGTTTCTGTGGAGAAACAACTGCTGGAGGTTTCTACTTAACAAGCTGGTTTTGCCTCCTCTCCTTTTTAATTTTGAGAAAAATCAAATTTATATTTTATTATTTTCTTTTATGGATATGCTTTCAGTGTCATGTCTATAAGATCTTTTGCTAACCCTAAATTACAAAGATTTTCTCTTATGTTTTCTTCTAATATTATGGTTTTAAGCTTTATGTTTATATAACTAAGGTACATTTACATTTTTATAAATGGTGGGAAGTATGATTCAAGTTGTTATTATATTTTTGTAAATGGTTAACTTATAGTTCCATTATGATTTATTAAAAAGACTATATTTTCTTCAAGGAATTTTTTCTGCAACTTTTTTGAAATTCAAATATCCATAAATGCATGGTTCTCTTACTTGATTTTCCACTCTGGTTAATTGATTTATTTCTCTGTATATACACCAATACTATAATACCTTGGAAAAACGAGCTCTGTAAAAAGTCCTAAATGCAGGTAGCATCAGTCGTTCAACCCTGCTCTTTGCTTTTAAGGTTTTTTGTTGTTTTTTTTCCTTTTTAAAGTTCTCTATATTTCCAGATGCATTTTAGAATTAGCTTAGATGTTTTTACAAAAAGCTTGCTAAAATTTTAATTGGAGATCATTTATGATGAGCCAGTATAGATTACACATTTCAGGCAAGAATGCGACTTCACATGTATAATAAGAGCATGGGCATGTAAATTCTGGGTGTCTGACACTTGGTGATCCATTGAGACATATTCACAGTTAAACTGCTATCTATTCTGTTTCTCAAATGTAAAGAAGTATCTTCCCTCTTTTAAACATTAAATAATCTGTGAATTAATAATTTAGCACCATTCAAAAAATATAATTTCCTGCTGTTTCCTTTATTGATTTAACCTTTAACCATGTGTTTTTAAATGTAGAAATAGAGATTCAGTTAACAGCAAGTCTCTTTTGCTTATTTATTCTTGGTCCACGCATTTCCATGACTAGGATTGGAATTGCCATACTAAAAATAAAAAATAAGAGACTAAAGTTATACAAATGTGGATTGGCACCCTGGCCTTTACTACTAAGCAGGAGTGTGATTGTAATCACACGTGTGATTTTTTTGAACTTTTTTTTTTTTTGCTTCAGTTTCCATACCACGAAAATTAGAATAGTATCAGTTCCTTCCTTTGGTTGTTCAGGCAAATTTTCATATGAAGTGAATAATAGAATTTATTGAGAATTATAATGCAAAAATATATGCTTCCTCTAATCTTTCTAAAAATCCTGAAAGGTAGGCTTTTAAAAACAATTCATAATATTAGGGGGAACTTGTGTTTATATACTTAGTTTTTTTTTTTTCTACAAAGTGAGCCAAAGTTATAAGTGTGCCCCCCACTCAGGCAGTGTTCACCATACCCAATAGTTGTGAATTTACCCATCATCTCCCTAACCTTGATTTTCACTGAGATTTACTATCATATGTGCACTTAAGTATTGATCAATCAGATCCAGCCTGTATTGAATACATATATTTGGTTCTGTGTTCCTGTGTCGCTTTATGTAGGGAATGGTCTCAAGATCCACCTAGATTGTCACAACCTAGGGTTGCTTCTACATCCACAATTTCACATAATTGTGAATTATCCTTCTATGAATATTTGTGTACAGGTCTCCTTTGTATAAAATGAACTCTCTTCCTTTGGGTATACACCCAGAACCAGGATTGCTGGATCAAATGTACTTCTACTTTAAGTTCTTTACCATTTTGAAACATCGGGGCTCAGAGAGATTAAACAAGGTACCAAACATTATAAAACTGTTAAGGGATATGCTGAAGTTCAAATCCACATTTGCCTGAAACCAGGGAAGGTGCTATTTCTACTTCGGTATACCTGGTCATTAGAATCTTGGTCTATGTTATCAACTATTATGTCATTTATTAGCAAGTCAGTTATACTCCTCCAGACGTCTTTCTATCAATGGAAGAATAGTATTATTTTGGCCCTGCTACTTTAGAGACCTATGTGAGTGTAGAGTGAGGTAATATGCTCCAATGTGTTTTGACAATTTATGAAGCCTGTGAGCATATAATTTTAATTCATATAACTGATTTTGACTTTTTTCTCTATGTAAAATCCAGATGACATCTGTAATAACACAGGAGCAAAGCTAGAGTATTGTGTTATGTCCTATAGTAAACCAGCAGGATTAGCCTCACTAAATATCACCATCATCTTAGCATCATGACTTACCAGTTAACAGGAAACTAAAGCTCATATTATTTTTTTAATATGTCACCTTGACTTCCTTTACATTTCAAATGTGGTCACAAATCATGGTAGATAGCTTTCTTTTCTTTGTTCATCTTTGTTCTGGATATTTCCTTTTAGGTACCTTCCCTTAAAAGATTTCTTTGTTTTTAATTCTCAAGTATTATTTATGAAACTCTTACACATAGGTACTGTACAGCATAAAATACATAGGAAATGACTAGACATCTAAAATACAAATGATAAAAACCATTAATGATCTGTGCAACTGCTCTTCCTGAGTAGTAGAGAAGAAATAATAAAGAGGGACGGAATGAAGGGCTGCCAGCTGCCTGAGCTATTCATTCTATGACAGGAGGGTTCATGTGATTTTACAGTGTATTAGCTATTGCACAATATTTAATTAATAAAACATTACCAGAAATATTTCCACCCACTCAGACTTGCCTTCTAAGAAAATAATTCCAACCTCTGTTATTCTCCTATTAGTAATTTACCTAGTAAGTTTTCAAAAGGAATTTGGATTTAGGATTCAGTTTTTTTCTTAGTCACAGTATGGAATAAGGGCCAGTAACCAAAGTATACACACAGTATTAAAATATTTTAATATAGGCCTAATTCAAGGTGGAAATAGTTAGATTGGAAGATGAGGCACTTTGTGAGTAGATGGAACAGTGGAAGAATGAAAATCTGAAAACCAAATAATATGTAAATTTGTCAAGGTACAGATAATAGAAAATAAAAAAGATTTTAAAATAAAAGAATAACATTTAACCTTTTGCTATAAAAAGTTTGGTACAGAAAATCATGGTGATAGTGAAGGGTAGGTTCAGGAGAGAAAAAGGAACATTTTATAAACAACAACGTGTTAAACCCAGACAAATGCTTTCATTTTCTTCCTTTTAAAGGTACCCAGCACCTATATGACTTCAAAGGGTATGTTTTTATTATGGAACTTTCCTCAACAACAATACTGTATGACAATTAAAAAAACAGTTAAAAATTGATGAGAAAGGAGAGTTTTTGAGACACAAATAGTAGTTCTGGGGCTAGAGGTCAACAAGGCTGTGAAAGAAAATCATTTGGGGTGCTGAAAGAATATCAAGATTTTGTTTCAAACACATTCCTTTTATGTATATAAGGTTCATCTTCTTAATGTTTATTGTCTATAAAAATAGAAAGCAAATCATCTCCTTTCCTCCAGGAACATTTGATAGAGAGGGTGAAAACAGAAAATGCTATCTTAAAAAAAAGTCTGTGAACAAACTACTCTAATATCGCCCAGCTTGACTGACTCTAAGTGGTTTGACCAAATGTCGTCAAACTTCCTTTGCCATTCTACACTTCATAATCTGGATTTTTCTATAATTGTGGAATAGCAATAAGAATAATGTGAAAACATATTCAAATGAGAGTTACTCAAGCAATAAAAATAATAGAGGAAACATACTTCATATATTTATGTCTTCATGGTGTGGTGTGTTTTCATCATCGTTTTTAACACTTGAGTAAACCATACTTAAATAAATTAGTGCATTATTCATATAGTCAAACTTGCCGTGTCGTTGTTTTCAAGGTAATAAGTATTCTTCTTCCACTACTTTACCTACAGATTCATCATCATAAATGAGCAATATTCCTCTGATTATTTACAAAAAAACCCAGCAGTTATTTGCATGGAATCCAAAGTCCCATACAATCCAGCTTTAACTTTATTTGCCCAAATGATGTTTGATAGCCCTATATTTCATCTACCATGCTTTGTCTCCATTCTTTCATTATATATTTTCTATTTCTCTAAGACTCCTATAATTTTCTCACTGTACCATACACAAAAATGTACTTCTTCCCAAGATCCTCCTATTAATCCACCTGTCTTTTGAAGCCTCACTCTAGTTCAATAGTATGTACTATTACTTCAAAGTAAATCCTTTATTCCATATTTTTTTTTCTTTTAGCCTTTTGCCCTTCCACCATATCCCTTAATGTTCTCTTTCCGTATTGTGGTTAGTTATGCTTATGTCTGTTTCTATTAGCAGAATGTGCACAGTTTGGAAGTAAACAATGTTACCTATATGATTCTCTCACAGTATATAGCACACTGCCTTGACTATAGAAAATAGTGAATGAATTCATTCTTATATGTAATTATGCATATATTGGATGTTTACTCTTTAGGAAATCTATTTCTTAGTAGTACATTCCTACTTTTGCTTTTTTTTTTTTTTCTATTTGAAAATACCCTCATGGGAGGTATAGTAAAAGAACTAGAAGAATCCCATGAAAATTATTTTAGCCTCTTAGATGATTCATTAAAGGTTTTTAAAGTAGGGATTAGAGTTGGCAGATTATGGAATGAAAAATACTTTGAATTATCTATAAATTACATATAATTCTGTATGATAAGGAATTCACCCTTCTCCATCTTGTCCTCAGTTCCTAGAAGATAATTTTGTAACAATTGAAATTACCCAAGTGATAGGAGTTTCTTTCTTATTTATGATTGGATCATACCTGATAATTTTTGCTAAAGAGATGACTCAAGGTGGCACCAGACAAATGCAATAGTTTAAGCTTGTGGTTTGGTTATGCCAGAAAGACCAACCATATAATTAGGGTTTTGGAGCTTTGGACCATTGTAAGGTTAGCTTGACTTCCTGGGTGGGTGCTAGAGATTGAATCCAACCACAGGAGCAATGAATCAGTCATTTATGTCTATGCAATGAAAGTTGAGTAAAATCTCTGGACACCTATGTAGCATGAGTTTTGAGGGTTAGTAATAAAAAATACAATTATTACACATGGAGGCAGCAGGGTAAATGCATCCTGAGGACAGCAGAAGCTTTCTGTTTGGATTCCCAGACTCTGGACAATGCAGCCCTTCTTCTGGCTAGTTCTAACTGGTGTCTCTTACCTGTAATAAATATGACCATGAATGTTATAAGTTGCACTGAGTTCTGTAAGTCTTTCTAGGGAATTATTAACCACAAAGATAAATTTGGTAAAACACTGAACTTAGATATTTTGGTCAAAATTGAAGGTTGTCCTTTGTAGTCTTTTCCCTTGAATAACTTTGTAGCTAGATAGATCTCAATTCTTTGCAGTTGGAGTGAGATGACTTGGGGAGACTGACAATATGGAGGACTGTATCTTTCACCAATCGGTTTGGCTAACTTGGACGATATTCTACAAAAGCAGTGCAAATGGAATTATAAAAATATCTTATAGAATTTTATTTTTTGTTCCCACTATTCTTTGCTTATACATTTTATTTGTCACTTAGGACCTTAATCCATGATTTATCTATTGATGTATCTGTTCATCTCACTATACTGTAAGCTCTTTAAAATGAAAGAGTTTCATATTCATTTCTGTATTCAAATGCCTGGCTCAAAGTAGGTGGTCAATGAAGTGTTACTGAATGAGTAAAATAATGAATATCTGGAATGGTACATTTTTAGTATAATTTACTTAAGATTGATAAACTTAGGCTCTATCATAAGCCTAGGATACAGGATGTGGATTTCTGTATTAAAGTATTAACAAATCAAATAATTTTATATAATAATTTTGGAACTCTATCTAAAGCTAAGAAGTATCATCTTTTAATTAAAAGCACAATTTGGGAGTCAGAATAATTGAGAATATACCGGACTCTGTTTATTTAATGTGTAACCCTGAGAAAATCACTTACCCATTTAAACTCTTTTTCTATCTCTAAATACAAATAGGCTGTAGTTTTCTATTTTTATTACTTGTATTTTTTTAAATAGATGAGAAATATTAATTTCCCATTTTTAAAACTATTAAATGAATAAGTAGAATATTACATGTATATTTTGATTGTATACATATGGTTGTATAAATAATTAGTATAAATTTATACTTTTTTAAATTTCCTCATTGTTATGATCATAAGAGTGAGGCTAGATAGTTGGCAAGATATTTATTAGATTCAATGAAGTGTGATTGAACAGATTACTATTTACTGATATCCTTGTCAAAGGGTACAAAATTTAAGAGATTATTTCCATCCAAAATATATGTGTGATCAAGACTTTTTATTAAAAAACAAGTTTAAAGTCATTTTAGAGGCTGGTAAATTATAGTCCCGAGTAATAGAAATTATTAGATATCTTAGAGAACACAGATATATTTTATGTTCCCATGGAATATAATGCCTTTTCATTTATTCATTTGCTCATTTGTACATTTATTTATTCATTTATTCAACGAAAATATATTGAGCATCCACTCTGCCGCAAGTGTTATGCAAGGTGCTAAAGTTACAGAGAAAAATTCAATGGTCTTTACCTTCAGGAAGTAACCAAGCTGCAGTTCAATCTGTTGACTTTTTTAAAGTTTAGATACATCAATAATTGCTTGTACATATGCATAAACCTGCTTGAGAATTTGCAGCTTTTTGTGAGTCGTTTTTTTGAAGGACTGAAAGAAAACATACAGAATAATATAGTCAAACGTGGTTTAAGATTTCTGAAATGGTTAGTTGTCAGTAAGTATTAAATATGAAGAAAGTGTTGCTATGATACTAAGTTAAAATAGAAGCGTGTCACTTATACATGTATAATTCATGACAGTGTTTCTCCAAGTGACTCTACTAAGATAATTCACTAGGTGACATTTGAGCCCCTGGCTGTGTGCTACAGGACGTGGACGTCCCCACACCTGTGAGAAAACACGAGTGCAGGGTGAGTCCAGCTAAGGTATGATCCAGATACACAGTAGTCTAAGAGGACATTTGGGAGGGTGAATGATATAAAACATAATCATAGCTGTATTTGCTGGGGCTTGTCCTTGCAACTAACATCAAACCAGACCGTTGGGAAAATGAAGCACACACAGCAGAAATGCAAATTTGGGACTTTAACAGCTTTAGATTTTGTTGCTCTGTCTTAGAAATGCTTAGATTCTAATGCCTAAGCCAAACAAAATTATATGTTAACCTTCATTCAAATGTGTGTAACTAAAATTTTTTAATCATTGTCAGTAACGAGGCTTATGATAATAATGTTAATACAAAAGAATACCATTTCATGAGTCATATGATTTATGTAATTATATGAGATTTTTTGAGAATTGTCCATTTATTATTGCACTCTAAGATGAAACATATGTATAGGTAAGGACTTTTCAAAGTATTTTATAAGTAATATGAAAATATTTGGCTGCATGGGGTTTTTGAATTGTCACGAAGTCAAAGGTTTGCAAGATATAAACACATCGGAAAAATTTTTAAGATGAAAAGAAAAATATAACAAGGATATTTGTTGAAGGATAAATAAATGCATCAGATTTTTAAAAACTTCATGACAAACGTTAAACTGTTACCAGAACATGTACAAATACAACTAGCTTAGCAAGAATGTACTAACAATATTTATTTAACTATAAATGTGTTTATATAAAAACAAGACAAAAAAAGAGAAATCCCATTTTATCTAATTTAACAAATGCATAGAAAAGCAGACAGTATGACTTGCTTTGGGTTAGAATATGCTAAAAAGGAAAAAGTCAGCTCTCGTCTAGGGAAGAAAGAAACTTCACTTGTCTGAGTAAGAACTGGCCATCTGTAACTGTTTGGGAGTATTAATTACTTCGTGAAAGAAAATAATAATTATACCTTCTTGGTTACCCTTATGAAACCAGATATTAATAGCCCTTATACCATAATATGGCATCATTGTCTTTATTTATCACAAATGAACATATTTGGTATAGAGTCTATTCTACAGGCCATTAGTCCTCCATTTGAAAAAGTCTGTTACTTTAACATAAAGAAAAAAAAAAAAGAAAGAAAAAGTCTGTTACTTTATAAAACCATATATTTTTAAAAATTTGAAAGAATGGAAAGTTTCAGAAAAGTAATTGTTTTCATAATCTATGTCCAAAATACATAACTGCATTGTATTAGTTCTGTTTCTTTAAGTGGATTAATTAAATAGGGAATAAAACTGTTTACACAGTTATTACATTGAATTCCCACAGGCTATGAAAAGCTAAGCGAACTTAACCTCTCAGATTTTTTGCTGTGTCCAACAGTAAATTTATTTCCATAAAACCAAATTTTCTGTTTTATAACCCTTGTTTTATTATTGCTGTTATGTGAAATCTAAATTTGGAGAAAACTAGATGTTGGAGTTTTCATGCTTAATCTGCTGTTGCTGAGTAATCTAGGACCATTCATTGAAACTCACTGAACCTGACTTTGCCCACAAAAATATTTTCTCAATAGGTTTATTATAAGTAATGAAAGAAAGAAAGAAAACAGAAAATAAACATAAAACTTCCAGCTTTAATCAATTATTACTCAAAGCTATTTCAAATAATTTATATATTAAAAGCCCATATGCCTTCTCATGTGATTTGATATATTTTGCCAGTAAAGGTACATAAACAACATAAAACAATTTAAAATCAATGAATATGCTAAACATGAAGAGAAAAAAGTGGATATAGTGCCACCTAAGTTAACATTGTAATCATTACTTATGTTTAAATATTTTTCTGAGCTTCTTGGAAGTTAAAATTAAGGAATACAGAAATGCTTATTCTATTTCTTCATGAGAGATTGTGTTTCTTGATCTATAAACTAATTTTTACAGAAAATGTGGACTTTTTTAATTCATCGGACTACTTCCTATTTGGGGAATAGCATTAAAAATACCACCGATGGAAGAATTTGTATAGAGATTAAGGTAATAAAGTCCAAGCTGGCTGTGTTCTTGTTTTAATTTGATGAAAGAACAGCACATAGCTATCTGTCTGGCCTCACTGAACAAACATTAACTATTAACTAATATTTCTTCTCCCAGCCATGATTTTGACAAGATTTTCTTCTCAATAATTCAAGTTTAATCTCTCTGTTGAGATCCCAGTATACTGGTATGTTTGTGGTGCTTTAAATGTAACTTAATGCTTATAGAACAGAAGAAGTAAGTAGGAAGTCATAAATATCTAAAAGAACATGATATGGAAAAAAGAATGAAATGGTCACAAACGATCCTGCAAAGTACAAAGTAGGAATCAGCAGGGTCTTCTGACTCAACGTGACAGTAAGTGGCTATGAGGTTTTCTATGAAAGTGGACGGAAAGGCTGTGTTGAAGTGCCCAGTCAGAGCCTGCTGGCAGCATTGAGGCCAACAGCTTTTACCCTTTTGTTGACAAAAAGCCCTTTCCTGAAACTTTCTCCTCTAAGTGTTTAATATCCACAGGGGTGTGGAATCTAAGCAGCTCAGGCTTGTCCTGCTGAGCCTTCCTCAGCAGCCCTGATTACAGAGGCTCCTGCCTTTCCCATGGAATAGGACACTGTCAAGGGCACAGTGGAAAGGCTGTTTTTGTTTGTTTGTTTGCAAGGAATTTTTTCAGGTAGGTTGGTCTATGTAAATAGAATCATAGAAGAGTATTCATTAATTTGTACAAATAAGTTAAGGGAACATTAGAATATATTAAAAGTCTAACAGCTTGGACCAAGATAAACTGCAGAATATCTCTGAATACATTTGCAAAATGCAAACAGTGCTTATTCATGTGCAGGGCAAAAGTACAGCAGAGACTACAGTATCAGATATCTCACATAGTGAAAAATTATAAATTAAATTAACTTATGTCCATGGCTTTGTCCACATTCTCAGCCAGGATTCCCAGCCCACTCCAGGGTGATGGTTCTGCAGGAAGGAGCCCTAAGGAGCTCTCTTTCCTTCTGCCAGCGAATTGGATCTGCTAGAACAGGAAGGACAAAAGCTGGGTGCAGACTCAGGTGTCTTGGGCAGTGACTGAATCCACCAGAATTGGGCTGGGGCCAGAGCAGGCCCATTTGCCATGGTCAGTGAGAATATCAGCCATTTACTTCTCTAATTTGTAGTACCTAAGTGCCTCCCCAAACTAGTCCACTGAAGCAGAAGAGAAGGGGATGACAGATGTGTGGTTGTTGGCAGAACCCACTCTGCCAAGGCATGCATCATTTGATGATTTTGAAAGCCATCTTTATAAAAATTTCTCAGTTTATCTAGGCAAACATTGTGATTTTCTCCGTCTCTGACCTTTGTATTTAAGCATTCACTGTTCTATTCTTTGACGTGTGTGTGGGGGGGGGGGGGAGCAGGTGGGGGGAGCTCGCTTTAGCTCAAGTCAACTTCTAAATCTATTAACTACTAGATTAACAGATTTAGTTTTGGTTCACTAAATGAATCCCATCCCCACTTCCCCCCCACCCCCCCAAAAAAAAGCTTATCTGATAAACGAAACTATCCTTTGGTGTTTTGTCTTTGTGATATGGGGCATTCTGAAGTTCAGGACACAGGAAGAGCCTTTCTTGTCCAGATCTAAGGTCAGTGTCTCTGCACCGTTGCAGCAAAGCATTAATCTTTAGTTTTATTTTGCTTTTTTGCCTTGTCTTATAATACTGATTTATCTCTAAGAAACCTTGTCATGAGAATGAAGAATGTATTTTGTCACTTGAAAAATGTGGCTGTATTCTGCTGGTTCTCTTGTAGGGCAGACCTGTGGATTCCATGCCCTTGCTTTTTGTTATTTGATGGCCACTGAAAGTAACTGCAAGAAAACAGACCTAAGCAGAGTCAAACTGCCATTAAATCCTAATCCCAGGTTTTAATTTGAAGAGCTTGGATAACCAATGGTAACAGAAAGGAAATCATCCTGCCTATTTATAGTGGATAATTGTAACTATTCCAAGTATAGAATTTCAGTATCATTTATTTTTCTCCTGTCTCCACCAGTACAGAAGAAAGAACGAGAAGGAAGGAAATAATGCTGGAAACACACCTTAATTTTAGTAGTAATTCACAATGAAAGCTGTGACATTTATTCATAAAAATTCATAGTCTTTAGTACCAAAATAAGAGAAAAGGTGAGTAAAATACTCTTTCTCAGGCTTCTTCTTCCCCTACTCTATTGGTTCATGGTGAACGTCAATGTATTTCAATCTTCACAATTTTAAGTGGGTCACATACTGACTCTCTGTCATTTACCAATGCTAAAAATGTCCATAGTTTTAAATGGATATTGAACTAAGCATGGAATAGAATAGTACTTATAGCAAAAGAAGTTATTCCAAGACCAACCATTATTGTAAAAATACCAGTTAGGAACTCAGCGTTCCCACAGGTGTGTTAAAACAAAGTGGTAGGCTTTATAAATATGTAGTCTTTAAAGCATCTTTTCTTTTTATGGTAAACTGTATTCATTCTAAGACTGGGGTATTTCTTGGGGGCATTTCATAAATGAGAAGGCTCTGCACCATATACTGGGCTATGTTAATGGCTTATAGCTACATTAATCTTTAAGTTGAGCTTTGAATTCAGTCATTTGGAAGTAAATGCTCTCTAGAGAGATTATCAAGAGATAACTAAGCAATTGTTTAAAACTGAAGGCTGTTTTCTGAATTAATGAAGCAGCTTTCATATGGACAATCTAGAAATTATAGGCTATTTCCTATTTATTTGTTGGTGCATTTTGATGATTGTGTAATAACAAAGAATGGGAGGTTTTCCAACTTACAAATTTACCTAAAGTCATGACCTCAACATGCAAAGTCAAAATGAGCATAGTTAGTATTTTAAATCAATCTTGTTAGAAATTAATCATGTTATATTTTTCTCATTTTTTGCTTTGATGTTTTATAAGTTGAGTCTACTTTGCCGTAGTGAATTAGTTCCTTTGTATACTCATTTTTAGAATTAGAAATTTAGCATTTAGTTTTTTTTCTTTTTAAAGGAAATAGTTTAAATCAAGAGTCCTCAAACTTTTTAAACAGGGGGCCAATTCACTATATCTCAGACCGTTGGAGGGCCAGACTATAGTTTTAAAAAAAAAAAAAACTATGAACAAATTCCTATGCACACTGCACATATCTTATTTTAAAGTAAAAAACAAAACGGGAACAAATACAATTCACACCGCTTCATGCGGCCCGTGGGCCGCAGTTTGAGGACCCCTGGTTTAAATGATCCTAACAGTAAGTGTATATATAAACTGTAATAGAAATTTGTTAAGTATGTGCCATATGTAAGAGATACTTCTGTCCACATCAAAATATTTTCCTATATTGATTATATTTTATTCCTTTGGAGAAATATCCTACTACTTTTATTTCCAGACTCAGATTATACTTATATCTACTTCATTTCTTTATAGTTGGGCACATAAAAGTAACTTTAGTGTTCTAAGACAATTCTACTTTTATTTTTCTGACAGTGATTTCATTCTTTATTTTTAATGTTTACTAAAATTTTTTAATTTTCTACTTATAAGAAGATAAATGTCTTAAAAGCCAGTTAGAATGGTGTTAAGAAATCTGAATATCCACATGTAGAAGACTGACATTGGACCTTTATCTCACACCACATAAAACATCAACTCATAGAATCAAGGATGTGAATAAGACAAAGAATAAGGTTTTTGGCATTCATCTAGGCATGACATTTTGTAGAGGACCCCAAACTGCAGGAAACAAAAGCACAAACAGACAAATGAAATTGCATCAAACTAAAGCATGTTTGCACATTGAAGGTAACAATTAACAGAGTGAAGGAATTGTCCACAGACTGGGAAAAAATATTTGTAAACCCTATACTACATAAGAGTTAATAGCCAAACTATGTAAGGAACTTAACCAACTCAATAGCAAGAAAGCAAGTAATTTGGTTAAAAATAGACACATAAATTGAAAAGACAATTCTTAGAATTCTTTCTTTTTTTGCTTGAGACAGAGTCTGACTCTGTTGCCCAGGCTAGAGTGCCATGACATCAGACTAGCTCACCGCAACCTCAAATCCTGGGTTGAAAGTGAGCCACCTGCTTCAGCCTCCCAACACTACAGGGACCCACCACAGCACCCCAACTAACTTACTCTATTTTTAGTAGAGACAGGGTCTCATTTTTGGTAGTCTCAAACTCCTGAGCTCAAATGATCCTCTCCCCTCAGCCTCCTAGAGTGCTAAGATTACAGGAATGCTACTATACCTGGTCAATTCTTACAATTCTTGAAAAGAGGAGATACAAATAGTGAACTGGTA
Source organism: Nycticebus coucang (assembly GCF_027406575.1). Lineage (NCBI taxonomy): Eukaryota > Metazoa > Chordata > Mammalia > Primates > Lorisidae > Nycticebus > Nycticebus coucang. The sequence continues at coordinate 97,698,402 of NC_069784.1, read as the reverse complement.
TATGGAAAAATGCTCAGTGTCACTAATCTTTGAGAATATACAAATTAAAACCACAATGAGATATCACCTCCCACTGTTAGGATGTCTCTTATCAAAAGACCAAAATAAGTGTTGGCAAGGATGTGGAGAAAAGAGAAATTTTGTGTGCTATTGCTAAGAATGTAAATTAGTGCAACTGTTTTGGAAAAAAAGTATAGAGGTTCCTCAAAGAATCAGAAATAAAACTACTATATGATCCACCAAATTCATTTCTGGGTGTATATAACCAGTTGAAATGAAATCAGATATTTTTGCCCCTTTGCTAATTGTAGCGTGATTCACAATAGCCAAGATTTAGAATAACTTAAGTGTCCATTAATGGATGAATGGATAAAATAATGTGATGTATTTTTGTATACACACATCACGCACAATTGGAATACCATTTATCCTTATAAAAGGACATCTTGTCATTTGCAACAACACGGAGGAACCTGAAGGATACTATCCTATGTGAAATAGCTGAGACACAGAAAGACAAATCCTGCTTCTTGTTCCTTACATATGGAACCTAAAACAGTCGAACTCATGGAAGCAGATGGTGGAATGGTGGTTACCAGGAAGTGGGGTGGAGAATGGTGAGATGTTGGCAGAAGGGTACAAAGTTTAGTTAGGATGAGTAAGATCTGGAGGTCTATTATACAGCATAGTGATCCTAGTAATGATAAATTATTTCATCCTTGAAAATATTTAAGATAGTAGATAGTAAAGGTTCTCATCACAAAAAAAATGATGATTAGTTGGTATGGTTGGATTAGACATGTTAATTAGGGTGATAGTGTTAATCATTTCACAACATGTACATATATCCAAACTTCAATTTGTACACTGTAAATGCATGCAATATTTATTTGTCAGTAATACCTTAATCAAACCAGGATGGGGTGAAACTTATTAGGGAAAAACATGAACTTCCCCCTGAATTTTAAACTTTACTTGAAAAACGGTGCACAAGGCACTCGTGTAATAAACATGCTTTTTCAGATTTATTGAGCCACAATAGCCTTGAGTCTATATTAAATGTTACATACATTGTCTTCTTTCTACTTTTGGCCATATCGTTCTACTTGAAGTCTATGCATATATTTTTTCTTGTTTCTAAAGTTAATCCAAGGTTTTCACTGAGATCCTCATATTTCTTCATTGAAACTACATAGTAATGCTCTGTACTTTTCCTATCATTTCTGTGAAAAATCATACCTATTATAAGAAATAAAAAATGACCACTGATCATAACATTCCAATGGTTCTTTATGTGAGCAAAAATTCGTTTCATGAGGATGCTCTACGTTCCAAAATAATTTTTAAAAAAGGGTTATGGCTAATTCCTTCTTATTTCTTCATCTTTATTCCAGTGAGACTTGGATCATCTATTCTGTCACTCATGGCTTTTCGGTTTCTTCCTACATATGGCATTTGTCACAGTCATTTTATCCAAGTCTATTTTAATTCCATTACTATTGCAAACCGATCAGCAATGCGTTCTTCAGAGTTCTCTGTTGCTGTTGATTAAACAGATAAACACATCTAGCATGACAGAAATTAAATTGCAAGAAACTCAATTTTTTTCTTTTTCCACTTTTATCACAGAATATGCAGTAGTTTAGAAAGTAGAGAATGCAAGAAAAGTTCAGAGCTGTAGACTGAACGTAGTGATTGAAATGGAAAGCCATGTAAACTCTCAAAGGACATGTTCTTCCAAGAAAGGCAGAGAATTGTGAAGACACTTTACATGATGGGATATGTAAGTAGGACCCTGGAGGTCCAGATGGGAAAGCAAACTCCTGGAGGTAAGTGCTTAGCTGGAAATTGCTTTTTATCACCTGAGCTAGAAGTAATCAGAAGTCAGGCATGAAGGATTAAAGCAAAATGCTTTAGGTGAATACTTGGCATGTGAAAACTGGATTTTTTTTTTTCTTCTTTTAATGCCCAAGATAACACCTGATTCTCTTTGCAATATACAGAATTAAAATGTTCCCATGATAATTTTTTTCAAAAGTCAGAAAAAGGAATGTGCACACAATAGCAGCAGTTCTCCAGAATGTACTGGGCTGTTGTAGAATATATTAATATTGTAATGCTGGCACATTTTCAACTGGGGACTCAAACCCCTGACAGAATCTTCCAGAAACATTTGATCCTAAGAAAAACTGAGACTTATAAAAGAGAATGAATGTGCTTGATTTCAAAAGCTCTTTGCCTTTAATCTGTTCCCATTATCTTTAATCCTGTGGCTATAGCTATTTAGATAATGTTATTGGTGGAAAAGAACAAAACCACTAATTACATGATACCTGTCAGGCACATAGAAGATACCGTAATAAAAGGCCAGGGCTATTCTAGATAAGTATTTTTTTTAGTCAATTCTTATGTCAAATACTTGCAACTGTTATCATTGAAGTTCTGATATTTAGTTTGCAAAGCAAATCATAATAAATACTCTTGCTACCTCTGGCCAGATGACTTTAATTTAATAACTGCCTTCCCTATTATAGATTCCTACCTTTCCCTAAAGTAAAGCTTTTAGTTTTTAAGATTCCATTTTCCCTTGAATAGAACAACATTACTCTACAACATAATTGGAGATTGGAAGTTTCTTTATTTAATATTTCCTCATGTAGTATATTAGACTTTCCAAAGACGTTTGTCACTGTTATTGCAGTAATGGGTACCATTTAGTGGCCATTTAGAATAAGCATTTTGCTAATATTTTCTAACATATTAATCGCAACAATCCTATGATTTAGGCATAATTGCCCTCAATTTACTAATGGGAAGATTGAGGCTTAGAGGAATAATATAACTTCCATCGTTAGAGGCATTGGTAGACCTCTCTAACTTTTAGAAAGTCCTGTGTTCCTTTCTTCTAGAAGCTCTCCTGTCCTATTTCATGTGATTTGCAATTTGTGAAAGTCATTTAACTGGTCCAGGTTTCCCATTGTGGTGCTGGACATTTGATCCTTGTGGGAAGAACTGACACGAATACTGGGGTTTGCTGGGGTCTATTTCACCTATGTGCTACTTGAGGAGGAAAAATAATCAGCTGTGAATAAGATAGAACCAAGAAAAGGAGAAAAAGAAATAAAATTCTGATAACAGAATTTGAGTCCTTGGCAAAAAGTCTATTCCAAGTCCAGAACATCAAAGCCATAAAACAACAAACACCAAAGTCCTACTAATATTGCATTACCAAATGTGACAATCACAGGAGAGTAAAAGCCGCAGTCTTGTAGTGATTTTCTCCACTTTGTCCAGTAAGGCTGACTGGAAGCTCTGATTTGATTTTCCTGACTCACCCAGTTATGTGGATCCTACTGTGCCTTGAACATGCTAGGCTTGCTCTTGCTTCAGGGACTTTTCACTTCTTATTTTTTCTGCATGAGACACTCTTTTGTAGGAAAGCTCACTGTTCATTCCCTCATCTCCATCATATCTCACATAACTTTTTCTCTGTTGACGTTCCCCAACTTCCAGCCTCTTCCGCATTCTCTCACTCTCTTTCATGCTTTATTATTTTTTTACAACACATATCATCTTATTTATCATTGCTATCTCCCCCTTTCACCAACAGTGGAATACAAACTTTGAAAAAACAAGGTTTTTGTTCTCTGCTAAATCCCCAGCCCCTACCTAGTATGTTGCCTGGAACATAGTAAATGCTTAATAAACATTTGTAGAATGAGTGACTGGGAGGTAATAAGTTCTACTTTGGTTAAGGATAAGGTGAGTTTGGTTACGATAGTATGGAAAGTGTTCCTGTGATTCACAGTGAAAAGATTATTGACTACTCAATAAGCATTAATGGTGGATCCAAGATTCTAAAAGATTGGTTTAATTATGTGATCATGTTATTTTTATGCCATGGCTAAATATTTTTAAGAATGCCATTTTTTACAACAAACTGAACAAATCTGAGTTACCAGGAAATCTCATAAAGGCTGTTGAAGAGCACTTAAATATAATCATATATATTATTGCTAATAGAAAAGAGGTACAACTATGGAGATCACAAGAGATATGTAATAATCATATTTAGTACTGACTATAAATGCTGCTAAATATAGTGAAATAATTGCTTGAAAATACATTAATCTCTCCACCACAGGAAGTCCTCCTTGAGATTGCTAAGTGTAGGATCACTAGGTTTATTCTATATTCAATATTGAATATATCAAGGACAAAGTTTGAATTATTCCTATTGAAACTATTTGGTCAGAGAAGATATTATGTATTGAGAATCGAAAAAAAATTAGCATTTGCTTTTATTAAGTAATAAAACTTTTTTTCATTGGAGCTTTGAGGAAGAACTGATAATAAACATGGATATACAGAAGGACTCATAGCTGGAGTCCTGGGATAAAATGCTTACCAGAAATCATCTGAATTCTATATACTCTGGGTGCTGGGGGAGGGGGAAGGCACAGAGATTCTGTAAAACTCCCTGCTGCTAGTATCTAAGCTGCTTTGATACCTGAAGACATCTAAAGAACTTACCATGGAGAAGTTTACTCCTAAGAAGTTCACAGGAAATAGGATACCAGAGTCAGTGACTCAAGCAGAATGTGACTGCTATTTACTTCATTTGCTATTTTTCATTTTGTGTTATTTTCAGTGGTTATAAAAATGTTTAAAACGTGATATAAGAATTTTACTTCATTATCCATTCCCACTTTCTCATGAAGCTTTCTGTTTTTCAAATTTCTGCCGTGTTAAGGAAGAAAAGCAAATCAGAGTGGCTCAAGAAGACAACAGGAGAGGGATATCACAATAATGGTACTGGGTTATTTTGTGGGACCCTAGGATCCAAGGACAGGAATATTCTCGGGGCCCAGGATGGGATGGTACCAGGGGCTGGATTAGGAGCATGAATGCAGATCATGTTTCTTACTTCTTCCTAAGCACCTGCTTCTCAACACATAGGCTTTCTACTCTGTTTTTCTGCCCTAATAGTAGAGCATAGATATCTTACAACTACCCAGACTACATGTTAAAGTTCTAGCCACATGTAAAGAGTGACTAATCACCTGTTCTGAGTCTCTGTTCCAAATCTGATGGACTTAATTTAATCACTGGTATCTGAGAAATCAGCATTGCAGTATATATATAGGTGGCTGTCAGTAGCCATACTCTGAGTTGGTAGAAAATTTAGAGGAAGGCAGAAAAGTGGAGAAACTCCTATTAAGAGCAGCCTTGGTAAAGAATTTATAAAGAAACCCCAAGCAATCACAACAATAGCAAAGATTAACAAATGGGACTACACTAAATTAAAAATCTTTGGCATGGCCAAGGAAACAGTCAATGGAGCTAATAGGCAACCTACAGAACGGGAGAGAAATATTTGCATGCTGTACATCCAATATAGATAATCAGAATCTATAAATAATTCTAGCAAATCAGCAAGAAAAAAAATCAGAAAACCTCATAGAAAAATGGCAAAAACTTAGTAACTAGGATCTATACAGAACTTCAATTAATCCACAAGAAAAAAACCAACAATCCCATACATCAATGGGATAGAGAGATGAAAAGAACCTTCTCTCTAAGAAGACAGACGAATGGCCAGCAAACACATGAAAAAATGCTCTTCATCCCTAATTATTAGACAACTGAAAATTAAAACCACCCTGAGGTACCATCTAACCCCGGCAAAAAAGGCCTATATCACAAAACCTCAAAACTGCAGATGCTGGCATGGATGTGGAGAGAAAGGAACACTTTTACACTGCTGGTGGGAATGCAAACTGATACAACCTTTTTGGAAGGAAGTATGGAGAACCCTCAAAGAACTCAAGCTAGACCTCCCATTTGATCCTGCAATCCCATTACTGGGTATCTATACAGAAGGAAAAAAAAAGCCTTTTATTATAAAGTTATTTGTACTAGGCTTTTTATTGCAGCCCAATTTATAATTGCTAAAATGTGGAAACAGCCTAAATGCCCTTCAATCCAGGAATGGATTGGCAAGCTGTGGCATATGTATACCATTGAATATTATTCAGCCATTTAAAAAAATGGAGATTTTGGAGCGTCTGTACTAACCTGGGTGGAAGTGGAAAACATTATCCTTAGTGAAGCATCACAGGAATGGAGAAGTATGAATCCTATGTATTCAACTTTGATATGAGGACAATTAATGATAATCAGTGACATGGTGGGACATGGGGGAAGGGGCAAGCAGACAGAGAAAGATGGAGGGGGTGAGGGTAAGAAAAAGAAAAAAAAAAAGAAGAAGAATGAAAATAGTAACTAATTCTCACATAAATCGGATTTGATCTTGAGTAAAGTACATTACTTAAATATTAATTTTTACTTCAACTTGTTAATATGTTGTTTAGGATACAGGATACTGCATCCTCATTTATAAGTGAATTATGTTTGTAATTTCCCCTTTATAATAATATATTTTTTCTAATTTTAATATCAAGTGTATCCAGATTAAGTAGAATGATTTTGAAGTATTTCTTCTGTTTCTATTGTCTATAAGATTCAGCATGATCTATTTTTTGAAATTATCTTTTATCTTTATTTATAAACATTAGTTGTCTATTCTTTGATACTTTGGAAAAAATAATAAGAAGTAGTGAATTGATGACTCCGTACTGAACCTCAGAGTCAAAGCATTCTATAATAGACATATTCTTACTTGACAATGTGAATGTTACTTTCTTTGCATTACTATTCTTAATATTGCTTAATACTTTGTTGCAACAATTGATTTCTTTTCTGAATGTATTTGTTTTCGTTCAGTTTTTGCAAGGTTTTTGTTTCTGGTCCCTATCTTGGACATAGTTATTGTTGTTAAAGTTTGAGCCTTTTTAATTTTGTGAAGGCAAAAAGTGGAAGCCTAATGAACACATGTATATGTGAAAATAAAAAAAAAAAAAAAAGAAAAAAGAAAAATGGGCAAAAGACCTGAACAGAAGTTTTTGAAAGAAAATAGACTAATGGCCAACAAACATATGAAGACCTGAACAGAAGCTTTTGAAAGAAAATAGACTAATAGCCAGAAAACACATGAAAAAATGCCACACATCCCTAGTCATCAGGGAAATGCATTTCAAAACCACAATAAGACATCACCTCATTCCATTGAGAATGGCTTGTATCTAGAACTCCCAAAAGAATAGATGCTGGAGTGGATGCCAAGAGAAAGGAACACTGTTGGTGGCCCTGCAAACTAGTACAAGCTCTATGGAAAATAGTATGGAGATACTCAAAGAGGTAAAAGTAGACCATCCATTGGATTCAGAAATCCCACTATTGGGCATTTACCCCAAAAGAAAAAAGTTATTTAATCAAAAGACACATACATTTGAATGTTTATTGCAGCACAATTCACAACTGAAAAGATGTGGAATCAACCTAAGGGCCCATCATTAAATGAGTAGATTATATAATGTGGTATATGGCTGGGTGTGGTGGTTCATGCCTGTAATCCCAAAATGGGAGGCCGAAGCAAGTAGATTGCTTGAGTTCAGGAGTTCAAGACCAGCCTAAGCTAGAGCAAGACTCTATCTCTTAAAAAAAAAAAAAAAAAAAAAAGCCAGCCATTGTGATAGGAGCCTATAGTCCCAGCTACTTGGGAAGCTGAAGCAAGAGGATCACTTGTGCTGAAGAGTTTGAGGTTATTTTGAGATATGATGCTGCAGCACTCTACTAAGGATGACAAAGTGAGACTCTGTCTCCAAAAAAGAAAATATTTTGGTTACATAAATTGCTAAAAAATAATGTGGTGTGGAATATGTACACCACGGAGTACTTAGTCATTCATAAAAACACGGTGATCTATTACCTTTTGTAACATCCTGGATTGAACTGAAGACCATGCTTCTAAGTGGAAGTATTGCAGGATTGGAAAACAAACACCATATGTATTCACTTTCAAATTAGAACTAATAGATCAACACCCATGTGCATATGGTAGTAAAACTCAAAGGAAAGTATGCAGGTGGGAAGGTACAGGAAGGGAGGAGTAAATTCACACCGGTGGATGCAATTCAGACTATTCTGGTGAAATGCACACTTACAACAGTGACTTAAACTGTACAAAAGCAATTTATGTAACCAAAATATTTGTATCCCTGTAACATTCTGAAATTGAAAAAAAAAAAAAAAAAAACGAAAAAAAAGGTGGAAATAAGACCCAGATAGATGATCCATAAGTTCTCAATCCTCCTTCAATAGGGCTTTGCCTAATTCTTACCTAATTCTTCTTGGTGAAATTTACTATAGAAGTCTTCTTTTACTTTCATATGCATAGACTTTTAAATTCAAACTATGAGTTCATTTAGAAAACTAGTTTTGGAGCAGAAGAAAATTATTAGTGGAATGTGTGTTAACTGAAGCAAAAGAAAAACTTTACATCAGTGAGTTCATTAAAAAAAGTAATCAAAGCTAAATTTTTTCTAAGTAATTTATCTTAAAACTATAAAATTAGTGTTAAAAACTATTTTTAAGCAATGTTACATATACTATATTAAATACAGATATTTACCTTCACCTGACGTGGTTATATTCCTTATGTAAGAAATTATAGGCAATGAGTTAAAGTTTGTTAAATGACTACATTACAAATATGTGTGTATTTCAATTTATCAAGCATTGTAAGTATTTATTGTTAGCATTGGCTATTTATGTTTAGTTTATGAAACTGAAAATTATTGTAAATCCTCAACACACATTTCAAATGATGACTTTTGACAACTATTTCCAGATGAGGGAGAAAATATTCACCAGATGTAAGGGTCTTTTCAGCGTTACATTATTGTAAATTATTTATGGGTATCATCCATCAAGACACAATTTCCATATTCAAATACTGGTTTTGTTTTTGTGTCACCACTACAGAGATGTACAGGCTGCTCTGCTTTGTATAGCTGCTCTGCTCTGCTTTGTATAGATAAAGACCTTTGATTCTTTTGAAGCCATTTTTTTTTTTTTGTGAAGATTAATTTGTTGTGTTAAGATAAACCTTAACTTTAGAGCTACTACATAAATGATGAGGTATAATACATGTGAGAGGCTTCTTATTTTCTAAAGGAAAATTATGACTCAATTAAATATTGCATGTGCTTCACTAAATCTTAAAATGATCTTATTTAAATATTGAATATCTTTTAAGAGTATTGAGATGGCAATTTCCCTATGATTAAAAATGCTATCTCCATTCTTAAAACTTTAATTTCAATCATTATCGGGCAGTTGTCTCTTCTCTCTTCAGGAAACAGCGCATAGTTTATGAAAAACTTCTCAGATAAACCTCTGAATCCATCTGGTCATTGAGTGGAACAGTCATGCTTTAGTGAGTGTTCATAATTGTCACTATTTTCCAGCAGAAAATATTCCGTGAGCAGTAGCATGAATACGCTATTAATTCTGTCACTGGCAGCGGATAGAAAGAGGTGACCCATCATAGATGTTTGGATTTATTTGTAATAAAATGAATAATTTCATCTGACTCCAGGGAAATAGTACTTGATAATGCTGACAATGACCAGTGTATCCACAGCCTAAATAAATATGAGATGCAAATAAATATGTATTTTTCATTTTTGTATTTCTTATTCTTAAGCTGCCTGGAGGAAGCAAGGTGGTTGTATTTCCATTTCTTACCTATTTCCTCAAGAGATAATTCTTTTCCTTCATTTACTTTCCAAAAATGTTGCCTGTTTTTCTCTGAGGGCTTCCATACTGATGCAATCCTGATTATGTGCTGTATGCACATGGAAGAGGCGGGGTGATGAAATCCTTCTCTGGAAGAGCAGGTTCTAAGCACCCTTATGTGCCAAAGCCAAAGAAGAGTCCCATTTCAATCTTCTTGGCCACTCCTTTCTAATCTTGAAAATCCCTTAACATTTGAGGCAGTCTTTTCTAACGCAAAGAGTTACAGCATTTTAAACAGAGCTATCATAAGACAATCAACTTTTAAGCATAAATTTGTGCCAAGGCATACATGATTCATAATACTCTTGCAATAAGAAATGCTGTGTACTTGGTCAGGGTGTCCTGTTTCAAATAAGGATAATGTTCTTCAAACTATTTGAAACTATAATTTTTTTTTATACACAAAGATTAAATTTTTTGAATTGTTAGAGTCCCTCCAGAAAATTCAGAATCTTCTCCTGGGATATTTGATTCACTTCAAGCTATCGAAATGGCTTTGTTTGGATTGCAGAGACCATGGGTCAACAGTGGAAGTAACCACCACGGACAGTGCTATTGGCTTATTTTAGACTGAGAAAGTGAGTTTTAAACCAAGACTCTAAACCCAGCACTGTTATGAAAATTTGATATGCTAGATTCCAATCTCCTTGAACCTCAGTTTCTTTATTTTAATGGAGAGAAAATAACATTCACTTCCCTGCCTTACAAACTCAAGTGTAATCATTCTATAACAACCAGCATATGAGACAATCTGAAATAGTAACAATGATTTAGAGAAGAAAATAGTTAAAGCACCCAAACAGAAATGAATTTACTAGCTTTGCTATAAAGATGCTCCAGGAGAAAATAAACAAAGTCAGGAAATATGAACTAATTTTCTCATCCATGGGACCTCTGGGTAAATAGACTAATGATATTTGCTAGAGGGAAGAGACCTCGTCCCTGAAATGCCCATGGCAGAAATTCCTGGATAAGGATTGCTTGCAGTAAATAGAACACAAAGTCTGTGGGGCATGAATCCCTGGAGAATGCCACTCTGCAACTCTGGGGACAGAAAATGGAGATGTTGTATAAACTAAGCGCTCTCCGCTGTATGAAGAACACTGCAATCCTCTCTTAGAGACTTGATCTACTCTGGGCCACCGGTGCATTCCTGTGTAGAAGGGAAAAGCCTGGAAGAGGCTCTCAAAATCTGGACTTTTCTGTGCTTTTCCTAAGCTATTAGATTTCTTCTATTCTTAAATTAGTAAAGCCTGATGGGTAATATCTCTGATTTGTGGAAATTTGATTTACTATTTTGTACAAGTGAAGAGGAGGATACAGCTAGAGAATTAAATATAAGATTTTTACCACTGAGCAAGGAATTACTGCAAACAAGAAAGGGAAGCAGGAGGATATCTGATGTCAGATGTTAGAATGGTGCCTGAAAAAAGTGATTTTTTTTTCTTTCAATGATACCACACCCACCACCTTGGCAGGAGACTGTCCAAATGAAAAGAAGCAAGTAAAGTACAATAAGATTTATATTTTTTGTTTCAACTTCTGAATTCGCCACTGCCATTATAAAACTGCAGGTTATAATTTAGCAAGTTGAATAACAATTGATAAATTACTATATCCAAAAAAGATCTTTGAGCTTTTTGTCTGTTGCTTAAAACATTTGTTACATGGGAAAAATAACTTTGTCAGTAGAAATGTGGCAGAATCCTCAAGCTCAGTCAGTAGTGTTTGGAACAACATCTATTTGCTACCCTTAGGCAAGCACCAATTACACTGGCTGTCTCCTAGATGACCAGAGGGCCTGTAGTCTCCTCAGGTAGTGTGTTTCAAGTTGAATTCCTAAGAGAACCACACTGTAACTATTTTAGACCTGTGGCCTGATTAAGGACAGGAGCTGCAAGATTGTGTATAGAGCATCCCCATTCATTCCTTTCCTCCTCCTTTGACTTTCTCTGTTCCTTCTTTTCTTCATCCTCTTCCCATATATCCCTGTATTGAAATTTGACCATTTCTCTGTTAGATGCAGAGAATACTGCCCAGTTAAAGTTTTATCCTTTGTTCTGTTCAGGTATTGACATCAATGACTGACAGTCAAAGATTTGAATTGCTCTGTGCCTTGTGATTAAGGTTGTATCTCCTGTTTTCTTCCATTTTTAGAACAATTTACATATAAGAAGCACAAAATAACTTTCATATGTATTTTCAGTTGACTTACAATTCTTACAAATTAATGCACTTCTTTATTTTATACTTTTAAATTTTATTTTATTTTATTTTATTTATTTATTTTTATTAAACCATAGCTGTGTACATTAGTATGATCGTGGGGCACCATACACTTGGTTCATAGATCGTTTGACACATTTTCATCACATTAGTTAACATAGCTTTTGTAGCATTTTCTTAGTTATTTTGCTAAGACCTTTACATTCCACATTTACTAGGATTCACATATACCCTTGTTTCAGAATAATATAAGGGTACATTTGGTTAGGTTATATTGTTTTCATTTGTTAGGTAAAGTCTAAGTTGTAGTATAGCCCTTCACCTAGGAGGTGGGCCATATCCCACTACATTGTGCCAGTTAGATGACAGCTTACCAAATTCCCTCTCTCCTCCTCTTCTCCCTCCCCATTTACTTCTCTCGCACCCCTTTTCCCCTTCTGATTTATTTTTTATTGCATATGCAACAACATGATGTTATGATAGATACATACATAGTAAAATAATAACTACAGTCAAGAAAATTAACGTATCCATCACATCACATAGTTACCGATTTTGTGTGTGGAGGGGGTAGAAGCATGTAGAATATCTGTTAGCAAAGTTTTAGTATAGAATGAAATATTATTAACTAGACAGCTCATGCTGTGCATTAGATCTCTAACTTATTAATCTTACATAACTGCAAATTTGTGCCCTTGCAGTCATTAACTGTATTTATTTAAATAGTACTTCTGTGATAAAGACCATCTATGAATTTTATATACAATACACAAATTCATTAAAATTCAATATTTTTGTTCTTTAAAAACTAATTAATATTAAAAACCTACAATAGTTTCCTCTCTAATGCCTCCAGGAGATTGGAAGTAGCAGAATGGTATAAGAGGGGAGCAAATAGCATCTTACTTATTCCCACAGAGGAGTCCATGCTAGTATCTGTCATAGAAATGACTGAACATTCTCTAGGCATTTTATGTATTTCCTTTGTATTTACACTTCCTCTACATGGAATAAGTCTTCATATGATACACTTCTACTCATCCTCCAATAATAGGAATAAACAACATCCATTTCAACAAGAAGATCCAATAATTCTTAACCTACTGCATATGTACCAAACATCAGAGCATCAAGACTCATAAATACTGAGAAGAGATAAAGACTTTACCTCTTTCATGTTTACATGGACGGAGCTGGAACATATTCTTTTTAGCAAAGTATCTCAGGAGTTGAAGAAAAAGTATCCAATGTACTCAGCTCTACTATGAAGCTAAATTATAGCTTTCACATGAAGGCTATAACCCAACTATAGCACAAGAGTATGGGGAAAGGGCCAAGGAAGGGGAAGGGAGGGGGGAGGTTATGGTGGAGAGACGGTAATGGATGGGGCCACACCTACGGTGCATCTTAGAATGGGTACAGGTGAAACTTACTAAATGCAGAATACAAATGCCTACATACAGTAACTAAGAAAATGCCATGAAGGCTATGTTGAACAGTTTGATGAGAATATTTCAGATTGTATACGAAACCAGCACATTGTACCCCTTGATTGCATTAATGTACACAGCTATGATTTAACAATAAAAATTAATTAATAAAAAAAGAAAATACTATAATAATTGCAGAGGACTTGAGCCTCCCACTGATAACACTAGGCAGATCATTGAGGCAGAAAATCAACAAAGAAACACTAATCTTCAAATGCTAGTAGAACAAGTGGACCTAACAAACATTTTAAAGATAATCTATTCAGCAACTGCAGAAAACCACATATTACATTCTTCTCATCAGTGCATGGAACATATTCTAAGATAGATCATATATTAGGCCACAAAACAAGCCGCAATAAAGAAAATAAAATCAAAAACTATAAAGTATATTCCCAGACAATGGTAGAAAAAAAAAAAAAAACAACTGGAAATAAATTCCAAGAGAAACTCTCCAAACTATACACAAATTTGGAAATTAAACAAAGTACTCCTAAACAATGAAATCACGATGGATATTTAAAAAATGTGTGAAATGAAGGAAACTAGTACATGACATATCAACACATTTAGGACACAACAAGAGCAGTGAGAAGGGGAATGCTCACAACCTTCAATGTCTACATCAAAAACAGTCAAAGATGCGCCTGTAGTCCCAGCTACTTGGGAGGCTGAGGCAAGAGAATTGCTTAAGCCCAGGAGTTGGAGGTTGCTGTGAGCTGTGATGCCATAGCCCTCTACCAAGGGCAACACAGACTCGTCTCAAAAAAAAACTGCACTTAAAGCTAATAATTACTTATTTAGGAGTTGGGCAGTTTACTTTTCCTAAGTGCACTATGACTCTCTTGTACCTGTCTTCATTTTGTTGATTTCTACCAGCTTCTAAGTTTAATTATAATTCCATTCAAAGATGAAGAAATAGTTAACCATTGTTTATATATTAGGATCACTCAACCCAAAGGAAAAGAAATCATTTTATCAAAAAAAAAAAAAAAACAGTCAAAGATAACAAATTAACAATCTAACATCATACCTTGAGAAACAAGAAAAGTGAGAAGAAACTGGATCCAAAGTTAAAAGAAGAAATAATAAGGATCAGAAAATAATCGAGACCAAAAAATATAGAAGGTTGATGAAACAAAAAGTTGCTTTTTCAAAAGATAAACAAAATTGATAGACTACTAGCTACATAAATGAATCAAATAAGAGAGACAATTCAAATATGCTCAATTAGAAATGAAAAAGGAGACACTATTACTAATACAACAGTAAAACAAAAGAATTTCTGAGACTACAATAAACATCTCTGCACTAACCTGGAAAGCATAGAAGAAGAAACTGATAAATTCCTGCAATTATATAGCCTCCTAAGATGGAATGAGGAAGAAATAGAAATCCTAAAAAAATAATGAGTAATGAGATTTAATCAGCAATAAAAAAATCCCCAAAAATAAAAGCCTAGGACCAGATGGGTTCATAGCTGAATTCAATCAGATGTACAAAGACGAACTGGTACCAAACCTACTGAAACTGTTCTGCGATCAGGAAGCAAAGAATCCTTCTTAATTTATTCTATGAATACAGTATTACTCAAAGGCAGGAAAGAACTCAAAAGGAAAAGTAAACTACAAGCCAATGTCCCCAAGTTAACATACATTCAAAAATCCTCAACAAAACACTACCAAACTGAATCCAATAGCACATTAAAAAGATAATGCACCAAAATCAAGTGTTTTTTATCCTGCAGATGCAAGGATGATTCAACATATTCAAATCAATAAATGTGACTCACAACATAAACAGAATTAAAAACTAAAAGATATGATTACCTCAATAGATACAGAAAATGTATTTGATGAAGTCCAACATCTCTTCATGATGAAAACCCGCAGGAAACTAGGCATAGAAGAAACATACATCAAGATAATGCCATATTTTAAGAAAAGCCATCTATGACAGAGCCACAACTTACATTATAATGAATGGGGAAAAGTTAAAAGCATTCCCACTAAGATCTGGAAAAACACAAGAATGTCCACTTTCAACACTTCTATTCAGCATAGCATTAGATGTCCTGGCCAGAGCAATCAAGCGAGATAATAAAATAAAAGACATACAAATTTGAAAAGACCTAGTCAAATTATCTCTGTTTGCTGAAAATGTGATCTTGTCCTCCAAAAGACTTCCAGGTTTGATAAAATTAATTCAGTAAAATCTCAGGATAAAAATCAATGTACAGAAATCAGTAGCTTTTCTGCACACCAATAATGACCATTTCACAATAGCTTCAAAACAAATAAACAAACAAAACAGCAAACCCTAGGAAGATATTTAACCAAGGAGTTGAGAGATTTCTGCAAGGAATACTACAAAATATTGATAAAAGAATTTTTAGATGATGCACACAAATGGAAAACATCCTGTGCTCATGTATATGAAGAATCAAAATAGAATCAATATTGTTAAAAAGACTATACTGCCCAAAGCAATCTACAGAATGAATGAAACGCCTATCAAATTTCTGTTGCTATTTTTCATAGAACCATAATAATATTAAAATGAATATGGAACCAAAAGCCCGAATTACCCAAGCAATCATAAGAAAAAAAAAAAAATACCTGTAGGGATCACATTACCTGACTTCAAATCATACCACAGGCCATAGTAACCAAAACAGCCTGGTACTAGTTTACAAATATACAGAGACACATAGATAGATCATGGAGTAGTATAAAAATATTTTTGTAGACTTTTAAACTGTTTTCTGTTGAGGACTTTCTGGTACTTGCTGAGTACTAACACTACAACTATTAGTAATTTATCACCATAGCTCAAGGAGTAAACCTGAAGAGCCTAGGACTAAGTTTGGAAGTTCGGATAGAAAACAATAAATCATAAATCACAATAATAATAATTTGCATTTCTCCAGTATCCTCCAGCTGTGGATGTCAAACTGGTTCATAGTCATGAATTAAGCTTCACAAGATTCCAGCAAGGGAAGCACATAATATTGGCCAGATATACTATGTAAGTAGGTGAAGATCACCCATAAGTTAGTTACAGATTCAAGCACATTCCCTATGGTATCTCACCTCCAAAATCCTTTTTCAGTTTCACTAACTTTTGATCATATATTTTTATTTTTTCAAATATTGAGATTCCCACATCAAAGGAAAATATCCTCCAAACCTATTTAGCTGTCAAAATCACTGAGCTACAAATTTGGGGACTTATCATTCTTGAAATTTTACTTGGTATGTAATAAGCTAGGGACCAGTTTCCATGTCTACTGAAATGTATAATATCATTGTTTCTTCTTCTGTAGATGGTTGTCTCTGAACTCAGGAGACCAACTTCAAAAAAAAAATAAATTGACCACAATTCCTATTTTACTATAGGCAATGAGTTCAGCAGGTGTGAAGGTATTGAAACTAAGAGGAACACTAGTTAATATTTTAAAGGCCAACGGAGTATTTAATAATCTGAATTTTCATTTATCTATGACTCTGCCAAGGTATCAACAGATAGCACATACTTTATATTTTATATATATTTCATATTAAGTCCTAAGTACTGATCTTCTGAGCTTATCAGATATAAATGAAATACCTTAAATAATTCATCCATTCTTATTTAGGGTGGGAGAACTTCTTATTTTATTTCCCACTTTAAAAAAAAATATTCTGGCATCATGGTGTTGGATTAATTTTTAAATAGGGAATTAATGTGCTTAAGTATGAGGAATTACGGTGTGAGATATGAGAAATGTGGGTAGTTTTCATTTTGTAATTTACTCCTTGCTGATACATTCTATACTATCAAACAGTAACGGTAAGCTCTAAAATGTCAGAAAAATGTGTGTGTGTGTGTGTGTGTGTGCTGTACTTTCTGCGTTAGTATTTTATAACTTTTCTTAGTGAGCTAACTTATTGCTACATGGGCTAATTTATTTATAACAATAAAAGACTGTATTCTAAAGCCTGGAGCCCCATAAGCCCAGCCTTATGAGACATTTGGTCCTGAGGGAGCCTAAGTTCATGAAGTGCTTTAGAAACACAATTCTCAAAGCTGTAAAATCATAATTTGGGTCAGCCTAGCTGTCTTCCTATATCTGAATGTCTCTGTTTTCATCAGGGTAGAAAATTATGTTTTTATCAGGGTAGAAAATTATGATTGTAGATAAAAGAAAGTTACATTTTTAAAGGATTTTCTCCCAAAGACAAATGATGCAAAATTAAGTGGATTTGCAAAAAACTGACAATGTTTGTTCTCAAATATAGAGGCAAGAGGATGCAAAATAAAAGACAGTGGAATGAGTGAGAGGAGCAGCAGATGAAGCCAAAATAAAGAAAAATAGCAAAAAATTAGAAGTTAGAGGAAGATTTAAAATGAGCTCCCATATTCCCAGTCCATTTGGTCCTCAACTCTTTACTGATTATGGACCCATAAAAATAATTTTCAGAGGAAAAACAGCTTCTCAGACTTAAGTCACTTTTTTCTTTCTAATATATACTAAATGAATATATCTAAAATCAAAATAAGAACATTTTGAATGAGATCAAATGACTTGAGTTGCTCGGAGATTTTGAATGGGGACAGTAGACCTGAATTCTTATTTTTACTTATTTTTAGTTGTCAGTAGTAGCAAATATACCAGAGATTCTCTAGATACTTACTTCAATACTAAACAGGGAAACACGGAACTATATTCTCATAATAATGCCTGCATACATACAAATATTCTCACAGCCTTAATAATTAACATATGCCTAATTAAGAAGGACTGAAATAACAAGACACATACTTGTCAAACAAGACTGTGCAATATTTATAATTACATTTCACCCTATTTCAAAAGATATCATAATAATTTCTGAATGGGTTTGAGCACTGTGTCTAATATTTCCCCAAATATAAATCTCTAATTTCTGTAGACATTGAAGAACATAAATTATCAAGGAATAATCTTAAATAGTCTATTTAAGCACGTTATTTCCTGCTAAGTGTCAATTGGCAATATGGTTGATCGTACTTAGTCTTTGGTTTGAAAACTGTAGTTTGGTTATGGGGGGGGAAGCAGAAAGAGGGACGGAGGGAGGGGGGTGGGGCCTTGGTGTGTGTCACACTTTATGGGGGCAAGACATGATTGCAAGAGGGACTTTACCTAACAATTGCAATCAGTGTAACCTGGCTTATTGTACCCTCAATGAATCCCCAACAATAAAAAAAAAAAAAAAAAGAAAACTGTAGTTTGATTCTGATGTGAACCTTTGCGTAACTACTTCAGCAATGAAAAGCGTTGAAGTAGAATGTTTTTGATCATGTATTGTCACACATGTAATTTAAATTCATAAACTAATCAGATGTTGATATTTAGGAAATTATGCCAAAGAATTAAGCACAGTTTTCTTTTTTCTCTATTGAGATACTAATATAATTGACAAATAATAATTGTATACATTTAAGATGTGCAACATGATAGTATAATGTATACATATATTTTGAAATGATTACCACAATCAAGCCCTTTTGTACATCCATCACATCACATGGCTACTATTTTGTGTGTGTTATGGTGAGAACAATAAAATATAATGTATTAGCAAGTTCCAGGTATACAAGGCAATATTATCAATACTCACTATGTCCTACTTTTTCTCTCCCTCTCTCCCTCCCTCCTTTCCTTCCTTCCTTTCTGGTTGAATCATATTTTATTTTGTGTGTGTTTGTGTGCATTCTGTGTTTTCACATTCTCTTCATCTTTCCTCTGTTGATGCCCATTTAGGTTGTTTCTGTACCTTGGTTACTGTAGTCAACACAAGGTGCAGATATCACTTTGAGATACTATTGATTTCATTTTTATTGCGTATTTTATTTTTTAGTTTTTGAGACAGAGTCTCACTATGTCACCCTCAATAGAGTGCTGTGGCTTCACAGCTCAAACTCTTGGGCTTAAGCCATTCTCTTGCCTTAGCCTGTCAAGTAGCTGAGACTATAGGCACCCACCACAATGCCTGGCTATTTTTCCTTTTTTTTTTTTTTGTTGCAGTTGTCATTGTTGTTTAGCTCCCCCAGCCTGGGTTCAAATTCGCCAACCTCAGTGCATGTGGCTGATACCACATTGCATATTAAAAAGTATCGGGATTGCTGAATCATATGGTAGCTCTATTTTAATTTTGTAAGAAGCTATATACTGGGCGGCGCCTGTGGCTCAAGGAGTAGGGCGCCGGTCCCATATGCCGGAGATGGCGGGTTAAAACCCAGCCCCGGCCAAAAAAAAAAAAAAAAAATATATATATATATATATATATATATAAGAAGCTATATACTATTCTCAATAATAATTGCACTAATTTACATTTCCACCAAGAGTGTGTAAGGGTTCTCTTTTCCTCACATCCTAGTTAATGCTAGTTATCTTTAGTCTTTTTGATAATAGCCATCTGAACAGATGTAAGGCTATTTGCCATCGTGGTTTTGATATCTATTTTCCTAATCATTAGCAGTGTTGAGAAACTTTTTAAATATCTGTTGGCCAAATTTATGTCTTCTTTTGAACAATGTCTATTGAGAACTTTTGCCCATTTTTAAATCAGATTATTATTTTTTTGTTATTGATTTGTGAGTTTCTCACATATATATTCTGGGTATTAAGCCCCATTCAGATAATATGCTTTGCAAACATTTTCTTCAGTTCCATAGGTGCATTTCTTTTATTTGATTACACCCTTGGCCATGCATAAGCTTTTTAAAGTTCTATTCATATTTTTTTTAATTTTTGCTTTTGCTGCCTGTGCTTTTCATACACACACAAATATATATTTAGAGAGAAGTATATATAATATACATAACATATGCAAAATATACAATATATAATATGTAATATCTGAGGCATGTAAAAACAAATCCTTGGTCTCAACTTTGGACTCCGAAGCAGCCTTATGACTCAGCTGCACTCCAGTTCCTGCCTGTCCAGGGGCAC
Source organism: Nycticebus coucang (assembly GCF_027406575.1). Classification (NCBI taxonomy): domain Eukaryota; kingdom Metazoa; phylum Chordata; class Mammalia; order Primates; family Lorisidae; genus Nycticebus; species Nycticebus coucang. Next base: position 97,678,002 of record NC_069784.1, on the reverse strand, counting down.
ATCTAGTGATCTGAGCCCCATTAATGACCAGTAGGAGCCACAGCCATCTCTGCATCTGGCAGCAGGCCCAGCATTTGTAGATTCAAGTACAGACCCTGGAGTGGACACTAGTCCCAGCACCAGTCCTACTTGACTAGAGTCCTACGGGAAGTTCCACTTTCACAGGGACAGAACTAAAGCCACGCCCAACTTAGCCCCTAATAACAGGCTCCTCAACCTATAAATCCCACAGCAGACCCAGAAATAACCATGCAATCTGGCTCCAACCCCACTAAGTTTCAATACTAGAAGTAATCCTATTAGTCCAGGGGTCTAGCAGGAGAAACTCTGCACCTGCTGAAACCAATCTATGAAGACTAGAAGAGGTTTCTGTTTCTTCAAATGTGCAGACTCTAATGCAAGACTACATGGATCACAAGAAACCAGGCAAACATTACATCACCAAAAGAAACTGATAACACTTTGTCAAATGAATCTGAAGAACTGGAGATCTATGAATTTCCTGATAAAAAATTAAAATGATCATTTAAAAGAATCTTAATAGCAGAACAAAGACAGACAACTAAATGAAATCAGGGAAACACTTTACTAACATTTTTTATCCACTTGGCATGTATTTTCAATTTTATATAGTCAGCACTTTATAATATTTTAACAGATAGTGCCCATGCCTTAACTCTGATGCCAAAATAAATGCAAGGTCATTTATAGAGGCCTTTGCATCAGATGCAGACATTTGCTATAGCTGATTTCTGAAGTTTTCCAGACCACGCTTGTGCAAAAATCATGCTTAGGAATATTGGAATCACATTGTGATGATCATTCAACCTTGTACTTTCAACTGAATATGGAATATGTGCGCATACTCCCATGTACCTACTCTTTACAGTGAAACAATACAGTTTAATGAATTTTGTCTCAATACACTGAAATACCAAATTATAATCAGCTAAAATAACATAGGGAAATACGCACTTTGAAAATAAAAAAAGTTTTCAAACAACTGAACAAATGTTCAGACACAATTACTGATTGAATACTATGACAAGAAACTTGGTATTTATCCTTGATAGGCTGCAGATCTTCTAAATATATATTTTTTAAGTTTTAGTGACTGCCTTATCTAGGTAAGTATCAAATAGTGTATTCAATCTTATTGAAATTATCGTAAAAACCTTAAATGTTACATGACTATATAGTGGTCAAAAATGAGCAGCTGATATATATGGTAGCTGCTACAAAAAGTTCCCATCAACAACATCATCTATCTGAGTTTCTGCTTATTACCTTCTAACTAATATAAAGTTGAATGCCCAATATGAAAATTAGAGATACTAACCTGATAATGCTTAAATCATAGAAAACAAGTAAAATATTTTCTTCTGAGTATGAGTCTTACTATCATCGATCATTTTTCACACCATTATGAATTCCTAGATTATATGCCATTGACGATGATTTTGAGTTATAGAGTTCTTCAGTGAGAGAACATTTAAGCTATAACCATCTACGCTTTGTACTGGGTCTTTGATTTCTTTTCTTTTCCCTCTTTCAATTCTAAAACAAATATCCACAACAGTAAATTGCAAAGTGATTCCAACCTATCATGATTCTCTTAAATTCTCTGTGAAAACGTGAGATTCTCTCATGGGATTTTTCTTCTTATGCTTGCCTTTTTTTTTTTTTTTTAAGAGATAATTAAACATATGCTTTATTTAGGATACCACTTTTCAAAGGAATTAGGACCTAAAGAGGATATTTTTATATCCTTTTTGTTCTTTTTTATTAGATCATAAATGTGTACATTACTGCATTTATGGGGTCCAATGTGCTGATTTTATATACAATTTTGAATGCTTACATCAAACTGGTTAACATAGCCTTCACTTCACTTATATAATTGTTGTATTAAGACATTTATGCTTGCCTTTTAAATACTAGTATTGTCTTTAATATAATTTTGTTCCTCTCCACTCACTTCTGTAATAATCTGTCTATACAATTTCACTGCAAAAAAATCTTCAATTACTATTAATGTATCTATCTTTTCTGACCCCTCTGAGTAATAAACTTCATTTCTTATCACCCCTAGGCTTTTTTTTCCTCTTACTTCCATGGCCTGTGAACATCGCAGAATTACCAAGTCAACTTGACCTTACTCTCCTCTCCTTATACAATCAGAAACAGCTCCTATTACTCCTGGTTATCTTATTTTAGTGACTGTCTCCAAAATTCTCCCTGTCACTCAATTGTCAACCGGGAAATTATCCCTGATCCCTTCTTCCTTATGTGCAGGTAGTAACAAAGCCTGATACTTTTATCACTTAAGTATCTGAAGTGTCTTTCCTTTTCCCTATTTCCATTACCATTGTTTAGGTCTGATTCTTTATCTTCCATTCCTAAATTACTGGAATTGAAAGAAAACAGTAATTGTACCAGTTCATTCATTTATCGAGCACTCACTCTATTTCAGATTCTGAATAAAGTCGAGAATGAAATAATGAAACCAACCATATATCCATTGTCAAGACAGGAGCTTTTTAGATTTAATGTCCATGTAATAGATACCAGGCACTTTACATTTAGTATTACTAATCACCATAACGTTTCTAGAAGGTAGGCATTGTTATTAATCCCTTTCTAATGGGAGATTAAGTAACAGTCTCTGTTTTAGAGATAACGTTTAAATGGTGGTCTGGCTCCAGGGCTTTTTGTTTTTCCACTACACCCCTTCAATTCAATTGGCAAGGCTTTCCTATGCCTTTATACTTTTGAATCAACTATTCAAATGGTATAGGATAGTTTCATCCTGTTGCTCGCCTCATGAACTTTGATCTATCTTTCAAATCTCAGCCTATGTGTCGGGTGCTCCAATTAGCCTTCCATGACTGCAGCAGAAAAATAGACACACATTCTTCTTCTTCTTCTTTTTTTTTAAAATGCATTTTATAAGTTTTTTTTTTTTTTTGGGGGGGCCAGGGCCAGGTTTGAACCCACCACCTCCAGCATATGGGGCTGGCACCCTACTCCTTTGAGCCACAGGTGCCGCCCGACACACATTCTTCTAAGCAACTCGAGCTTATATCTAGAGAAAGACATCTCACATTACTTACAAGTTATGTTCTTATTTGTCTCACCCTCAATACCATGAACTCTTTTAGTATAGACTGGATCCTTAATACATTTTTTGGCAGAGTCTGAGCCAAGTGAAGCTGTGATCTGCTTTTTGCCCATTCTATCATGTCTTTCTGAGCTCATCTCCTGACCCTCTTTCCTCAGCCCACACAACTGTGCTACACTGGTTCTCTCTCTCTTTTTCAGACATTCCAGACACGCTCCTGCCTCCTTTGTAGCCACAGATTGGCTTTCCTCACTGCCTCGAATGACTTTTCTCTTTTTCTTTTGAATATCTTCTTTGACACTCACTCAAATCTGTTTACATGGTACCTTACAAGAAACACGTATTACCTCACATCCATGTCTGTCCCTTTTACTCTTATCTTGCTGTAATATTAGTCCAACGATGTATCATCATCGGCATGATGCGAATTTATTTTTTGACTTATTTCTTGCCTTTCCACCTAGAGTAAGCTCAAGGAGGTAGAGACAGGCGATAAGGAGGCTTATCTTCAAAGTCTAGAATAGACCCTGGCACGAGGCGGGTCCTCAGTGATATTCCTTCAATGAATATGAAGCAAAAATACATGCTACCCAGGCAGTGAATATGCATTACACGTGTGCAGTTTATATGGAGGGCTCCTCTCCTTCACGTGATGACGGGTCAGCCTCCACGGTAACCCAGCACTTGCTCTCCTGGCTTTCATCCACTCATATGTGGTATTGGACAAGACTCATCCCAGGATGTATACTCATCTAGGAGGTCCAGGAAACTTTCCTCTAAGGCCAGATATGTGCATCTTATCAGTGGGTAAGGGAGTTAGTTTTACACAAAAGACAGGTTCAGTGGAAATTTTAAAGGAGAAAAAACATCAATAAAGGCCTTTGAGGAAATAACTGAATGGGAAGTCACAAATGTCACTTACGTTAACCAGATACCAAACCAGAAGTAGCATTTGCTTGAGAGGAAGTGTGAAAAGACCCTTGGGCTTTATGTTATCCTTTGGGTTTTGCCGATGTTCTTATAAAATATATATCTCAGACTATGGTTCCAAAGCCCTTTATTGCAAACTTTCTACAATTCTAAGGGCATTAGCAGTGCTTTTTTCTTTATCTACATGTATGGTAGGAGCTTTGACCTAACTTTGTAACTTGGAATACTACAGCATTTATTATCTGTATCCAGACTCATACAGTCATAAACAGCCATTGTCATATTTTAGCATGTGTCTCATTGATTTCACTAGATTATAAACTCCAACTATGAAAAATGTGTGTCTTGAATCTCCTTGTTATACGTCCTGCACTCTAACAAATACAGAAAACCTGCCCCTTGTGTATCTGCTCCTGGATGTTTTCTAATTCCTTTAGGGATAAAGGAATGAGCAGAAGAGATTATGAATATAAGTCTGAATTTATAATATATAATAGTTCAGGAAAATCCCATATATTACTATTTGTAAAAATACTTATAATAATAAAACATTTATTAGCTAATTCAGCCACCATTCTTGACAAGTATATAAAATTCTCAGATTACATTCTTCAATCTTTTCTCAGTTGTTTGTAAACACATTGTTGTGATCCATAATTTACTTAAAATTATTTTTCAAGTCATATAATTACTCAGAGCTGACATAACTCTGTTCATCTGTTCAGTTCACAGGAGTCTTTCTTTTCACTGATCATTCCAGAAAAATAAACTTTAATATGGATTAAACCCAAACCAATGTCCATTGGCCCAAAATTATCTCTTTTTCTTAATTGGCCATTTGTTTTTTATTTTATTTTACTTTTTTTATTTTTATTGTTGTGGATTTGTTGAGGGTACAAAGAACCAGGTTACACTAATTGCATTTGTTAGGTAAAGTCCCTCTTATAATTGCGTATCTCTTTTTTGAACAGTGTCAAAAAAGACCTGATTCTTCTTCAGGTACAGGCCTCTGATAATTTACGGGAATGACCATCAACGCAATTCTTCATATCTTAGGCAATATTCTCCATTGATTGATACAAATTGGAAATGAATTATAGATTCTCATAGTGCTTCTTTAATTGGCTTTGTTTGAACAACTAAAAAAATGGGATACTACTTGGCAATATCATTTCATTCACCCCTCTACGGTAAGCACCACGTAGGCAAGATATATGTTTTTTTTTTTTTTTTAGTTATAAAATTCAGGGTGAGATAAGAGGAGGCTGAAGGAGTCTCTTTGTAATAAAACAAATGTAACACATAAGTTCTCTATAACAGATGCTGTGCTGAAAGCAAAGACTATTAGCCCACATCTAAACTTCTATCTCAAGAGTATCTCATGATAACTTGTAATACTGTGATAGAGAAACTTCTGGAGACAGAAATGGCAGAGATGGCAGAGGGAGAAGTGGCCTTTTGTCCATGATTATTTCCTCTGGATTAGAGTTCACATGAGGAAGCTTTTCTCTAAAACAGGACCTTCGCTTTGCAGCCAAGGTGGAGAGCACTGATCACGCTGGGTTGAAAAGCACACACACCGGTAGCTTTCTTCATGTTCTTAAAAGTGCAATTTGTTTTAGTTTCCACAAGCAATGAATTACTTTGACTTGATTTATAGGGAAAATGTGAATAGCTGAAAATGCATGCATACTAAAAAAGAATTGAGTAAAATTAACTTTTCCTGATCTCAAAAAATCCTTTGTGTAACATAAAAAAAATGCCTTTGAAATCTATTTTATTTGTCAAGGGTGAATACAATTTTTTAATGTTCAAAACAGCTGTTTCCATCTTTTTTGTTAACAACAACAAAAAAAGCATAATCGTGGTTGCCTGAGGCAAGAGAGAGAAATCAGGTGGAAGTAACCCTCAGTCCTTGCTCTCCCCGTTTCTGCTTTTCTGTTGTACATGCACACCTGGGTACGCCAAGGGAGTCTCTGAGTTGCCAAACCAAAGTGTAGGTCGCAAAGAACACATGCAAAGTCATCTCTCTAATTTTTTGCTCATAACTGCTCATTGTCTATGATGGATCTAGAAATTGGCATTACTATGGAACCAGTTTTATGGAAATATAGGTGAAAATAAGGAGATCTGGAAGGATACTCTGCACTCGCCTGGCTTGCCTACCATTCTTTACATAATGTTGGATTATTTTTGGAAGATATTCTGTGTCATAATGGACATTTTCTATTGACAATGAATAATGTATTTTACCTATATAGAAAATAGTATCACAAAAGGAAAATATTTATAACAACAATACAAACAAAACATTCTATAAGCCATGACATGCCAAGAATAGGGCAGAGGCTGGTCCACCAAAGGTGTGAGCTAAAACAGAATGGATTACATATAGAGAATTACAAAAAAAAAACTGACAAAAATCAGGATATTTTTATTAGTAGTACACACCAACAATTCTAAACCATTCCATCAATAAAAATCATTTTCCCTACAAATAGTTTGGAGGCCCTGGTGGTCTAAGTCCTAAACAGTTGGCTATACCCGAGTAACTGGCTTCTCTCCTCCCACACACTATTGAGGATCCACTAGTAAACCATCATTTAATGGATTGGATTATTAGGTTACTTGCCTTTCAACTTTCCAACTTTGACCAACATGAGTGCTTTTCAAACTGTAATGTGTGTATACATCATTGTTAGCTAATATCCAATTTTTGACTTAGTTAATCTGGGGTGGAAATGTAAGTCTGCATTTCTAACAAGTTTCCAGCTGCTGCTGTAGTGGTGAATCCATGGAAGAGAGTGTGAGTAGCAGGAGCTTAGAAACAATTCACTCGGACCCTCAGCCTAGCAGCAACTAAAAACTTTCAAAAAATAGTGAATGGAAATATAGGTCTCCATATTTTCATAGTTTCTTAACTTTTTGAAGGTAAAGGCATGTGACTAGTTCTTGCCTGCCAGCATGCTAATCTAATATTGTGCCTTGGATTATACTGAGTTATAAGACTTTTTGTTCTTTTTTTGTCTTATTCTAAATTCTATATTTCAATTTTTTATATATCCATCCATAATTGTCGAGCATGTATTGTGTTTCAAATAGTTTTCTGGGTTCTGAGCACACAAAAGGGATTATATTCCCTGCTCTTATGAAATTCACATTTTGGGGGAGATAAAAACAGTAAGCAAAATTTCATACAGAGCAAATTTTGTCACACTTTAGTAGGTTATAACTACTACTTCATAATACAAAGACACTTGGGAGAGTGGTTGCAATTACAATGGAATGGTAGCTAAATTGACATTTGAACAAAAGCTCAAGGAATTAAAGAAATGGTCATAGGTCTTCATTTGAAGGGCACCCTGTGAAGACCTACCTGCCAGTGCAGGGCCCTGAGGCGGGCATCTATCTGAAATAAATACTCCCCCAAAAGGAAGCTTCTTTGCTCAGAGCAGAATGAACAATTGGGAAAGAAAACAGATGACATCAGAGCAGTAATGTTAGGCTCAATCATGCATGACCATTTAGGACTTTGGAAGAATTCTGACATTAACTTTGAGTAAAATGAGCATGATTGGAGAGATTTGGGCTACAGGGACAAGAGCAAACACACACACATGAATAGGACCATCCTGGCTGCTGTTCAGGATGGACTGTGGGGGTGGTCAATGAGAAGGTTATTACAATAATCCAGGCAATAGATGACCTCTTGAGAGGATTCTAATTTTTTTCTGTATCTTTGAATGTTTTCTTTGTATTGATTTTTAACGGAAAATATAATATTAATATAATATTAATATTAATATTATAATATTATAATTTTTGTCATCTAAATTAAAAGATGTAATTGAATGACAAATCTTATAGATCTTACTTCCACCGATGAGAATAAGAAAATAAAAATTAGGAATATTTCTGTAATACAGGGAACTATATATTGTTGCTATTAAAAGAGTAACACTTTATTATATATGCAATTTTAAACAAGTTACATTTGCAACAAATAACAAATGTTATGTCATAATTAAGAAAGCATTTTGAGGGCAGTGCCTGTGGCTCAAGGAGTCGGGTTGGGTTGAAATATTGAATATACTGGAGGTGGTGGGTTCAAACCCGGCCCCAGCCAAAAACGGCCAAAAAAAAAAAAAAAAGAAAGAAAGCATTTTGAGTGCTCTTCTGTAGGATTTAAAAAGCTATTTGTATTGAAGTGTAAATATGCAAAAGTAAAATTCAAAGACTGGTTTTTAATCTTTAACTCTATTATAATATGTAAGCTGTATCTCCTCTTTGTACCTTAGTTACTTATCTGCCACACAGGATAAAATGATACTGTGTTGCCTGTGCTTTGAATGAAGATGCAGAATTAACAAAACATGAACAGATATAAATTTGGGAAGTTAATAAAAATAATTTAAATATAGATTGTTAATATAGGTAATTGATAATGTATATGATCATAAGCATTTTAAGTTATTATTCATTTTTTGTTCAGTTTTTGTAACATCTATCAAACATCTGGTATATTCCATTGCCTTGTGTGTTTTTTAAAAAGTAATAATTTATCCAAAGAACCAGCTGGTAAATACAGACAACAAACATATTCATAATGGTTTCTATGATAATGGCAATAGTGATGTTAGTGTGCTAGTAGAACACGTGGCAGTGATATCTAATCAAAGTATGACATCAGGAACACCTCTCTATCTTGAAATATAAAAGACCAGTTAGAGCACTGGGTCTCAACCTTCCTAATGCTGTGATCCTTTAATACAGTTCTTCATGTTGTGATGATCTCCAACCATAAAATTACTTTCATTGCTACGTCATAACTGTAATTTTGCTACTGTTATGAATTGTAATGTAAATATCTGATATGCAGGATGCATTTTCATTGTTCAAAGGAGTCGTGACCCACAGGTTGAGAACCACTGAGTTAGAGCAGTAAGTGAGGATGAGGTACAAGGAAGTGATCATCAGGGATTCCAGGCTGACCAAACAGCCCCCAGGGAAGCCTGAAGGCATGGAAGGCCAGGGTGACAGTGAAGGGTAGTGTGGAGCAGCATTGTGTTGTATACACAAAAAGGAGGCAAAAAGCAGTTTTCACAGTCTTATGTGTCATAGTAATTTAGGCTTCTTACTGAAAAGAATCAAGAGATGATGATGATAATGAGGGTGTCTGAGATTACAGGGAAGGAGACTCGAGGGCCCTGTAAGAAATTAAAACAAGCAATAGCAGTAGTGTGAACTAAACCATTACCAGTGCAGCCACAGAACAATACTGAATTTGAGAGACAGTAGAATGGACAGAAACTGAGGATTGGATATGGAAAGTAAAGCATGGCATATAGTAATATTTTTGTCTGCAAAAAAACAGAAAATAAAACTTACTATTTCTAAAAGAAAAAAAGGTTCTCTTCTCATGCAATCTGCCCAGAAGTAAGGCTTGCTGGAGCCCCGCAGTGCCACCAGAATCTGTTTTCTTCAGCCTTCTGCTTCATGATCCTCAATGTGCTTCCTTTTCACTCCTGCTTAGGCCTCATGATCACACGCTTCACTTTAGTGTAAGTTCATATCCCCCTTCCAGACAGGAAGAAGGGGAAAGGGGAAAGGTGGCACCTTGGAAATCCTTTTATATCTCATTAGTCAGAAGCTCATCATGTGACCAAACGATATTCGATGGGAGCCTGGGAAATTATGAATTTTTAAAGCTTGAATAGCCCCTGAAGGAGAAACCGCCAAGAGACAGCAGAACTGGATAGGTGATGGGATTTGCAAACTTACAACGGCTGTCAGAGACATTACAGGAAAGTGGATCATCACTGAAATGGAACCTTCGAACATGTGGCCATAGATAAATGGGCATAAGCAGAATGGTTTTCCTTAGCATAATGTGGAACACGTCCCCCATTGATGTAGAAGACAGTCGATATGGGTGCAGATACAGTGTAAAACAATGAAAGACACCTAAACAGCACATTCCAATCTCTGAATGCATTCAGTATGTACAATCCTTTAGTATTAACACTGCCATTGCTTTGAGAAAGAAATTAATTGCAGTAATTGTTTCTGGATCCATCCTTGTCTTTATCTTTTTATCTCCTTCTCTTTACTTGTCATAAAAATATGTTAGTCTCAGCATAGAAACTGAGAGAAAATATAATTTTTCTTCTCCTCATTACATATGTATAGATTATCCTTCTAATATATAGTATTTGACTTACATAAAATCAACTATACGCAGCTTTTTGCATACAGTCTATAAAATGGACTTAGAGATGTGGAAAATTTTTATGTTGGGTAAAGAAAACGAAGTCAGAAAAGAGTACAAGTAGAATACAATATGACTCCTATTCCCTGGTGGAACACAGTGGCTCCGGGCACAGCACACAGTGGTTTTTCCCAGAGGAATAAGACCCTGGCTTTTAATTCCAAGTGTTTGTTTCTTGTTGGCTCTGTTCATGTTGTTGGGTATTATTTGTATTTTGCCTTTCTTTATTGCTTGGTAATTAGAACTAGAAATCTGTTCAAACACATAAAAAGAAAGCATAATAGGGCGGCACCTGTGGCTCAAGGAGTAGGGCACTGGTCCCATATGCCAGAGGTGACGGGTTCAAACCCAGCCCTGGCCAAAAACCAAAAAAAAAAAAAAAAAAAGAAAGCATAGTAATCCTAATACAATGTTTGTGAATAGCCATGAGTTATTCTAAAGATTTAGAGCGTGCTCTAATTTCCATTCCACAAGAGTGTGCAGTGATGATGCTTGTGCTAATATGTGCCGGGAAGGCTTATTCCTAAAGTGCCCATCTCGGAGAATGTGTTCCAGTCACTCTCACATGTAACAAATGTTTTTTCAGCACTAAGGAATATTATATTAGTAGATTCTATGCTGGGTCATGAAGAATCTTCAAAAATTTCAAAAACCTTAAAGGAAGATATTGTCTTTATACAATGGATTTTTTTTTATATACAATGGATTTTTTAAAATAATTAACAAAAACTGATCTTACATATGTCAATACCTTCAAAGAAGAGACAAAAATACAATTAAGGACTGTAAACATAATAAAGGCAATAATTGTGAAAAAGGTATAAAAAATTACAGGCAATAGAATCATTATTTCATTTTGATTTTGTATTATTACTTTTAATATTCTGATGTGACATATACTGTTAAGAAAGTAAATGGACTAAGTTCACTCTACTTATATATACTTACATTTATTTTTATAAGTCACAAACTTTCTTTGGTTACAGATTTGAAGCTATATTATAAAGTTCATGAACAATTACCATTATGTGGTACATATTATTTTATATCAGTTATTCAATTAACAAAAAAAAATTTAGCTCTGTTTGGGTTATGATTCCTGAGTAAGAGACTTTATGATGGAGATGTTTGAGCAGAAAGCTGTTGAGTAGTTATATCAGGTTCAGTAATTTTTGAGGAATAAAGGAAGCAAAATTAGGCATTTTTAAAGCTCAAAAATCTTCCTGTAGAAGATCAAATGATGATAAGTAGCTGGATTCATCTCTTGGTTCTCTATTCTGTTTCATAAATCTAGTATTCTGTTTTTGTGCCAGTACCATGCTGTTTTGATCACTATAGATTTATAGTATAGCCTAAAGTCTGGTAATGTGATACCTCCTGATTTGTTCTTATTTCTGAGTTATATATTTACTATTTGAGGGTTTTTTTCTGATAACATATAAAATGAAGTACTATTTTTTCAAGTTCTTTAAAGTAAAACAATGTTGCTTAAATAGGGATTGCATTAAATCTGTAGATTGCTTTGAGTAGTAAGGACATTTTAAAAATGTTGATTCTTCCCAGCCATGAGCATGGTATATTTTTCCATTTGTTAACATCTTCAGCTATTTCTTTTCTCAGAGTTTCAGAGTTCTCTTTATAGATACCTTTCATGTCCTTTGTTAGGTAAATTCCCAGATATTTCATCTTCTTTGGCACTATTGTAAAAGGAATAGAGTCTTGACTATCTTTTCAGCTTGACTTTTCTTGGCATATATAAAAGCTAATGACTTGTAAGTAGCGATTTTGTATTCTGTGATGCTACTGTAGTCCTTGATCACTTCTAAGAGTTTAAAATTGAGTCCCTGGGATTTTCCTGATATAGGATCATATCATCAGCAAAGAGTGAGAGTTTGATCTCCTCTGACCCTATTTGGATACCTTGATTGCCACAAGTCAGTAGCCTTTGTATATGCCAATAACAGTCAAGATGAGAAGGAAAAAAATCCTTTTATCATAAGGACACTTGTACTAGACTGTTTATTGCAGCTCAATTTACAATTGCCAAAATGTGGAAACAGCCTAAATGCCCACCAACCCAGGAATGGATTAACAAGCTGTGGTATATGTATACCATGGAATACTATTCAGCCATTAAAAAAAATGGAGACTTTACATCCTTCGTATTAACCTGGATGGACGTGGAAGACATTATTCTTAGTAAAGCATCACAAGAATGGAGAAGCATGAATTCTATGTACTCAATTTTGATATGAGGACAATTAATGACAATTAAGGTGATGGTGGGGGTGGAGGAAGGGGAGAGCAGAGAGAAGGAAGGAGGGAGGGGGTGGGGCCTTGGTGAGTGCCACACCTTTTGTGGGCAAGACAGGATTGCAAGAGGGACTTTACCTAACAAATGCCATCAGTATAACCTGGCTTATAGTACCTTCAATGAATCCCCAACAATAAAAAAAAAAAAGACTTCCATTACTATGGGGAATAGCAATGGAGACAGTGGGCATCCTTGCCTGGTTCCTGATATGAGTGGAAATGTTTTCAATTTTATACCATTCAACATGATATTGGCTGTGGGTTTTCTGTAGATGGCCTCTATCAGTTTAAGAAATGTCCCTTCTATGCTTATTTGCTTAAGTGTTCTGATCATGAAAGAATGCTGGATATTATCAAAGGCTTTTTCTGCATCAATTGAGAGAATCATTTGTTTTTTTATTTTATTGATTAATGTATTACATTTATAGATTTTCGTATGTTGAACCAACGCTGTAACCCTGGAATAAAACCAACTTGAGCATGGTGTATAATTTTTTTGATGTGTTGCTGAATTCTGTTTTTAAGATCTTATTGAATATTTTTGCATTGATAATTCATTAATGATATTGGTCTATAATTTTCTTTCTTTGTTAAATCCTTTCCTGGTTTGGGTATCAGGGTTATATTTGCTTCATAGAATGTTTTGGGAAGTATTCCTTCTTTTTCTACGCTTTGTAAAATGTTGTATAATATAGGCACTAGTTCCTCTTGAAAGGTTTGATAGAATTCGGATGTGAAGCCTTTGCAAGTAAAAGTATCTCAAGAATGGAAAAGCAAGTATCCAATGTTCTCAATACTAATATGAAACCAATAGAAAAACAACTACACACCCACAGAAAATAAAAACACAATTAAATTCAAATGGGAAAGAAAAGGGAATGGGAAGAAGGGATGGGGGGTGGGAATTGGTAAACTCTCACCAAATGGGCACAATGTAAGGGTATATAGCACATCCCCTGAGTGAAGGGTTCATCTACAACTTGGACTTCGCATGCCAAACACAAACAATGTAACATAACCATATATACCCTCATAATAATCTGACATGAAAGAAACTTTGTTTGACTTGTTGTCTGAGGACTTGCTCACTCTAAGAGAGAGGCTCCTCAGGCTGGGTGGGGGGTGGGTTTTCTATAACCATCTAAAGATGCAATAATATCTTCACAGAATGCATTATGCTAACATGAAATGTGGTTAAATAAATTGTAAATTGTATGCACAACATAAAATTTAAAAAATGTGACTGGAATGCAATCACAACAATGTTCTATGTGGCCCTTTGGAGCTGTGATGGCCTTTCAGGGCTGTCCTGAATTGGAGTGAGGTGACAGGACCTTTATATGCTCACCTTAACTAGTAATTGGTGTCACGTGCCCAGGGAAGGAAGCATGACCTTGGGGAAGGTAGCTCTGCTAAGAGAAAGGCCAATCCTAAAGAGAAAATCAGCAGTGCTGTAGCAAGGCCAGCAGCTGCAAGGGTGAGGGTTTCATTCAAGGATGGGGTTCCATGATTTGGGGAATGAACAACAGCCATTTATTATAAGAATCTCCTTTGTGCCCAAACTCCTTTACGTACTTAGGATAGTCCATGAACAAAACCAGTGCATATCCCTGCCCTGATGGAGTTTGAATTCTATGTACTTTTCACTTCCATTAAAAAAGTTTATTCTATTTTATAGCAATTTTTCTTGAACCTTTTTGCATATTAACACTGACTTTATTAATTAAGGTATGGTACTTGGAGCATATACCTTTTCTGGCTTTCTAATTTTACATTCTGAATATTTTTGAGGCCAGTTTTATGAAAAGATAGGATGAGATGGAATTTGATTTTAAACAAAGGGTATATACCATATAGAGTTATTCCATAATTTATATTTTCGTGTTATAGTAGATCATATATATTTAACTTTGTTTTCTTTTTTGAGTTCTGGCTGTTTTATATAATATCTGAGTTTATCATTTGTAATATTTAGGTGCTTAAATTTATGTTCTTCAATCTGTTTGTGATATCTATTAAATTTACACAATTCGTCAGTTCGCTGATAAGCTTCCATGATAATTCTGTTGACTTTGTCCTTTACCTCATCTTTCTTCAATAAATTGATCTTTGGAAAAACCTAGCTTATTATTGTACATTTTTTAGAAGAGATATTTACCTTTAAGTGTTTTGCTTGAATTCAACTTTGTAACCATGTTTAGAATTATTTAAATAGTTTGATGTAGTTTATACTCTCATGAGAAGCTGCTCCATATCCCACGTTGTGTCCATACTAAGGAAAGAATGATCACGAATGGGCACAGTAGTTTCATGGAATTTGCCCTCTAATTCATTTTTTCCTCCTCACTTCTGGTCTGTTTATGTATTTGGTTTTGCTTTTCTGAATTTCTAGTTTTCACTTACTCCTGGGAAAGATGAATATTTCTTTATCTCCTTTACTTAAAAATTTGAATTTCAAAAATTCTTATACTTCTGGGAATTCTCTGTGGCTCTGTAAGTCAATAACAAACCAACACATCATAAAATTCTTATATTGGCTTTTTAAAATATAAATAGTACCCTATAGTTTTTTTTATTATGTTTAGAATTACAGAGAAAATACGTTTGATTAGTTTGATTTTTTTCCTTCTTTCTTGGTAAACCATATTTCTTCAGGTTAGAACACTTGTAAGATGTTCTTTTATATTTGAAATAACATGAAAATATTTTAACAGTCTTTGATTTGGGGGAAGGAAAGGAATTTTTGTAGCCTAAGCTGACTCTTCGACTTGGGAAAAATTTCTTTAATTATATGTATCTTTTATTTTTGTTTTTATTACTCTAGTGTCCTTCCCTTCCTGAGATCCTCTTTGCTTATATGACTTTTTGCTTTGTCATTTTCTGTGACATTTAGAATGGCTTTTCCCTTTCTCTCATAGGTAATTTTCTTCAAACTTTAAGCCTGCTCTTTATTATCTTAGATACACATTTTTATTTTGTTCTTTCATTTTTAGTTTTATTACTCTTTAATTTTTTCAAAAAAATTAGTTTTTAGTGTTTAGGGTTTAGCCCATTCGTCTAATACATTGTTTACTTTCTTTATGTTCCATATGTTTTTAGGGAAGGTTATCATTTCTGTTTGTTTAGTCACATCGAGCAGAGGAAGATCTGTAAAAAATTGGTGGCTTTCAAGTTTCAATGCCAAAAACCCATTCATCTACAATGGCAAATTATTTTTGGGCTAAAACTATAGAATTGCTAACAATATAGTTTATAGTTATCTATGAAGATAAAGAAATATTTTTGTTTTTTTGTACCTCTATCTTTGCCTTAACACCGTTCCTTGAATAAGTTTTCATTATACTTCTAGCTTTCATAAGTTGATTGGATGAATGTTTAGGGAGAGGAGCGGCCAAATGGTGATTTCTATCCTTTCTTACTGAAACAGGAAGAAGAAAATATCTGTATTCTAGGCATGGATCAAAGACTGGGTAAATGACATCAGCCCCTTCCTTTTCTAGTATTTATGCTTCTTATTCTGATGTAGGAGTTCAAGTATATAGTAGACATTACAAATATATTATTCTCATTGTACTATATACAACAATGTGATTATTATAATTCCTACAGAGACTTTGTCATGGGGTCTTTAATGTCTTTGTAACAGTTTTAAAAAATATTTTTTTTCCTGAGATTTGGTTTGTTGTACATCTTCATGAACTTTTAAATGCTCATTTTGGACAAATAAACATATTACTTCTAATCTGAAAGTGCAATAAGATGTTTTAAAAAAATGAGGGAGGGTTAAAGAGATACAGTCCCCAAATTTATGTCTTGCACAAGCTTCCTTTTAGATATAGCTTTTTAACATTGAAAAACACTTTAAATCATCTTCCACAATCTGCTTGGTAAAATAATTTGTGTGGAAGATGAAACAGAAATAGGTTAAATGTTTTTTCCAGAGCCATTAAGCTAAAATCAAATATAGGAAGACTTATAGTTAAATCTCCTATCTCATATAATCTTTCTAGTATATTTTTCTCCTAAAACAAGACACATCCATAGAGATATTGAACTGATATTTTAAATTTTGTCACCTTAATTCACACTTATATAACATACCAGACTATACTTTTCTCTTGAAGTTTATGGCTTACTTTTAATTTGGATATACGCTTTATGAGACATCCATAATTATTTCATCAGATCTTCTGCATACCTAGTAATAGTAATTTATAAAGAGCTTTCACATTGCTATATTCCACATGATTTTTTATCCTTCTAATTTTCTATCCTTCTAATAGAAAATTATGGGCTAGGCATGGTGGCTCACACCTGTAATCTTAGCTCTCTGGGAGACCAAGGTGGGTGAATTGCCAGAGCTCACAGGTTTGAGACCAGCCTGAGCCAGAGAGAGACCACGTCTCTAAAAAAAAAACAAAAATAGCTGGACATTGTGGCTGGTGCCTGTAGTCCCCAGTACTTGGGAAGCTGAGGAAAGAGAATTGCTTAAGCCCAGGAGTTTAAGGTTGCTATGAGCTGTGATGCCATGGCACTCCACCAACGGGGACAAAGTGAGACACTGTCTCAAAAAAAAAAAAAAAAAAAAAGAAAGAAAAGAAAAAAGAAAATTATGATATAGTAACTGATAGAAGCCAACTAAATGTAATGTCTTCTCACTTAATGCGTATTTTCCACATTTTTTTAATTTCATTTCACTCTACTTTTATATTCCTTCAAACTCCACATGTGTGATCTTAGATTTTGATCTTCTTGCCACATAGTTTTCCCAGGTAATTAATGTTTACCTGACTTAGTAACATCATGTGGCACTAAAAACCTAGTAAAGGAAAACAATATTTATAATGTTTATTATGGTCCCAGAACTTTCTATCATCTGAGGAGTAGAAATGGTTTATAAGGAAAGGAAAGATGAATGAAGAAAAAGAGAGAAAACATGACATTTTTGTCCATGCAGAAAATAAAGGAGATATATAATTTATTAAAATTTTTAAGACCCGGCTGGGTGTGGTGGCTCATCCCTGTAATCCTGACACTCTGGGAGGCCGAGGCGGGTGGATTTCTTGAGCTCAGGAGTTTGAGACCAGCCTGAGCAAAAGTGAGACCCTCATCTCTACTAAAAATACAAAAATTGAGGTAAGAGGATCGCTTGAGCCCAAGAGTTGGAGGTTGCTGTGAGCTATGACAACACCATGGCACTCCACCAGGTGACAGATTGAGACTCTGTCTCAAAAAATAAAATATAAGAATAAAAAAATAAAAAAAATTTAAGACCAAAGATTGCTCACCTTTGACTAAGAGGCAATCTTTTAGTTATAAGGATGTAATTCCAAAACTAATTATATAGCAGGACATCTTTAAAGTGCAGTGAGGTCTCTAAACCTTAGACACTAGTATATTTAGACTGATTAAATTAATTATTGCATTACTTTACACTATCCAAAGGGTACCAGACAGAAATGCTGACATAAATATATAATATTGTTATAATATTTTCCTCTAAACTATTAAAGGAAGGGACTGGAATGTACATCTATGATTAACATTGAGAGGACAATAAGTAATTTTCCTCCATTTGTTTAACTTGCTTAGCCAATGGTTTATTTTCCTCATTAAGCAGACACTTGTATCAATATTAGACCATGTGTCCACACAGATTGGAATTTTTTGGACAATCAGTGTTTAAGTAATTGTGTTTAATTAATGGAATTTATAGATTTCAAATAAATGAATATGACAATATTACTAAATAAAATACTCTAAAAATCAAATTATTGTGGAAACGTATTTACTTAATATTTTTGTCGATGAGATTACTTATCATAAATCAAATATTAGAATCACAGAAATATTTGCATTCAAGAAAGTAGATGATATTGAAATTTGATTACAGATTTATAATTATATTAATAGTTTGGAAGATCTCTTTGTTTTAGAATAGTTAAAAAGCAAATGATTGAATGCCATTTTTATCCCCCATTCCAGTCTATTGCTTCTTAAAAATTCTGTTCTTTCTTCAAAACATCTCTTATTTTTTGTGTGCTTCTTATTCTCTATTTCCCTGCAACAATTCGCATTGAAACTCTGATTGTCTTATAACTGGATGTTTTGTAATAAACTTTCTCCTTCTAATTTAATTTTTTCCTGTTTGCACGGTGCTAACAGATTCACTGTTCTAAAAACACTTTGGTCATTTACTATTCTACTCAAAGCCTTTCATAATTTTCCTTCCTCTTAATGTAAATATAGTTCCTCTTCTTAATAGAATTTATTTCTGTCTGCTGTTTATCTGTTGCTGATAGGGTAGCTCAATCTCTTCTTAATATAAATAATTCATATTTTCCTCAATATAATTAATGAAATCGGTCTACTTGTTCTTCCCTTCCACTGTGTGCTGCCTCTGGGAGTATTCCCCACGTGTTTTCCCAACAGATCTTAAACAGCACTACCTGATTTAATTCCTGGATCATTAAAAATCTTCCCACTTTCTCTCTTCACATAATTTCCCATTTGAGTCAGTTGATATTTTAACTCTTGCATCAAACTTTCCCTACAATTTATTTTTTATTTTATTTATTTATTTACTTATTTATTTATTTATTTATTTTTGAGACAGAGACGCAACTGTATTGCTCAGAGTAGATTGCTGTGATCTCATCATAGCTCACAGCAACCTCAAACTCTTGGACTTGAGCAAGAGTAGCTGAGACTTCCAAGTAGCCTCCCAAGTAGCTAGGACTACAGGCATGTGCCACTACACCCGGCTAGTTTTCCTTTTTTTTTTTTTTTTTTTTTTTAGTTTAGATGCATTCTTGCTCTTGCTCTGGCTGGTCTCAAACTCCTGAGGTCAAGGGATCTGCCCTCCTTGGCTTCCCAGAGTGCTAGGATCACAGGCATGAGACACCACACCTGGCCTTTCTCTGACCTTTTATATGTGAGTTATCCCTTCCTTACCTTCTAAAAATGCTTTACTGACAATTGACATAAGTTTAGTGTAACTTAGAAATACTATCTTAAATTATATTCATTGTATATTTTTGTTTTCTCCTCAATTAGCGTAAGTTTCTGACACACAGTACAAATAAGTACTATTATTTATATCTTCCAGTGTTGAACGTTGGATCTTATATACTGAAGCTTTTACAATAAACATGTATTACATAAAATAAGGTATTAATGTGTTTTCCAATTATATATGTGTAATCATTAGAGAAATAGTAATTAAAATATTTAAATGGGGCTGGGTATGGTTGTTTACACCTGTAATCCTAGTACTTTGGGAGGCCAACATAGGTGAATCCCATGATGTCAGGAGTCTGAGTCCAGCATGAGCAAGACAAGAGCCAGTCCCCATCTCTACTAAAAATAGAAAAACTAGCCAGACATCATAGCAGTTGCCTGTTGTCCCTGTTCCTCAGTAAATTGAAACGGGAGGATCTCTTGAGCCCAAGAGTTTGAGGTTGCTGCAAGCTATGATGACACTAGCACACTACCCAGAACAATAGAGTGAGACAATAAAAAAAAAAATTAAAGGAGAGAAAAGCTTTAATAAGATTGCACACTATAGAACAACGTATTTTTGAATTATTTTCCAAACGTTGCTTCTATATTTGTTAACAAATTGTCAACTGCTAAAGCAGACTTCAAAATTTCAGATATAAGTACAAGTTTTATTTCTTGCTAAGAACATTTCAGTGCCTTACTACTCATAATTTGGGATAGAACTGGAATGGGGTAGGGCTTTGTTTCATGTAGATTTTTTTTCTTTATTGAATCATAACTGTGGACATTAATGCATTTATTGGGTACAATATGCTGTTTTGAAATATAATGTGGAATGTGAAATGCTTATGTTTATTGTCAACTGTGGAATGCAACTGATTAACATAACCATCATCTTGCTTACTTTTTTGTTGTGGTAAGACATTTATACTCTATTCTTAATAGTTTTGAAATGTACCATTGCGTTATGCCCATTAGGTGAGGTCCTACCAAATATCCTTCTTCCTCGGAGCACCTTCCCTCCCCTCCTCTCTTCCTCCTCTTCTCTCCTTCTTTCTGGACTATAGTTCTGTTTTATCATTTGTATGATTATATAGGTGATTATATATTGGTTTCATAGTAGTAGTGAGTACATTGGATGCTTTTTCTTCCATTCTTGAGATATTTTACTAAGAAGAATATGTTTCAGCTCCACCCAGGTAAACATAAAAGATGTAAACTCTTCATCTTTTTTATGGCTGCATAGTATTCCATGGCATACATCTACCACAATTGGTTAATCCATTCACAATTTGTTTGTTCCATGTAGTTTTGCAGTCACCAAGTCTGATCAATATTACCATTTTCAGCATAGAGCTAACCAAAATCTCCTTGGGCATTGGCTATCGCTAGAAGAAGAAAGAGAATGGAAGAACAGAACTTGCAAGTGATTTCTTAGGATCCAACCTAGAAGAAAGGCATAGAAATTCTACTCATATTCCATTTTCTCTGGCCCAGTCACATGGCTACACCCAACTGCAAGGACTTGTGGGAAATATAGTTCCTCTCTGGACATTCACCTCCAGGGAAAACTGTAGTCAAGTAACCAGGAATCCAGACTTTTGACATATAACTTCTTTCTCTGCTACAGACAGTATCCATCTAAAATTTATGTTAAAATAATGTATGTTTAAGTTCTGGGAATAAATTTTCCAAAATTAGGATTTTTTAAAACAAGGGCATAGAAGCAAATACAATAACCTTTTTTAAAAACAAGCCATTTTCCTCTTCTTACAAGAAAATCTGACAGCACTGTTCTTGTTTTGTCTTGTTTTAGTAGTTTTCCAAATTATTATAGAGCTTTGATTTATAAGAAATATTTTGATTACATGTTTAAAATCCTTATGTAACTTTAACCTGTTTAACCAGTTTAAAATAGAATGAAATAGTTCAGTGTACTTTTGCTAAAATAGATTTATTTTAACATATATTATTTGGTTACCGATGGGTATAAAATGTATACGCTCTTACTTGGATTTCATCCAACTTTCTAGGAATCAGACTGAAATTTCCATAAATAACTCCTTTCTAAACCAAGTGAGGTCTCCTTACTCCCTCAATAAATTACTTTTCTGTCCTAACCTGGCTTCTTAATCTCCACTAAAGGTAAAGTAGTACACAGTTTCTTTATAAAAGGAAGTTGAAAGTACAAATGGAACTAAGACATGAGACATGTTTAATTTTCTTTTACAAAGGTGATTTGATATACTTGGCAAATAGACTGAGGTAAATTTTGACTAATCAAAGCCCACCCAGCAGAGCCTCATTCACCAACAGAGGAGGCATGCTATTCAGGATGCAGCACTGCCTTCCACACAATTGGAGATAACTGATAAACAAGCTTGATATTCATAGATGACAATACACAGAAGTAGACTTTATTTGAATCTTTCAAATACTTGAGATACTCTAATCTTAGGTTGAGGCTTCTTGAGAGGAAGTCTAAACTAAATCAAAGAAAATGAGATGATGCAGATTTGGAGTCTGTGGCCAGAAGAAAAATGAATATATTTGAAAATGCTTGGAGATAAAATGTTTTGTATAAAATTACATAATTACCCCTAACAGTTTAACACTCCTAATTTTAGATTAATGATCATTTGGCTTCTTTTACTTCTCACCTTTACATATGAAATCATAAAAATTTGTTTAATTCCACAGCCTATAGGGTCAGGTATGTTGTTCAAATCCTGGTTTTACAAATCACAGGTTGCATCTTTATAGACAAGTTGCATAACATTTATGTAGCTCATTTTCCTAATCTGAAAAATAGAAATAACATTTGTATTCTCTCATGGGTTTATTAATGAATGAAATGAGTTAAAATACATAGTGTCCAGAGTGATACCTGTTTCGTAATACACACTCTCTTCATGTTAACTGACAATGGTTGTACCACAAATTTGCCATAATGTAGGTCACATTTTATTCTAACTTCCAGGACAGGGAATTAATTTCTGTCCTTTTGGGCTGGTATTTATGTCTCCTTCTTCATTTAATTTACAGATATGGGCTCCCAGCAGTGATATAACTAATTTGAAACATACCCTATCTCATTTCTACTTGATTCTGCACTCCCTTTCTTAGAAATATCAGAAAGAAAAAACAAATCTAGTTTAAATATGAAATATTCTGAAATGGAAATGAAACAAAATCAGTTGATGGAGTAACTTTTTGCAGTGTTCACTGATTGAGTAGAGAATCAGGCTTGTGGAGAGAGAATACTGAACCCTTATTCAGAGAAAAGAGACAGAAAGGACAAGAGAGGATATTCTCTGAATTGTTAAGGACGCTAAAGTCCTACTTCCTAGTTTGTACATGAAGTTGGGTTTCATTTTCTCTTATTCTTTCCCTGCAACCGTATGAGTTGAAGAATTGGTTTCTGTAATTTGCAAAATTAGAACTCTAATTATGCTACTTCATCCAAGAAGGGAAAGAAAATGGGTTAAATGAGAGTTCTTCTGAGAGTGCTTAATAATCTATTTTATAAATCTCCTGAAGATAGATCAGCCTTCCGGTTTATCCCAACCATAATTGTTCACGGACTTTTAATTTTGTTCACGGAACAATAATCCTTGGCATGACCTCGGTTAATATTGCTATTTGAAGAATATTTTTGTGACATTTCTCTTTGACATGACTCTGAGAGCTATGCTCCCATACTGGACAGAGTAAGTTTCAGAATGTCCACCATGCCTTCTGGAACAATATGACTCAAATCCCTCTTCTGCCTAAATACCAACATGTTATGCCTCAATTCTCTGGCACAAAGATTGTCAAAGCACAGACGGGCTAGTGAAGCACAAACGGGCTGGTGATGCACAGATAGCAGACCACAAGAACTAAGCTTTTTAAAATGGCCTCTATTCTCTCTGGAATTTGAACTAGAACATACCAATTTAATTGCTGTGGGCTCACAGAATCAGAGCCCAGGACGTGCTGGGAAAGAGCTATAGCTCCCGGAGTGAATGCTTGTTGATCTGCAGCTACTGGCTTTTCTGTTTAGTGGCTCTGCCAGAGAATCACCCACCCTTTCTTCCAGCCATGCTTCGCCACAATGCCCTACTTCTATGGCCATATTTACAATTGCATATTTTCTCCCCAAAGGGGACTAAAACTGACAGAAAAGCAAGTTCTTTATATTGTTGGGCTTTGAGTGTGGGCTTATGACTCTGGGTGAGCAGATGTCATCATGTGGATGAGATAACAGAGAAAACTGGTTTGCAGAGAGGTAGAAAAAAATTTAAAAACCTACCATGAGAATCAGAGATAAATATTTAAGGCAAAATACTTTTAGTTCCCTTTTTGAAAACCTGATGTGCATCACCCCCTTGGAGTCTTAACCTGTGTGTACCTTAAAAGTTGCCTCTTAAAATTAAGCTGTCTTATGTTGGCTTTTGTTATAGGTACTCAAGAATCCTAATTTATGATGCTTTACTAAGCATAATGTCTTCCAATTCCATCAAGGTTAATACGAAGGATGTAAAGTCTCCATTTTTTTTTTAATGGCTGAATAGTATTCCATGGTATACATATACCACAGCTTATTAATCCATTCCTGGGTTGGTGGGCATTTAGGCTGTTTCCACATTTTAGCGATTGTAAATTGAGCTGCAATAAACAGTCTAGTACAAGTAAATGGAGAAGCATGAATCCTATGTACTCAATTTTGATATGAGGACAATTAATGACAATTAAGGTTATGGGGGGGGAAGCAGAAAGAGGGACGGAGGGAGGGCGGTGGGGCCTTGGTGTGTCACACTTTATGGGGGCAAGACATGATTGCAAGAGGGACTTTACCTAACAATTGCAATCAGTGTAACCTGGCTTATTGTACCCTCAATGAATCCCCAACAATAAAAAAAAAAAAAAAAAAGAATCCTAATTTAAAACTCATAGGGCTTTAGGGTTTTATTTTGTCGGAAAAAAGAGACTATAAGTAAGACAAAACTAAGCAATAAGGAGTAAAAATAAATGTACAATTATCAGTATATCCAAGAGAATGGAGAGTTTGCTCCCACAAGCAGGGGAAACCACATGACTCCAAAGAGAAAGTTAGAGAGTAACTGTCCCTCAGAGCTGGCTCCTTCCATCCAAGATTCCAATTTTAATCCAGAGTTTTTTTCTTCAAATATTTGCCATTTTTTATCTTCAGGTAATTTTAGGACAGAACTGTTTTATCTAAGGGAAAGAGATTGGAAAGATTTCAGCCCCAGGCTCCTGGAAGAGGAGGACAGCTTGCTCAAGTGCACCGATGCCCTTACGTTGCCCGAGTCTGTCTCTCAAATTGGATCTATAAAGCACAATAGCATGCATGCCTGATTAGCAATCTCCAAATAAATAGGATGTGCATTCTCCGGGCAATGCATGCCACAAAGTCTAGAGACATTCTTATAAAAAGAAACATTTTCAGATTAAGATAAAAGAAACATGAAATGTGTTATTTCAAATAGAGCTCACTAGAGATTCATTTTTATGTACTTAATTCCCTGTTTCTGCTTCATAAAAGTGCAAATAATGCCATCAACTTACTCAGATGTTAGAAAGAAACACAGCACAGAATTTTCTAGAGGAATCTCAGTTGCTTTACTAAGACAGTCTATATTAACAAATACGTCAAAAACTGGAATTTTAAATTAGTTATTTCTTTTCCTGTCATGTAAGTTTAGCATTTTAAAATGTCAGTTATCTGACAAGAGAACAATGCTTTGCATCTGAGGGCACAGATAATTACATCCAATTGTATTAAAACACAGAGCTAATTAGATTTCTAATTGTTGCAGTATTATTTTTCTTCTTCTCTCTTACTCTGTTTTTTTTTTTCCCCCTCTCCATTTTCAGGTTAAAGTTTGGCAAAGAAAAACCTTCATTTATTAGTAAAGTTGCTTGAAACGGCAGATAGATTTTGTGGCTGGACTAATCTTAGTTCAAGATTTTATTCAGAATTTTTAAAAGCATATTAAAGCAGAACCCTCTCTCTCTAACACACAGTCTCTCTCTCTCTCGCACACAACTGAATGGATTTCTACAGACTGAGCACACTCATGCAACCATAACCTACATCAGAGCTAGACTAATATTTCCCAAACCCTCCTTTTGTCTCCTTCCAGATACAATTTACCCCAGTTCCAGTGGTAACCACTACCCTTACTAAACACCATTATTAGTTTCATTTTGTTTCTTGTTATGGAAGTGCAGCCTCACAGTTTGAATTTCTTTATGTGTGGCTCCTTTTCCTCGATATTATGTTTGTTGGATTCACTCACGTTCCAGAATGTGGAGGTAGTTGGTGCATTCTTATCACAACATAGCAGTTCGTCAAATGATTGTTCCACAGTTTATCCATTTACCAATGATGAGCATCTCCTTTGATCAGGTTTAAAATCTCATTTTTCAGCTCTAACAAGAACTTTTCAAAATTTCTGAGTGGCTAAATGAGTGACTTTGTAGAATGCTGGCCAGAATTAATACTTACAAGTATATTAATTAATGTACGTAGTTCAGAACTAATTCGCCAACCATTTCACTATGGCTACCTCTTCAAAGTATTTTTTTTTCCCCCTAAGGCAAAAGAGCAAAGCTTCTTTTTCAGAATTAAATGTTTAATCTGAAAATTTTTAGTGTGAATTTTTTTTAAAAATCCAGAGATTTGGACATTTTTCTTCTTTCAAAAAATTACTTCCTCTTGCTTTCTAGGATAAAATGCTTGATACGTCTTGAGATTGTGCACCTGGGAGTGTTCCTTCACAAGGAAGCCTTCTCCTATTACTTACGCCACACGTTTCACCGGCTGCCCTCTTACTCAGATGCACACTACTGCCAACTAAGTACTGGACACTCTTAAGCTGTTGTCACCTCTACACTTGGAAGAAGGAAGTCTTGTTAAGGTTTTCTTTTTGCTACTACATTATTTCTTCAGGAAATTTCACCAAGAAATGACAAACTTCTTTCTTTCTTTCTTTCTTTATTTATTTTTTATTGTTGGGGATTCATTGAGGGTACAATAAGCCAGGTTACACTGATTGCAATTGTTAGGTAAAGTCCCTCTTGCAATCATGTCTTGCCCCCATAAAGTGTGACACACACCAAGGCCCCACCCCCTCCCTCCATCCCTCCTTCTACTTTTCCTCCCCCCCATAACCTTAATTGTCATTAATTGTCCTCATATCAAAATTGAGTACATAGGATTCATGCTTCTCCATTCTTGTGATGCTTTACTAAGAATAATGTCTTCCACTTATGACAAACTTCTTATGGCCTCAAGTAGGGCAATTTTAAAGGGAAATTACAGTGTATAAGGAAAATTTATAGTTTGAAAAGGAAAGCTTAGTATCAAAATGGTTAGTAAGTGGGGTCTAAAATCAGGCTACTTGGGTTTGAAAGCACACTCAATGTTTCTGTGACTTGGATTCACTCAGACAGAAATTCTGCTTGATGGGATGGCAACTGAAGTTTAATTCTTCATCAAAAGAGGCATCTCTCCCACATACCCTGACTCTTGATGCAGCGTGCTAGTCCTCATTTCCGTGTCTTCTTTCTTAAGAAAACCTCCTTTCTTCATCAGTTCATTTGCTGAAAATATTTACCTACTCTACCCCCACTGGAAAAACACCACTATCTTCAACTAAACACAGTATTACCCACAGAGGGCCTCACTCCCTGGTTCTATTCAAGGCTGTTAATAAGTTGTTTGATTATGATAGATTTTCTGAATGAAGTTGCCTTTCTGAAGGAGTTACTTTTAGAAATTACCTGGAGGCCAGCGATGTCCAGCAACTGGGGTGTGGCAACCAGGTTCTGGGGACTGGCTTCAGCTCCAGAGGCAGCTGTGACTTCTTGTTGAATTTCATTGTTGGATGCACCATCAGTGTGTACTTCAGACAAATTTTCTGTTTAACTGATTATTATTCTGTTAAATTAAGCATCTATAGTCCTCAAACAACTATCCCTTTTGGCATACTTGTATAATTTCAATCCATTTACAAAAGGGAATTTGTCCTCTTTTAACAAAGTAATCTGTACTTTCCCTGGAGCCTGTAATCCTCATGTATTTTCTGTTTTGTTGAAAGTACAGGTGTCTACCACAATAATAAAATAACTATTGTTCTCAAGAAAGAGCATTAGATTCTCATTAAAGTTTTACAGTTTTCTTTGGTTGTTCTCATTTTAAACCATACTAATAATATGATTAACTTCTTTTCAAGTGTTGATGCCTTGAACATTCATAACATTTGGAAATTATGGATCACATATAATTTTTATGAACTCATGCTGACTGCAGTGCAGGTTCTCCATACTCATTGGCTGAACGACTTATTCAATTTCATTTTCTTACTAATTCAGTGAAATTTCTGCATCAAAATATATGAAGTTCTTTTATGTGCATGGATTTTAGAAAATATTAGAAGATTCATAATGTAGTTTTGAATGATGTAAAATGATAAATATGCAAATATGCAACCTTAAATCTTTTTGTTTGAATATTAATCTCACTTTTTGGTTATAGATAAAACTGTGTGCAGGTGGGTTATCTTGTAGCAGTCTTTCTGCCAGATCAGGAATAGACATATTTCCACAATATGTCCTAAGTAGCAAACACACTATTTTTTTTTTCTTTCCAAAAAATCTACTCTGAGTTAGACACTGTGGTGGTTACAGAGGTGTAGAAAAATTAAGAGGCATGATTCCTAAAGTTGACAACATGGGGTATGGCTAAGGACAAGTAATAAGTTTTCAGCCTGATCTCCAGCCTGTACAACAGAACACCTGTATTTGTTAGAAAAATAGAGAAGTGTAGGTTGAAGTTGAACTGAGAATTGAAGGATAAAAGATGATTTTCCAGGTGAAATGCTGAGAGAGTGTATTTCAGGCAGAGGAAAGAGAATATAGGAAAGCATAAAGGCATGACACGTGGTGTTCTCAGGAGACTACATGACCGTGTTAGTACTAGTGATTACTATGCACAGCTTGATCCCCTAATGCTCATTATGTAGCTGCTTGGGTTTATAGATTCAGAATAGATTTGGGTGAGAGTGTAAAGCTTCCATGTGGCTCATTCTTAGTACTATCTAGAATGCGATATTACCTAATGTAATATTTAGAAAGTGACTTTGGAGTTATAAATTGCCTAATAGATCTAAAAATACTAAAATCCCATTTGACAAGCTAACTTTGCACATATTACCCATCTATCATAATAGTAGTGGGAAAAGGGATTATTGGCAGTTTACAGGCACCCTGAGCTACAAAGAAGAAACAGGATTGCATTCTAGCCTTGAGAGATAAAGAGTTTGCAAAGGCAGTTGGCAGGGTCCAACTAAATCTTCTGGTGATGACCAAAGGGCTCCAGCTCTGAAGGACGTGTTCTTCATGACAAAGGCTAGTGATGAGGTCATGATAACATGAATGTGTTGGCACCTAATGCACTTACCCTGCCCCAATGGGCTACATTTTGTGTAGTAAATCTTATCTCAAATTCCATTCACTCATAACAGAGCCCTAATGTTGGTGATAGACACATTTTAAGTACAATATATCTGCAAGCTTCCAAACTATGTCACAGTCCTTGTTTACTCATGAGAAGAGTCTTCCATTAACTCTTGTTTCTCACCATTCAAAGATGCCAATTCAATAAAAATAGTCAAGTTTCACTCATGCAATGTGGTGATGATTTATGCAACTAAGATTTGTCCCAGTGTCAAAAGTCAAAGTAGAAGAATAGCTCCTGCACCACAGGAATTTACATAAACAGTAAGTCCAAAATTTGACTGGGTTAAATGACTCAATCACAACCTGTAGAATTTGTAGTAGCAAGGGTAAAAGCATAAACTCTTTTCCTAGGTCCCTCAGTCAGTATTTCATATTGGCAGCCATCTTGCAATCTTCTGGCATGGTTCTTCATATTGCTATTACAATTTTTTATTGTTATCATTGCATTATGATTGTTACATTTGTGGATCAATTTTCATATGCCACTACCAGCACTTAAGATACTTTATTTTAGTTGCTACAACAAAATCGTAAGGAAAGATGGTCATTGGATTTTAACTATTTTAGATCATGTATATATGCTAATTTAAGATAAATTAAAATATTAAAAATTTCAACTTCCTCTTTAAAAACAATTAATTGTTCATCATTGTTTGGGGTATTTCATCCCCCCCCCCAATTACACTTAAACAGTATCATGTTTTTGAAAAATATATCAAGCGTTTTGATCATTTATATGGTGTAGGACATTTGGGCATGCCTACTTCTGTCTCACTAGACACTCCTGCAAGTCTTAGGGACCACAAACACAAAACTGTGATACGGCTTTAGTATCCCTTTTCCCGAAGGGAATGAAAGTAGTAATTCATCACCTACTCTCATTTGCCACCCTCAGTAACTTAATTTCCCACTCCAATTTAGAATGGTTTAATTTCTTTCTTCATTGATCCCTTGTTCTTAAAGAAAATGGATTTAACTTCGCTGGGAGATAGGTTTTATAAATTTCAATTGTTATTTATTAACTATTTACAATGTTAACTTTTTAAAATTCTGAACACAAAAGAAGCTTTTATTCTTTTATGTCTTTTTTTAAATTTTATGGAACTCATTTCTATTTCATTTTCATTCTCCACTCTCCTAGTTAAGCCAAAATCTATGGCAAATACACACAAGCACAATAACACACATGCAGTGATGTCATAGTTTGTTGCTACATCTTAACTCTTATTGAAAGAGACCATTTTTCCTTTTGAGCAAAAAACACCTTGTATTCCTTTCAGTGTATATGCTCGATTTGTCAACACTTGACTTTCCTTTGTTTTCAAGGTTGATCTTTGTAAAGTTATAAGATTTGTTTTGGTGCTAACTAGTTTGCAGTTTTGATTTCTAGATTATTGTATGTCAAAGTTAATCATAGTGCTGTCAGTTGGTCTAATGGCTCAACTCCATTTTTCTACTTCACTGGTTTTTCTTTCATTCCAGCTTAAGTCATCATTCCCTGTAGGGGATTTGACAGACTAATTCTAGAAGTAAGCATTTGCCTGAGCCATTATTTCAGTGTCTGTTTCATGATGTGCCTCAAATGGTTTTAAATCAGTATTCAGATGATTTTAATTATTCATCTTTTTTTTTTACATTTGTATCTTTGCTTACTCTAATTGTACAAAATTATTTGGAAAAATTAGAAAATCTTTAGGAAACATGCTAACAATTTAAAATCCTCATTTACCTATTGGTGTTGAGGAAAGTGATTTGGGAGTCATTTAAGAGGTTTATGGCTTTTTTATTAAATTGCATTTGCTTTAAAATAATGAATATTAGAGAAAGCATAATTATGTATTATAATTTCATGTATATTTTAAAATATATTATCAAATAGTATTTACTACTGAATTATGAAGAAACTTTTGCCAACATTAAATCATCAGGTATTGTAATTTCTCTCATTAGCTCTCTTTAGATATTTGAAACTGAAAGAAAGAAAATTCCTATTTACTGGCTATTTAGAATATGTGAGAGCTTGTGTGGTTATGGGGTACATGTGCTGAATTACATTCAAACACACTAAAGAAGCTGAAAAAAAGCCTAACGATTGGCTTTTTTTGCCCTGGCACACAGAACACGATCAGATTCTCAGTGCATTTAGATGGTTGGTCTAGTATATGCTCCTGCTGGGAGGAGTGCAGAGAAAAATACACAGTCAGATGCTTTTGACATAGCAGTCGCAATAGAGGTGAGAGTCCAGTAGCCTTGCAGCCTGTGTCTGATGGTGAAGGTGCTCAAGGTAGTACCTGTATAATTATACTGGTCCTGAGTAGTGGCCTAGTGCAAACTGAGCTACCCAGCTTCTCTGAATTCCTGGCCATTTCCTCCAGCCTTTCTGTTGGTTCTGTGAAATACCCAATGCTTCTAATAAATCCACTTGCACAACCAGAGTTAGTTTTGGTTGTTTCCCATCAACAGCTCTGACTAGTAATTTCATTACCCTGTTCCTCCCATTTATAAATAACCTTCAGAATGCTTCCCTTTTCCCCTCTCTGGGGCTGCCCTGACCATCTTATTTATATCCTTGGCCCTTTGTTTTAACTGCCTGTGCCAGATGTTCTAATTTTACAGCACATCTGTTTTATTTTGTTTAAGAAGTCTTCTTTTAGTTTGAGGAGTATAGCATTTCAGTCAGGTACACACATATAAACAATAAAGACCGTATTCCTTAGATTTTGTTACATCTAGAGTCATGATATGACTGTGGAAGGGGAGGGCTGCCCTCCACTTTCCCACTTCCCTTTTCCACTTGCTGAAGTGCAGGTGTGGTGATGAGTCACCTTGGGAATGTGCATACCCTCAACATCCTCAGGACAGTGGAGCATCAAGTTCAGTAACCCTGGGCCTTATCGAATCAACAGGCCAGAGTTACCATACTCTGTCAAGTTTTGAAGTGATAGAATGATCTCTTTGAGTTAGTAGGACACATCAGAAATGATACACAACCTCACCAAAATTTATGTCTCTACCTCTCTTGAAGGCTTTAACCTTCCTTTCCAGATTTCAGGTGAGCAGAGCTATAGTTTCATATCCCACCGAAACAAGGAAAATCATTTTTTTTTACTTCAAACTGGATTTTTTTTTATTAAATCATAGCTGTGTACAGTAATGCAATCATGAGGTACAATGTGCTGGTTCCGTATACAGTCTGAAATATTTTCCCCGAACTGGTTAACACAGCCTTCATGGCATTTTCTTAATTATTGTGTTCAAATCCTTGTACTTGACACTTAGTAAACTTCACCTGCCTCAGCACCTTCATCATTCTTTTAGCCTTCATTTTAATTCTACTACCTTTATCAGTTCCCACATATGCTCTAAGCATCAGTGAAACAACCTTCAGATTCTGCTTTTCTTATCTGTTCCTACTTCTTAGAAAATGTTACATACCTACTTTATTTTGAAAATTGTTCTATTCTTCAAATACTTTCTGCCATACCTACACAGTATATGTCATAACTGTTTATTCTGTGGATTTCCATATATATTTCCTTATTTTCTTAGCATTGTTACACAACTTCCTATGTGTTTTGACTTGGTGCTATGTATATTGTGATTGCTATACGGAATGAGTCTGAGATTTGTATAAAAAATGCTGCAAGAGCTTAAAGAGTCGTGACAAACACAAATGTACAGATGATGCTATTACCCCCACCCACACCTACTACATATTTTGATATAGTCTAAGTATTCATTTCTAAGGATGATCAGCAGGATAACTACAACAAGAGTAACCCAAATGTCTGTGTAAGGAGGGAATGGACCCATTTATGACTCTAACAGCCTCCTTACTGTACAAAAATCCCTGAGATAATTTTCTCAGAAACACTAACAGATAATCCCCCCTCAGATGGCTTTTGGCTGGATTATTGATGATAACCATTCAGGCTGAAGTGGTTTTAGTGCTTAATTATAAGGCCTAGTCATTATTACTGTAAACTGGTACTGGTATTTTTTGATATTAGACACATAAATGTAAGCAGTTCTGGTTACATTCATGAAGATGGAGGTGATGCTGTACACAGATACTTGTGTTCCATTGAAAATCCACTTTTTAACAAGAGGCAATCTTATTTAATTCAGGTAAAAAGATTTCCTGAATATTTAAGGATCATTATCTAATGAGCATTTGAAAATGAAAACCTCTGACAGCTTAAAAAAATCCACAGTTATTTTGGTGACAGTCTTTGATGAAGTTCGAATGTGGCAGAGAGAATTAATTTTTCAGGATAATGGTTGGCATAGATAATTCATAATAAGTTTAACAATTCAGGGCTCAAAGCTGTTAAAGAATTGCAACTGGATTGCCAATTGGCTTTTTTTGAATCTGAAAGGGACCTTTAATGCAGTTAATATTTTGCTGAAACATAATTCAGCCTCAATGACTTTGAAAGGGACATTAATAGTTTTCTGAAAATATAACCTTGAAAATTAAATCCATTATATATTTCCAAGATTATGGATGAAACTACTCTGTCAAATAAGTCATTACATTAGCATAATGAGGTATGAGGGGAGATATAAGTGAGAAACAGCAAGTAAAAAGTACTTTGTACCACAATTTGCCTATATTTAACCAAAATGACCTTTAAAAGCAGAGCTGAAGGGTCAGGTTTATCATCACTTTTCCAGCCTTCAAGCAATATATTTCTATTTAGCAGAACAATTTGCTAAAAATTGCTGTAGTAAGAACTATGCTTGGTCCAGCTCCCTTCCTGCCATACACAGGGTTTGAGTAGAAGCAACCTCCAAGAACAGCAGTTGGCAGCCGTCACTTCCCTGAAGCAAAACACCTGAAGTGTACACGGCTATCACCCGAAAAGCAGAGAAGTCTAAAAATGTATTCTGGAACAGACATGTGGAAAAAGAAAGTAATGTAGCCTTACAGTGCTAAAAGAAGTTGTATGGTATGAATATGTCCTTTGCGCCGAGGCTGACAAATGTCAGACGTTCTAGACATTGAGTTGTAGATGTGATTTTTTTGTATATGCCCAAAGAACACAATGATCACAAAATCACATTAAAAATACCTTGTTGAAGGTAACAGATTAAAATTATTAAATGGACATTTTGTTTCTTGTATTCAAACTAGAATTATTTTCCCCCCGCTAATGGCCTAGATAGACTTTGATTTGAGAAATTCTTTTAACTTCAAAGACAGCCAAGGGAAATAACGTCCAGCCGCGCATCTGACCCACAGTGGGCATTAGTAAATATTTGTTGAGTGAATACTGAATGAACGGGCACTGATTAATTTTAAAAGCAGGCCTTCATGTTCAAATATAGCTTTGGTTAAACAAATGATTGACAGAATCCTCTGGGGCAATGATATAAAATTATTGTTAAGATTTTCTCATTCTGTAAAAAATGATTACAGGAGTGTCTTTTCCCCTGGTTGGAAGCTCTGGTCTGCTGTGTTTATGAAAACATCAATTTCGTTGCTGTATCAGTGACTTTTAGAAGAGAACAAAATTGAAACTGATTCAGCAGACTGTAATGGTGTTGATGATAGGGATAAAAGAGATCCAGTGAAGCTGTTCTCCTTGACCTTTCCTGGCACTTTTTTCAGTGAAGAGGCAGTCACTATGGGAAGCAATATTATCTAAGTCCACTGAGGGCTCATCGTTAGGGGCAGTAGGGCCCACGTTGTTCATAGGTACATTGACCCAACATGGAAGTTCACTTTTTAATTTAATTTGTTCTGGAAATAAAAAACAGTCTGAAGTGGTGGATGAAAAGAGCCAACTGCAAATTTTAAAAGTACAATTCAGGGCGGTGCCTGTGGCTCAGTGAGTAGGGCGCCGGCCCCATATGCCGAGGGTGGTGGGTTCAAACCCAGCCCCGGGCAAACTGCAACAACAACAACAACAAAAAGTACAATTCAACTGGATGACAATACAACAAATGCAGAGTCTAATTGAATGCATAATTCAGAGGAGTTGTCACTAGATGCCACTCTTTTCACTGTGTAGTATAGCTCAGCAGTCTGCATGGTTTCAGGTAAATGAAATGGCATAAAATCAGAGCTTAATTCCATAAACCATAAAGATGCCGTTATTTATAAAACTATAATAAATGCCTGACACAGAGCTTAAGATTGTGAAGTTATATGAAACTTTTGATATGCCTTCTTCTATCTTTTCAGTAGTGCTACTTAACTGTTACATCACATTTCATCATGGGTCTGGTCAAACAATATAATAATTATAGTTAAGTTGCCAAATTGTGTAACTGGTATGGTTTTTTACATTTTTAAAAAACTGAGTACTTTGAATGTAGTCCACATAAGAACTACGCTTGCTGTTGTGCACACTTCTATAAATGTTCTTTGATGGCAGGGAAGAGGTAGAGGAACAGAGATTGCACACATCCTGTGACGCTTTTACATCTTGAACAATTCGTAATCTGGGAATTCATTTAGCTATTTCATTCGTGCATGTAAACATTTGGTATATGCGTTGTAATAGAAAAAAAAATAAAGGCTTCTTGATGTTTAACATAATCATTTTCTCTGTGTTATATTAAGCCAAGAAGTGGACAGTGCCAAGTTCAATTTGGAACACATTGGCAAGTCAGATAATCTTTACCAGTTTCTTTATCTTTGTGCTTCATTGCTGTTCCTTTTCTTTTGAATATTGCTAGCTTCTTTGAGGACGAGCCACTTTTTTTTTTTTTTTTTTTGCAGATTTTGCCTGGGGCCGGGTTTGAACCCACCACCTTCAGTATATGGGGCTGGCGCCCTACCCCTTTGAGCCACAGGTGCCTCCCTAGGATAAGCCACTTTGTGAGCTTGGATCCAAATTGTCATAGCACCCATTATAACCACTAAGCAAAAACAAGTATTATAAATTAATGTTGTGCATTTTGAAAAATTATTTGCTACATTTCTGATTCGGCTCTACTGCTTTTAACTACCTTGTAAACTAGCTTAATGACCATATAATAGTAATACTGTGATGCTCACTTTTCATTAAAGAATCAAAGACCCAGATTTGTCCAAGATCACAACAAACTAACAGATTTGGTATTGAAATTAATTTCTAGAATGTGTAGGGAAAATTCTTGACAAAATTGACCTGGGAAAAGATTTTATGAAGACCACCTTGGCAATTGCAACAACACCAAAAATGAATACATGGGACATGATAAAGCTAAAACACTTCTTCACAGCTAAGGGTGTCACAACTAAAGCAAACAGATAGCCTTCAGCATTGAAAAAGGTTTATTTGCATGCTATAAACCTGACAAAGGGCCGATAACTAGAATCTACAGAGAATTCAATCTAATCAACAAGAAAAGAGCAAACAACCCCATTTAAAAATGGGCAAGACACTGGAACAGAAACTTCTTTGAAGATGACAGATGAATGGCCAACAAACACATGAAAAAATGCTCATCATCCCTAATCCTCAGAGAAATGCAAATCAGAACCACCCTGAGATATCACCTAACTCCAGTGAGAACAGTCCACATTACAAAATCCTGAATCTGCAGGTGCTGGTGTGAATGTGGAGAGAAGGGAACACTTTTTGCACAGCTGCTGGGATTGCAAACTAATACAACCTCTATTGTATTAAGAAGTATGGAGAATTCTCAAATAACTAAAAACAGACCTTCCATTTGATCCTACAATCCCATCACTAAGTATCTACCCAGAAGAAAAACTCATTTTGCAACAAGGACATTCATACTCAAATGTTTATTGCAGCTCAATTCACAATTGCCAAGACGCAGAAGCAACACAAGTGACCATCAACCCAAACTGTGCTATATGTGTACAATGAAGTAATATTCAGCCACAAGGAAAAAAATGGAGACTTTACATCTTTTGTGTTTACCCAAATGGAGATGAAACACATTCTTCTTAATAAAATATCACAAGAATGGGGGGAAAATGTGTCTAATGTACTCAAGACTAATATGAAATGGACATATACAAGCCCATACACAAGCCCATACACAAGAAAAACACAAGTATAGTCTAGTGAGGGGGAGGAGAGAGGCAGGAAAAGGGATGGGGAAGAAGGAGTGTGATTGTGAGAGCTCATCTGTTGTGCACGGGGTAAGGGTGTTCAGCACGCCCCCTGGTGAAGGGCTCTACTACAACTTGAACTTTACTTTAGAAATTAAAACAATGTAACCTAAATATTTGTACCCCTATATTAATTCAAAATAAAAGAAAAAAAATGAATTTCTAGGTAAACTAGAAATTTCTAGGCTAATTTATAGGATTTTTCAACAATCACAAAATCAAAAATAAAATGTCCTTTGAACATGTCTCTTCGATTACTTCTTTGAAATTGTAAAAGGCTAAATGTTCAGCACATTTTTTTTTCATTAAGCATAAGTAAAAACAGGGAAAAAGTTGAGGACTAACTATGGTTTCCTATGCCCCTTCTTTTCTCATATACCAGTAAAATCTTCTGTGACTTCCTGACTTATCTACCAAATTCCAAATTTGTTATTAATAAGGGAAGCCCTTTATCTTATTTTTTCTTAAGTCTAATAGAAAGCACCACCTTTTGATTGGCTTTAATTAACAACAGCTATTAAAAATCTAAAAATAATTGCCAATTTTTTCTTTTTTTTTATTGTTTGGGATTCATTGAGGGTACAAAGAATTAGGTTACACTGATTGGGGTTATTAGGTAAAGTCCTT
Source organism: Nycticebus coucang (assembly GCF_027406575.1). Classification (NCBI taxonomy): domain Eukaryota; kingdom Metazoa; phylum Chordata; class Mammalia; order Primates; family Lorisidae; genus Nycticebus; species Nycticebus coucang. Next base: position 97,640,136 of record NC_069784.1, on the reverse strand, counting down.
CCTGTACTTATCTACTACCCCAAGAGGCATGCCATACGCCATGACCCCCCCCAAAGAACCCTCCTTCCTCCCCTCCCCCAATCCCTCATTCCCCTACCCAACCCCTTGTATTAGATCATCCACTGCCTTCATATTAAAATTGAGTACATTGGATTCTTGCTTCTCCATTCTTGTGATGCTTTACTAAGAAGAATGTTCTCCACCTCCATTCAGGTTAATACAAAAGAAGTAAATTCTCCATCTTTTTAAATGGCTGAACAGTATTCCATGGTATACATGTACCACAATTTATTAATCCATTCCTGTATTGGTGGGCATTTAGGCTGTTTCCACATTTTGGCAATTGTAAATTGAAGTGCAATAAACAGTCTAGTGAAAATGATAAAATAATTTTTTTCTTCTGGGTTGATGCCAGTAATGTGATTGCAGGATCAAATGGAAGGTCTAATTTGACTTCCATGCTTCCTTATAAAATGGTTGTATTAGTTTGCAGTCCCACCGGCAGTGTAAAAGTGTTCCCTTCTCTCCACATCCACACCAGCATCTGCACCTTTGAGACTTTGTGATGCAGGCCATTCTCACCGGAGTTAGAGGATATCTCAGGGTGGTTTTGATTTGCATTTCTCTGATGATGAGGGATGATGAGCATTTTCTCAAATGTTTGTTAGCCATTCGTCTGTCTTCATCAGAGAAAGTTCTGTTCATAGCTCTTGCCCAGAGGTACATGAGATTGTTTACTCTTTTTCTGTTGATTAATTTGAGTTCTCTGTAGATTTTAGGTATCGACCCTTTGTCAGATTGATAACCTGCAAATATCTTTTCCCATTCTGAATGTTGTCTTTTTGCTTTACTTGTTGTGTTCTGAACTGTGCAGAAGTTTTTCAGCTTAATTTAAGTCCCACTTGTTAATTTTTGTTGTTGTTGAGATGGCTGCTGATGTCTTTGTCATAAAATCTTTACCCATTCCAACATCATCAAGAGTTTTCCCACACTTTCTTCTAAGATTTTTATCATTTCATGTCTTAGATTTAAATCTCTCAAATTTTTGTAAAGGGTGAAAGGTGTAGGTCGAGTTTCAGTCTTTTACATATAGTTATTCAGTTCTCCCAGCACTATTTGTTGAATAGGGATTCTTTTCTTCACTGTTTGCTTTTGTTTGGTTTATCAAAGATCAGATGGGAAGTAGAGACTGGTTTTCTCTTGGTTTTCTATTCTGTTCCATATGACTATGTCTCTATTTTTGTGCCAATACCAGGCTGTATTGATTACTGTGGACTTGTAATATAGCCTGAAGTCTGATAGGGTGATTCCTCTGACTTTGTTTTTAATACTAAGAATAGCCTTAGCTATACGAGGTTTTTTTCTGGTTGCATACAAATTAAGTACTATTTCTTTACAGTTCTTCAAAATATGATGTTGGTATTTTACTGGGGATTGAATTGAACCTGTATATTGCTTTAGGTAGAATAGACATTTTAATGATGTTGATTCTTCCCAGCTAAGAGCAGGATATGTTCTTCCATTGTTAGTGTCTTTTCTAATTTCTTTTCTTAGGGTTTGATAATTCCCTTTGAAAAGATATTTCAACTCTTTTGTTAGGTATATTCCTAAGTATTTCATTTTCTTTGAAGCTACTGTGAAGGGAGCTTCACAGAAGCAAATCCTGTCCTTGATTTGCTTCTCAACGTGGTTGTTATTGGTGTATACAAAGACTACTGATTTGTGGACATTGGATTTTATACCCTGAGAAATTACTGTATTTCCTGATTACTTTCAGGAATTTTGTGGTTGAGTCTCTGGGGATTTATTTATGAGATCATATCATCTTCAAAGAGGGAGAGTTTGCCCTCCTCTGCCCCCATTTATATGTCCTTTATATCCTTCTCTTCCCTGATTGCATTGGCTAGAACTTCCAGAACTATGTTGAATAATAGTGGCAATAGTGGACATCTTTGGTTCTAATTCTAAGTGGAAAAGCTGTCAGTTTTACATCATTCAGTGTGATATTAACTGTAGGTTTGGCACAGATGGTGTCAATGAGCTTAAGAAATGTGCCACCTATGCCTATTTTATTAAGTGTTTTTGTTAGAAAAGGACGCTGAATTTGGTCAGATGCTTTTTCTGCATCTATTGAAAGGATCATATGGTCTTTGCTTTTGCTTCTATTGGTATGGTGTTTTACATTTATGGATTTGCATATGTGAAGCCAGACTTTCATCCCTTGGATGAATCCTACTTGATTGTGATGTATAATTTTTTTCAATGAGTAGTTGCAATCTATTAGATAATATTTTGTTTAGTTTTTTGCATTAATATTCATTACTGAAATTGGTCTGTAGTTCTCCTTTTTTAGTTAGGTCCTTTCCTGGTTTTAGAATCAAGGTGATGTCTGCTTCTTAGAACGTGTTGGTGAAGGTTCTTTTCTTCTCAATATTTTGAAATCAGTTTTGCAGTATAAGTACAAGCTCATCTTTGAAGCTGTGATAGAATTCAAGCATGAAGCCATCTGGTCCTGGGCTTTTTGTTGTTGTTGTTGTTGTTGAAAGCTTTATTATTGTTTCTGCAGTATCAGTGCTTGTTATTGGTCTATTCAAGAGATCTATTTCTTCCTGATTAAGTCTAGAAAGATAGTGTGATTCCAGGTTTTATTTGAGAAGTCCACAGTCACCCTGACGGATTCGACCCTGTTGGTTAATTGGCACTTACTCCTGACAGTTAGCAGAATCTTCTCTTTTGTCTTGCCTTTGGACAGGTTCATAACAATGTGTCTTGGAGAAGCCCAATTTGAGCTGAGATGACCTGGGGTCCAATATCCCTCTGAAAGGAGTTTGTCAGAATCTTTAGTGATATTTGGAAAATTTTCATTTATCATATCCTCTAGTAGGGCTTCCATTCCCCTGTAGCATTCTTCTTCCCCTTCTGGGATATCGATAACCAGTATGTTTGAATACTTCATTAAGTACCATAATTCTGTCCATGGGCATTCTGCTTTCTCTTTCTCTGTCTCTGTCTCTGTCTCTGTCTCTTTAACTGCCTGAGTTAGCTCAAGAGCTTCTTCCTCTTATACTTTCTTTTGCATGGTCTAATTCATTATTGATACTTTTTACTGCATCTTTAAGTTCCCTGATTGACTGCTTCAATTCCTTAAGCTACTATATCCTTTCTACATTCTTTGTATCATTCATCTCTTATTTGATCCTGTTTTTAGATTTCCTTTTGGTTATTTTTCACTTTCTCAGTAATTTCCTCCATTTTTTTTACCATCCTTATTTTAAATTCCTCTTTTGTCACTTCTAACATTTCTTTATAGGTGGAATTCTTGGCAATAGCTAAGTCATGATCCTTTGGGAGTTTGGTCTGTTCTGGTTTTTCATGTTGCCAGGATGTTTCTGCTGTTTCTTCCTCATGAATGTTTTCTTTTTGTCTTTCCTTATCTTTTTCATTTCACTTCCTCCTGCTATTTAAGTTATTGTGCCTCTGAACTAAGGTATTGATGTGCCCTTTTATAAATGACTAGAAGGATGAAAAGAGCGAAGAGCAAGAAGGGACAAAAGATTAAAAAAAAAAGAGGAAAGAGAAAGGAAAGGGGGTGAGTAAAAGGGAAGACTGACACAAAGGATAGAGGAACATAAAGAAAGAGACAGGAGTAATAGTGGTGTACAGTAGGGAATTTTGACCCACATCCTCGTCTCAACTTCTGTGAGGACTGGGTTGGGTGGGTCCATTGATGTCTACAGCTCTTTGCTAGCCTGAGCAAACACAGGACCAAATAGAGAGAAAAAAACAAAAATACCATAAATCAAACCAAAACAAATAAACAAACCTTAAGGGATAAAATTGGGGGAAAAAAAAATAACAGGGGCAAAAAACTAGCAAAAATGAAGTCCTTATTATTAAAGAAGGCAACTATCAAAAATTATATCTACATGAGAAAAATGAAGGGAAAAAACTAGGGGGAGATAAGTATATATTATTTATAATATAAATATTATATATTTATATATTAATGAATATATATTACTTATATATAAATTACATATTATTTATATATATATAATATTTATATTGCTGAATATTATTTCCTGGGCAACAGGTGATTTTCTGGGGTATGACATGCTTGTTACAATGCTGATACAGCTGCATAAGATGGAGACTGGAAGTCTCTGCTGACATTCTTTGCCTTCAAAACCTGCTGGGTTAGGAGCCTGAATCTCTCTTCAGCCTACTACTAGATATGCCTCGAATTTTCTAAACCGTGTCCCTTAGCTACACAGTGACTTTCCCATTAAAGTGTGTGCTGCTCTGATCTCTCCAGAAGTGACTGCCTGCTTATCAGACCCACCAGAAGTGGCCTTGCTCTAGGTACCTGAGAGCTGAGCCTGCAACGCAGTTCTTCCACAATGGCTACGCCTGGCCTGCAAATGAAAACTCTGTTCCACTCTAGTGGATCATCCCCAGCCTCTGGGCACTGTTCAAAGTCTCTTCCTCACTTACCCAAGGGCTCCCAAGGTAAATCAACCAAGTGCCAAAGTTAAAAAATAAATAAATAAAAAACAGGTAAGGCCACGCCACTGCTGTAGCTACTGCCAGCTGCAGCTGCCATGGCTGGCCAGCCTCTGATTGATTGCAAACACTTGCTGCTTCTCCACAGCTTTTGTCCTCCTCTTGGGGTCCTGAAGCCTCCCACTGCCTTCCTGTGCACCCAAAGGGATGTTTCTGGGTAAAGCCCACTAGCCAGAAGTACCTGGAGTCTTGTCTCCCCAATTTCACCATGCTCAGGTGCAATGATGCTGTCTCTAGTCCACCATCTTACTCCAAAAATCTCAATTTTTTATTTAATATATTCATATCATATGTCTTAAACTGAATATTAGCCAATCTTGTATTATAAGATAATTTGAAATTAAAGAATTCTTTGTTAACTTACATTTATTTTTTTATCTACCATTAATTATTTTACCTAATAATGTAGAATTGCAATAAAAGAAGAAGTAACATAGGTTCACATTATTCAAAAGATCTATGAGTAGAACTGAAATTATATATCTATTGATGCCTTACAGACATTACATTAATTCAGCATTACACTTACTTAGGATATCATTTGCTAGAAATCTAGGAAATTTTCACAGAGAGATCAATAAACTGTTACAAGAATTACATGAGATTTTCTTTCTATTACCTAAAGATATAGGTTTAGTAAGGGTTAACTTCTTTTTGGCAGGGAAGAGCCAAATTGTAGAGACAATTGACATGGTCAGCAATATAAACATAGGCAAATCCTGAACAAACTGTTGCTTCCTTACTTGAAAATGTCATGTTTAGAAATCTGAAGGCCATTTCAAGGAAATGCAAAAATTGAATGCTTACATTCTAAGAACTTGTTTTACTTTATTTCCATAATAAATATTTCAACAAATTTTAAACTTTGTGTATGCATATGTCCAAATGTGAATTATCCAATTTTAATCTTAATGGTAGGCAACAAATTTGTTTTCCTAGGGCCAAGTTCATTGCCTTAAGTTCTCCTATGAAAGAAGCTTTTTCTTTATATTTAATTTATAATTCCTATTTTATTGTATGGTATTTTTATCACAAGTAGAAATAAACTTAAATAAAACATATTTTAAAAAGTTATTATAACATCCAGACTGATTTCATTTAAGTTTTACCAAAAAAAGTGAAAATGTATTAGTTTTTTTATGCGCATATTCTCATTAACTAGGAATTAAAAAAACTATATTGGGAACTCATTTGACATTTGCCTTGTCTGTGTAAAAAAAAATTATTTTAGCAAACCACATATATTCATAACTTTATATCTTTAAAACCTTAAAACCTTTAAAAACTTAGACCATATCTTGAATCTTAAAACAAATCATAATTATTTTAGCAAAATAGAAATCAAAAGTTATGTTCTCTGACCATAATGGAATTAAACTAGAAAACAGTGACCAGAAAATGGGAAGGAAATAGGTAATAACTTGCAAATTGATCAATATTCTTCCATATAACCCAGAGGGTGAACGAGGACATCTCAAAGGACATAAGAAGGTATTAGGAGCTAAAATTGAATAAAGAAAATGCAGCGTTTTCAGTTTTGTGGGATGCAACTAAATCAATGCACAGAGGGAAATTTATAATATTAAATACTTATACTAGAAAAGAAGATTCCAAACCAATAATCTAAACTTCTACCTTAGGTTAAAAGAAAAAAAGAAGAGAAGATAAATCAGGTTTATTAGAAAAAATGAAATAATAAAGAGAATAAATCAATAAAATGTAAAGCAGAACTGAATTGGGGATAAAACAATGAAATCAAAAGCTACATCTTTGAAAAGATCAATATAATTGACAAACATTTAGCAAGACTAAGAAAAAAAGAGATGCAAATTACCAATTGGTTAGCAATGAAATAAGGGCCACCACAGTCATTTTAAAAATATTTAAAGAATAATGGAATACATACAATTCTAGGCACATACATTTTGCAATTTCAATGAATTCTACCTTTTTCTTGTGATGCACAATCAACCAAAAACCACTAGAATGAAAGAGAAATTCTATAATTATTATAAAAATTTAATTGTAAAATCTTAAAAAGGAAACACCAGCCTAAAATATTTTACTGACAAAAATCAACCAACCATTTAAAGAAGATATAACAACATTTCAACACATCAGTATTCATTAGGAAATGCAAATTAAAATCATAATGAGATATATTACCTACCTAGGATCATGGAATGGATAAAATAACAAATTCTGGTCATACCAAATTCAGGGGAAGATACTGGGAAAACAGATTTTTAATGCTGTGATGGTGAAATGCAAAATGGAACAGTCAGTCTGGAAAATAGTTTGGCAGTTGCTTGAGCGTATATTTACTGTACGACCCAGAAATACTACTACTAGGTATTTACAGAAATAAAAACTCATGTTTAACCAAAATACTGTCCATAAATGTCTATAGAAGCTCTAGTCACAAAACTGGAAACAAGTCAGCCTCTCTCAAAATGTGATAAACAAAATAAACAAAATATGGTACATCTTGGGAATACAACTTAGTAGTTCAAAGTAATAACAACAAACCAAATGAACTATGGATACATGCAACAGCTTGAATGAATCTCAATGGCATTATGTTAATTGATGAAGCCGGTGTCCTATGCTTACAGAGTGTGTGATTTGATTTGATTTATATGACCTTTTAGAATATATAAAGCTACGTTGGTAGAGAACATATCAGTGGGTAAAGGGGGAGGGAAAGACTGTCACTATAAATGGGTGATATCAGTACTTTGAGGGAGTTACAGAGATATTCATTATCCTGACTCTGGAGTATACCAAAAAGATTCAGTTTCAATGTATAATAAATGAAAACATAAATTAAAATACAATCAGTGCCTAAAATGTGCTATATATTGAAAACACATTTTTGAAAAAAACGTATTTGTCTTAAAGGTATTCTATATTTGTCAGGATATCAGGTACAAATAAAAGAGGTTAAATTTTTGTTGTTTCACATAGCAGACATATGCTACATGAGATAATGATCATTATAGAAATTATCACAGATAAATCTCAAATTGACCTTGAAAATTTAATACCAATATTTGGTCAATCCTAGAGAAAGAGGATCCTGGAGTGTTGCCTTCTTTCCTTGTATCCTACCTTACAGGCTTGAGGTGATTTATCGATGCATTATTTGGCAATTTGATTCTACATATTTTGAACCCAGAGACTGTTCCTTCCCAAGGCCAGGGAGCATACTAATATGATCTTTTGTTCAAGAGTTCCGTGCTAAATAAGAATAAGGGCCATTCAAAGACCTGGTAAGACATATAAGAATTGCAAAATATGAACTTTGTTCCTGGGTTTGGGTTAATTATTTTGTATTATACTGATTACTCATTGCCTTTCTTCTTCTTAATTTCAATTAACTTGAGAATAGGAATGATATATTACATGTCCATTTCCAACAACACAATTATAGGCCCTTAAACTTAGCAAAAGTAAATAAAGATGGGGTGCTCTTTTTGAAATATCTGAGAGGAGTTAGTGTCTTTCTTATTAGTTAGGAATTTCCTACATAGGAACATGTGCAGTTTTTTCCTGTTTTCATTGCTGTAAAACCTAAGAACATAAAGCTAAATATCAGTTGATTTTATCTCTCTTTTATAATTATTATAGCAAGGAATTATAAAGTGAATAAAAGTTCCAGGCTGGTTCATTGGTATGGGGCCAACATCTGTCAATGAGTAAAGAGTAAAAATATATAATTAACATGCCAGAGGGCTTAAATCAAAATGGCAGTCTCTTCTTTACAATTACCAAAGGACATGTCAGTATGAGCAATGTGAAGGGGAAAGAAAACAATGCAATTATTAACATAATGATTTCCTTTAAATAAAGGGAACAGCTTAAACTTTTAATGTCTTTTTCTATAAGAAAATTTCTTCCAACTATGTTCATCTTGGCAAACCTCTTTTTCTAGAATTCCACTCAAAAGGTTTCAAGGATGCTGAACAAAGAGTATGTGTATTGAAAAATAAGGTCCAATTTCACAGAAAATAAATTATAGTGTGTGTGCTGGTTTTACTGTAGGTTGTCATGGATCAATTTTCTAACTTCTATAGCTTCTTTTGAAGCCAGAAGTCCTCATCTCCAATATTACTTTCCACGCTTTCTTCTCACTTGTTTTAGTCAATGGAAGTTTCCCACGAGGAGGTCCTAGGAGAGAAGAAAGACCATTTGAGTGCTTATTCTGCCACTCCCTGTCCACTGGTCATGGTTTGACAGTGGTTCTGTTTCTTCCCAATTGCATTCAGAGCTCCTATCATGAGGCCTCCTTCTTATGGCTACAGCTATTGTTCAGTTCTTATCCTTATGACCCTAGAGGTACATGGGTTCTCTTGGTTCTTAGTTATTGCTTCATACTATCTTATTCTGGGCCACATGTTGGTGACCACTTCTTTCATTATACTCTTCAATTATCATGTTAAGTGGGCTATTTCCATTCCAGGTCTGAACTGAAAAGACTGGATGAGTGGGAGGTATTCTTCTCCAGTCTGTCTAATAATTTCCTCCTTTGTACTTCAAAACTACATCATTTTAAGTGAAATACATTTTAATTCATGCCTTTTGAATGTGAATATAACCCGTACCCCATTATTTGGTATTTGAAATCTATCTGATGGAAAATGATTGCAGCAAATCTTGAAACGAAGATACTTCTAAGAAGCAAGAAGTCGCTTTATGTGAATGCCAGCATTTTCTTTCCACTGGGATAAAGCTGACCTTTCCTCAAACCTTTCTCTAATGGATGACATTAGGAAGAAAGGCATCTTCTGCCTCAAAGGGCACTGTTCAGGCTGGTCTCATTCAAAGGATATAGAATCCAAGATGAAAGTAAACCTGGCACTTGTACCTGAGTCATTTGGGGGAAGATGCCATTTAATCTTCTGGATAATAATGGGAAGAAGTCCCAGAGTCATTTCCTAGAATTAATGAGAAAATAACATGAGGGTTCAGTAAGTTTCTCCCTTATTTATATTGCTTAATTGGCGTACATGTTTGTTTGGGGAACTTTAAAAAGGAACTTGGCAATAGATGTGTGACCACATCAAGGGATTGGAGTTTGGATTGCTTACTCTTCCATGAGAGTTAAAGCTGGCAAAGGCACCAAGTTTATTTTACTGTAATTAGTTGGAGGCCAACAAAGAAAATAAGCTTTCCTTTATATCTTTCCAGTTTGGTGTGTTCCCCTTCTAATAGGCCTCAAACACTAGCACTGCCCTCAGGGTAATAACATGAATGTTTAATTTGTTATTAATTTAATGTTTAATTTAAATAACTTTTAAATTTTGCATGAAGCACACAATAATATTTCTGAGAGAGTGATCTTAGTAGGATTTTTCAATGCATTTTCTGATCTAAGTGGCACTCATTTACTAAGGAAACTACATAACCTGCTATTGATGCTTAGTTCCCCAGTGGTAATCAGGTGTAGAGTTGCAATGAAATGGCTGTAGTATGATACAGCAATATACATAAATATGTATCTGTTTTCTTCATATACAGTTCTACAAATAATCAAGGCAGATTTGTTGAAAGTATTCTATTAGCAGCAAATTTAATTATTTAAATATGAGCATAGAATTTAAATAATTATCAATGAATTTTCTTTAACAGCCAATGTTTCTCTGCTGTATATCTAACCAAGCTAATTAAACCCCTAAATGTGAGACTGGAATCGTTATACTACTGGTTGAGTTCTTTGCTGATGTGATTAAAAGGTTCTATCAGAGACTAACCTTCAGATATTAAGACAGGGACAGGCTGTCAAAGGCATGATAGTGATAAGGCTTCAGGAGAGAGAGACAACACCAGAGTAAAAGTTCAACATCCCCCAATGGATTCTGACAGTGCATGATGACTGGAGACCTAAAAGCTAATAAAAGATAAACTTTCTACAGAAGTGCTGTCAAAAAGAAAAAGAAAAAGGAAAAAGAGATGGCTATGAAATAGCCCCAAGAAAGAAAACTTAGGCAAGCTCTCTTTTTCCAGCAAAACAGAGAAGACATTAAAATGAAGATACATTAAACTACCATACAATTTTCTGCCTTTTAAAATGCATTTCCTAGAACTGACCTTCACAAAATTTCTTTCTAGTTTCTGACAAAATGGAAGAATAAAAGATCATTGATAGAGAAATCTCAATCCTTCAGTATTCCGTGATGAAGGAATTATGAGGGCAAATTTTCTATACCATATTTAGAAAACACGTTTTTATGAATCCATAGAAAAAAGTAAGAAGGCGAGTCAGCTGGGGGTTGGATTATTCTCTCTTTCAGCACCTCCTCTACAGGCCGGATCTGGGAGTAGTGAAGTTATAGGATGCTGGCCTGCAGCCCCTGGGTACCCCCTACAAGAAGAATCAAAGTCCAGCATGATGTACAGGAGACTTGGATGGGATAGAGAACATTTCTGTGATCTCAACCCTTGGAAGTATCAAATTCTTAGGGAAAAGAGTGTATCTTGTGTTATTAGAATGGAGGAAGGAACAAGACCTCAGGAAAAGTCATATTCAAGATGAGGGAGTGAGGCTTGTCTGACAGTCCTAGAGTGGAGGCAGCTTACATTGATGTGGGAGGGGAGCCAGGCCAGTTTCATGCACATGCAGCCTGTCCAAGACCCCATGCTCCAAAGGGCCCAGCACTTACTTTAACACTCTGCTCTCACTGACTTGAAATCCTTAATAACTTTTGAACAACTGTCCTCCCATTTTCATTTTGTACTTGGTTTCCTTAATTACTGAGGCAGATCCTGTGTGGAAGGGCTATATGCTTTTGTTAGCTTGGCATATATCCTAAGCATCCTTCCTTAACTGTTATCTTTCCTTCCTTTGGTGAAATACAAGCTATTTTGATCCTAGAAAATAGGGAGATGTGGCCAAAAGCATCTGTCTAGATCTCTTTCCCGCATACTTCACTCCAAGCCCCACCATTTACTTAGTGCTGCGATTGCCAGAGATAACCCTGGAAGATAAAATCTTTAGGCACTTAAAACTAAACCATAGGGTAAGCCATTTGCCTTTTCTCTATCACATTGCAGTGGGTGTGTGATAAGAATCTAATAAATCACAACATCCTCCGTGGAAAGTAGCATTCTTTTCCAAGCTAAATGAGAGAAGAGGCAATCAATAAGAAATTATTGATCCCCATGGGCTGTTCAGTGGTGTAGTAAGTGTTATCTCTACCTGTTTATACTCCTTTTGACTATGACCCTTTTCCCATGAATGTTTTATAGTTCCATAAAGATCCCAAGAGGCAATAAGACGATATAGCATGTTTGTTAGGAGGATGACCTTAAGGCTACAGGACTTGAGTACAGTTCCTGGAGCCAGCACTTTCTGTGTAACTTTCAGGAAATACTCTTTTCTTTGTGTTTTAATTTCCTTAGGTATTAAAGAGGATAAATATTAGTACCTCATTTATAAGGTTGGTATGAGAGTTGAATGTATTAATACAGTAACTGCAATAAAAATGTCAAAGTTTGACTTGTTTTTATAATTATCTTTGTCATTGATGTTCAACATTTTGCATGCTTTTGACCCTCAAGAACACATGAAACTATTCCTGTGCATAAAAAATCAACCTCTCAGGATGACATTGAGTTGCAAAACATCACAATTTTCAGCAATATATTCAAAATAATGACAACCGTGTATTATTAACGTTTTAGTAGCTTCAGACTCAGAAACTGAAGAGTTGTAGTTCAACTATAAAGTTAATTCACAGACCTCTGCAAGATAAAAAAAAAAGTATCTTTATCACCACTCCATGGCCTATAATTGACTATAATTACCAGTTTGCCCAAGACTGTATTGGTAGGAGGGTCAGAGTTTGCAAAGAACTTTCCCACTGCTCAGTAGCTAATGGGACACAGCTGCAAGGAAAATAAAACAGTATAATTAAACTTTAGTGTCTTTTGTTCATTTCTTTAAGCAGCATAGTTACAATTTTCATGTCATGGAAGAACTAGAGGAAATTTTCATATCCTTTAAGGAGAAAGGACCTTTTGTATAATAAAATCTTATTCATCTTGGAAACTCTGACCTAGCTCTACCATCCTCTTATTGATTAAAATCTGACCTTAGCCTAACTGTTCTTTCATTGGACATGCTCTTTAGGTGCATTAATATTTAAAGAGACTGTGAAAAAGATAAAACGGAAAGGAAAATCTTAGTATTCCAACAGATCGTCCCTTTCCCTTGATGTTCATCTTACAAATTGTATCTACCTACTGTGACAGAATAGTAGGTTAGGCAATTTTTAAGTGTCATTTTATTCTTATTTTCCTTAACTTATATAGCTTCTCTCATATCCCAGAAACGATGTATTCATAAAATAATTTAAAATTTCCTCACATTCATTACTAAAAACACCCCTATGCAAACAAGCAGATTATATAATTCCCTAGTGATCATGCCAGCTATATCTTACCTCACAAACACAACATTACATATCTAATCAGTTAACTCTAAACTATGTAATTTCTTACAGAATTAGATACCTAAGAACAAATATTTTCTCTGTAATCAATTACAGTTTTTATTTGAAAATCAATTTTGAAAACTTTATGATTTTAAGAGTAAAAATATATTCATGGTAGTAACTCAATTTCTCTTCCCCTTGCCTCAAAAAAAGAGAAAGATTAAAAATCATTTATAATTTTCCCATCCAGAGAGACCAATTTTTACTGTGGGCTGTATTTCCACACACAAGTGAATACATACACATATACACTTATACACATGGTTTATAGTGAGTGTACAAAATACATAATTTTAAAATAATTATGATTTTACTATATATCTTCCTTTCATAATTATCAATTATACCAGTTATGATGTATTACATGAAATGTGTAGAAAAATGTCTACTGTTTCTCTATTCACATTATGCAAGCAGGAATAGAGGGTATATAATTTTTCATTCTTGGAATGGAACATCTTCTATTACTAAATCAGCCTCAGTAAAATCTCCATCAGTGTTAATGTTTTCACTTGATAGGTCTACCAGAGGTGTCCAACCTGCGGCCAGTAGGCCACATGCTGATTTTGTGAGGGTTTTCTTTTTAATTTATTCTATGATGAATATAAATATAAACAAACCGAGATTCCCTCCATCAGTTCCTTCTCTATGGGAACTCTAATGCTCATTTGCCTTCATATATCACCTTGATGAAGATTTCCTCCATCTCTTCAATATCCTGAGTCTTGAGTTACTTCCCTCATTCCTGTGCTTCTGGTCATGGTCACTGTCTTCTGTCATAGTGCTGTGTAATCCTTAGTGATTAATAAGAATATTAATCACTTAATTAATTGTCACATAATGGGTGACAATTCCAGTATGCCAGCCTCTCATTCCCTCAACCTTCTCTACTCCAGTAAGAATTCTTCACTCAGCCACTTACTCCTTGCTCACCCCTTAAATATCACAATTCCCAGTAATGGTAGGCGCTTCATAATTTTGATTTCCAGCTTTCCTCTTTCTTCTATCACCTCCAAATGTTTTATCTACTCTCTTTTGTAATCCCACAACATCAATCCTTCTCCTTCACTAGGCCTGGCCTTGTTATCATTATTCTCACCTCCCCCTCGTCCTTAATATCCTTCTTCCCCTACTACCCCACCTTAAATTTCATGGTTAATTATTATGATCACACCTTTGCAGACTTCTTGTTTCCCTGTACTTTCTCAGCAAAACCAAAATACTATCACCTAAAATTCTCCTTGTACTCCGTCCCTAAATCTAGTGGCTCGGATTAGATAGGAAGAGCCCACAGCCATTCCAACTATCTCACTCTAAATCCGTGAGCCTTCACCCTAAGTGGGCTGTGAGTACTACCCAGCATTAGACTATATATCTCCCTAGTTAATTCATTTTCCCTCTTCACTTATTGCATATACCCTACTCATGCCTAAGTCTCAAATTCCACTAGTGCATGCATGTATAGAAATATTTACTTTTAAATTGAGAAAATATAGACGAGAACTTCCACGTGCTATAAAAATGACCGCATCTACCTTCCTACCCAGATCTTATATCATAAACTCTGCTGTCTTTCTCATTACTATGAATTAAATGCCCTTCACTTATTTCCAACATTGCATTTCTTCTCCATCTTCAAGATATTGTTCCTTTAATTCCTTCCTTTCTCTCCTGCATCATTGATTTTTACCTCTGTGATGAATAATCCTAACTTTGTATGCAAATATATTATTTTCTCCATCTTACAGAGAAACCAAAAACACCTCTACTTTTTCTATATCTCATGTTATCTATTTATATTTGTCTCCAATTCACTCAATGACTTCCATGTGTTAAATCTGGCAGTAATTAATCATTTCTCATCTTATTAAACTTTCACCAGGTTTTGCTTTAGATCAATACTATTTTTCATCTATACACTCATTCTTTTGGTGATCCCCATCCAGTCTGTGACTTTTAATATCATTTTTGTAGTCACATCTCAGAAATTTGTAACTGTGGCCTGGATTTCTATGCTCAATTTAGATTTAATTCTAATTTGTTATTCTACACTTTAATCTGGAGGTATCTCAAATGTTAACATATTCAAAACTAAGTCCCAGATAGCTCCCTTCATGCCTGTTGGACTCATTGTTTCTCATCCTAGTTAATGGAAATTCTGTCCTAGTTGTTTAGGCCAAATTTTAGTCTTTTACTCCTTTCCTTTTTCACAAGTCATATCCAGTACAAGAGAAAACTTGTTGGGATTGGCTTTAAAATCTATGCAGAATCTGACCAGTCCTCACTCTGATCTTTAAGTCGTCATTATCTCTCACTTGGATTAGTTTACAGCAATAGCCTCCTAACTTCTCTGCCATCTGTTCACTCCCTTGTAGGTCAGTTACCAGGGCGGTGGCCAGAATGACCTTGTTATAACTTTAGTGAGATTACGTTATTCCTCAGTTTAAAACCCTCCAAGGTTTCCTGTCGTATTTGGGAGCAAAAGCAAATTCTTTACAGTGTCCTTCAAGGGTCTGCATTATCTGGCTGGGTCAGCTGTCTGACCTTATCTCCTAATAGTCTGTCTTGTTCTCACTCTATGTGTCTCAAACTGTAAACACAGAAGGCTGGCTCTTGCCTCAAAGCCTTTCCAATTTTCACTAATTCTGCCTAGAATGTTCTCCAAAATAAACATATGGCTCACTCTTTCGCAAGTCTCAAATTTGTATTCAAATGCCATTTACTCCAAGATTCCCCCTTATTGCTCTAATTAAACTTGCCACACATCACTTTCTTTTTCTCTTTATGGCTTTAATTTCTGCAATAGCAATTAACACCACCTAACATGCTAGAGTGAAAGTAAATTATTAGAGAAAACTTTTATATACAAAAGAAAATATGTAAAAATTATAATTCCCATAACTATGATACTTAAATCATGAATAAATAAATATAGGGAGATGGTTAGATGTGAACGGTGATGGAATATAAACCAGAAAAGAGGAGTTGATATAGATTAATTAAGGGAAGCTACAATAATTTGATTTTATGTAGTAAGCCTAGGGCACAATTATATTTTGAGAGGCAAGATAAAAGAAAGAAACTTTCACTAATATGCTGCTTTAAGAATATGAACACATGTGGGGCGGTGCCTGTGGCTCAAAGGAGTAGGGCACCAGCCCCATATGCCAGAGGTGGCAGGTTCAAACCCAACAACAACAAAAAAAAAACTGCTAAAATAAATAAATAAATAAATTACAAGTAAAAAAAAAAGAATATGAACACATGTGAACCAAAAATTGCAAATCGACACATGTCATTCTTCCAGAGGTGATTTGTATAAAATATTGAAAAAATGTACTAATGACCACATTTGAGCTATTGCATAAGCCATCTAGCGTGACAGTTTGAGAAAGTGGCTTTTAGTCAACCTTCAGGTCATATTCTAGTAGTGGAAGAAAATGACAGGAAAATGTAATGGTGATGATGACAGTGGAGAGTATTCCTGAGTGGTTACCTGTAGTACATTTTCACAGTTAGACCCAAATATTTAGTCCCATTAAAGTTAACTGTGGCTCAGTTTGAGAGAGGAGCTGTGGAACGAGTATAAATTGCACCTCCTCATTGCCAGCCCAAACTCCCATGCCCCTCAGGTACATTTTCACAGTTAGATCCAAACATTAGTTGACTAAGCTCTACTCCCCAGAGGAGTAGAAAGTACACCAGAAATTCTGTAATTGGACTGCCATGTTATGTACCACCCATCCTTAATGCGATTTCTTTCCACAGATGACAGCAGAACCGATTTTCACAGTTTATGTATATATCTCTTCATATTTATATAGAATAGCAACCTACTCATTCTTGTCAACTTCATTATTATTCTACTGAATTATAATCCTGATACCCCCAAAGGGCAATCACCACTTTAGTTGATATGTATACACCTCTGTCTTGCTAAAGTGAAATTGAGGTAATAGAATAGGTAGTAAGAGGATTGAGGCTCTTGTAGTTAGCATCCTGCCTTGGGACTTAGCCTTTATGTTGGTCACACAGTCAGGTGGCAGATCTTAACAGAGATTATAATAGAAGATATTACAACATTGCAATTGAAGAAATTTTAGAAATTATCTTCTCCAGCATTTCGCTCAAGGATCTGGGAGGTAGAATATTATTCAGCCCACTGATGATTTGGATGCTTACAAGGCAGAAATGAAAAACAATGGATTATTTCCATTGATATCCCAATTTTTCTGAATATAGCAGATTTGCCCTTGAGAGGCCAAAGCCTCTTCTGGAAAGACTGAACATCTAACATCTTTTCATAGTATCAGGATATGCAGTAGTATTTAAAAGGGAGACTATTCAGATTTAAGGGAATAGTTTGTATATTAGTTTGCTATTGTGATAACAAACCATCCCAAATATTAATGGCTTGGCACAATCAGTATTTAATTTTTATTATTTGTGCATCTGTGGGTCAGGTGTGCAGATTTGTTTCAGCAGAAGGTCCAGTGGGGCTTGTTGAGAGATATTATGGTCTGTTCTGTGTGTCTCTTCATTCTTTGGGACCAGAAGCTACCTGGTACCCATTCTTCTAATAGCAAGTGGCAGGAGCGCAAGAGAGTAAATGGAAAAATGCATCTCCCCTAAGGCCTTGGTTCAGAACTAGTGAAAGGTTTACTTGTACCCTCTTTACACTGGTCAAAATAAGTGGCCAAAGGGAAAAGGCATGCACAATTGCTTTACAATAATCAAGTCTTTAATAATCTGTTTGTTATTTTAAATTAACTATGCTTATTTATATAATAACTAGAGAATTTTATTTTTTCTATGGATTTAGCAATTTTTCTGTTTACCACAACTTCTTATTCTATTCATATTTTTTCTCCAGTACTTTCCTCTTCACATGTTTAAGTTATTTTTATATCTAAAATAAATGAATTGAAATGAAGTTTACAGTTGGGAAATGAAATAAAATACATCCATAATGAAATTTTAGAAAGTTTATATCTATTAAAAGAATCTATTAAAAGAATAGGGATTAGGTATTTTAGAAAATTTACGGAAGTTTTATTTCCCATTGAAAGGACATTTTTATTTTCCTTTAAATGTGCTTTTCATTCCATATTTAACAGGAAAATTTTTTATTCCCTAGGCCACAATTTCTTCCAATTTGATTCGTTTATTTACTTTTTTCTTTTTCCTGAAGAAATATCCACCTGGCTTTGCTTACCCTCAGCTATAATCCAGCTTTCTGAGATAGTTAATAAACGGGCACTGCATAGAAGTAAAGAGGCCAGAGTTGTAGTTAAACCTTCACATAGAACTTCAAGGCCACAGCTTATGCACCAAGACCCAGCTCTTTGTGCCAATCACCACTGACACATTTGCTTCTAAATCATGAATGACTTAATTTTAATATAAACTCATCAAAACTACTTGAATAGTACACATTCTGTTGAAAATAGATTAAAACTGTCACTTATGGAACCGCTCAACAGTGTATTTATTATTCTCATTATCATCGCTGGCAACATGTAATGAAAATTTATCTCATTCTGATGCAGGAATAATTTTCCACATGACCCAAGAAGCATCATGAAAAGGGTCCCATGATAAATGCTGTCAGTGCTCTGCACATAGAACCTATATTGTTTTACAATGCACAGCGCACATTGGTGCTTTCATTATCAACGCCAATGTCAATATTTTCTTTTTTTTATTGTTAAATCATAGCTGTGTACATTAGTGCAATCGCCTGTACCCATTCTAAGATGCACCATAGATGTGGCCCCACCCATTACCCTCCCTCTACCAAAACCTCCCTCCTCCCTTTCCCTTCCTTGGCCCTTTCCCCATAGTCTTGTGCTATAGTTGGGTTATAGTCTTCATGTGAAAGCTATAATTTTTCTTTGACAGGCAGCTAGAAATCACTGTGCATTTGCCCACAGGTGAGTCAAACTTGTCTGGAAATTTACATATTCCTGGGACTTTTCATCAAATCATGCCACCTGAGGGGCATGGGAGTTTGGGCAGGCAATGAGGAGGTGCAATTTATACTCTTTCCACAGCTCATCTCTCAAACTGAGCCACAAGTAACTTTTTTTTTTTTTTTGTAGAGACAGAGTGTCACTTTATGGCCCTCTGTAGAGTGCCGTGGCCTCACACAGCTCACAGCAACCTCCAACTCCTGGGCTTAAGCGATTCTCTTGCCTCAGCCTCCCAAGTAGCTGGGATTACAGGCACCTGCCACAACGCCCCAGCCACAAGTAACTTTAATGGGACTTTGTTTGACAATACAACCATTTTTGCCCACTTCCCTACTTCTGTACAAGTAAAACACTGTTAAGATACATTTCAAGCATTCTACCCTATTAATTAGGTCTTATAGTAGGTTCAGTCAATAGTTCCTTTATTCTTTTAGTGAGGCTATTTTTTCTTTTTTCTTTTTTTTGACGGTCTTGCTGAAACTTGACCTACTTATTGCATTAGTAACCAAGAGGGACAGATTGCAGATCTTGAAAAAGGAAATTATCAGCTTTCAAGGCATCTGCCGCAACTGAGCTTCCTGTATGATTCTCAGCCTAGGAGCAATGCTAGCCTACAGCTGTTTATTCTAGCCAACCAAGAGGGTGCAATGTTTTTTTAGCGAATCTACGCAGATTCATTCCATGTCAAGCGTCATAGTTCTAACTTCTCTATCTGGGCTGTGACTTTAGCATAGGAGACTTGCTAATGCTACTGATTTAGCCTTTTTTTGTAGTTCTGCAACTCTAACCACCAAGCCCATGATTGAGAGTATTGATGTGGCAATATTTGCTATTAGACTCCAAAACCTGGAAAAAGGAGGCTTATATTAAGTGAACTAGTGGTGCCAGAAGTGCCTTACCAAAGTGTTTTTAGAAATATAGTGATGACCTAAGGTAGGTATTCTAGAAGAATCAATTATAAAATACCTAATAACCTCCATCTCCTCCCCAAGTTGTCTTTTTTCTCTAATAGGACTCAGAAGACGCTACCTTCACAGAAGTTATAAGTAATACTTTGATGAGGGGGGGCACTAGCATCGTAAAGATCAGTGTGCGCTGTCTTACACATTGGAGTTAACGATGGAGGTTGCATTTATGAAACTGGGCTTCCTAGTGATAATGAGCATCTTAAGATTTCAGAATAGCAGAGGCTAAGTGATAGCAATTAACCTTTAAAGAAAAGGGACCCCAGATTACTGTAATACAAACATAGGGCACTACTTCCTATACAATTCCAAGAAACAGAACCCATACATTAAAGGCGAGTATAAATGTACACGAGGAAGACCACTGTACCACGATAGCAAATGTACAAGGTACTTGTTCCTCCTATCTTTCCCCAAAACATTCTTCGGACATGTACTCACATTACAGTTTCATTATAGACAGATCAACATGATTTCTGGAACTTAGTCCATGGGTCACTATGAAAGTTTTGAGACAGATGGTGTTATTATCCATTATTTCACTTTCAAGAAACAGTTGACAGTGTCCTTTCTGATTCACCCATGCAAGTTTCAACTTGCTCGGCTTATGGGGTTGCTGGGAGGGCTTCATTTGTTTCCATCCATGTGAATTTTATGTTTCTTGTATTTTGTGTATCTCAACATTTGAGTAATGATGCACATATGCAGATTTATCTATAAATGTCTCCTCTTTTTAATTCGTATTAGGAAAGAGAATCAAAATTAGTTTGAATACACATTGAACAGAGAACTGTACATGTTTATAGACTTTACTTGATATTATACTCTTATTTGGCCTATTTTTTTCCAAGTCCTAATTCCTTTCTTTCCTACTAATTATCTCTTGAAAACACTTTCTAATATATCAATTTCATATGACTGTGCTTCTCAGAATCAATTTCTAGGGAACTCAACTTACGACATGTTCCATGTCCTTTGGATCATTTTACATGTTGTCCTAAATCAATTTTGGAAGAAATGTGGCAAAGATTCAAAAGTGAAAAATGAAACAGAGAAAATATTTGCCCTTGTATTATGCTTACACAAAATGAATTCATGGTAGGTTTTTTAATTTTTTTATTTAATTCATTTAGTTTCTTTGAGATGGGAGTCTCACTCTGTAGCCCATGCTGAAATGCAGTGACACATTCATAGTTCCCTGTGGCCTAAAATGTGTAGGCTATAACGATCACCCTGAAAAGCTGGCACTACAGGTGCACACCTCCGCACCTGGCTAATTTTTAAAACATTTGTTAGAAGTGAAATTTTGCTATCTTGCCCAAACTGGTCTCAGACTTTTGACTTCAAGTGATTCTCCAGCTCAGCCTCCTAGAAGTAATTTTTTTACTTTTAACTTTTGTTGATACATAATAGTTGTAGATATTTATAGGATATATGTGAAATTATATGATATGAGCATAAAAACTGAGTAGTAATCACATCAAGCACTTCTTTCATTCTTTTTTTTTTTTTTTTTTAATTGCTGGGGATTCATTGAGGGTACAATAAGCCAGGTTACTCTGATTGCAATTGTTAGGTAAAGTCCCTCTTGCAATCATGTCTTGCCCCCATAAAGTGTGACACACACCAAGGACCCACCCCCCTCCCTCTGTCCCTCTTTCTGCTTCCCCCCCATAACCTTAATTGTCATTAATTGTCCTCATATCAAAATTCAGTATATAGGACTCATGCTTCTCCATTCTTGTGAAGCTTTACTAAGAATAATGTCTTCCACTTCCATCCAGGTTAATACGAAGGATGTAAAGTCTCCATTTTTTTAAATGGCTGAATAGTATTCCATGGTATACATATACCACAGCTTGTTAATCCATTCCTCGGTTGGGGGGCATTTAGGCTGTTTCCACATTTTGGCGATTGTAAATTGAGCTGCAATAAACAGTCTAGTACAAGTGTCCTTATGATAAAAGGATTTTTTTCCTTCTGGGTAGATGCCCAGTAATGGGATTGCAGGATCAAATGGGAGGTCTAGCTTGAGTGCTTTGAGGTTTCTCCATACTTCCTTCCAAAAAAGTTGTACTAGTTTGCAGTCCCACCAGCAGTGTAAAAGTGTTCCCTTCTCTCCACATCCACGGCAGCATCTGCAGTTTTGAGATTTTGTGATGTGGGCCATTCTCACTGGGGTTAGATGATATCTCAGGGTTGTTTTGATTTGCATTTCTCTAATATATAGAGATGAGGAACATTTTTTCATGTGTTTGTTAGCCATTCGTCTGTCATCTTTAGAGAAGGTTCTATTCATGTCTCTTGCCCATTGATATATGGGATTGTTGGCTTTTTTCATGTGGATTAATTTGAGTTCTCTATAGATCCTAGTTATCAAGCTTTTGTCTGATTGAAAATATGCAAATATCCTTTCCCATTGTGTAGGTTGTCTCTTTGCTTTGGTCATTGTCTCCTTAGCTGTACAGAAGCTTTTCAGTTTAATGAAGTCCCATTTGTTTATTTTTGTTGTTGTTGCAATTGCCATGGCAGTCTTCTTCATGAAGTCTTCCCCCAGGCCAATATCTTCCAGTGTTTTTCCTATGCTTTCTTGGAGGATTTTTATTGTTTCATGCCTTAAATTTAAGTCCTTTATCCATCTTGAATCAATTTTTGTGAGTGGGGAAAGGTGTGGGTCCAGTTTCAGTCTTTTACATGTAGACATCCAGTTCTCCCAACACCATTTATTGAATAGGGAGTCTTTCCCCCAAGGTAAGTTCTTGTTTGGTTTATCGAAGATTAGGTGGTTGTAAGATGTTAGTTTCATTTCTTGGTTTTCAATTTGGATCCTCTCAATAGATGCAGAAAAAGCATTTGATAAAATCCAGCATCCTTTTCTAATTAGAACACTGAAGAGTATAGGCATAGGTGGCACATTTCTAAAACTGATTGAAGCTGTCTATGACAAACCCACAGCCAATATTTTACTGAATGGAGTAAAACTGAAAGCTTTTCCTCTTAGAACTGGAACCAGACAAGGTTGTCCTCTGTCACCTTTACTATTCAACATAGTGCTGGAAGTTCTAGCCAATACAATTAGGCAAGACAAGGAAATAAAGGGAATCCAAATGGGAGCAGAGGAGGTCAAACTCTCCCTCTTTGCTGACGACATGATCTTATACTTAGAGAACCCCAAAGACTCAACCACAAGACTCCTAGAAGTCATCAAAAAATACAGTAATGTCTCAGGATATAAAATCAATGTCCACAAGTCAGTAGCCTTTGTATACACCAATAACAGTCAAGATGAGAAGCTAATTAAGGACACAACTCCCTTCACCATAGTTTCAAAGAAAATGAAATACCTAGGAATATACCTAATGAAGGAAGTGAAGGACCTCTATAAAGAAAACTATGAAATCCTCAGAAAGGAAATAGCAGAGGATATTAACAAATGGAAGAACATACCATGCTCAGGGACGGGAAGAGTCAACATTGTTAAAATGTCTATACTTCCCAAAGCAATCTACCTATTCAATGCCATTCCTATCAAAATACCAACATCGTACTTTCAAGATTTGGAGAAAATGATTCTGCGTTTTGTATGGAACCGGAAAAAAACTCGTATAGCTAAGGCAGTTCTTGGTAACAAAAATAAAGCTGGGGGCATCAGCATACCAGATTTTAGTCTGTACTACAAAGCCATAGTGCTCAAGACAGCATGGTACTGGCACAAAAACAGAGATATAGGCACTTATTTCTATATGTTAAGAATAATATCTAACATTCAGTAGCACAATAGGCTGACCATAGTTAATAACTTATTTCATATTTCAAAATAACTAGAAGAGTTATTCTAGTTATCTAGTTATTCTAGTTATTCTTTATAATAATCATTATAGGTTTTTTAATAGAATAATCATGCTTTGGTTCTTCTAATGTCCAAGTTTCTCGAAATATTATCCCTGAGAACCAAGGAAATACTTCTGTTCTTCTTAATGTACTGTACCTATGAGCTAAAGGGAACTCTTTACTTTTTTCTTCATGTATGCAAACAACCAAACAAAAAGAAATACACCAAAACATAAATCATCTGTGAGTTCTTTTAGGAAGCAACAAAATTTCTTTTTTTTTTTTTAATTTTTAATTTTTTAATTTTTTTATTATTGTTAAATCATAGCTGTGTACATTAGTGCAATGAAAGGGTACAATGTGCTGGTTTCATATACAATCTGAAATATTCTCATCAAACTGTTCAACACAGCCTTCATGGCATTTTCTTAGTTGTTGTATGTAGACATTTGTATTCTGCATTTAGTAAGTTTTGCCTGTTCCCATTCTAAGATGCACCTAGGTGTGGCCCCATCAATTACCGTCCCTCCACCCCAACCTCCCCCCTCCCTTCCCCTCCCTTGGCCCTTTCCCCATATTCTTGTGCTATAGTTGGGTTATAGCCTTCATATGAAAGCTATAAATTAGCTTCATAGTAGGGCTGAGTACATTGGATACTTTTTCTTCCATTCTTGAGATACTTTGCTAAGAAGAATATGTTCCAGCTTTATCCATGTAAACATGAAAGAGGTAGTCTCCATCATTCTTTAAGGCTGCATAGTGGCTTTGCTAGTGAAGGGTTCATCATACCTCATTTGTCATTTTAGGTGTGCATATTAGCTCCATGAGGATTAGTTCTAAGGTCAAAAGTAAAGGATAAAATACAGAAAGGAAAATTGACAATGGCATCCGTATGGCCCACGACCATTATTAACTTAGCTGAGCAGGACCTCAAAACTCTGTGAAAAGTCACCTAAGTCTACCTAGAAAAAGCCTGAACATCTCCAGCAGGATACTGCACAGACTGCCCGCTGGCCAGGGCCAAGAACCTGGTGGATATGCTTGTCTATTTTCCCCATCATGGCGGCCATCATGCGCCCTCATGGATACCTTATTTCCTTTCATTTAACCTAGCAAAAGAGATCCCAAAGAAAGATAAAAAGACTATATAATAGATAGGATTGCTGATTTGTCCTTTTTTTAAATTGATTCCTGTTTAAAAGTATTCAAATTAATATATGGTTACAAACAATTAGGTTACACTGTTTGCATTTTTTAGGTAAAGTCTGAGTTGTAGCTGAGCCCTTCACCCAGCAGGTGAGCCGTCTACCCCTGCATCATACCCATAGGTGAGAGCACACCAATCCTCCTCCCTCTTCTCCCCTCCTCCTCCCGCACTACTTGAATTTAATTCTGTGTTTTTTCTTGTGTAGTTGTTCATCTACTAGTTTCATATTAGTACAGAGTACATCAGATGCTTGCTTTTCCCTTCTTGTGATACTTTATTTCAGCCATAAAGAAAGATGGAGACTTTATATCTTTTGTATTTACTTGGGTGGATTTGATTTTTTGTCTTATGTAGAGACTTTTTAAAAAAGTTAATTATACTATTATTAGTGTAATTATCATAAAATATTATTTAGGTCAGAATTTTCTCCCTATTTCTCCTGAAAATATCCTGCAAATTATAACTGGAATTAACTGACATCATTTAAGTCAGTGGCTGGTTAAAATGAAGTAGAAGTTTTATAGCCTTTTGGGACTTTCAGGAAGAAAATGGGGTTGTAGTCCCTTTTATAAACTAAAACAAGTTGTAATAGACATCATCACTTTGTGCCTGAATGTACTCTTGATGTTTTATGACATCTCTTGCTAGCACCCAAAAAAATGTTTTTCAAAAGAGGAAGCATGTTTCATTTCTTTCTTTCCCTTTTGCAGCTTATGTATCTGCTGATTCAGAGTACACAGATCTTCTTTCACTGCGCATAGCATTTGCGGGATACGTTTCTACTGAATCAAAGTTTAAGCTTTTATGAAAGCCTGTCCTTGCTTTTGTGACTTGATGGTTTCTTTCCAGTTCAATTGAAAAATGTGAAGATTTACCAGGACAGCTATTGCAGTACTAAATCCACATTAAAGCTGTTACATTATTTTTCTCATAAAGGGTCATTTTCTCATGGAAAAGAAAATCCAAGTCTATTTCCAGCTCTGATGAACAGATAAATATAGGTCACACTTCATATTTACTTGTGTTCAGAAATATGAAATACTGGTAATTGGGCCTGTGATTTTCTTTGACAGTAGTAATTCTAGCTTCCTGGGAACTATTTAATATTGTTTCATATTGTTTCATTTCACTGTAAACTTGGGAAGGAGAGGGTTTTATGCTTTTGTCTATTAGTTTTGAGGGTAATGATCACCAGAGGAAAAGTTAAACAAAAAAAAAAGAAAAAAAACCTTCATAAAGTTGGAAATAAAGGGGAAAAAAGGAAAAAAAAGATTGGTTACTGGGTTACTACTACATCTTTACACCTTTAGCTACTGCCTTTTACTAACTGTTCGTTTTGTCAGAATACAAAAGAAAGCAACCTCTAATATCTAATCAAGAGGTAATAGGATAGATTTTGTATCACCCAATGTTTACCTTCAGACAGTTTATGTTTTGCTTTTGGTAAAAACCCCTTTGCATTCATTACCTTATTCTTATAACCTTGTATGAAAAACAGTTACATCCATTTATCAGGAAAGTTTGTAGAAGGCATGCTAATTAGCCACACAATACAGATAAGCAAGAGGAAAAGTGTGTGACGTGTTCAGCATCCTTCTCCCCAAAGCAATACCCTGCTTCTGTGTAGTGTGAAGCATCTGCCTCCACCACAAAATGAGTGAAAATACCCAAGCAAAAACTCATCTTTGTTTTTCTTGCAGATTGCACAATTTATCTCCAATAACACACACATTCATCATCACCAAAGCTCAGTGGAATAATTCTGAGTATTTACTGAATAGACCATGCAAAGCCATATGCTGTTGGTAGAAAGAATGTGGAAGAGATACTGAAAACTGGCACAAATAATAAGACTGCAAAGTCAGCCGCTTGTAGTTGAATGGTATTGAAAATCATGCATGCAAACCGAGTGGCCTATATCTGTGAATAGAGTCCTGGATTTCCATGAAGGAGGAGTTTGATGGCTGAGGATAGGGGATAGGATATTTCTGCCACAAAACACAGATTCCTATCCTTCTGAGGATAGGGACTTCAAAATTTCTGCCACAAAATGCAGATGTTTTAAAAAATAAGTTATTAAAGTGTTAACATAACATGGATACGCATATATATCAATCTATACGTATCACTCTCACTTTGTCTCCTGTAATTTGCAATGTTAAAGAATTTAAAAGAAAGCAGGAGTCTAAGGGAGAAAAGCAAAATGGCACTAATGTTAAGAACAGCTTGCAAATCACTGTGAGGTAATACCGTAAAACATAATAATCCTTTGTATTTGCGTTCAATTTTGCAAAACCCTCTTCAATATAGGTCCTCATTGGATTCTTTCAGGATCAGAATCACAGGCCTCAATGCAATGCAAATCAAAATTATTTGAGACACCAAACTCAAAGATGACTGAGGACTGAAAAACACCCAAAGGAGAAAACAAATTTCCAAGATGACGTTAGGATTCCTGACCCAAAGCAGATACAATGGAGGGGAACGCCCACAGCCTGAAGCCAGGCCGTTGTCAGGAGGCTCTATTTCCATGTTAATTCAATAAAAATTTACAATTTTTAAGGGCCTTAGATCTTTGATGTTGAGCTTGTTGGCCATTTGTATGTCTTCTCTGGAAATATGTCTATTTATTTATTCTGTTCACTTTTTAATAAGGTTATCTGTTTTTTTGTTGTTTCTGAATTGTTTGAGTACCTTACCGATTATGGAAATTTAGTCCCTTGTTGAAATAATTTGCAAATATTTCCTCCCATTCTGTAGGTTATCTATTCACTCTTTTGATAATTTCTTTTGCTGTGCAGTTTTTTAATCATCTGATTTGTCTAGTTTTGATTCTGTTGCTTATGCAGTCTTAGTCACAAATTTTTCGCCTACACCAATGCCTAGAAGAGTTTTTTTTTTTTTTTCCTACTTTTTCTTCTAGGGTTTTATAGTCTCAGTTCCCTCAGTCTTTATTTCATCTTGGGGTATTTAAATGTTGTAAATGGTAACACAGGTCTTGTTTCATTCTTCTGCATATGACTATCCAACTTTCCTAGCACTATTTATTGAACAGAGTATCCTTTCTCTAGTGTATGTTTTGTATGACTTTGTCAAAAAATAGTCGACTATTGGTCTATGATTTCATTTCTGGGTTCTCTGTTCTATTATTCTAATCCTTGTCTCTAATTTTCTGCTGGAACTATGCTGTTTTAGTTACTTCAGCATTATAGTATAATTTAAAGTCAGGTAATTTAAAATCTATAGCTGTGTTCTTTTTGCTTCAGATTGCTCTGGATATTCAGGCTCTTTTTCTGATTTCATATGGATGTTTAGATTATTTTCTCCAGTTGTATACAAAAATGTCAGATTATAGGACTTTCATTGAATCTGTGAATTGCTTTGGGCAGTGTGGCCATTTTAACAGTATTCATTCTTCTAATCTATGAGCATGAGATACATTTCCATTTATTTGTGTCATCTATGATTTTGTTCACTGGTATTTTGTAGTTTTCCTTAAAAAGGTCTCTTAGTGCCCTGGTTATTCTTTCTTTTCTTTTCTTTTTTTTTAGTTTATATTAAATGTTAAATGAGATTGACTTTGTGGATTTTTTTCTCAGCTTGATTATTATTGGTCAATGGAAATACTACTGATTTTTGTACATTGATTTCGTATTCTGAAACTTATACTGAATTCATTTATAAAATCTAGGAGTCTTTTGGAGAAGTCTCTAGATTTTTCTAGATATGGGATCCTATCAGTAGCACACATGGACTTGCTCTTTTCAAATATGGATGTCTTTTATTTCTTTCTCTTGCCTTATTGCTCTGGTAGGAGAAATCCAGCACTATGTGGAATGAGAGTGGTGAACATGGGAATCCTTGTCTTGTTCCAGTTCTTAGGATAAATGCTCGGAACTTTTCTCTGTTCAGTATAATGATGGATATGAGTTTGTTATGTTTGGCTTTTATTATTTTGAGATTTAGTTTCCCTATGCTTATTTTGTTTATTTTTCTCTGCATCTATTATGTTTATATGCTTAAACATATTTGTTGATTTGAATATATTGAACCATCCTTGTATTCCTGGAGTAAATCCACTTCATCATCATGTTTATTGTTTTGATATGCTGTTGGATCTTTTTTGCGGGTATTTTGCTGGGGACTTTTGCATCTAGACTCATAAGGGATATTGTTCTGTAGTTTTCTGTGTTATGTGTGTCCTTGCCTGGTTACAGCATCAGGGTGATACTGACTTCATAGAATGAGTTAGGAAATATTCCCTCCTCAGTATCTTAGAAGAGTTTCAGTAGGTTTGATACCAGTTCTTATCTGTACATCTGGAAGAATTTAGCTGTGAACCCATTTATCTTGGGTTTTTGTTGCTAGAAATATTTTATTGCTGAATAGATTTCATTACTTGCTATTGATCCATTTGGGATTTCTTGTTCCAGTGTTGTGTGTGTGTGTGTGTGTGTATGATTGTTACTTCTTCCTGTATTGATCCTTTTAACTTTGTCTTTTATTTTACTGTTGTTGATTTAATGTCTGTTTTATCCAATATAAATATAGCTACTCCTCACTTTGCATTTACCTTGTGTGCAAAATCTTTTTTCATGCCTTTACCTTCATTCGGTAAGGGTATTTGTGAATAAGGTGAGTTTCTTGTAAGGATTATAGAGTTTGTTTTTTTATATATACATTCTACCAATCTCCATTCTTTAAGTATAAGATTTATACAATTCTCTTCAACATTAATATACATATGTGACACTTTGTTCAAGTCATAATGTTATCTATTTGCTTTGTTGAAGATTTTCTCTGCCTTTGCAGGCTTAATGCAGTTCTGACATTTTCCATTTGATTTCTTTCTCTTCCTCATTTGAGTAATTGCTTCATAAGATCTTTGAGTTTTATACTTTTGTGTGTTTTGTGGTGGCAAGTATTTCATATCCATGGTTAGAATTTCCTTGAGCATTTCTTGTATGGCCAGTCCAGTCGTGTTAGATTCTCGTAGTGTTTGTCTGGGAAAGACTTTATCGCACCTTTATTTATGAAGCTTATCTAGCAGGATTAAAAAATGCATGGCTAACAGTTCCTTTCCTTAAGCACTTTGAAAATAGAATCCCAAACTCTTCTGGCTTCTCCCAAGGTTTCTGCCAAGAATTCCACTATTCATCTGATGAGCTTTCCAATATAGGTGATTAAGCACTTTCCTTTTGTTGATTTTAGGATTTATAATTTTGCTTGATGACTATGTGCCATAATGATGTCCTTCACTGAATGTATTTCCCTAGAGTTCTTTGAGACTTTTGTATCTAGAGGTATAAATCTTTTGCTAGACTAGGGAAGTTTACCTCAATTATTTTCTCAAACACATTTCCCAAACTTTTGCTTTTTCTTCTCTCTCAGGAATACCTATGATTCATAGTTTTTAATGCTTTACATAGATCCATACTGTCTGTAGGGGAAACTGAGCCCTGATCTTTAGCATAAGACTCTCTTCCTGCTTGAGAGACCTGGAGAATTACAAGAATGACCTGTGAATTGTGTGCATGCAGGAGATCAGAAAACTGGCCTCCACGAGAAAATGTATGTGTGAGGTGTGGCAATAATAATCACGATAAAGAGTCTCTAGAATCCAAAGGTCTCTGGATTCTGGAGGCAGAAGTTGTGCTCAAGGTCTGCTGTTTTGCAAAAACAAAGGTGGAGACATCCTATCTGATCATCTCCTTCTCCTCCCTAATCAGTGTTAATGTCAGACAAGCAGCTTTTGTTTACTTCTTGTTTTGTGATAATAAATATAGACCCCAGGTTTACTCAGGAGGGCTCCTCCCAGAGTTCCTCAGTTCTCCAGCACAGACTGTGTCAAACCTCTTCATTCTTCATGCCCAAGACCCCCTCATCTGGTGACCCTAAACCCCTTCACTTCTCAAATACTTTGTCCATTTTTAAAAATTCTTTAAAAAAAAATTGTATCTGACTGAATTGATTAGAAAGTCTTCTCTTCCAGTTCTGAGATGTTTTCTTCTGCTTAATGTAGTCTATTGTTGAAGATTTCAACTATTTTTTTTAATTCTTTCAATGAATTTTTTCCAGAAGTTCTATAAATTTCTTTCTTTTTCATTAAATATCTATTTGAAAATTTTCTCATCCATATCCTGAATTGATTTATTTGTATTGGCTTTCAGATTTCTCTTAAGATCACATTAAGAATATAATTTAGCTCTTTTAAAATCAGTGTTTAAAATTCTTTATTGGGTATTTCTTATATTTCATTTGTTTAGGATCTATTGTTATGGAATTGGTGTGATCCCTTAGGGTGTCATAATACCCTGTTCTGTTTTTCATACCTTCAGAATAGTTATGTTGATTCTTTCTTATCTGGAGAAAAGGTCTTCTTATTTTTTAATTTATTTTCATTTTGATGTGATTATTTTTTCTGCTTAAGGATGCAACTGTAGTATATGTTGAATAGGGTCATTTAGCTTTGTTTCTGGGTGCTTTCACTGAATGAGACTGTATGAATTCCTTGGTCATAGATAGCCTTAGTTGGAGGTTTTCTTACATGCAGTGGTGGTGGTGGTATACTGGGTGTGTAGCCAGGCTCCTGGTCCCCTGCGGAGTGAAGGTGGTGAGGTCTCCAGAAACTTATCTTGTTCCCAAGTTCTATGGTCTTATACCAGATTTTTTTATTTGGTTATGCAGTTCTGCCTCCAGGCCACTAGATGGTGATCACAACTAAGAGCTGGCTATGGTGGTAGCAGTAGGGATTATGCTTCATCTTTGTACAGGAGTTCTGTGGGGTTTTAGTTCAAGGGTAGGTCTGTGGAATGCACAGAGGGAAATGGTCATTTATTATATATTTGTTGATTTTTTAATAAGTGAATATTTTGTGCAATTGTGCAATGTGATTTCTCCTCCTCTCTTTCAGTAATCCCTTCTCTTTTTCCAGCTCCTTTTCTGTGGAAGTTCTATAAGACATAATCTCTTGGTATTTTCTCTTAGGCTATTCCTCCTTTTTTTTTCTTTTTTCTTTCTTTGGCAAAGCTAATGCATTTTATTTGCTATATATTTTTTCATTGCTTACTCTTAATCAAAGTATATGCTCCATAGTAGCAAATTCCTTATTTCTTTTCCTTCCTTTAACTTCCCTGATTATTAGATGCAGCCTGAAATCTATTTCCAGGCTACTATTCCTAGCATGCCATTTTAATTAATGAACTCCATTTTTCAGGAAAGGCTTCTGGCTGCTGAATCTTATCAGATGGACTATGATTGGGAGACGAGAATATGCCAAATATACTGTACTCTATCCTTCTTCCAACACACACATTTTAAAAACACTGGTGTACTTTCTTGGTTTATCAATATAAAGATATATTATTTTATCAGAAGCAGTGAAGTATTAGTGGCTAGGGACAGATTCACCATAAATAGATTCCATTTTTCTCCAGCCTCGAGACTCTAACCGAAATATATACACCTTTGAGTGACATTATTCATATAATGTAGGGTCTTATCAGAACTGAGAATTTCAATTATTCTTTGACAATATGAAGTTTACAACATTATGTAAGGGCTCTTAAGTTCATGAATAAAAGTAAGGGCCAGCAAGGCCAAATCCATACTATGTTCTCTAATCTACTGAATCATATATCTGCCTTCATCTTTCCTGTTTTGTGGAAATTACATTTTTCTGCACTTCACTATCTCTTGGTCTCCTAATGATATAATTTCACTACTTTATAATTAAGAACAACCTAAAATTTAACTTGCCTGGATTTTATTGAATTACATTGTCCAAGGGTATAAACAAAATTAGTGAAGTATTAAAAAAGAAAGAAAGAAAATAAAAAAGAGAAGAAAAAGGGAAAGAAATAAAATCTCCAAAGAAAACATTTACAAAGGGAAATATAAAACAATCATATTTGCATAGCCTCTGTAATCAAAGAACTATCTCAACTGCCAATTTTGTATGATTTCAAATCAAAAGTGAATTTTTTTCTCCTAACAAATCAAAGCTATTATTTTTGATTTAAACATTTATTTAGATGCTTAAGAGGAATATTTTCATTAAAATTTGGGAATATATTATCGGACACTGAAATCTTCTTATACATTTTTTATTGGGTGCAAATTTGCCCACTATTACCAGTCAACTAATCGCTCAACTATTTCTGCATTTCACATACTTATTTGTTTTATAGTAATCTAGTTGGAAAATACGGAGGATTCTACTATAATTAATGTACTTAACAACAATATTTAATCATTTTGGGGAAGTCTTTAATTTACTGTGTCTCATGAACTCTCTCTCCACTTCTGTTACTTTCCTGTGAACTTCGCTTTACTCTAGCAATAAGTAATATTCACCTATGGGTACATGAATTAATTTTTAAAAGTTCTATTCATCTCATTAAGAAATATATTTCCAGTAAAAGTTTATTTTTCATGTTTTAATCAATTGTGTACTATTAATAATTGTATAGTAATTCAATACAAGGGAAGTTTATTAACATTTAGAGCTTTGCAGGAATTGAAAAATCAATTTCAATTTATAAATATAATTTAGTTGAAGAGAAGTATGTTAGGGTAAGCCACATAAAATGCTCATGCATAAAGTATAGTGTAATACAGTAAATGTGTGTGCAGGTAAACCATGCAAATAAGAGTTGGGGAAGGAAGATGCAACCTTGACTGAAAATGATCCTGGGAGATTGGTTTGATTATGTGCTAAATCAGATTTTTTTCTTCTTCTTTTCTCAGCAGGAGAGGCTACACCAAAAATGAGTTTCCAATGAGATCAGTGGTTTTTCATGCAAACATTCCTCTTTCCCTTGGGATCTGGAATTTCCCACTAGCTTCAAGACTTGCAGTGATAGCGCTTGATGTCAGATATTATGAATAAAATGCTGCCATTTGCAATCAGTTTTGCAGATATACAAGTTGTCCATGAGACTCTCCCTCATAAGGTTGCTCTCAATTTTCCTTATAAGAAAGGAGAAAAGTGAGAGAGGTTGTTCATCCACTGATGTACAGTACAGCCCCCTGCTGCATGCACAGCAGAGTTCCCTTCCCCCTGGGGGTCAATGGGAAGCTGTCCAGTGGTTGTCCTTTGTTTACCTAGACCTTATTAGTTTACTTGAAACAGAATCCATTGTTAACCCATATCACAGGTTGTGGAATCATTGCATAACAGGTGGGGCTACACATGGAGTTTTCTTGCTCAGCATAGAAATAATGTGAGATTTATGAATATTAAAATACAATACTACAAGATAGTTTTATATGAATAAAAGGGGTATTCACTCAGTTTCCACTAAACATATTTAAAAGAGTAAAGTATAAGTTTTATTCTGAAATTTCAATATTAAAACAAACAGAAGATTATGTATTTTGCTACCATTAAATGTTAAAAACAACTTCTTTTTGCCTTATTTTGAATTATAAAATTATTGAAAATGACATTTTTTTTTTCTCTTGGGACTTGAAATAAAATTTCTTAGGTCACATTTTCTTTTTTTTCCATTTTGTCGTAATCATACAGGCATACCTTTATTTCATGCTGGTTGTTAAACCTTCCTTGGAGGATCTTATAAGATTGTTTACCTTGAACTATTTGAACTCATCATCAAGTTGACAAAGTTTTATACAATGATTGCTATGCTGGTAACTCTCTCTCACACCTTGCCTTATTCAATGCAAATCTGGCTGATGCTAACTCTGAAATCCGTCGCAAATATAATTATTTTCCATCATTAGGAAAGAGTCTCCTGTGTTCACTTTTTTGCCTAGAAGAGCCTCCTGTGTTCACTCTTCAGTTTATTCTTCACATAGTAGTCAGAGTGGTCTTTCAAGATTAGAATTCAGATCACTTAACTCTTCGTTGATCCCCTTACATTTCCCCATTGCATGCCTTACAAGTGAATCTAAAATCCCTTTAAAGGACTACACCATTTCATGCAACCTTTCTCCTGCTTACCTCTGCATTCTCCTCTTGGACTTTGCTATCCCCTTCCCCCCATTTTTTTGCTATATCTCCCATTTTATTAAATTTCAAAATAATAAGGAGGTGTAAATGTTTTTGAAGTCAGGTAACATGAAGGTCACATTTTCTTTACATCACCATTAAGCAGAAAGTACTGCTGTAGCAAGACCTAGGCTAGTTTACCCATTTTCCTCCTATGTACCAGATTTATTTCTTCTGTGACCTGACCCTTTATTTGCATTGTAAATGCACTTTCCTTATAAGTGTGGCAGTGTTACAGTAGGTCTTATGTAAAAAATTTAGAAATCCGTTGCCAGCTTCCCTTTATCAATTTGGACTCCCCTGTTGTTCGGAAGGTGGAACTGGTTTTAAATACTTGTTACCTACTATTCTTCCTAAATCTGCTATGTCAACATCACCTGGGAAGTTGTTAGACATGTAGGTTATCAGACCCAATCTCAGGCTTACTGAATCAAAATCTACACTGTGACAGGATCCCCAGTTGATTCTTATGCACATTAAAGTTTGAGAAGAATTATTCTAAATGCAATCTCATTTGATCCCTTCATTACCTTAAGGAAATCCAGATGTCAGCCAAGGGCAAACCTTATAAGGTCTTTCTAAGGATAGAAATTACAGGCCTGCTCTGTTAACTCTATAAGGCACTCAGCCCAAACCAATGAACTCGAAAAATCTGCGATTTAATTAGTGAATTTTACCCAGGAGGACTTACATCTATTAATGGTTTCTACTTTAAGGCAAATTTATTGCTTGATAAAATTTTGGCTTCAAGCACGGTAAATGTTACTGTCTTGATTTACCATATTCAACATTTTGCTATTTAAACCAATGGAGAAATACAGTGGTAAAAGGAAATTAACAATGTGAGATATTCATTTATCTTTTGATGTTATTTTTTGAACTTATAGTGGGATTTTTTAGTATTAGTTCTAGAATTTACAGTTGTTTTTTTTTTTTTTGTGGAGACAGAGTCTCACTTTATGGCCCTCTGTAGAGTGCCGTGTACTCACACAGCTCACAGCAACCTCCAACTCCTGGGCTTAAGCGATTCTCTTGCCTCAGCCTCCCGAGCAGCTGGGACTGCAGGCGCCCGCCACAACGCCCGGCTAAAGAATTTACAGTTTTCAAACAAACTCTAAATCTCCATGGGGTTGTAACTGAGGCAGAGTTTGAAGGGTACTGTAGGGCTGAAGACAAACTCGCTCTTTCTCCCAAAGTTCGCTGAAAGATCAACTCACAATTAAGGAAGATTAGTAAGAGAAAGAATTTATTTATTATGCACTGGGAGAAATCACAGAGTTATAACACAGATTTCTAAGAGTTCAGATATCTTAGTACAGGCCTTTTAGAGTGTAGGGGAGAAACTGAGGAATATAGGATATGAATGGTTGCTAGGGAGGCTAAATAGATGGGGGAAAGGAAGTAGATTGATTTGCAGATTAACCTGAGAGACAGGTGCTTATGAGCCAAATGATTTGAGCAAGATCCAACACTCCTTATTGAAATATTTTGTGATAACAGGAAGCGGGAAGGGGAGTCAAGAGCCTCCACTGAGCCTCTCATCAGGTCAGTCCAGTTTATGCAGATAGATGGAGGGCCTCCCCCCGTGTTTCTTCATATTGAAAGGCCTTTGATTCAAAATATTCTTTATAGCGGGGGACTCATATTTTGAGGTGAAATTTCCTTAGCTCCTTCATTCATCATCATTCCTACTCTGTCTTCCCGAGCTTTTCTCTCATCTATAGTGGAGAATAAACACTTTTGAAATATGAGGTAATTTGTGTTGATCTATGAGAATGTATTATATGCTTTTTGAAGGTGGTTTTAAAATTTTTTTCTTCTGTGAGAGAGTGGCTAGAAGATTTTTTATTTATGAGATTCATCAAATTCCAGGCTTTGTTGGAAAATTGCCAACAACAGCAATCGTGTGAATATCCAATCTGAATATCTTTATTAATAGAATTAGAAATAAAAATTCTGCTGTAAAATATGAATTTCACTATAAACATATGATAGCTTGAAATTCCAAATGTATCCTGCCATTATTTCTACTTTTACCAAAGGTCAAATTTATAGGGGTGAATTTTCAGAATATGCAAAATAATTTAGTGAGAAGGAAAAACCTAAAATATATTCTTTCCTACATGTAAGTAAAATTTAGCTCATAGATGTAATTTTAAATGGTGTGAATTTATCTTATTTGAAAATTTCTTCTGTCAATTAAAAATGTTTAAATAGTAAGTCAGTCATGGGGTTTAAATATGCCAGAGACTAAACATGATAGCGAGGAAACACTAAAATTAACGGGTATAAAATGTTTAATTCAATGGAGTATTGATTTTGTGAAGGGGTTTTGTGGAGTGTGAATGAGAGATTATGGACCCAAAGACGAAAGATTATTCTAAGGTGCGACATGAAAGGAACACGGAGGCCTCGGTGAATGTGGTCTCTGTGGCTTTTATTCCACCCGGATGCAAGTGGGGTGAAATCCGGAAAGGAATTCCACACGGGGGTTATGGCAGATGGGGATTTAAAGGGTTAGGGAGGGCAGAAATTGTCGTCATTCCTATTTCCTGGGAGGGGGCATGAGTCTGACCCTACTTGGGCGGTTTATTTGGGCAGGTATATCTGATTCCATCACTGAATTTAGCTAAACACCTTTTAAAGTGTTCATTTTTCCACAATATGTTTCCAAATTCAGTTTAAATTAATCAAACTACTTCTAAAAGTTTCTATATTGTTCTCTTCTCAAATCTTATTAACCACACCAATTAGAAATTGTTTTCATTTTTTTCTCTGAGATACATTCATATTTAAAGCCTTAGAATTCTTAAATATCTTCACATGGGTTTCTCAGCTCAGACCCTTACAGCTTTCACTTTTAATGTGAAAAGTGGTCATGTATAAATATTCTATATTTCAGAAAATTTCTTTGTGGAGAGAAACATAATTTCTCTTTTTAAAGTGGTGGTAGGTAACAGAAAGTGTGGCATTTATGAGTCAATTAATAATTATCACTGAAGAAGGCCAAAGACTAAAATGTTAAAGTAAATAAATAATATATAAGTTAGAGTAATTGAGCAAACAATGTCTGCAATATTAGAATGGAACCAAATAATATTTCTTTAGCTAGGTGTTAATTATTCAAACAGAATTAGGTGGATTTTGGGATAGACTCATGGCAAACAAATTCTGTTGTGTGCTGTTTAGGCATTTGTTAAGGTATTTTATTTTTTGAGAAACTTTGTATTTTGAAAGCATAGAAATATATGTAACCTTTCAAATCAGGCACTGTTCACTAATTGACAATAGGTCAACGTCTAAGATTTTTTTTTTTCTGTCATCAATTACTTTGGGGATGGCTGATGGCCATTAAAATAGTCACATTTTAAATCCTGAGTAATTTTCCTAATTATTCTGCTCTCTCAATTGTTGCACTTTTAAAACATTGTAGTCACTTCATTTTTACAATGCTCTCATAAAACAATGTGTCTACATGTGAAATGAAGTAATGAGGGGGTAGATTTATTAGGTTTCAGTTGAGCTAGGGATTTTCTTTTAATTGCTTTATACACAATTCCAGCAGATGCCATACCAGGGTACTATCTTGAATTTTTAAATTAAAATTATGCCAATGGTAAATCGAGGGTTAAATGAGAAACTTCAAGCAGCCATATGAGCATTTTGGACTTCCACTATAATTTACAGTTAT
This sequence comes from Nycticebus coucang, assembly GCF_027406575.1. Lineage (NCBI taxonomy): Eukaryota > Metazoa > Chordata > Mammalia > Primates > Lorisidae > Nycticebus > Nycticebus coucang. The sequence continues at coordinate 97,601,400 of NC_069784.1, read as the reverse complement.
ACAATTGAGCCATTTGAATCAGATCTTCTGAATTAATCTAAGACTATCTTTTTATATAGTTCCAAACAATATGACAGGCTATCATTTATCTCAATAAATTGTTGGCAATTACAACTGACAAGCAGATTAGAATAAAGCCAGAAACAGAAATATCTAATAAACAAACACTATTGCTAATGAATGTAATTGTGTAGTTTCAGGGCACCAGTGACCCAGGGACTGTAAGAAGAGACTCAGAAGCTTGGTGAGTACAAAGTTTATCATAAAAGCTGTCATTTTGTTATTGCAACTGGAGGCACAAGCCAATTTTTTTCAATGACAATATCTCTGTGTAATATGAAATGTTGTGTAATAAAAATTATAAATTGCTCTGTTGTCTTTGTGACACTGAGTCACTTAGGAAGAAATAAAACCAGAGAAGCCTAAGTAAAGAATAGAAACCATATTGTTCCAGAGGTCAGCATAGTCTCCTTAAAAACTTCTTAAAAATTGCTCATATAAAAATAAAGTTGATTTGTATTACAGTCATAAATGTCCTTAAAGAAAGAGATTAAATCTATACGGGAGCTGTTTGTTTGAGCATATTCAACATCTGCTTAATATGCAGATATTTTGTTTCTTGATTAAATTCATATTTTCCTTGTTACCCATGGGATTTTCTTCTTCTGAAGATGACTAGGAAAGATCAGTAAACTAAAAAATCATTGCAGCACTTTCATTAGTACTTCTTTAAATACACTCTGTAGTGCTATTATCCATTACAGAAATAATTTTGAAATCTATTATCATGCATTTCAGATTTCACAATAAAATATATTAAATCATATCAATATGTGTCATACACACATCATGTATGTAGCTTAGAAATGAGTAGAAATTATTTTCCTACAATTATTGGTAATACAAATGAGCATAATAAATAATAATGTTCTTGTAGCACTTGTAATAATTCTAAAATAATTTAATTTGTTTAATGCCTATCTACTCCATTTGATTATCAGTTCTTAACTGCAAAAAAGTATGCCCTGGTCCTAATATACTCATCAACTTGTTATTAACATGTCTTTAATTAAATTTATTAATGAATGAATAAATAATTTCTATTTGTTGATGTGTCATTATAACTAAGCTGAACACTGAGTTCCACTTCTTGGTTTTCAGATCATGTACTTATTCTGTGGATGTAGGATTATTATAATACGGTTGCTGATTTGGAAAGTGCAGAAATTATATGGGGTTGGGTAATTGCTAAGAATCCATGAGATATACGCAAATAGGCTTTACTTATGGAGGAAGATATGACAAAGCATGAGAAAGGAAGTAAAGACAATAGGTCAAAAACCTTCCAGGCACAGCAGCCTGCGTCCTTTGCACAGAGCCCATTTCATCTTTGGATCATGTACCACAAGGATAAATGGAAGTAACTTTGCTTTCAGGAGAACTGAGTCATTATTTTACTGAGGAATTTTTGTAGTCCCTGTTCTGTGTAACATAGTAAACCAGGTGTAAATCACCAGTCTGTAAATATTCAATAAAGAATGTAAAAAGAGCTAGAACAGGGTATAAATAATGTACTGTTACCTTTCTTCCTTGTTTGGGCAAAGGGTCAATACCACAGCTTTCAGTAGTCTCAAAGGAAGCCCAGAACCGCCAACCGGCTTCCTCATGCCAAGTACATGCTGCATCTGAAGGACAGCTTCCCATGCCTGTGTGGTGTCATCTCCAAGTGGACACTTCAGAGGCACCTTCAAAGTTCTGTTCCATTACATTGTCCGGCAGCTTCTGGGTTGCATGGTATTTAATGGTGTACAATTAATTCCCTGGTCACAGACACTCTTTGCACCTCATATCCTATAAAATGAATGTTCACTCCTTTGGTCTAAGATGGTTTTGTGTGGTACCTGACTTCATTTAAACAAATACTCTAAATTCTCCAAGAGTGCACTATTTAAATCCTTGAAATTATTATCAGATAAATTACACTTGAGGTTTTGTTTCCTTTCAAGTTTATAGTCACATATGTAGATAATCTTTTAGTAATCTTTTTTACTCCCCTCCCCTTTTTTTCTTTTAATAGAGACTAGACATGGGTCTTGCTAGATTGTCCAGGCTAGACTCAAACTCCTGAGCTCAAGTTATCCTTCCACTTCTGGTCATTTATCTTTTCTTCTTTTTTTTTTTTTTTTTTTTTGTGGTTTTTGGCAGGGGCTGGGTTTGAACCGGCCACCTCCGGCATATGGGACCAGCGTCCTACTCCTTGAGCCACAGGCGCCGCCCTCTTTTTTTTTTTTCTTTTTATTGTTGGATTCATTGAGGGTACACTAAACCAGGTTACACTGATTGCATTTGTTAGGTAAAGTCCCTCTGGCTCCGGAAAGGTGTGGCACATACCAAGGCCCCACCCGCCTCCCTCCTTCCCTCAGATCTTATCCATTTAAATTCAATAGAAAAACTTAATAAGATTTCTAAGACCTCAATACAATGTTTGTTATTGAGAAACAGTTTTAGATTCATTTAGTAAGAAAGTGTTTGTTGATTTCTTAAGTATCGAGAAGTAAGACATTGTTCGTTATTTGATTTATTTTCCCTTATACATGGTCTGTGCCTGGACTAGCTCTCTACTCCACATCAATCATCTCTGCTGTGGATCCAGTCACGCTGGACCCACCAAATTTACTCTTACTCTATGGGTGTTGTGATTGTTGCCTTTAGCTGGAATACTCTTCCTCCATGTGTTTGCCTAATGTGTTATTTAATCGGGCCTATACTGAAATGATCCCTTATCAGAAAAAGTCTCCCGACAATTCCATCTAAAATGAACACTGTTATTCCGCCCCTCCTTATTATGCTTCTTTTCCTCATTGCATTACGTTTGGTGAAAGTTCCCATGACCAACCATTCATTCAGAGATTTGCTAAAAGGATTCACAGATCAGTAGTTATTCTCAAGGTTATAGTAATATATAACAAAAGTTACAGAGCAGAATCAACAATGGCAAATGAATCAGGTAGACTCAGGGGATCAAGTTCAGGTTTCTAAACCACTCTCGTTAGGGGTTGCAAAAGACATACTTATTCCTCTAGCAACAATACATATGAAGTGTTCCTGCCCTGAGAAGCCAGACTGAGTCTCAGAGTTCAAAAAATTATATTGAAAGCTCCTCCTATAGTGTGCTGATCTTAATTTTGAAAGACAGAATTCTGAATGCCATAATCTTGAATGTTGGAATCCCTAAAATATAGAATCCCCAATGTCTAAAATCTCAAATATAAAAATCCTGAAAGATTAAAATCTTGAATGTTGAAATTCTGAAAGTTGAATTCTGGGAAAGGAATTAATGCATTTTTTGTTATACACAGGATAAATGCATTATTTTAGCTGCATCACGCTAGGCAGAACTATTACTTTTTTATTGTCTTTATTTGGCAGAAAATGCAGATAAGTAGATGGGCTATGCAATGCCGCAACAGTAAAAACTTCAGTTTAAAATGCCTTATCTGTCTGCATTGATGTTCCTTGATGGAATACCAGGAGCCCTTAGGGAATTAAAAACACATTTTCCTCCATTTGCAATCACCAAAATGTGGAAACAGTTTAAATGCCCACCAACCCAGGATTGACAAGCTGTGGTATATGTATACCATGGAATACTATTCAGCTATTTAAAAAAATGGAGACTTCTTTTCTGGAGGGAGGGCAGTGGGGCCTTGGTGTGTGTCACACTTTATGGGGGCAAGACATGATTGCAAGAGGAACTTCACCTAACAATTGCAATCAGTGTAACCTGGCTTATTGTACCCTCAATGAATCCCCAACAATAAAAAAAAAAAAAGAAAAAAAAATGGAGACTTTACATCCTTCGTATTAACCTGGATGGAAGTGGAAGACATTATTCTTAGTAAAGCATCACAAGAATGGAGAAGCATGAATCCTATGTACTCAATTTTGATATGAGGAAAATTAATGACAATTAAGGTCATGGAGGGGAGGGAGGAAAAGCAGAGAGAGGGATGGAGGGAGAGAGGTGGGGCTTTGGTATGTGCCACACCTTCTGGGGGCAAGACATGATTGCAAGAGGGACTTTACCTAACAAATGCAATCAGTGTAACCTGGCTTATTGTACCCTCAATGAATCCCCAACAATTAAAAAAAAAAAAAAAAAACACATTTGCCTAAGAAGGCTAGAAAAGGTACTGACTGGTTAGAAAATGGTTCTGTGTACAGTGGGTAAGAAGACTCTTAATGCTACTGTGTTGCTGTTCCCTTACCAGTATTATTTCTGTCACACTGGTGTCTGTATTTAAGTGCTGGCGGAACGGATTTCAGCACATGTGAAACAGCACAGAAGCAGGGCGAAGTTGGAAAAATGTCATAGGGAATGCTCATGTCAGTGTACACTGAATCACAGAAGAATTTCAAAAAGAACAGTGCCACAGAAAATAAATGTGAATGTATTCCCCAAGGACAGACATGCCTCAAAAATAAAAAGTTGTTAATTGTCCATAATCTATCCTTGGAATACACTTTACACTTTTTTTTCTATGCTGAATTTTCTTGGTATTTTGTTTAAGTTTTCCTTTTTTGCTATTTTTTATGTATTCCATCTTCACATTACCTCTGATGCCGGAAGTATAAATTATATAAAGACTTTTACAGAGTTCTAATTTATTTCATTCATTTTTTAAAGATTTGATTCATGAAAATGCGTTATCACAAATTGATTTTGTGTGTAAGCATTGCTCGTGTTTGCACGTTATAGAAACTCCCTCAATAAAGGAAGAGATGTTCTTTTTTTCACATCTGCATTTGTGAGAGATATGATTTCTGGAGATCTTAGCTCATTGGAAATAGCACATGTAATAGGGGCCCATCACAGTTTTTTATCTATCTTGTCAAAAGACAGGTCTCTGGGGGCCCACAATCACCTAGCATCGTGCTATGTGTTTATACATTTTTCCCTTTGACCTATTTCTTTTATAAATATGATTCCTCTGATAATAACCTTTATACCTGTTCAACTGTTCATATAGCTGGGTGGTTATGTTTGCAAATATTTGTATTATTATTGCCTACTTTATTGTGTCAAGTGCCTTATGAAGTGTTCTGTCGTAATTTTATATGCAGACGGTGCCAAAAATACATATACATGTTAAGAGATCTTTACTTATGTGTTATTTTTTGAAGTTGTATTGAAGGTATCCTTACTCATCAAGTGTACCTAGACATTCATATGCTTTTGGGGAATGATCTATTTTGCTTTCAAAAAGATCTCTTAAAATGTGTGTATAATTTTTGGTACACCCGGCATTTCTCAACTAAATCCCCTTTTAAGAAAACAAATGAATGTTGAATGATTTTTAATTACTTTGCTCCAGAATTATATTTGTGAGATTTTTTTTCTATTTTTTAATTTTTTTAATTTTTATTTTTCTTGTAATTTCAGGTTAATGTGAGGGTACAGACGACCAAATGACAGTATTTGAATTTGTTAGGTAGAATCCCTCCTGTAGCTATGTCCTGCACCCAAAAGGTGTGTCATACACTCCTACATTGTACCCATTAAGTGGGAGCACCGCAATACCCCAACCCCCCTGACTTTTACCCCAAACTTAAATTGAAATGATTTTTCTCCTATATGGGCACGGATTAGATCATCCACTGGTTTCATATAAGTGTCGAGTACATTGGATATTTGCTTTTCCATTCTTGTGACACACTGTGTTTCATCTCCATGTAGGTTAAATCCATCTCCATCTAGGATGAGATCACCATCTTTGCATGGCTGAATAGTATTCCATGTACATACCACAGCTTGTTAATCCATTTCTGAATTGATGGGCATTTAGGTTGTTTTCACATCTTGGTGATTACAAATTGAGCTAAACTAAACAATCTAGTGCACGTGTCCTTATGATAAAATGAATTTTGCTCCTGGGTATGTGCCTAGCAGTAGGATTACAAGGTCAAACGAGAGATCTAATTGGAGTTCCCTAACCCCGAGTCATCTCAACATCAACACAGGATCTCCAATACGTGTTGTATTTTTGAGATTTGGTTTTTAGGAATTGTGATTTTCAGAATTTGAGACTTCCAGAATTTTGGCCTTTTGGGATTTCAGCATTTGCGATTAGAGTGTTCATAATGGTGTGTTTTAGGATTATGGACCTAATCTCTCACATAGGCACAGGCTGCTTTCGTGGAAGCTGTGATTACTGAAAGTCCAGACCCAACAGGAAAGCAGGCATCCACCCTGTCTCACATTGTTTCCACACACTAGCTATGGAGTCATTTTTCAACATTTGTTAAAAGCAAAAAGGAACGACCACTCACTAACATATGCTTGGTAGGGCTAGAGTATGTAATAATGAAAGAAAAGGGACAGGGGCTGCAAGAGAAGATTATGTGGAAAGTGATGTTTCCTACCAGATATTGAGAATGAGATACAAGTACTTATTCCTCTTCCTGTTCCAAAAAAAAAAAAAAAACAGTGTCCGAAATTAACTTACAGGGGATGACAATAATGAAATGCTAGAAAATGTAAGGTGATTATGAAAAGAAAGGGAACAACTGTTCACCATAGATTTTGAAATGAGAATATAGGGTTTAATTGTGAGCTAAATTCATAGACGAGTGTGACATAGAAAGACAGTCATGTCAGGCAAGTATTTACTGTAAAAGGCTTTGAAATCGGTACAGAAACCATCAAAAAAGAAAAGATCACTTTTTATCCTGGGTTCTTTTGCTCTGATTTTACCACTTTATGGAGCAGATAAACAGAGCCTTTTCAAGGTCACTTTAGATCATAGGGCTGTGGCTTCAACATTTCCATCCCATCCTCCAAGAGTAACTGTACATATGGTAAACATTTTTCAAGAATATATGAGGCATTAGAAAGCATAAAATGCATTTTATTCTGATAATTTGAGATAAACAGTCTATTGTGCATGAATATTTCTTTCCTCTTCCAAACTCCTATGTTAATTTAAACATTTTTGAAACCAAATTATTATGTCTTTGCTAGATTTTGAGTGCAAGGACGTGAGCTGTGATTGAAGGAAGGAACTGAATGATGTAAAATAAAGGTGGGATAAGTAAGAAATATGTATGTCTTTAAAAATCACATAATTAAAAAAATTAAAAATACAAATTGCTAGTGATAAAAGAAAACTCATAATGTTTATAATTATTATAGCTGAAAAATATGATACAAGATATCCTGTGGATAATTTGCATGTACTCAATGCACATCAATCAATATCACTGGGTATACTTAGCCTGCAGAACAGATCTCAACATTTTACCAAGAACCATTTGAAATGACCATGCTTAAGTAAAATAATAATAAAAAGCAGATTTTAAAACATCTTAAGGGTATGGAGACTTTGTTGTCTACCTGTGTGGATTCTTCCAAAAGTTATTAAAAACAAAACAGAAACCTTATAAACCTTTGATAAAAGCAGGCACTAGAAGCGATAAAAAGCTCAAGTCCTTGAACTGTTTTGGAGACATCAGTAATCTCTAACCACAATGAAGTGGAAAAGAAATGAACTTTCAGCCTTTCCTTGGGAAGAATAAATGATTGTGATGAACAATAATTCACATAAAATGCCATGGTAAGTGAGTAAATAGCGCAAGGCTCCGCCGGCCCTCCAATATTCCTCTGCACTCTTTATTCATTCTACCCCCTGTTTTCCTCCCTTTGGTCACTAACACAATTTACATATTTTCCTTCAAACGTAGTCCAGAGTCTAGGAAGGCAGAAAGAGAGTAAATAAAGATTTCTCAAATTAGCAAAATAAAAACTTCATTTTATCCTGTCCAAAATTGTATATCATGTAAAGACAGCAGGAACTAGAGTCAGTGGTGTGTATTTTATTGGTACAGGCTGTCTTTTATATGTTAATCTGATTGAAAGTGCTGATTTAAAAACACACAAGGTGTAATGCATGTTTTATGCTGCTATGCTCCTAAAAGCGTGTGCACCACCAGGACCAGGCCTAGTCAGTTTGGAGATAAAATGTAGTCAAGAGAAATAACTAGACTTATTAGACAAAATCATTGCATGCTATGTTCCTGGAACAGTGGATGTTGTTTTAGGAAAGAAGTTGTTTTACAGATGACATGGAAAACCCAAAAAAAGGCTTGATTGTGATCATTAAAAACCTTATCAGGTTTCTAAAGAGAATAACAGTTTGCCTGTTGGCCTGATTCTAATGAGGATAATTAAATTCTGCATACCTAAAAACCTTCTCTGATTTCAACTTGGGGGAAGTTATTTATTTTCTATTATATTATGTACTGCCGTTCCAGGCTCTGAAACCCTAGCTGTCATTCAACCCAGAGATAATTGCATTTCCTTGGTGGGTGAAGTGTTACGCTTCATATGTTACCTAGTAAAATACTCTCATGTAAGAATTTATCCTAAATTTGCATCATTAATATGGATATTTGATCCTATTTTCTGGAATGATATAATTGTAAATATTATATATTTACTGCATCTTGGAGAAATAAAAATTGGCCGAAGTAGTAACATGGTGAATATTTTATAACTCTTATATGCATTCCATAGGACCAGAATAAGTCATATGAAGAATGACATTAAGTATTAATAATTTACCTAGGAATTTAGTATTTTAACATTTTATGACATTATTTTTTCCTATATGAGTGTTCAATCTCAGATTCTTACCTGCCAAACAGCACTGGTACAGCATCCAGTTGTCAACGGCCTGTAGCCATGTTTTCTTCTTCATTCAAACTAACGTTGATTTTGAGAGAAACAACTTTCTTTTTCTAAACATCCTTTCTCTCATTTCTATTTAAACCAGAAATTACCATTGCAAAATGGCAAGGGAAATAGTCTGGAAAGGCTGTTCCTTTGTACTTGCATAAAGCATTAACTTTATGCAAGGAGGCTGCCATTCAGCCTACTATTGTTACATACTACTGTCTAGTTATGATGCTTTCCTGGCTGAAATCCTTAGTATTATTGGGAATACTGTTTATGTCTTTAAACATTCTAGTGTTGCTCAATTAATTGGCCAGGTGCTTCTCATTAGGGTGACTGACAGGTGCATGATGAAGCTGTGATAAGGATAGTGGGGACTGGGAAAGACAGAACAAGAGCTCCTATCCTCTCCAACTTCATCTTACCATCCAGCAGGTGCAGTATGGGTGGGCCGCTGCCCTGCCGGCCTCCCGCTGAGTATCCAGGTGTAGACTATCAAACATGGTGTACAGTTTGGTTATTTATATAAATGTAATTAAACAGAAACTTTGTGATTATACCTGCTCTTCACCCAAGAATATTACCCCTGTGCTATGGAGAGTCTGATAAAGTCACCACAGCGTGAAATTGCAGCACGTTCTTAATTCTGCCAATGTATGTGTTGTCTAGTTTCAATTCCATTTTGCTTTGAATTTCAGTTTCATCTAAATCATAGGTTAAAGGGAACATTCAAAAGCAGTTTTATTACATTTCTAAGTTTCCAAAAAGGTTAATGAAGTTCAATGCTTCAGTTGAATCTAAAAATGAAGGAAAAAGGATGATTATTATAGTTTACATTCTGAAACCACTGCCTAGAATCAAGCACAAATCATTATAATATTGATGTCCTATGAATACATACATGGGCGTTATTTGAAATTCCTTCTTTGAAAAAAAATTTGGTATACGTTTATTTGGTACCTGCAACCACAGGCAAAGTAGTCTTGAATGTAAAAAGCCTTGCAGAATGAGATGTATGTTCTCAAAAATTTATCAGAAGAGCAAATAATTTTCCTGTGCTACTTTTATTCAAATTAATTTCTAATGGAGGTCTCTGAGGAAATCTGCTTTTCCTATATCTATGCTAAAAATAAATTTGTACTGAATAGAACAATGATTTTTTAAAGAATTAGAAAATTCATATTCATATAGCTACTGTTTCACAATATGAGTTGGAAATAAGTAAAAGTTGCTTAAGCTGAAGTTTCCCCAACTCATCATGAACAACTTTATATACAGTAGGATTCAAAAGGCTATTCATTAAAACTATCAGTCATGATGCCCCATGATCATATCAATGTATACAGTTATGATTTAATAAAAAAAATATATAAAAAAATAAAACTATCAATCACATTCAAAATCTTTATTTTGGATTTACAGTGCAAATCTCAGGAACAAAGAAATTGCAGTGGGGATTAACCCTTTTATATGCTCATTTATCACCTGATTGAGCTCCTAATTATCATGATCATTTTGCCAGGAAGACACAAGTCGATGCTTCTTTCTCTCGTGAGTTCTGTTGTTGCTCTTTTAAATATAAAAATGAGCCAGAATTTAAAATCACAAGTATAAATTATAAAGTTTTTTCACAAGTTCTACACAAGATGATGCCAGAGTGAACCCATACCCTAATTTATTCTCACTAGTGTGAGATATTAAGAATGAGGCAGGTATCCAAGAGGCTGCCATATACTTGTTACTTTTTAGAAAATGTACTTAGCTTTTTTAGTGATTTTGAATGAATTCTTTTTAACTTAGGTGATTTATCAGATAAAACATTGGTGAGTCAGTTATATTCATATGGCCCAGGAGAAACATTCCTCTTTTTGCTGAAACATATTGACATTTTGTTTTCCTAAAAATAATATATTTGGAGCTTTTATAAAGGATACGATGTAATGTTTGGGATTAGTTTCCAACAGAGCTAGCAATAGACTGATGTTTCTTGGCTGAGAGGAAGTCTTCATACTATTCTCTTCACTTTTAAACATAGTATGTTTGAAATATTCCATAATGAACGTTTTTAAAAATAATCTTCCTTAGTGATTGCATATGAGTGGTCTGCAAGCTGGATACAGTCAGCAACATTGGCCAGACAGTGCTTGAAAAGTGAGTTCACATAATAATCTGAAATTTCCGATTTCATTTTTCTTATGAAAAATCATAAGAAGTGGCAACATGAGACAGTGTCCCCTTATAATAAACACTTGGATAGTGCAGAGTGGCAGCTGCTTTTATAAGACAGGACGAGGACTTGCTGCAGCCCGTAAGCACCCAGATGTGTTATGTATTGCTAACTTTACTTACTCACTTCACCTCCCTGGCTCTTATGACCATCTGATGTTTAAGTTACAGAAAGGTTTTCACTTTCTTATTGAAAAATGCTGATACTAAGAACCATCCAGTTGTTCATTATGAATAGTATGAGCTCAATGTTACCAACTTCTGATTTTTTTTTTTTAAGAAAATATGAAAACTCAGATTGTATACTTCCAAGTTTACAAATAAGGTTTGGATCAAATATCACTAACAAAATTAACCAATAAATCAGATTGTTTTTTCTTTTTTTGAGACAGAGCTTCAGGCTGTCACCCTGGGTAGAAGGCCATGGCATCATAGCTCACTGCAACCTCCAACTCCTGGGCTTAAGTGATTCTCTTGCCTCAGCCTCCCCAGTAGCTGGGACTATAGGCACCCCCCCACACACAATGCCTGGCTATTTTTTTTTTTTGGTTGTAGTTGTCATTGTTGTTTGGCAAGCCCAGGCTGGATTCAAACCCACCAGTTCTGGTGTATGTGGTTGGCACCTTAGCTGCTGAGCTACAGGTGCTGAGCCCAGAATATTTTCTAATATTGTTATAGGCTTAAGTGATTCTCTTGCCTCAGCCTCCCCAGTAGCTGGGACTATAGGCACCCCCACACACACAATGCCTGGCTATTTTTTTTTTTTTTTTTTTTGGTTGTAGTTGTCATTGTTGTTTGGCAAGCCCAGGCTGGATTCAAACCCACCAGTTCTGGTGTATGTGGTTGGCACCTTAGCTGCTGAGCTACAGGTGCTGAGCCCCGAATATTTTCTAATATTGTTATAGCTGTTTCTAAACCAATTTGTGTTTCATCTCATGAAAGGGCTAAAGAAAAAAAAATAGAGAATATCAAAAAGGTATTCTGAAATACAAGAGAAAAACCTACCCCCTTACCACCCAAGATTTACAGTTAGCATGTGAGCTTTTATATATATATGTCTATATTTACTTATATTAGTTATTTATATTAAAGATTTATACTAGTTACTTAAATTCAGGATTTGTACTAATTGAAGAGTTTTATTCCTGAGCTCATGTGTTATTCTTACTATGGTCCAGTCACAATCTAATCAGCCACTCCAATCATAGTGATACAATCATATACATATATACACACACCCCTTACTGCATATTAAAGTATATTTTCCATGTCAGAAAAATGTAAATCAAGCATATAAAAATGAAAGGAGAAGAAAGAAATATACCGACATTGTAGGAAATAGAAGTAAGAAGAAAAATGAGTTATGGATGTCATTATATATCATTCATGTTTAAAAGAACTTTTTGTAACATGAATATTCAATTTACAAAGCCTTGTTATAAATCAACCATCATCAATGTGCGATTTATCTTGCTTGCCTGCGTGCTATCATAACTCATTGCTTTATAGGGAGGAAACCATAGCATAAATTGCTAAATTCACTAAAAATGTATATATTACTGTCTTGGAGAAAATCAATTTATTGAAAACTGGTAAACCATCTAATATTTGATTATTCTACACATAAATACTTCAATGAGCCTTTATTAGAATAGATATTCAAATGCAGTTATAAGAGATAAAATATTGTCATGTCAGGTTAACAATTTATTATGGTTCAGATTAGAAGTTTTTGTAGTGGGGAGAAGGCAACGTAAAAATAATGTTTTCTAAAAATTAATGGTCGAAGATTTTATTCCATTCAGGTGAGGAATTTTTATCACTGGGAGGGTATATGCTATGCAGAGAATTTTAGCACTGACACTAATTGCCATGCATATCAGTCTCACATTTAGAATGGGTCTAATAATAGCACATATTAAGTCTCTTCTGGCCTTTTGAGTTCAGGGAAAGCGATTAATAATACCTTGATTGGGAGGAGAATTAAAGACCTACAGGGCAGGTTTCTTTGTATTCATTTAAAGAAATGAATATGCCAACCATGAAAACTTTCCTTCCCAGTGAACACAGCACAGAGAGCATTTATATGGGGATATGTAACCCTTTGTGAATGTCATCTATTATCCTGGAACAGACTTTTAAAAATTCTATTAATTTCATAATAGCTAGTTGGCTTTTTTAGGCCATTAAAGAAAACATTAAAGATGGACTGAGACTGAAATGTGAGCAAGTAGCCGTATGTTTACTTACAATTAGATTGCTAATATGTATGTGCTTGGACTATCTTTGCATCTGCTGAAATAGAGGAATTAGGAAGAGACAACTGGAAATGTGTTTTCCAAGGTTAATGAAATATGAACTATGGCTTTGTAATGTACCAAAGATTATAAACAGGTTGTTTGCTCTTTTGGGGTAATAAGGTCTACCTTTCCTTAGCAAGAGATATACAGATCTGTTAGGAACATCTTGTCAGATTAATGGGGAAGCCATTCATCTTTCAGCATATGGAGTCAACCCCCTCTTTAGAACAATTAAAACAACAAATGAAATAAAGAATAAATAGGAGCTGAATTTATAAATTACGTTATCTTTTTAAGAGATTATAATTTTAAGACTCAAATTTTTCTTTCTCATATACTTGGTTGTGGAAATAGGCAGAGAAGAGGGTCATGTAACAATCTTTATCATCTTGGAGAAGTAGCTTGGAGAACCAAAGAGGAGAAAGACAACCTGAGGAATGGAGGGGAGGAGAGCATGAAACACAGTGTACACTAGCTAGCTAGCTGTGATCATGAAGTTCAAATGTGGAGTGTAAAGGAATGGGTTGGGTGAGTTACAGGTTCAAACTGGATTTTGTTCTCCAAATTCCATCTTCATCTTTACCCACACCAACCCTCACATTTTGCAGGTAGTATTTTTATCATAAAAAATCATTATGTAATAAGCTGTTCTTGAATCTTCTCAACATTCTTTTATGAGCTTCATAATTAGAGAGAGGGATGTTGTGTTTCCCTTCCTGAACCAATGGTGAGTACCTGAATCGTCTTTAGTGAGTATCAGAAGTCTGAGATGTATTCACAGTTGCCAAGTTAACTAGAAACAAAGCAAATTCAAATGTCCTGATGTTCTCCTCCATCCACAGAACAGAGGTGCAGACAACAACAGTGGGCTAAAGAGAAGGATCATGTCACACTGTTTGTGGTCCTTATACATTTCTTTTATTTCATCCTATTTTGCAATTTTACCCTAAATAATGGTTATATAATTGTTGGCTCCATCGCTCATGGAAGATATTGTTTGAAAAGGATGTTGTTTTTCGAGATGGAGGGCCACCTTGGTAGTCACTTTGCTGGGCACCCCCAAGCACTGGACTTGAGCACCACTTTCATAGTTAAAATGGACCAGGGAGTTCACTGTGTCACTGAGTACCTAGAGATGGGGTGGGTTTGGCTGTGGGTATTGAATCACACCATATTCCTTCAGTCCTAAAAAGATTCCATCTACTCGTATGGGTCTTTAATCAGAATATCCTTTCATGACCCTGAAAACATTTTTATCCACCTTTGGCCCCTAAGCTTCCCTCTCTACTGGCCTATGAGTTGGCTCTTCACAACTTTCTAACCCCATGTGACTAAGAACTCAGAAGATTCATTTCTTATAAGAAATTCTTCCCCACTATCACTCTCCACGTAATGACATTTCTTCAAATTAGTAAGTTCCTTCAAATTAAAGTGTGGGACCTTAACTGCCATGTAATTTAATACTCTTAGAATCATGCCCTTATCTTCCACAGACAGGACAAAACTGAGAATTCAGAGCATTTTTTTAAAAGTCATAAAATTTAAAAAATGCCAATTTATATCTTGGTAGGAGAATGTTGGACCAGATATTATGAAAAATGCCTAGAAATGCAACTAGTGTATAGATAAGGTAAAAACCTCTTTACTTAACCATTTTTAACCTCACTTCCATTTCCTGGACGTTTCTGTTTGAGTATCAAACACAACAGGGTGAGGTCAGTATCACGAAGACAGACTGATCATTACTTCGTGCAAGATCAGTTAGTTAAAAGCAAGATCAGTGACTTCCTCGTGTTTGTTTCCTCACCACATAACACAGTGCTGAGCACATGTGCAGCACAGAATGTGACTTGACGATGGCTTTAGTAATAAATGAGCAAATGAATTACAAAGACCAAATTGTCTGTTTTTAAGACCAAAACTCCAAAGTTTGAGACGTTTGTCAAAACATAGACAAACAACAATTCTCTAAATATTTGTATTTCAGTGATTTGCTTTAAGATAAATGACATTTTATGTTTTATATCAAGGATATCTTATCTTTCTAATAAACTCATTTTCATTTCAAGGCACTCTGATATATTCCTTAGAAAAAGGAGGAATGGGAGCATGAGCTGTGAAAGCTGCCCATTGGTTTTGGCACATAGTCACCTTCTCTTCTGAGTGTCTCCCGGCAAACACTAAGAATCTCTGCCAAGGTGTGGGGGGCTCTTAAAATGAAAAATTCATACAACCCTACATCAAGTGACAGGATAGTGACTCAGAGAGGCAGCTGACAGCAGGAGAGGAGGAAAGAAAAGAGAGAAACAAGTACCCAAGTATAGTTAATAAAAATATTCCTGAGTCTCACATTTAAATACCACAAGCTAAAAACCTTGCATTCCATCCTATATGGCTGATCAGAACAGTTGGCGATGCCATTATAGAGAACATAAAATGCTCCAGTGATGAGCCACATTTTACTTTCTTATGTTCAGGGTGAATTTCAAGGCAGTCGCTCATTTAACTTTGGAATTCTATTGCTCCTGCTTCTCTTTCTTTAGCTTTGTTAACTTTTCCTCATTATGAGCTAAATTGTGTTCCTTCACAAAAAGATATGCTAAAATCCTGCCATTGGTACCTAGGAATTTGAAGAGTTTGAAAGTAGTGTCTCTGCAGAAGTAATCAGTTAATTTAAGGCCATTGGTGTGGGCCCTGATCCAATATGACTAGCATCCTTATAAAAAGGTGATACTTGACACAAACACAGGCAGACCTTCACAGGAGGAAGAGGATGTGTTTATACGGAGAAGAGGACTATGTAGCTGAAATGCTAGATTTACAAGCCAGGCTGTAGATTGCTAGCAAACCTCAGAAGATAGAAGAGGGACGGAAGGGTTCTCAGGCAGAACGTGGTCCTTCCACTACCTTCATTTTGGATTCTAACTTCCAGGACCATGAGACAACAAATTTCTGTTCTTTTAAGCCATCTAGCTTTTGATATCTCATCATGGAAGCCCTCGGAAACTAATATACTGTTTTTTAAGTCTTATTTTAAATGCTGCTTTCTCTAGTAAATCTTTCCTAACGATGTTCCCCCAAATAGTGGGTGTCTGCTATCCTCTGGGGCCTCATGCTTGTAAGTGGTGTATGTCAGGCACTCAATAAATATGAATTGACTGATGATTTTATTGAAAGATGTCAATTATTAAAAATGAATAATGGGTTAATTCACAGACAGGCTGGAAATGCTGATGTGAAATACTTGTAGGTTGGGGCTTGCCCCTAATCAATCATTTACAAGAAGTTCAGTACTACATAGGAGATGGAACAAAATGTGCATTGCTGTTAAACTGTGATCTCAGTAGTTACTTCTTATCATCTGTAATTTAACTAAATAGAGACATATTTGTATTGCTATCACTTGGCATTATGTCTAATATGAGGTGGAAGAAATTTTTTTGGTGGGAAGGGAGAGGATACAAGATTCACCTCAGAATATTTCATGGTAATAAATCAGAAGATGTGGCAAAGATGTTGCCTGAAAACCCAAAATGAAGATAGTACTGATATTTTATCAGAGTATACCAAGGGGAACTTTTGGAAATCTTTGAGTATTCTAATTTGAAGAGTCAGGTTTCTAAATCATAATCAAATCATACTATGACCGTTACTATGGAAAAATAAAAAATAGTCACATCCTATGAAACTAAGAATGTATCAGTACTTGCATTTACTGAAGATAGTACCTGTTTTTTTCAAGGGATTGAAGGGCAGAGAGCTTTGAAGGGGACATTTAGTGAAGATTTCAGACCTGGGACATGAGTCGTATGAATGAAAAGACTTATGTTTTTTGGTGGGTGGGGGAATAGGGAGGATTTCTTCTTTGTAAATTTATTTTTATTTCAGATTAATATGAGGGTATAAATGATTAGGTTACATAGTTTGCATTTCTCAGGTTACCCTAAGGGAGATGACAGTCTCATGAGGGTAACAGATTATAGATGATCACATTAATAAACACATAAATATAAGAGAAAGTTTTAAGTGCTATAAAAGAAAGTATAAAGGGATTGACTTAGGTTTTCAAGGAGCAAAGAGAAGGTTTTATGAGAGATGACATTTACGATGGGATAAGACAAAATTAAATGGAAGCTAACTAGGTGAAGAAGGTACAGGAGGTACAGGTTTTTTATTTAATGTTATTTCCTTTTCAAGAGTATAATGTCCTATATACACACTATTAATAAGCAAAAATCATATGGCTCAATCCTCTGCTACGTGAAGCAAACGAATTATTCACTTAAAAGAAAATAGAGAGGAAGCTACCACAAATTCCCAGTATGTCTTGACTGTGTCTGCTTCTCATCATCTGACTGCTGCCATAATCTGACATCTCATTATTTCTCTTCTGATTCCCTGCACTAAACTTCCACCTGATCAGCTTGCTCCCACAACGTTTACCTTCCAGCCCAATTCCATTGAGTTTTCACACAGTAGCCAGTGTTTTTTTCTGAGAATCCAATTATGATCATGTAAATGTCTTGTTTAAATCTTCTCATCATTTCTGCAATAATAATGGAAATTCTTAGTCTGGTTTTCAAAGCCTGAGTTACATCTCTTCCCCCATACACATTCTAAAATTACTTGTGCAAATCTCTGATTGCCCCAGGGGCAGGGCACTCTGGACTTTTCAAAGAGGTACTCTTCATCTTGCTGCCTCAGACTCTAGATGAATTCTTTCTACCTGAGATGCTTTTTGTCACCTATCTGCCTCCTGTACCTTCTTCACCTAGTGAGCTTCCATTTAATTTTGTCTTATCCCATCGTAAATGTCATCTCTCATAAAAGCTTTTCTTTGCTCCTTGAAAACCTAAGCAAAATAACTAAGAAAATGCTACCAAAGCTATGTTAACTAATGTGATGAAAATGTGTCAAACGATCTATGAACCAAGTGTATGGTGCCCCACGATCATACTAATGTACAGAGCTATGGTTTAATAAAAATAAATAAATAAATAAAAAGAAAACCTAAGTCAATCCCTTTGTACTTTCTTTTATAGCACTTAAAACTTTCTCTTATATTTATGTGTTTATTAATGTGATCATCTGTAATCTGTTACCCTCATGAGACTGTCATCTCCCTTAGGGTAACCTGAGAAATGCAAACTATGTAACCTAATCATTTATACCCTCATATTAATCTGAAATAAAAATAAATTTACAAAGAAGAAATCCTCCCTATTCCCCCACCCACCAAAAAAAAAATGTTCAGGCTGTTTTGATTCACGGATTCATCCCTAGCACCTTGCAAGTCAAGAAGTATATGTTGAATCAGCAAATGAAAAGGAAGAATACATGAATTAATTGGTAGTTTTTATATTAGCCTTAGTCTAAGCCATTGTTTCTGAAGGCCTGCCAATCTCATGATCGTTCCATCAATATTACCAGATAGATATCTGTGTTACTATAATATAGGTTACCAGTCTTGTCCCATGGTTAACCTACTGTCTCAGGCTCTCTGGGCACAGGGCCCTGAATCAAAGAGGTAATTCTGCTGTGCTTTGAAGTGTGTGGAATCACTCAGCTAAGCAATATTTCCAGCAGTCTGAACATGTATAACTGCAGGAACGCCAAATTCAATCTCTTTGCAAAAGAGTAATTAACTATTAAATTATCCAAGTGTCCTCGTAAATGTGTAAGATTCATTACAAGGCCAGGTTTACATAACATTAAATTAATAAAGTTGGACTGCTATCCGGAGAGGAGATCACAAACCAGTAAATTAAATAGACTTCTTATAATCAGAGAAATTATGATACATGGAAATACATTTTTCTGCACAGAGATAGGACCTTTAGCCCTGATTAGAAAGGATAGAGGAAAATCTATGACGTACTAGGACCTCAACTTGAACTTTTTATTTTTTGCAGTTTTTGGTTGGGGCCTGGTTTGAACCCACCACTTCCAGTGTATGGGGCTGGTGCTCTGCTCCTTGAGCCACAGGTGTTGAATCTTAATAGATGAGTAAGGAGAGAGAAGGATATTTCCAGGGAGATAAAGTAGTTCAACATTATGGAATCAGGAAAGGGGAAGGCTGCTTGAGGAGTAAGGGGTAGTTTGTAAAAGGCATTATAAGCAAAACCAAAAAATTTGTATATTAAAATTTTCACTAATGTAGTAACATTTATAAAGACAAAGATATTACCTTTTACAATTTAGTAATGAACAAATACATCTCTTAACTGACTGCTGAAGCTTAGTTATTTTTTTCTGCCAACTCTGAAATAATATATTAAGTTGAAAATTATTATGTTCATCAACAAGAATATATTTTTTTTTTTTTTTGTAGAGACAGAGTCTCACTGTACCGCCCTCAGGTAGAGTGCCATGGCGTCACACGGCTCACAGCAACCTCTAACTCTTGGGCTTACGCGATTCTCTTGCCTCAGCCTCCCAAGCAGCTGGGACTACAGGCGCGCGCCACAACGCCCGGCTATTTTTGTTGCAGTTTGGCCGCGGCTGGGTCCGAACCCGCCACCTTCGGCATATGGGGCCGGCGCCCTACTCACTGAGCCACAGGCACCGCCAACAAGAATATTTTTATACCTATTTATATGAAATAGAAACCTCAATCTTTTAAATTCTTAATGTGAAATGTCATGTTAGAGTTTCTTTTTTTTTTTTTGGCCGGGGCTAGGTTTGAACCTGCCACCTCCGGCATATGGGCCTGGCACCCTACTCCTTGAGCCACAGGCACCGCCCTATGTTAGAGTTTCAATTGATGTTTAAAGACATCTACACAAAACCATACTTTGGAGTTTTCAAAATCATATTTTATATTAATTATTATCTAGCTATAGAAGATACACATTTAATAATCATTGACATAAAAAAGTATCACAATTGTTAACTGGAAAAGATTCTATAAATAAAAGAACAGGCTTCCTCTAACTCAATAGTTTTTTACCATAGTTATTCTTTAGAATACTTGGAAATGGGAGGCGGAGCATGATGGTGGATGGGACAGAAGTGTAGCCCACCTCTCCCAGGTCATTAGGTGAGAGGAAGGAAGGTCTGGACCTTTTCCCTGCATGGATTGTTGGTGTGGACAGACAGCCGGAGACACACAGCAAATTGGCGGATTGCTGTATATGAGGGGTAATTTAAAACCATGGACTCTATTGTAGAGATTTTCCCTGCTTGGCTGTGCTGGCCCGTAGGCCCCTACTTCACAGAGGACAGCAGCTTGCAATTCCTGGCAAAACCCAATTGACGAAAATTTATTCCTGAGCCGAGTTTACCGACCCAAAAGGGGTCCCACTCAGAGCCACAAGGGGCTAGGCAAACTGATGGAAAATTGAAGGGAAGGGATCCTGCCCAGAAAATAGACATTTTGAATTGTCTGAAATGGCGGACACCTTCCCCCAGAACAACAGGAGTGATTAAATAGACTGGACCATTCATGGTGGGGAATATTGGTGTGGGCTGGCAGTTCAAGCGGTGTGGTAAACTGGTGAGTGGCTGGACTCAAAAGTCCAGATTCAAAAGTGAGACTCTGAGCCACAAAAACTGAGGATAAGGTCTCCGTGTGCTACAGCCATGGGAGCCATTAGCAGTTAAAGCCAGCGGCAGCCAGCACCCTCCCCAATTGCAGTTGCCACTTACAGGAGAACATGGGAGCAGAGTGGAAATATTTGTGAAGCATGGACTCCTGCACCGAGTTGGGAGGTCAGATAGGAGTACTGTCCGGAACAGAGCAGCTGAGGTTGGACAATAATTAGGTAATAAACTTTTACAGAAACTCCAAAATGGCGATAAACCAGGTAGGGTGGTTACCATGGTAACAGTGTAAACTGTGAACCAGGTATAAGTCTGAGAACCACTCACAGCACCACCTGGTGCCCAGAAAGTATATTGCATTATAAATATATTCCTACAAAAGTTGATCCCTACGTCATACATATAGATGTGTATTTCTACATATATACAAGAATAATATTTTTGTGGTTGGTGCCTTTTTTTTTCTTTTATTTTCCTCATCACTTTTTTGGAGGAGCTATTGTTAATTTTATTATTATTATTATATATTTTTATTTTTATTTTTTCTATTTTTAATTTTTTCTTTCTTTTTTTATAACTTTTTTATGAACACGACATTTTTTTCTTTTCTTTCTCCTTTTTCCCTTCTCTCTTCCTCTTCCTCCCTTCTTATAGTTTCTAAGAGTGCTAACATCAGATTTTTAGAGGTTTTTTTGTTTGTTTGTTTTGTCTGTTTTTTAACCTTTTTTTCAACCTTTTTTTCAATTATCTTACGATTATCATTATTTTTATTGTAGTTGTTTTTTTTTTGTTGTCTGTATGTCTATGTGTTTCTGATTGTTTGTGCATCTGTGGGCTTGTGTGTCTGGTAACCTTTTTATCTGTCTATTTGCTCATTTGGCCTCAATGAGTTTGGTGTTTTGCTAAATCCTCGGGTTGGCTATTTTCCCTAACTCTAATTTTCACATTCAACAAGAACAAGCAGGAGTCTAGAGCTGACAGCTAACCATGCTGCGAATACAAAACTACAGGAGTAAAGATAGGGCCTAAGGCACAGGTTCTGGGATAATCTATTAAATAATCTCAAAACGGCTTCTCTTCTGCAGGAGAATTTAGCAGGGACAGAAATAAATTCCCACAAAGTTGTTCTGTTCTGTCAGTAACATCAATCAGGGGCGAGGCTGGAACTGAATGAACAATCCCCAGCCTCCATCAAGCACCTGAAGTTGTCAGGCCTCACCTCTCCCTGCTGGATAGAGACAGAGAGCAGCAGCCTGGCTGATCAGATATAGATTTCCTTGTGATTCAGGCAGGTACAAACCCATGGAGTATCTGCTCACTAGAGACAACTGGGTCACAGCCCTGTGGGGCTATCAGTTACTGGGTGTGACAGAAGGGCAAGGTGGGGAAGGAGGCATCAACCTTCCCAGACTAATCTGTTTCCTGGGTGGGTCCTCCTGACTTCACAGAGCACTGGAACAAGTCATATTTGAGTTGTCAACAGACCCCTGTGATCCAGTTGCCAGAAACATTTTAAGCTCTCCCACCTGAGACAGGTGCTGACAGAGACAATTGATTTGGACCTTTTGAACTTAGCCAATCGCCCAAAGACTATTCAAGTGGTGCCCTGGGTGTGTAGTGGTAGGAAGGTTAGATTTTCCTTTTCCAATTGTTGCTTGTGGGGGTGGGGAGACTTAATTGCTAGTATTTCTCCACAGCTCAGACTTCAATCCAGAGTAACTGTTTCACTTGGGTCGGACAGAGACCAACTGAAAACAAGACAGAACCACTTAGCCCCACCACACCAAACAGGTCCACAGTTTCTCAGGCCGTAGCACTGCATGGGTCCTTGACAAAGGTCCAGGGGAAAAGTCAAATGGTGTAAAATACTCATGGGGAAGAATCAGTGGAAAAACTCTGGTAACATGAATAACCAGAATAGATCAACCCCCCAAGGCAAGATATGGCAGATGTAACTGAAGATCCCATTCATAAACAGCTGGCTGAGATGTCAGAAATAGAATTCAGAATTTGGATTGCAAACCAGATTAATAGAATGGAGGAAACTTTGGAATTAGAAATCAGAAGAGCAATTCAAAAGTCGGAATTACAAATTAGAGGAGAAATTCAAAAGTTGTCTCAAGAATTTAACGAATTTAAAGACAAAACCACCAAAGATTTTGATGCACTGAAGCAAGAATTTGCAGCCCTCAAAGATCTGAAAAATACAGTAGAATCCCTCAGTAACAAAGTGGAGCAAGCAGAAGAAAGGATCTCTGACATTGAAGACAAAGATTTTGAATGCTCCCAAACTCTCAAAGAGGAAGAGAAATGGAGAACAAAAATCGATCATTCTCTCAGAGAGCTCTGGGATAATTCAAAGAATGCAAATATCTACCTCATTGGAATCCATGAAAGTGATGAAGTGGCCTTGCAAGACACAGAGGCTCTTCTCCATGAAATTATGAAAGATAATTTTCCAGACATGCCAAGAGATTCTGAAATTCACATAACAGACAGTTTAAGAACCCCAACATAACTCAATTCAAATAAGACATCCCTTAGGCATATCATAATTAACTTTGCTAAAGTTAATATGAAGGAGAAAATTCTCAAAGCAGCCAGACATAAGAATGCCATTACCTACAAAGGGAAGAATATAAGAATGACTCAGATCTCTCTGCTGAAACTTTTCAAGCCAGAAGAGGGTGGTCATCGACTTTTAATCTCCTAAAACAAAATAACTTTCAAACCTGGATCCTGTATCCAGCTAAACTGAGTTTCATTATGATGGAGAAATTAAATACTTTAATTACATTCATGTGTTGAAGAAATTTGCCATAACCAAACCAGCTCTTCAGGATATTCTCAGACCTATCCTCCATAATGACCAGCCCAATCCTCTACCACAAAAGTAAACTCACTCAGAAACTTTTGATCAAACTCCAACTTCCACAGTGGCAAAAAGATTAAAAATGTCCACTGGACTTTCGAAAAACTCGATACCCAAAATTTTACCAGACTTATCAATATTCTCCATTAATGTGAACGGCTTAAACTGTCCTCTAAAGAAGCACAGGTTAGCTGACTGGATACAAAAACTCAGGCCAGATAGTTGCTGCATACAAGAGGCACATCTTACATTAAATGATAAGTATAGACTCAGGGTGAGAGGATGGTCATCCATATTTCAGGCAAATGGTAATCAGAGAAAAACAGGTGTAGTAATTCTATTTTCAGACACAATAGGCTTTAAACCAACAAAAGTAAGGAAGGATAAGAATGGTCACTTCATATTTGTTAAGAGTGATACTCAATATGATGAGATTTCAATTATTAATATTTATGCACCCAACCAGAATGTGCCTCAATTTACAAGAGAAACTCTAACAGACATGAGCAACTTGATTTCCTCCAGCTCCATAATAGTTGGAGATTTCAACACTCCTTTGGCAGTGTTGGATAGATCCTCAAATAAGAAGCTGAGGAAAAAAATTTTAGATTTAAACCTGACCATTCAACATTTGGATTTAGGAGACATTTACAGAACATTTCATCCCAACAAAACTGAATACACATACTTCTCTTCAGTTCACAGAACATACTCCAAAATCAATCACATCTTAGGTCACAAGTCTAAACTCTGTAAATTTAAAGGAATAGAAATTATTCCTTGCATCTTCTTGGACCACCATGGAATAAAAGTTGAACTCAGTAACAACAGGAATCTGCATACTCATACAAAAACATGGAAGTTAAATAACCTTATGTTGAATAATAGCTGGGTCAGAGATGAGATTAAGAAGGAAATTGCCAAATTTCTAGAACAAAACAACAAGGAAGACATGAATTATCAGAACCTCTGGAATACTGCAAAGGCAGTCCTGAGAGGGAAATTTATAGCACTGCCAGCCTTCCTCAAGAGAATGGCAAGAGAGGAATTTAACACCTTAATGGGACATCTCAAGCAACTGGAAAAGGAAGAACATTCCAACCAAAAACCCAGTAGAAGAAAAGAAATAACTAAAATTAGAGCAGAATTAAATTAAATTTAAAACAAAAGAATTATACAACAGCTCAATAAATCAAAAAGTTGGTTTTTTGAAAAGGGAAATAAAATAGATAAACCTCCGGCTAACCTAATCAGAAAAAGAAAAAGAGTAAAATCTCTAATTTCATCAATCAGAAACCACAAAGACGAAATAACAACAGACTCCTCGGAAATTCAAAAAATCCTTAATGACTATTACAGGAAACTTTATTCTCAGAAGTATGAAAATCTGAAGGAAATTGAACAATACATAGAAGCATGTCACCTTCCAAGACTTAGCTAGAATCAAGTGGAAATGTTGAACAAGCCAATACCATGTTCTGAAATAGCATCAACCATACAAAATCTCCCTAAAAAGAAAAGCCTGGGTCCAGATGGCTTCAGGTCAGAATTCTACCAAACCTTTAAGGAGGAACTACTACCTATATTACTCAACATGTTCCAAAATGTAGAAAAAGAAGGAAGACTACGCAACACATTCTGTGAAGCAAACATCACCCTAATCCCCAAACCAGGAAAAGACCCAACAAGAAAAGAAAATTATAGACCAATATCACTAATGAATATAGATGCAAAAATATTCAACAAGATCTTAACAAACATAATCCAGCAAAACATCAAACAAATTATACATCATGACCAAGTCGGTTTCATCCCAGGGTCTCAAGGCTGGTTCAATATAGGTAAATCTATAAGTATAATTCAGCACATAAACAAATTAAAAAACGAATACCATATGATTCTCTCAATTGATGCAGAAAAAGCTTTTGGTAATACTCAGCATCCCTTCATGATCAGAACACTGAAGAAAATTGGTCTAGAAGGGACTTTTCTTAAACTGACAGAGGCCATCTACAGCAAACCCACAGCCAATATCGTATTGAATGGTGTTTAATTGAAATCATTTCCACTTAGATCAGGAACCAGACAAGGCTGCTCATTGTCCCCAATGCTCTTTAACATTGTAATGGAAGTTTTAGCCATCACAAGTAGGGAAGAAAAGGCGATCAAGGGTATCCATATAGGGTCAGAAGAGATCAAACTTTTGCTCTTTGCAGATGATATGATTGTATATCTGTAAAACACCAGGGATTCTAGTACAACTCTTAGAAGTGATCAAGGAATACAGCAGCATCTCAGGTTACAAAATCAACTTTCATAAATCGGTAGCCTTTATATATACCAACAATAGTCAAGCTGAAAAAACAGTTAAGGACACTATTCCGTTCACAGTAGTGCCAAAGAAGATGAAATATTTTGGAGTTTATCTAACAATGGACATGAAAGATCTCTATAAAGAGAACTATGAAACTATAAGAAAAGAAATAGCTGAAAATGTTAACAAATGGAAAAACATACCGTGCTCATGGCTGGGAAGAATCAGCAGTGTTAAAATGTCCATACTACCCAAAGCAATATACAATTTTAATGCAATCCTATTAAAGCTCCCCTGTCATACTTTAAAGATCTTGAAAAAAATAAGACTTCATTTTATATGGAATCAGAAAAAAACCTCGAATAGCCAAGACATTACTCAGAAATAAAAACAAAGCAGGAGGAATCACGCTACCTGACAGCAGATTATACTATAAATCGATAGTGATCAAAATAGCATGGTACTGGCACAAAAACAGAGGAGTAGATGTCTGGAACGGAATAGAGAACCAAGAGATGAGTACAGCTACTTACCGTTATCTGATCTTTGACAAGCCAATTAAAAACATTCCGTGGGGAGAACATTCCCTATTTAACAAATGGTGCTGGGTGAAATGGCTGGCAAACTGTAGAAGACTGAAACTGGACCCACACCTTTCACCATTAACTAAGATAGACTCTCACTGGATTAAAGATTTAAACTTAAGACTTGAAACTATAAAAATACTAGAAGAGAGTGCAGGGAAAACCTTGAAGAAATCAGTCTGGGTGAGTATTTCATGAGGAGGATCCCCCAGGCAATTGAAGCAGCTTCAAAAATACACTACTGGGACCTGATCAAACTAAAAAGCTTCTGCACAGCCAAGAACACAGTAAATAAAGCAAGCAGACAGCCCTCAGAATGAGAGAATATATTTGCAGGTTATGTCTCCGTCAAAAGTTTAATAACCATAATCCACAGAGAACTCAAACGTATAAGCAAGAAAAGAACAAGTTATGCCATCTCAGGCGGGCATGGGACTCAAAGAGAAACTTCTCTGAAGAAGAAAGTTGCATGGCCTACAGACACATAAAAAAGTGCACATCATCTTTAATCATCAGAGAAATGCAAATCAAAACTACCTTGAGATACCATCTAACTCCAGTATGATGAGCCCTAATCACAATGTCCCAATACCAGAGATGTTGGCATGGATGTGGAAAAAGGGATCACTTCTACACTGATGGTGGGAATGCAAATTAATACATTCCTTTTGGAAAGATGTTTGGAGAACACTTAGAGATCTAAAAATAGATCTGCCTTCAATCCTATAATTCCTCTACTAGGTATATACCCAGAAGACCAAAAATCACATTATAACAAAGATATTTGTACCAGAATGTTTACTGTAGCCCAATTCATAATTGCTAAGTCATGGAAAAAGCCCAAGTGCCCATCGATCCACGAATGGATTAGTAATTGTGGTATATGTACACCATGGAATATTATGCACCTTAAAGAAAGATGGAGACTTTACCTCTTTCATGTTTACGTGGATGGAGCTGGAACATATTCTTCTTAGTAAAGTATCTCAAAAATGGAAGAAAACGTATCCAATGTGCTCAGCCCTACTATGAAACTAATTTGTGGCTTTCATATGAAAGCTATAAGCCAGTTATAACCTAAGAATATGGGGAAGGGGGGGTGGAGGGAGGGTGATGGGTGGGATTACACCTGTGGTACATCTTACAAGGGTACATGTGAAATTTTAGTAAATGTAGAATATAAATGTCTTAATGCAATAACTAAGAAAATGCCAGGAAGTCTATGTTAACCAGTGTGATGAAAATGTATCAAATTGTTTATAAAACCAGTGTATGGTGCCCCATGATTGCATTAATGTGCACAGCTATGATATAATAAAAAAAAGCATAAAAAATATAACACTTGGAAAGCTTTTAAATGAATTGAGAGGTGTTCAATATAAATTTCTTCTGTTGATTTAGAGTTTTCTTATTAGTTTAAGTGACTAACAATGAACAACAAAATCTAATTATCTGTAGTAATATGCTAACATCAGGAAGAGATAGATATATCATAAAGGAAATCTATGTTAATATTTTCTTAAAACTAATGTTTCTCTTCAAACACACTCTGGTTGTAAATTCTTAGCCTCTTCTAGCAGACTAAAGGTGATATTATGTGATATCCTCAATGATAAGATTTTAATTTGCAGTTCTTATTGTTTGGGGGAAAATATTTGTGATTATCTCAAAGATTACGAAGAATTTTATCATTTGTGTACCATATTTTGCAGTGCCTCAGGTCTTATTAAATTATATTAACCAATTAACTTTTAAGATTTTTCTTTTTCATCGTATTTTTATTCACAAATATCAACATTTAGTATCATAAAAAAAAAATAGAGAGGAGCATTAACTTCATGAATTTTTTTCTGTGAGAACCACTGTGAAGGCCAAGCCTGCCACATTGGTGTGTCAGCGGCTCTGCTGCCTTAATGTGATACATGAGCTGATTACTGTGTGTTGGATTAATGTCCCCCCTGAAGAACGGAGTGGAGAGAAGCTTTCTTACTCAACTGACTTGCCTTCTAAAAGTGATATTTAATCCTTTGAGCTCTATCCCCACCACAATTGCAATCAGATTTCCTACCTCCAAGAGGGCTTGGGCATGTAAATTAGAGTATATGAAAAACACAGTCCTAACAGCAGAAACATATTTCTTGGTGTAGAAAGCATGAGTAGAGTCAGAAAATTTAAACTCAAAGTCTTAATAAATAGTTGTATATCCCTGTACATTTTGGCTTTTGATTTTCCTGTACTGCCTAATGGGAATAATTTATGCCCTTGTTTAGTTAACAGCGTGACAGTGAAATACAGGACTTTACACTTGTACAGTGATATTAAATAATATGATGCCTTCAGCCTGTTCACTTGGCATCCACCCATTTAGTAAATATTTTTTGAGGATGTACCATATGGGTATACTGTGGTGATTAAAATCATGACTTTGAAGTCAAACATTACTACTTTTTCCCAGTTGTATGGCCTTTTGAAATTAAATGTATTTCTTTATTACCAGTTTTCTTATCAGAAAAGTAAAAGAGATTAGGGGCATGTACCTTGTGAATTGTTGGGAAATTTTAATAGAACCACATGTATTAGATGCTTAGCTTGGTATCAAATAGTAGGTGGGAATTCAGTAACGTTAGCATGCAAGAATGTGGAGGAAAGATTAACATAGCAAGCCTGATCTGTAGAAGGGCTGGTCCTTGACTGGCTCCAGGAAACTTGGCATTGGAATGTTGGGTACACTGAAGAGGTTGCTGTACCACCGTTATGTACAGACTATGTAATTTATGGTAAACATCTGCTTTCCTTCTGGGAATCTCAAATTTTGATACCTGTGTTTATGTGACCAACTCCCAATAAAATCTTGGATTCTGAGTCTCAGTTGAACTTTCCTGGGTAGAAATAGTATGTATTTCACTGGTGGAAGAAGAAGAGCATTGTGTGTGGCCCCTTTGAGGAGTACATACAAAGCCTGAGTGGAATTTTACCATACTTTCTGCCATCTGTATTTTACCATCTGTATTTCACATTATGACAAAGTTGATTTTGACTCTGTTGTACTATGTGTATTCTTTCTCTGTACTATTCTACAGTCATGAGTACAACTGTCTCTGAGCCTTCTGAGTTCATCTAGCAAATCACCAAATATGTGAGTGGTCTTAGGACCTTTACTAACCTAAGTAGTGGCAATGGTTGAATTTCCTAGAACAACCTCCACTCACTGAAACATAACAGGAATGTTCTTTTGAGGAAATGAAGAGGAAGAGTTAGGGATGCTGAAGCCCTGATCCCTAGATATCTATGGAATAACCTGTATACAAAATAGCAACTGAGTTACGATCTGTTATGAGAGGTAAATGTCATCAATGCAGGTTTAAATGATAAATCTAATTAAGAAGAGCTGGCTCAACAACTCCCTTGGTTTCTTCAGGGTGAGCTAGCTAAAGTGAATAAAAGTAATATAAGAAATAGGAAAGAATAGAAGGGACTCAGAAATTTCTAAGATTGTACTTCTAAAGATAGGAAGGAGAAACGTACATTTTGTGAATGCCTAAAATGCACAGTATTTTTAAGAATTAATTTAGTATTAAAGTGAAATAAAATTTAATTGAATAAATGCTTATTTTAAGCCCTACTGCAGGCAATAAGAAAATATCTTTTTAAAAGTAGAAAAGAATTTAAAAAATTAAATATTATACTAGATGTCTGCTTAATCATATCCTCATACAAACACCTACCCTCTGGGAGATATGACTAAACATAATTGCTGCTATAAACTTTGGAATTATAACAACATAAAACTGAATTAGATCAATAAAGACAATTTATTTTAATTAATTAATTAATTTATTTTTCCTTATCTTTCTTTTTATGTTTTTTAAAAATTGTTTGGGATTCATTGAGGGTACAAAGAATTAGGATACACTGATTGCATTTGTCAGATGAAGTCCCTCTTATAATTGTGTCCCACCCCCAAGAGGTGTAGCATACACCATGACCCCTCATCCCCCGCCCTTCTTCCCTCTGCCCACTTGCTTATTCCCTTACTCCTCCTTGTATTAGCTCATCTACTGCCTTCATATTAGGATAGAGTACATTAAATTCTTGCTTCTTAATTCTTGTGATGCTTTACTAAGAAGAATGTGTTCCACTTCCATCCAGGTTAATATAAAAGTTGAAAAGTCTCCATCTTTTTCAGTGGCTGAATAGTATTCCATAGTATATATGTGCCACAGCTTTTTAAGCTATTCCTGGATTGGTGGGCATTTAGGGTGTTTCTACATTTCGGCAATTGTAAATTGAGCTGCAATAAACAGTCTAGTGCAAATGTCCTTATGATGAAAGAATTTTTTTTTTTTTTGTAGAGACTGAGTCTCACTGTACCGCCCTCAGGTAGAGTGCCGTGGCATCACACGGCTCACAGCAACCTCTTTACTCTTGGGCTTACGCGATTCTCTTGCCTCAGCCTCCCGAGCAGCTGGGACTACAGGCGCCCGCCACAACGCCCGGCTATTTTTTAGTTGCAGTTTGGCCGGGGCTGGGTTTGAACCCGGCACCCTCGGCATATGGGGCTGGCGCCCTACTCACTGAGCCACAGGCGCCGCCCGATGAAAGAATTTTTTTTTCTTCTGGTTAGATGCCTAGTAATGGGATTATAGGATCAAATGCAGGGTCTAATTGGAGTTCTTGGAATATTCTCCACACTTCCTTCCAAAAGGTTGTATTAGTTTGTAGTCCCACCAGAAGTGTAAAAGTGTTTTCTTCTCTCCACATTTACACCAGCATCTGCAGCTTTGAGACTTTGTGATATGGGCCATTCTCACTGGGGTTAGGTGATATCTCAGGGTAGTTTTGATTTGCATTTCTCTGACTAGGGAAGATGAGCATTTTTTCATGTGTTTCTTAGCCATTCTTCTGTCTTCTTTAGAGAAGGTTCTATTTATGTCTCTTGCCCAGTGATATATGGGATTGTTTGGTCTTTTTTTTGGTGTTGATTCATTTGACTTCTCTATAGATCCTAGTTATCGAGTTTTTCTCCAATTCATAATATGCAAATATCTTTTCCTATTTGTAGATTGTCTCTTTGCTTTGGTTGTTGTTTCCATAGTGGTACAGAAGCTTTTCAGTTTAATTAAGTCCCATTTGCTTATTTTTTGTTGTTGCTGCACTTCCCACGGAAGTCTTCATAAATTTGTTCCCCAGGCCGATATCTTCGAGTGTTTTCCCCACACTTTTTTTGAGGATTTTTAAAGTTTCATGCCTTAGATTTAAATCTCATCCATCCTGATTCAGTTTTTGTAAGTGGTGAGAGGTACAGGTCTAGTTTCAGTCTTTTACATGTGGTAAAAGTACCTAGCACCATTAATTGAATAGAGATTTTTTTTTTTCCCGCAGTGTATGAGATCAGATGACTGTAAGAAGTTAGTTTCCTCTCATGGTTTTCCATTCGGTTCCAAATGTCAGTGTTTATATTTTTGTGCCAATACCATGCTGTTTTGATCACTATGGCCTTGTTAGTATAGCTGAAAGTCTGGTAGGGTGATGCCCTCTGCTTTGTTTTTATTACTAAGAATTGTCTTGGCTATATGGGATTTCTTCTGGTTTTATACAAAGCGAAGAATTAATTTTTCCATATCTTGAAAGTATGATGAGGGTATTTTAATGGGCATTGCATTGAACCTGTAAATTGCTTTGGGTAGTATAGACATTTGGACAATGTTTATTCTTCCCAGCCATGCACATGGTATTTTCTTCCATTTGTTAATATCTTCTGCTATTTCTTTTCTTAGGGTTTCATAATTTTCTTTGTAGAGGTCCTTCACCTTTTTGTTACACATATTGCTAAGTATTTCCTTCCTTCTTTCCTTCTTTCCTCCCTTCCTTCCTCCCTCCCTCCCTCCCTTCCTTCCTTCCTTCCTTCCTTTCTTCCTTTCTTTGTTTCTTTACTACTATGAAGGGAATTGTATCCTTGATTAATTTCTCATCTTGGCTGTTATTGGCATATACAAAGGCTATTAATTTATGAACATTGGTTTTATATCCTGAGACATTGCTGTATTTTTTGATTACTTCCAGGAATCTTTTGGTTGAGTCTTTGGGGTTCTCTAAGTATAAGATCATATCATCAGCAAAGAGTGAGAGTTTGACCTTCTCTGCACCCATATGGATGCTCTTCATTACATTCTCTTCCCTGATTGTTTTGGCTAGAACTTCCACCACTATGTTGAATAGTAATAGCGATACAGGACATCCTTGTCTGTTACAGTTCTAAGTGGAATAGCTTACAGTTTTACTCCATTCTGTATAATATTAGCTATGGTTTTGTCATAGATGCCTTTGATCAGTTTAAGAAATGTGCCACCTGTGCCTAAATTCTTAAGTTTTCTAGTTAGAAAGGATACTGAATTTTATCACATTTATTGAGAGGATCATATTGTCTTTGTTTTGCTTCTGTTTACATGGTGAATTACGTTTATGGATTTGCATATGTTAAACCAGCCTTGCATTCCTGAGATTAAACCTACTTGACAGTGATGAATGATTTGTTTTAATGTGTAACTGTAATCTATTGGCTAGGATTTTATTGAGAATTTTTGCATCTATATGCATTAGTGAAATTGGTCTGAAATTCACCTTTTTAGATGGGGCTTTTCCTGGATTTGGTATCAGGGTGATGGTTGGTTCATAGAATGTGTTGGAGAAGATTTCTTCCTTCTCTATTTTTTGGAATAATTTCTGCAGTATGGGTATAAGCTGTTCTTTGAAGCTTTGATAAAATTATTGTGAAGCCATCTGGACAAGGACTTTGTTGGAAGACTTTTTATTGTTTCTTCAATCTCAGTTCTTGAAATTGGTCTGTTCAAGAGATCTATTTCTTCTTGATTAAATCTAGGGTGAGGGTGTGATTCCAGGTATTGATCCTTTTCGTCCACATTGTCAAATTTCTGGGCATAGAATATCTTATAGCACTCATAGAGGATCTCTTGTATCTATGGCATCTGTTGCTTTTTCCCCTTTTCATTTCTGATCAAGGTACCGGAGATTTTACTTTTTTCTTTCTAGTTAACCTAGCCAAAGGTTTATTGATTTTATTTATTTTTTCAAAAAACAATTTTTTGTTTCATTCATTTTTCTGAATGATTCTTTTGTTTTCAATTTCATTAATGTCTGATTGAATTATGGTTATTTCTTTTCTTCTGCTGGGTTTGGGATTAGATTGTTCTTCTTTTTTCAATTCCATAAGTTGGTTCCTGAGTTTGTTGATGCACTCTCTTTCTGTTTTTCAAATGTGGGCATCTAATGCAATAAATTTTCCTCTTAAGACTGCTTCTGCTGTATCCCACAGGTTTTGATAACTTGTCTCTTCATTGTTGTTATGTTTTAGAAATTTAACAGTTTCCTCTTTCATCTCTCCCTGAACCAAACTATCATTCAGCATGAGGTTGTTTAATTTCCAAGTCTTTGTGTGGGGATGAACGTTTTTTGTTAGAGTTGAATTCTGCCTTTATTGCCTTGTGGTCTGAGAAGAAATGAGGTATAATTTCTATAGTTTTCATTTTATTGAGGTTTGATTGGTATTCTACGATGTGGTTGAATTTGGAGTACATACCATGGCTGACATGAAAAATGTATATTCCTTAGCTTTGGATGTGTGATCTATCTTTGTCTATTAATCCCATTTGTTCTAGAGTCACATTTAAATTCTTTGTATCTTTGTTTAGTTTCTGTTTAGAGGATCTGTCCAGTTCTGTCAGAGGGGTGTTAAAGTTCCCAATTATAATGGTGTTATGGGATATCTTATTACTCAGACTGTTCAAGATCTATTTCATAAATCTTGGAGAATTTAAGTTGGCTCCATAAGGATTTAAAATTGAAATGTCTTCTTGTTTCATTTTTCCTTTGATCAGTAAAAAGTGTCCATCTTTGTCTTTCTTAACTTTAGTGCTTTAAATCACTTGTATCTCGAAATAAGATTGCAACCTCTCCTTTCTTCTGATTTCCATTTGTTTGAAATGCTACTTTCCAACCCTTAATCCTAAGTCTTCCTTTGTCAGGGCTATGTGTCTCCTGGAGACAACATATGGATGGCTTATGCTTTTTTGACTTAATCAGCTAGCCTGTGCATCTTTGGTGGCAAATTCAATCCACTAACTTTTTTTGAGAGAACTGATAAGTGTGGTGGAGTTCTATTCATCTTATTTTGTGAAAGGCCATTGTGTAGTTTTATCCTTTACCCCATTGTGAAAGCTAAGTTTTAACCTTCAGCTTCTGGGTGTTTACTTTTCTGGTGGTCCATTGTGATGGTCAGTGTTGAAAATAGGTCTAAGTATTTCCTGTAGAGATGACTTGTGGCAAATTTCCTCAGTGCTTGTTTATCTGCAAAAGATTTGATTTCTCTAACAATTTTGAAGCTTAGTTTAGCAGGATACAGAATTCTGGGCTGAAAATTGTTTTGTTTAAGAATGTTGAAGTTGGATGACCATGTTCTTGTGGCTTGGAAGGTTTCATTTGAAAAGTCTGTTGTCATCCTAATGACCCTGCTTCTGTAGATCACTTGGAGCTTACTCCTGGATGCTTGCAGAATTTTTTCTTTCATCTTGACTTTGGACAGGTCATTACAATGTGTGCTGGAGAGACTCTGAGCTATGACTCTGGGTAAGGTCCCTGCACCAGGTATGGTTGGGTTCTCTCTTTTTCCCCAGTCATTCTAGCAGAGCTCAACTGAATGATCCTTCTGGTCTGCATATTGCTGTTGAAATCCAATAGTAATAAAGATAACTTAAATTGAAAATTTATCTATAATAATGTAGACAATAAAAAACAAATTAATCAGTAGTTTTCACAAATTTATATAATCCACAGATATAAATTTATATCTATCCATAGCATACACATGAATTAATGTTCTTGAAATTTTTGTTTAAAATTATATTGTAATTTTAGAGTGGGAAGAGACATTTACAGGTCAATTTTCAGATAAAGGTTGTCAGAAGATATCAAAGCATTGATAAGCCTCAATTTGTCCTATCCCACTGCTTTTTCCAGAAAAATGCAGACCTCTCTGGCAATGGCAGGGAACCTGCAGACTCCAGGCCACATGTGGCCCTCAGGATCCCCAAGTGTAGCCCTCTGACCAAATCCAAATTTTACAGATTAAATATTTTTAATAAAAGAGTATGTCCTGTGAAATTTGAATTCAGTCAAAATATCTCACTTCCCAAGGCCTCAGTTTCTCCAGGTTTTTTGTCAAGTAGTTAATGACATGCAAACACCTAAATATATTTATTGCTTTTAAAAAAGTGCTTTTTCAAATAACATTGACAAAATTTACATATTGAAAATAATAAAACCTTAGTATTATTTTAAATAAAGTTCATATTTTGTGAATTAAATCAAAATAATCTATCTGCATTTAGCACTAAGCAAATGCTAAACACTGGCAATTCTTTAGCAAAGTCTTTAATCTAGAACTGAAAAAAATTACCTCCACCAATTTATACCACTTTTCACCTTTAACACTTTTTAAGAACACTGATTAAAATATAAATTGCCCTTTTGTCTAAACCTGCATAAGCATTCGTAACTTGAATTTCATGAGGCCAGATACTTTGGAGTCGGTGTGAGAGGAGCAGTTTGTGTGAAGATATACTCTTCCTCAGACTCATAATGAAACACCATTCAGAATGTGATAATATAATTCCTTATAAATCACACAATTTTCAGTGTTATCCTTCAGGTAGATGACCCTGCTCATTTGGGTTATCACTCATGCTGCATACTGCCAAAAATAGATTGGTTCTTTAATATTTGTAAAGTTCAAGAGGCTGAACAAAATATAAAGGCAGACAGAGAAAAAGGGAAAAATTGTCAAGTATTTGTGAAGCCCTTTCTAGTTTGCTTGGATGCAGTCACGGTGAGAAGGATGCGTTTCCCATTGACTCAAAACAACAGACATTACTAGTGATCAATAGAAAATGTTCTATTGGATAGGGTGAAGAGCTTCTCAGCCACATTGTTGGTTACTCTTTAGTTTTTTCAGTCATGACTTTCAGCTTTTAACATTAAAAAGAGTTTGTTGAAATGCATTTAAATTTCCATCAAATAGGTTAACTAAGAGAATCTATGTTTGAAATCTTTAGAAACTTCTAAGATTTCAAAATACCACATAGAAACATAATTGCTGGGTGACTGTCATTACATTTATTACCATTTATTTATATCATTACATTTATTACCACAGTGACAATTAAATATTGAAACTTTAGTATATTAGAAAACTTGTGTTGATGTTTTTATTTTTAAAAGAGAAGTAGGAATGAACAAAATTTAAATGTTGGGAAAGACCTTAGAGGCCATCTACTGTTAAGTCTTTTTTTTTTTTATTTCAGAGAAAGAGAACTGAGAGAAAATGAGAATTGAGAGGTTAAATTAAATTTTCAAGAGGACACAAGAAATACTACAAAGCCCCTTTCCTTATATAAGGTCAAATTCTTAGAGAAGTAGCTGACATTTATATACATTTCTTTGCCAGTACAATGACAAAACAAGAAGGATCTCCCTACTGTACTAAGATTTTCTAAATCCAGTTTAGTTAAGAATGGGAAAAGAAAGTGGAAATAAAGTTATAATTTATATTCAGAGTACAAGCAAATAGACACAGTCAATACATTGGTAATATTAACAATTTTAATATTGCTTAGTGCTATTTTGATATGGATAGTGTAGATGAGGTTGACAGCATTTACAACAATAAATGCTCAGAGTGTTATCATTGTTATTATCACTGATACTGCTACTAGTAGGACTCCCAGAGTAGCTGTTCCCACTTTTATGTCTATAACTGAAGGGTTGAAAATTGTTCAACACTGAAATGTTAATAGTAGGTTTAGCGTGTCTCTATGTATTCCTTCCTTTCTTCCACCTGTCTTCTCTTCCTCTTTTTCTTTCTTCTGACAAATAAAAATTTTATATGACAAATAAAAATTATGTGTATTAAAGGTGTACATCTTGATGTTTTGATATATGTATACACTGTGAAATGATTATTTGAAATTAAGGTAATTAATGTACCAATCCCTCACATAGTTACCCAAATGAGTGTATGTAGTGAGAACATTTGAGATGTACTCTCTTAGTAAATTTCAAATATGCACTACGTTATGTAGCTATAGTCATCATATTGCACTATAAGTCTCAAGAACATCTGCATCTTATAACTGCATCTTTGTATGTTTTTGACCAAAATCTACCCGTTACCTATACCCTTGATTCCTGGTAATTAACCTTCCCCTCTGTTTCTATAAGTTTGACTTTTTAAGATTCCACATAATTGTGAAAACATTCAGAATTTCTTTTTCCATGTCTGGCTTATTTCACTTAGTATGTCCTCCAGGTTCATCTATGTAGTAATATTTTCTTCTTTCTGAAAGTTGAATAATACATCATTGTGTATCTACATGTATACCTCATTTTCTTCTTTATCCATTCATACATTGACAATTTTGTTATGAAAACATGTTGAATT
Organism: Nycticebus coucang; assembly: GCF_027406575.1. Taxonomy (NCBI): domain Eukaryota; kingdom Metazoa; phylum Chordata; class Mammalia; order Primates; family Lorisidae; genus Nycticebus; species Nycticebus coucang. Next base: position 97,563,319 of record NC_069784.1, on the reverse strand, counting down.
CTGTCAAATGTATTTTCTACACTTATCAAGATGAACATACAATTTTTGTCCATCATTCTGTCATCATGGTGTTTCACACTTATTGACTTGCATGCATATATATATATTTTTTTAATTTCACAATATTATTGGGGTACAAATATTTTATTTACATAATTTTTTATGCAGTTTCAGTCAAAATTACATAAGTGTGGTATGGTATGCACTATGCCCATTATTTGTGAATTTACCTATCTTCTTCTGGTCTCTCCCACTTGCTTACTTTCTGTTGAATTTCATTACTAAACGTGCATCTGGGTGTTGATTAGTTAGTTCTAATTTATTAGTGAGTACCTATGGTGTTTGTGTTTCCATTCTTGCAAAACTTCACTTGGAAATTTCCAATTCCATCCCAGTTGCTTTTTACAAAAGATACTAGATTATCATATGTTTTATATCTGAGTTACTGCATATAGAACATTTTTGTTAATCCATTTATGTATCGATGGGTACTGGTTGGTTTGAATTAATGAATTAATTTTTGTTAGTGGTAAGAGGTACAAATATTGTTTCAATTTTCTATATATGGCTATCCAAGTTTTCTAGCACAATTTATTGAATAGGGATTTTGCTCCCCAGTGTATATTACAGTATACTTTGTCAAAGATCAGACGGCAATATCAGGATGATTTTATATCTGGATTTTATGTTCTGTTTCATTGGTCTATAATTCTGTTCTACCTGTACAGTGCTGTTTTGATTACTGTAGCCTTGTAGTATAGCTTTATTTTTGTATCTTTATTTTGCATTTGTATGTTATCTTTGATGAATCGTGTAAGATATTTTTTCATTTTCAATCAGCTTTCTCTGCATCCACTGAGATGATCATGTGGTCTTTGTTTTTGCTATTATTTATGTGGTTAATCACATTCATAGACTTGAATACATTGAACCTTCCTTGCATTCATAGAATGAAGACCCCTCGGTTGTGGTGGGTTATTTTTGTATGTGCTATTGAATTTCCTATGCTCAAACTTGACAGAGAAATTTTTCCACCTATATTCATTAGGGATATTGGTCTATAGTTTCCTTTTTTTGTTGTGTCCTTTCCTAGCTTTGGTATCAAGGTGTTGCTAGCTTCATAGAGCAAGTGGGGATATTGTTGTAGGTCTTCGGCTTTGAAACCATCTGATGTAGAAATTATTTTCATTGGAAGATTTTTTTTTTTTAATTGTTGCTTCAAGTGCATTACTGGATATTGGTCTATTTAGTTCTTTTTCTTCCTGATTCTACCAAAGGAAGTTGTGTGTTTCTAAGAATTTGTCTATTCCCTCAATATTTTCCAGTTTATGTACATAGAGGTTTTTATAGTATTCAGAGATAATGTTTTGTATTTCTTTGATATCAATCGTAATACCTCCTTTCTCATTTCTGATTGACCTTAGTAGGGTCATTTATATTTTTGCTTAATCTAGCAAGTGGTCTGTTGATTTCTTTAATTTTTTTTTTTTAAATAACCAATTTTTGTTTCATTGGTCTTCTGTATATTCTTTTGTTGTTGATTTCATTTAGTTCTGCTTAGAGCTTAGTTTTATAATTTCTTCTGGTGGATTTTAGATTTGTTTGCTCTTCCTTTTCTAATTCCTTCAGGTGATTCATTTGATTTCAATTTTAGATTTTTTTTTTTTTTTTGCTTTTTTAATGTATGATTTTAAGGCTGCAATTTTTCTTCTTAGGACAGCTTTTGCTAGATCCCACAGATATTGATAACGTATGTCTCCTTTGTCATTTAGTTTATAGAATCTGATGATTTCTGTCTTAGTTTTCTCTTTGAGCCAATAGTCATTCGGCAGTATGTTGTTAATTTCTATGACTGTGTATAATTGAGTATTTCTGTTGGAGCTGATTTTTAATTTCATTCTACTGTTATCTGAGAGAATATGTGGTATAATTTCTATTTTTTTTTTAATTTGTTGAGACATGTTTTGTGGCCTAAGCATGTTTTGTGGAGAATGTTCTACAAAACCTCTGCTGATAAGAATGTGTATTCAGTAGTTTTGGGGTAGAATGTTCTGTAAATACATGTTTGTTAGGACCATCTGGTTTAAAGTCTCATAGAAGTTTTTATTTATTTTTTGCTTGGAGGATCTGTCTAGTTCTGTTAGTGTGGTTTTGAAGTTCTCAGCTATTACGATATTGCTGTTATCACCATGTTTAGATCTAATGTGGTATGCTTTATAAATCTGGGTACACCTGTGTTAGATTCATATTTAGAATTGTTATGTCTACTTGCTGAATTGTTCCCTTTATATTATAGAATAATGATAATCCTTGTTTTTTGCTTTTTTGTTTTGGCATCTATGTTTTCTGACTTGAAAATGGCTACACTCCTTTATTTTGGTTTGCATTTGCCTGAAATATTATTTTCCATCTTTTCACCTTGAGACTGAATGTGTCCATGAGGATTAGATTCATTTCCTGGAGATAACAGATACTTGGCATTTTTTAAAAAATCTATTCAGCCAGCCTATGTCTCTTGAGAGGGGTTCAATCCATTCCCATTTATTGAAAGAGTTGATAAGTGGGGTAGATTTCTTGAGTAGAACTTAACTTCATTGTTTTACCTCTTGAGCCACTGTAATATCTAGGATTTTCAGCATTTGGATGATTTTATACCAGTGGATGTCTTTTGTGTTGATCATTGTATAATGCAGATCTGAGTACTACCTTTATGGCAGGCCTGATCTTGACAAATTTAGCTTTAAATCAGTGGCCCAAGGAGTGGCCAAAACAGATAGTTGATGTTACTTTTACAGGTCAAAATGCTCACCATTAAACAAAATATATAGTTGATATTTCTATTAATTTGTGGGGTCGAGATTGACTTCAACAGTAGAAAACTATGGTAACTATTCCTTCATCTCAGTAAAACAATAAAGTCCCCATCTGTGTGATCCTGTGTTGGAAATTCTAAGGAGAGTAGAAAATGGATATTGCAAGGTTTATAAAGAAAAAGTTATAGTAAACTAAGTTTAATTTATTGTGGAGAAAAATTGATATAGCTTTCTAGTTACTGTGAACCCTGGACCAAGCTCCTCTGGGCAACCTATAACAGTCCCCCCCATATCATCATCCAGTTTCAGCAGGAAGTAGCTTGGAGTGGTCAGCATCCCTTTTCTCTACCAGCAGTTGGAGTTTCTATTCAGAGAGGAAGGATTGCTACAGGGTTCCACCACTTAGGACTAGATAGAAAGCTCCCCATTCTCTAGGCCTAGGTGAGCTTAGATGTTGTTGGCCTCTCTTCCTTTTCTTTTATGAAAACCCTCACTGACTTCAATAATGGTTATTCTATGTTTTTTCCCATGACCTAACAAGAAAAGCTCTTTGGTGAGGAGAATGGCTGAAATAATAAATGACAAATTTTCTCCCCTGCCTATCCAGAAATGTCTTTGAATACACAAGAGGGGGGAGAATGTAGAGGGCATGGAGAGCCTGACGGCCTCTGAGTGAGATGATTTGCAGTCTGGGGGCAGACCCTTGGGTAACTCATCCGCAGGTGTTGAAGCTTAATCATCCTCTAGAGTTGCGGAGAAAGAGTCCCAACTATGGCAATCCTTAAGCATGCAGTCATTGTCTAATACTCCCCTCACCTGTCATGGACTGTCTCAGTAAATAGCTATTGCGGAGGTTGCGGGGGGCGACCCTGCACTTATGGTTAGCCCACCTCTTGCAAGCCTGTACTTCAGTCCGTGTCACACCTGTTTCCTTCATGCGGCAACAGGGACAGGGCGTTAGGGGATGCGACAGCTGTGGTATGTATTTTCTTAAATTATTCATTTCCAGAAGCTCTGGTTGGTTTTTCTAAATAATTCAGTTTCTTCAGTGAATTTTTCATTCATTTTCTGCATTATTTTTATGGCTTTTTTGTGTGTTGGGTTTCTACTTTCTTTTTTTTATTCTTTTTTTTACTTTTGTGAGGATGAGTCTCACTCTGTTAATGCAGATTAGTGTGCTACAGTGCCGTGGCATCAGCCTAGTTCACAGGAACGTCAAATGCCTGTGTTCAAGTGATCCTCCTGCCTTGGCTTCCCAGAGTACTAAGATTGCAAGTGGCCTACTTTCTTTTGTGTTTCATCGAGCATCCTTACAATCCACATTTAAAATTATTTGTCAGTCATTTAAATATTCTCATTTTGTGTGGTTTCCATTGGTATGAAGTTATTGTTTTCCGTTGTAGGTGGTGTCCTTTCCCTCTCATTTTTCATGTTTCATGTCACTGATTCTTTCTCGGGGGAACAGCTATTGCTTCCTAGTTTTTGATTATTTTGTTTGTTTAGATAAGGGCATCCCAATTTAATCTCTGGGACAGTAGGTGGTGCTAGTGGAAGAGACTCAACAACACCTATGATTGAGTTAGTAAACCCTATAAACGGCTATGCAAATTGATCTCTCTATAGGTGGCACTTGTTGGAAGGAATAAGTTGTGATGTTGTTCTGAGGCCTGTGACCAGCTCTACTCCCTCAGGAAAAGCACTTGACTGCCCCAGGTAGTCCCAGATACTCAGGAGGCTGAGTCAGGAAGATTGTTTGAGCCCAGGAGTTCAAGGTTACAATGAATTATGATTGTGCCACTGCATTCTGAGCAACCTATCAATAAATCAATTTTAAATTATACCAAATGTGTTCTCTAAAATTAAGCTAAACTAGAAATCAACAACAAAAATGAAATTTGGGAAATCTCAAGATATGTAGAAAGTTAAAACAAAAGCAATTCTTTTTTTTATTTTTTTTTAGCGTTTTTATTTTTATTTTTTATTATTATTATTTTTTTTTGTAGAGACAGAGTCTCACTTTATAGCCCTCGGTAGAGTGCCCTGGCATCACACAGCTCGCAGCAACCTCCAACTCCTGGGCTTCAGCGATTCTCTTGCCTCAGCCTCCTGAGTAGCTGGGACTACAGGCGCCCGCCATAACGCCCAGCTATTTTTTGGTTGCAGTTCAGCCGGGGCCGGGTTTGAACCCGCCACCCTTGGTATATGGGGCCGGCGCCTTACCGACTGAGCCACAGGCGCCGCCCAAAACAAAAACAATTCTTAATAACTAACATGGATTTCAAATTTAAAAGACCCACAAAAAACTGGATGTAAAACATCAAGTCAAAATTTCAGAGATAAAAATAAGGCTGTACATATAGAGAAATAACTAGCTTTTAAATACTTATATTAGAAAAATGGGTAATTTAAAACTTTCCAAGAAATAGCTGAAGATGTTAACAAATGGAAAAATATACCACGCTCATGGCTGGGAAGAATCAACATTGTTAAAATGTCTATACTACCTAAAGCAATTTACAGATTTAACGCAATCCCTATTCAAGCACCTCTCCCATATTTTAAAGACCTGGAAAAAATAGTACTTTTTTTTTTTATTTTTATTAAACCATAGCTGTGTACATTAGTATGATCGTGGGGCACCATACACTTGGTTCATAGATTGTTTGACACATTTTCATCACATTAGTTAACATAGCTTTTGTAGCATTTTCTTAGTTATTTTGAATCCTAGTAGAATGGAATGTAAAGGTCTTAGTACTTTGTTTTATACAGAAACAGAAAAAACCTCAAATAGCCTAGACATTACTCAGAAATAAAAACAAATCAGGAGGAATCACGCTTCCAGACTTCAGACATTATTATAAATCAATAGTGATCAAAACAGCATGGTACTGGCACAAAAACAGAGAGGTAGATGTATGGAACAGAATGGAAGACCAAGAGGTGAACCCAGACACTTTATCGTCATTTGATTTTCCATAAGCCTATTAAAAATATAAATTGGGAGAAAGAGTCCCTATTCAATAAATGGTGCTGGATGAATTGGCTGGCAACTTGTAGAAGACTGAAACTGGACCCACACCTTTCTCCTCTAACAAAAATTGACTCTCACTGGTTAAAGGACTTAAAATTAAGACATGAAACTATAAATATTCTTAGACAGAGTGCAGGAGAAACACTTGAGAAAATTGGCCTGGGAGAATACTTCATGAAGAAAACACCCTGGGCAATTGAAGCAACATCAAAAATACATTACTGGGATCTGATCAAATTAAAAACTTCTGCACTGCCAAGAACACACTGAGTAAAGCAAATAGACAGCCCTCAGAATGGGAAAGGATTTTTGCAAGTTATGCTACTGACAAAGGTCTAATAACCAGAATCCACAGAGAATTCAAACTTATTTCTAAGCAAAAAACAAGTGATCCCATTTCATTGTGGGCAAGAGACATGAACAGAAGCTTCTCTTAAGAAGACAGGCGCATGGCCTTACAGACACATGAAAAAATGCTCATCATCTTTAATCATCAGAGAAATGCAAACCAAAACTACTCTGAGATACGATCTAACTCCAGTAAGAGTAGCCCACATCACAAAATCCCAAAATAACAGCTGTTGGCGTGGATATGGAGAAAAGGGGACACTTCTACACTGCTGGTGGGAATGCAAGCTAGTACGTTCCTTCTGAAGGAAGTTTGGAGAACAATCAGGGATCTAAATATAGACCTGCCGTTCGATCCTGCAATTCCTCTACTAGGTGTATACCCAAAGGATCAAAAATCATTTGGCAATAAAAATATTTGCACCAGACTGTTCATTGCAGTTCAATTCATAATTGCCAAGTCATAGAAGAAGCCCAAGTGCCCATCAACCTATGAATGGATTAATAAATTGTGGTATATGTATACCATGGAATATTATGCAGCAGTAAAAAAGAATGGAGACTTTACCTCCTTTATGTTTACATGGATGGAGCTGGAAAATGTTCTTCTTAGTAAAGTATCTCAGGAATGGGGAAAACAGTATCCAATGTATTCAGCACTACTGTGAAACCAATTTATAATAACTCACACTTGCATATGAAAAATGAAACACAACTTTAGGCTAAGATGAAGGAGGGAAGGGGAGGGAGAGGGATGAGGAGGGGGTGGGAGGGATAGTATGGGGACCACAACTATGGAGCACATTGCAAGTACAAGTTGGTTCTATCATGTGTAGAACACAAATGTCCTAATGCTATAAATGGGTAAATGAGACGAAAGCTATGCTGATTAGTATGATGTAAGCACTCCAATCTGTACAAATAATCAACACACTGAAAAGGGCATAAATGTATTTATGATCTATGTACAAAAGGCTTAATTAAAAAAATAAAATTAAAAAAATCAAAAACTACAGACAAAAAATAAATAAATAAATAAAAATAAAATTTTCCTTTAAGGATTAAGAAAAAAGTGAGAAAAATAAACTCACTAAGCAATGAACTATAAAAGAATGATGTTCAAATAAATAAAAAAGAAATGAAAAAAGAAGATAAAATCAATGGAACAAATACTTGGTTCACTGAATGATAAAAATAATTTACAAATCTTTATATTGCCAAGAGAGAAGACACATATTATCAAAATCATAAACAAAAAAAAGATTCCCGTAATTTTTAAGAGCTTTATATTTCAAAGGCAATCTTAAAGAACTCCATAAGGGGTTGTGGGACATAGAGAAATTAGATTGAAGTAAAATCAGAATATGTAGGTTAGTACCAGACATTCATGAGCACTTTGGTTCTCTCATTGGAGAAAGTGGAGTGCTTGATGCTAAGACATGATACTCTCTCAAAGGTAGCTTCCTAGGAAATTTAGTACATGCCACTAATTTAGTTTGGATGATGTTCTAAAAAGTTTAGGCTTGTTTTTTGTATATATTTCTTGTTTTCCACAACAAACCATTGAAAAAATAGGTGCTTAAAAATGGCTTAGTTAGCCAGACAATTTAATCAATATAATGTTGACTTCCCTATTGATTTTGGCATTAGAGTGGTGTGCTATAACCCTTTTACTTTCCACAGAATGAAACTCAACTCAAAGCTGACACCTTGTAAAGAATATTAAGTCATGTGCTCGCTTCGGCAGCACATATACTAAAATTGGAACGATTCAGAAAAGATTTGCATGGCCCCTGCATAAGGATGACACGCAAATTCGTGAAGCATTCCATATTAAAAAAAAAAAAAAAAAAAAGAATATTAAGTCATGATCTCTTCACGTTCTCCAGAAAGAGTTTCCTGGAGAATAAACTCTGTGATTAGTGATTTAAAGCAACTTATACCATCAAAAGAAAAAAAAAAAACACAAAGTGTAAATACGAAGCATTGAGGAACTTAAAAGCAAAAATCTTGCTTATTTGGGAAAACTGCTGTTTAACATTTTCAAAGGAGTTAAGAAAGAAGTTCATTAATCAACAAAAAATAATTAGTCTCTAAGCTTAGGTCTCTGTGCCCATGAAGAGGCAAGGGCAGATTCCACCCCAGAATCTGTGTGGCAGTCAAATGATATACTCAAAAGAGATAATGGTTAAAGTAAAGACTTTGATTTTTTAAGAACTTCTCTAAACATTTATATTTAAGTGTATTTGTTTCACTATGTAACATGTTGTGTGATCCAGTAGGAGGGATGTCCTATGTGATTTACTAGGTAAATGGAAGGGCATTGCTGAGAAAAGAAGAGGTAAAGCCATAGCTAAACTCTGTGAATTTGATTTCCAGGGTCCTAATTGCCTCAAAGTCCAAAGTCCCTAGCAGTCACAGAGAACTCACTTTTAAAATTTAAAGACATTCATGATTTCACTAATTAAAAGTACACTTGCTACTAAAGAGAAGGCATATTCTCCGTGTCAACCAGGTAAATGCAAGAGATACTTCGTTATTATTGCTAATCAGTGTTCTCCTGTTCCTAATTTGGGAATTGCATGAAAGAGACAGTCAGGAGACACCTCCCCACCTTTGTAACAGAACATGAAGTCTTCACTTGGAGTTCCTGCCGGAAACTATGGAGGCAGCCTTACTACTAGGTCTGACTCTACCCTTCCTTCTTTATCTCTGCTTGCCTTCTTATGTTCTTCAGGCTCCACTGACCTACGTAAAAACAACAGATCCTATACATGGTCACAGTTAAATTTTTTTTCCTCAAATGATCATGTGAATCTGTAGAGCAACATAAATTTAGGGGAAAGGTTTATCTAACTCTATACTCCAGGTATATTTGAAGCACAGATCTTACCCATCTGTGAATTTTAAGATTGTGGAATTTATAATAAATTTTCTAAAATTATAGAAATTTTCAGACAATTTCTAAATGTTTTACATGTTAATGTTACCATATTTATTATTCAAGATAACACTTTATGAAGGGCATAAATATACTCAGATGAGAAAACCAGAGAAAATAGGATTTAATTTAATGGTAGTCAGATGGCAGAGCCAGAATTCAAATTCAAAACTCCATTTCTTGAATTTCCACTTTTAGTCATCACATCTACTAACATGCAATATATATATATAAAACATTACTACAAAAAAAAAGAAGAAGAAGAGCAATGTAGAGCCATTTTAATGCTCAAAAATAATCCCATCTTCCAGATAAGATGATGAATTTTTCTTTAATTTCTTATGTGATAAATCTTGCATGTAGTTCTGGTAAATAAGTTATGTGTATTGTTTTCAGGTCTAATATTTAGTTGCCTGTGTGAGACTTCTTGACACAGAAAGGGGTATATTCAAGGTGGTGGATGTCCATCTATGTAGGTTCCTTACTAACTACAATGAATAGAAACACCTGTGAGGAAAATATACTTGAATAAAAATCAAAATTGTGTCACTTCAAGTGGCATAAATTTGGTAGCTGCTTACTTACAACAGTGAAATCTAAATATGTCACATGATTCTGATATGAGTATTGCAAAAAAGTGTCAACAAAACATGTAAGCAATACATGTTAATCATTCCAGAATATGTCATCAGAAGATAACATTAATGTCAATCATTCTAGAAACTGTTATCAGAATTAAAAGACAATATAAATATTTTTATCATATATAATTTTATATTTATTTCATCATTTTATCTTTGTGAATACCCTGCTAAAAATGATTTTTTGCTTCCATCACCATTCTTAGCTAAACATTTAAAAATGTATGACAAAAGACAATAAAAATATTATTGAAAACTAATACATTTCTTCATAACAGTTTATATGAAGTTATACTTCTCACTTTCTGAGGTTGTTAGGTAATAGTTGTTGTAGATAGAGATAATTCAAGCCTTGTCATTGGTAAAATTCTGGACACTATGTTCATCTAAATAAAATATTAAGGTTAGTTTTCTGAAGGAAAATTTCTGCAAAATAAATAATATATTTATCAAGCTTTTCAGTCCCATGGGGAAAACCATTAATGTGTTTACCATGCAAATAAGAACACCTAATTTTTCGACAGCTGTGTTATTTGAAAGCAAGAGCTTTATGTATTGCTACCAAAGCTATTTCCTTAAATTCTTTTACAACATTTACTCTTAAAGACAATGAAATATATCCCATTTTTTACTTTTTTAGGGAGAAACATATGGTAGTAAGAGTAAAGTTGATGAAATTGGTCACATGTTCCACTTACTAGGGAAATTTCCCTTGAATTAGTAAAATTAAAGGGAAGAGAAGATTGACTTGAGCTAAGTTACAGAAATGTGAATATGGAGCTTCTCTTACTATAGAAAATTAGAGTTAACTAAATATATTTGTTATTAGATAATCATTAATATAAAGGTAAAATACATACAAACAATTTTAAAATGAGATTTGAAAGAGAGGAAGTATCTTCCCTAACCCTCTTTTTCGAAAGACCTTAATTTTATTCTTTTTGTTAACAGTAAATGGAAAACATCACTTCCCTTTTTGTGTGTGTCTTCCTCCGACTTAATTTCTCCTTTGTTATAGCCAGTGTTTGGAAGAACAAAGAAGAAAGAGAAAATCGATACTTGAATTGTGAATGAAGGTTATTTAGGGACAAAAACATGATGAAAAAAATCATTTTGCTATCTATCCTCTACCTTAGTCATGGAGAAATGTTGCTTTGAAAATGTCTGTTTTTATAATTAATGTGTTCATTCACACTGTTTGGATTTTCACACAATGAAATTTCAAAATATATAATGTAGGAGTACTTTATATGTGAAATATTATAAAATAAAAAATGTATCAATGCAATAGCCAAAGCAGGTCTGCCTCCTAGCTATGGTAGCCTGAATGGGGAATAAAGAGAAGGACTTGTGCTTTAGAAGCCAGTAGCATAGTTCTAGTCCTAGTTTCTGCCTTAGAAGAGCTTCAGTAGTTATAAAGAGATTAAAACATTTAAAATATCCAAAAACTTTCAAAATGTTATCTAAAAACAAATATGGGCTGCTTGTTGAATAAAAAGTAGCCAATGGTATGTCCTGTGATCCCAGAAGGCTTATTCCCTGGGGTGTTATGCCTGTTTAAATCCGATATTCAAAATGTATAGCATATATATCACATATTGATATTAAAAAATTGGCTTTAAAATCATCCAGATCTGAATTTACATATCCTCTCTCGATTTTAGCTGCCTTATCTTCAAAATAGAGATACTGATAGTAGCTAATACTAATTGAATTTTTGAAGGGACAAGTATGATAATATTTGTAAAAAAGTTTAGCTCAGAGGCTCATACATACTAAATATTCACATAAATATCAACTTCTTTCATAATTAACATAGGATGACTCTGTTTTATTTACTGTCAGACTTGATTTCATTCCAGATAGGCCTACATTGTGTGTATGACGGGGAAATAAACAAATGTGCATTGGATCACTACAAATTGCATAATGGTTTAGACATCTATGCTTAGGTCAACAATGGCTTCTCAAGGAACAATTAATTATTCATTTTTAGTTTTCCTGTCCCTGAGATATGCTATCAATTATCTGATGGTGGCCAGCCCATTAGATATATAGTGAACTGGTAAAAATTCTCCAGGAAATGGAAACAATTGTGTGTGTGTGTGTGTTATAAGGAATTGGCCATGTGATTATGGAGGCTGGTGGATTGAGACCTAGGAGAGCCAATAGCATAGTTCCAGTCCTCATGCAAGTTCGACATCCCAGTGAAAGCAGAAAGACAATTCTTTCTAACTCAGCTGTTTATTTTATTCAAGTCTTCAAAGATCAGATAAGGCCTGTCCACATTGGAGATGGTAATCTATTTTACTCAGTCTATAAACTCAAATTTAATCTCATCTAGAAATACCTTTATAAACACACCTAGAATAATGTTCAGTGAACTTTCTGGTAACTCTGTGGCCTAGTATTGTTGGCACACAAAATTAACTACCTAGCAGCAGTTTCTCAACCTGTGGGTCATGACCCATAGGAACTGTACTAAAGGGTTGCGGCATTAGGAAGATTGAGAATCACTAAGCAGAACTGGAAACCCCATATTTCCTATTGTTTGCTTTCCTTTTCCATGACTTCTATAATCAGGGCTTATTTCTAATACATAAACAAATCCAAACTATATAACCTGTTGTATGTACCCTTATATTAATCTGAAATTAAAAAAGAATGATTCAGTTCGAGATATTCCTATTTGCTATCAGGAACCATCCTTGACACACTTTGGGTTTACTTCCTAGTGGTCTGGTGGTGCAAGGAGACTGGAAAATTATTAGTAGGAGTTAAAGAATATTAATAAAGAGAAATAATAGACACAGACAAAGAGATAGTTTAAGAGCAGAGGAGCTCAGGAGGTGGCACACACTTCCTCGTGTGGTTTCCAGTATGCCGCACAGAGTATCAGGCTAGCTCTGTATTTATTTCCTACATCAGCGTTTAAGTCATAAATCTCATGAAAGCAAGGCAAACAATTCCATCAAGGTTCTTGTTGTGCTTGCATTCCTACCAAGTGTCCTCAAACTTTTTAAACAGGAGGCCAGTTCACTGTCCCTCAGACCACTGGAGGGCCAGAGTACATTTTAAAAAGAAAGAAAAAACTATGAACGAATTCCTATGCACACTGCACATATCTTATTTTGAAGTAAAAAAAACAAAACAGAAACAAATACAATCATACCACCTTATGTGGCCCGTGGACTGCAGTTTGAGGATCCTTGATAGACTAGCTGTTTACGTGAATTGCATGGATATATTTATTAGTTTTTACTGTTTCAAAGTGTTATGGTCTTAACGTAAACAAAGTCTTGATAAGGAAGCCAATCAGAGGCTGACCCAAGGTCCTAGCTGACCCACAGTCACACACCACAGATGTGATATTTTAATACGCTGACAGCCTTGTGTCCAAACAGACTCCTCTGGCCCAGTCAAGGTGACAGAAGAAAAGAGATCTTTCTTCTCCTTGTCTGGTCTGGAGAAAGTCTTCCTGAGTTGGACAAAGTTGAAAGAATTCACATTCTTAACTCCTCATTACCACTCCTTCCCAGCCTTGCCCTGGCAGAAAGCAGCTTCAAGGCCTCCAGCCAGCTGCTGCACCACAGCTACAAGGGGACAACACACCAGGCTTCAGAAATATTAAAGTGACAGGATCTCGCATCTTATTGCTCAAAGCCAGGAAAATGGGTCCAAATTGACTCTCTATAACTGTCTCTTTTTGTTTAGACTTTGTTCCCTATTCCTAATAATATTTCTAATTTACTAACAATTAATAAATTAATATTAGTTTCAAACTTATAAAATCATTATTACTAGTAATGCAAACACATCAAGACATGACTCCTCCCTTAAGTATTCCCACACGCACTCTTCAATTTGTGATGGTTTAGATGTGGTCCTTGCCCAAACTCAGGTTGAAATTTAATTACCAATATAAACATGTTGAGACATGGGCCTAGTGAGAGGTTATTTGGATCATGGGTATGAATTTGTTATGAACAGAGAAATATCATATCATATGAGTGAGTGAGTTCTTAAATTTTCAGGAATAGATTAGTTACCTAGAGAGTGTTTTGTTATAAGGCAAGATTCTTCCTCAAGTTTGGGCCCTCTTTGCATACATCCTTTACCCTTTCTGCTTCTTTTTTATGTCTTGAAGCAGCACATGACCTACATCAGAAGCCAAGAAGATACTGGCATCACGCTCTTAGAACTTCCCAGCCATGAGAATCATGAGCTATAAATCTGTATTCATTATAAATTACTGAGGCCCAAGTATGTACTAACTCTAAAATGGGCTTAGACACATAGTCATACTTATTGCCCTTAGCTTATGCTCAAATTTAGATTTTCCATGTGTCTTACTTAGTATTTATATGGAATTTCCCAGGAAAATACTACTTTTTAGTACTTCAAGTTACCACCAGCCAGTTATTTTACGAGGCAACATTTAATTGAATGTTTATTTGTGCTAGGCTTTCTTTGTATCATTGAAACAGTATATGGGAACTAAAAATGTGTTAACACATTAGAATGAAAAAAAATCTGGAGATCTTGGTTATTCAGATTTATCTGGAAAGTATTCATCTTTATATTTGGGGGGGGAATTTACATGCTAAAATAAAAATGAGCATTAGAAATGAGCCTTTAATGAATATTTACAGGAGTAAAATTTACCAAAGTTAATGAAGTAAAATCAAATATTTACTTATTTGTGAAATGGTAGCAGTACTTTCTTTCTATTAAAAGTCCATATATCTTTTACATATTAACAAATGCTTTAGATTTATGGAATTTTAGAGCTGGACTAGAAGGTGGGCTTCAAAGGCAATGTAATTTAATTTCTTCATTTTTCAATAATAGGTCAACTTTAGAGAAAGGAGTTTGAGGTAAAGCTTACATTGTCATCTAGACCACCTGATTCCCCAATTTGGGGTTCTTCCCATTATGTAATACTCAGAATGAGAGGACAGAGATAAATGTTCCAGATGTTTCAGAATAGATAATGATTTCAACATAGTTTCTTGGTTCTCAATCATCAATCTCATTTACTGCCAAATTTCTTAGGGAGTTGCTATTGTAGAAGTGGCATTTATACTAAAACATGCCAACAATCACCACAATTGTTTTTTCAGAAGGAATGAAAACACTCTCTATGTCATAAAGGAATTATCTAAGTTATCTAAGAGCATTTCAATGTTATCAAAACATTTTCTGGATCATCAGAGAAGCCTAAGATTCTAAATTTTCTTCTAATCATATTCTTTATCTTTTCCTCTTTTTTCTTAGATATATGTATATATATCTCCATATATATGCTATATATATATATCAGTATTACAGAGCCATGATCTAATTAGTATGTGATAGCTGAACCAATCTGATGCCATAATAATATTCTCTAGTTTACTAGGTTTGAGTTGAAAATTGTACACATTATCTTAGAAAGTAAAAATTCAATTATTTTCTTTCATTTTGATGATTTTTTTAAATTTTTTACTCACTCTGAAGAGCTGTTTCGGGTTTATATGTGGCTATATACAGAATATATATTGACAATTCTCATTTTAAGTTCATTTAAGTTGGTAGTTACAATACAATTTTTATCAATCAAGTATCGTGTTCTTCTAAACCACATGAACAACACAATAGGCTAGTAATTTAAATACATTTATCAATATATAATTAAGTTATAAACAAGACTTTGTGCTGTAGTGTTTATAGAACTCTCTGATACCTAGAATATTCATTTCCCAATAGTCTGTATTTCAGGCAGCCTTTATAAACAAAATCTATACATAAATATATCCATCCACCAACCCATCATTCATCCATGAACTTATTTTCTTCTGTGATTGTTATTCCATTACTTCCTTGAAATTAAAAAAAAACAATTCTCTAATATTTTACTTTCTGAAGACCAGAAAGACAATACAAGGACTAAATGAAAGCTAATTCATAATGAAGTAGTTAACTTTTGAAAAAAGTAATAAGGAAACCAGAAATGGACCCAACTGAACAGAATTATCAGAAGATACAGGGACCACAACTTGGAAATAAAATCACCGAGTATGGTATTTGTAGCTCAGAAAAATCTCACCCAGGATTTTAAAGTATCCCGCCAACATAATGGAGGACAGATAGTTTTCAGACCTCTCCCAAATTTGTATTGATAGGAGTTTTTGTTTAATTTTTTTTGTGTTTAATGTTTATCAGTTCTTAGTATAAGGAAATATGCTATTGACCTACATTGTTTGAAGTTATGATTTTTAACTCATTTTTAGTATGTAAATGAAAATCTCTTTAGGTTACTCATATATATATAACAGATAATTGAATGATTGTTTTTAACTTGCCTACAATAAAGAAAACTTTGTTAATCAGTCCTTATTTATATTTAACTCACTAAATACAAGAATTTTTCTAGGAAATACTTTTATTTATTATATCATAGCAAATTTTACTGAAACTCATGAGATCCAGCTATGATTTGTATCAAAGTATTAAACATGTTAAATCTTCTAATTAAACCATTTTTAAATAAGGGCCTAATTTGATAGTTGAAAATAATTAGAGAACTTTGTGTGGGTTCATTCAAAATGTTCGCTGAGGGGCTACTAAGCATACACTAGTGTAAATATAAATGTATTGTTTCTTTGTGAAAAGATAAAAATATAAAAATCTTTAAAACATATACACAGAGGAAAAGCTAGAGGTGATTATAGAAAGAAAAAGAATCCTTGCTGTGGGAAAGGAATCTTCAAGACCCTGATAAGAGTATTGCCATCTTGGGAGGACAGCTAGTGATGGAAGGGAAATTATAACCCAAATGGCATGGTCACAGCACTCCCCTCCCCACACTACTGGAATATTTCATGGCCAGTGTTCCTGGGAAACAGAACAAGCAATCTCCTGCCCTGGTCCTGGCTGACACTAGTGGTAAGGCCCTGGTGCAAGGTTAACACTTTTGTGGAAGGGAGTAATTCTGTGCTCAGTTGTTGACACAGCATCATTCACTCTGCAGAAGAAAGATGACTTCCATCACCTCTCAGAACTTCCACACACATTCCAATTACATTAATAAAAGTCTCTTGAAACTGTGAGCTGGGAGCTGACTCCTGGTCAGAGTTCACCCTGCTTTTTTCTTTAATCCCTGGACTTGCCCATTCTCCTTCCTGCAGACCCTCACCCTGTCTTTACCCCAACTTCTCACTTTCTGAGAGGACCAGGTAGGAATTTTAAATATAATGCAAGGTTAGAAAGAGTTTCCAAAAGTAAAAATAAAGGTCCTACGTATATTAGGAGAAATCACACAAATACACACACATACAATTAAACATATAGACAAGAAATGTAAAATATTTCTGTTTTAAGTCATGTTCACTCTTGATTTTTCAATTTCAATATTTAAATTTTCTTCAATTGAAAAATTTTAAACACTGTCTCTGAATATTTTCTTTCTCTGGTTATCTATAGTTGTTTTTCGTGAAATTCTTCTTAGATAAAATAGAAGCTTCTCAGTTTGTTCTTCATATCTTTCAACTTTCAGTCCTTGTCATCTTTTTATCGCTTTTTGTTATCTTCAGTGATACATTTTATAAATGCTAGTAATCAATTTTCTCTTCAGGATTGTCTACTAGTCTACTATTTATTTCATATTATAATTTTTGTTCAGATGTTTTGTTTTCATTTCCAAGTTCTCCAAGAAAAAACAATTGGGTACATTTTGTTTCTACTGCCCTAACAGGAAGCTCTCATGTGGATTTTTTCTAGGGTGCTACTAATCCCATTTGGTCATTGTAAATCCTATAAAAGTCATGGTCAAGGTCACTATAGCTATTGGCCTGTTCTCTGATTTGTTATCAAAGATTTTCCACATTAGTTCCCTTTATGCGCTGATGAACAATGCTTTTTTCTTTCAGTTTGTAAGAAAAATAACATGTAAGAAGTTGATTATATTAAGTTATTCATCATGTCCCTATCATGTTGAGGCTGGCATTTTAATAAATATCATGTCCATATGTTTTTATTAGCTTCATGCAGAAAATTAAATCAGAAATTTTTAAAAATCCAGACACTGTAACAGACATATTTGATTCTCTAAAAATATTAAATAATTATATGATAGACACTGAACTCGCAAGCAGAGTTTAAAAGAAAATGGCATTCTATAAAATTTGCTTCAGTACAATCATATTCAGTGACTCATACTGTTGTGCCATATAACCTCTGCTCTTAAAAACAAGCCCTTAGAAGGTCACTGCAACCTTAAGTGATGTTGATTTCCTCCAGATTATGCTGTAACTTGACAGGAGCCATAAGCAGGCCACATTGTAAATGATATATCTTGGTTACTAATGTCCTTTTCTCTGCTGGTACTCAGACAGCTCTTGTCAAAGCTCTGAGACTGGATAATATTTTCTTACTCTACTAAAGGATGATAGGAAAATGCTACCCATATTGTCACCCAAAGTCCTAGAATTATTTTTCTTTACATATTTAACACCTTGGAAAACACATACACACACAATAGGAAGTTCCCTTTTTTTACTCTTTTGGTAATATAGTATAGAAACACAAAATTTAAGAAATTTTAATTTCTATAACTTTTTTTTTTTTGGTTGAAGAGTTTTTCTTTGTTGTGTTTGCTTGTTTTCACTTATGTAAAGTCAGCTTATAAGTACAACAGAAGATTGCTGGGTACTATTTTTTCCCAGTGAAATTTAGCAGAAAGAAATGTAAATAATTTAGTTTTTGTTTTCCTGACTTACGGAAAGTATTTAAAACACTAACATACATGTTTATGTGTCAGTTTTACCATCTTTCTTCACTCCTGGTGTATGTTAAACTAATTATTCATAGACTTTTGAAGGGCTTTGGGGGCAAGGAATGAAGAAGCTTGGCACAGGGTCTGTGCTGGGGGACCAAGTTGCTCAGGGAGGAGTCATCTCAAGCAAACCTCATGTCTTTATTTATTATGAAAAATCAGGAAGAAAGAGATAAAAGCCGCTTATAAGATATCAGCACTGATAGGGAGGACACGGAAAAGGTCAGATACAATGTCTCCACCTTTGTTTTTGCAAAACCGCAGACCTTGAGTACAACCTTTGCCTCCAGTGTCAAGAGATGTTTGGAATCTAGAGAATCTTTATCATAACCATTGGGCCCGGTATTGCCACATATCACATATGCATTCTCCCCTGGAAGTCAGTTTTCTGCTCTTCTACACGTACACAACTCATGTGCCATTCTCATGACTCGTCAGGTCTCTCAAGCAGAAAGTGAGCCTATGTTAAAGATCAAGTACCAATTTTCCCTACAAACTTTAAAATCTATACTTGTAGACTTTAATAATCAAAATGGTCAGAAAGACCATGTAAAAATATTAAAAATTACTTACTGTAATTTTACAATAAATAATTATTTTTAAATGTCCTTACTACAAAAACCCTTACCTCCTAGGTAGACAGGACACATCTTTGGGGAACTTCTTTTATCATATGCAAAGTGAGAATTGATATTAATCAGTATCCCAAGCTCTTGTAATGTCCTTACGCTTAGGAAGGTAAAAATATTTGATGTGACAGTCAATACTCTCATTCATCTTGCATACCCTATCCAAAGTTAGGTAAAATTGATGCAAAAGCTATTCTGTTTGATGAACTGAATGAGGGAAATAAACGTACAGTTTATTTCATTTTTAAAACAAAATGAGTTGTTTGTCATACTAATGTGACATCTTAAGAAAAAGATAAAAGAGAACATCTCTTTCACTTTAAGAGGAAATTAATCATCCAGTAATAAAGTTAATTGCTGCCAAATAGGTTACAAGGTGAGTTTTTCAGGAGAAGTAATGAATTCCTTAAAATCTTACAGACATTTTAAAAGAACACGCTATAAAATTGCTTGTCATAGAATTATCAAAAGGTAATAACAATATTTTATATATGAATGAGACTATAAAGAACTTCAGATACCTTCTAGTCTCATATCAAGCATATGAAAGACCTATGTTTAATTGGAGCTGGCACAGAAATTGAATATTTCTGAGAGGTCAAATCAGACTTTGCTAAAAAAAGAGTGATGAATAATAATGATTGCACTTAATGTTTGTATAGAAATATATTTAATTATTTAATCTCCTTTTATATCTATAGCTCTAGACTAGAAAGCAAAAATTTCATAACATCAAAATTATGTCCCAAACTTATCTTCCATTTATGCAGCTGATATGGCTGCTATATTGAGTATCTCCTTTCTCTGGAAATGCCAGGAACTCTCATACAAATTGGCACAAAAATCAGATTTATGATTGTGGACAGTATTACCTGTAGAAAACTAAACATCATTTCTCAATATAAGCAGTGATCTTCAGATCGAAGTAGTTAGACATATTTCTACTGATTTTTATAATGAGGGAAACCAAGCTAAGGACCATTCAAATAAAGGAAGTTTCACATTAAGTGTATTTCTTAATGTAGACCAAATGCATATATGATAAAGCAAAGATAACATTTTGAGATATAGCTTTGAAACTGGAAATATAACAGTGACTGTTCTAAAACCTCATTTCTTCTACCCACTGTCAATATTCAAGCAATATCTATGTAGTTACTGCTCTGGATACTGAAATAAAAATTTCTGAAGGGAAAAGGATGGCAATTATAAAGAATGACAGTTATACAATACTCTCCAATTTAAAAAAAATTATGATTCCAGTAATTCTACTTTGCTAGTAGATAGAAAACCATTCCATGTTCTTCACTATGGATAACATTTATCATCATAAGTAAAATATCTACTATTTTGGTTTTACCAGACTTTCACTCTAATCAACGTAAAGAACTTGGATTTAAGTTTGCTATACAAATGTTAAGATTTTGTGAAATTATTTTCAATATGTCACTATTAATAGCTACATTAAGTTTCTTTTGATGTATACTTATTTAAGATATTTCTGAAACAAATTTCAAAGATATTCAGTTATCTGAAACAATGCCAATTAAGATAATTTTGGTTAAAATAGAAAAAAAAATGCTCTCTAAGAAAGTAAAAGGAGCATATTCCATGACCAAAGATGAGCTGCTGCTGCAGGTGTTGTACAATTGGGTGCTAAGATTTTGGAGAAATCAGTAACTAATGTGTCAAATTGTATAATTTCTATTTGTTTCAGACAAATAGACTGTGCAAACATTCTTGAGTGTGGCAGGGTGGGAGCAGTAGAGAGGAGAGCCTTCTAAGTCTCTGAGGACAAGAGTAACTTGAGCATAAGCTGCCTAATGTGAGTTCATTGTAATAAACATCCACTCAAGAAATCGCTTTGTCTTCGTGAGCTTCAAAATCTCCATCTCGGCAAATTGGACCATCCATAAGAAACAAACTGGCCTGGGTATTACTTCATACTTTTGGGTCTGAATTTTCAGCTAGCTTGTGGCTTACCTGGAAACACCACCCACCACATGGAACACATGCCAGCTGCTAAGCGCCACCCATCCTCATTGCCCTGATGGAATTCTAGGAAGCTATATAGACTCAAAGTTGCAGTTCTCTCCCTGCTTTCCCAAGAATAAGTCTCGGGATTGTCCAAAACACATACCTAACAAAGCACTAGTCCCTGTAATAGAAAAAGAACTATTAAAATTGAATAGTAAAAAGACAATCCAATCAAGAAATGGATAAACAGGTAAATGACATGACCAGTCACTTGACCAAAGAGAACATAGCAATGACAAATAGGCAGGATGTTTAGTATCACCAACAATAAGAGGAATGCGAAATACTTAATGATCAGGGAAATATTAAAACTACACTATACCCATAAGAATGTCTACAATTAATTAATAATATTGAAAACATCAAATGTTGACTAAGGACAGAGAATTTGGATCACTTTTACGTTGCTGATGAGAATGAAAAGTGATGTAAGCACTCTGGAGAATAGTTTGGTCTTGTGTTATGAAATTAAATATGCAACTACCATACAATCTTATTATTGCACTTTTTGGTTTTTATCCCAGAAAAATACAAACTTATGTTCACAGAAAACACATATATGCATTTTATTGCAGATTTGTTCCTAATAACCCCAAACTGAAAACAGCAGATATGTCATTAGTGAAAGATGAACGGTTAAAAAAAATTGTTAAAGTAATAATGAGCTATTGATACACACAACTAATTGGATGATCTTTACATATTCACATTGAGTAAAAATAAGTATTTCAAAGAGTTACTATATGATTCCATTGATATCATGTATGTGAAATGATAAAGTTTTGGAAGTAGAAAACATATTAAATTTCCAGAGATTCATGTTTGAAGTACAAAGAGGGAAGATGATTTAGTTACAAAAAGACAATGCAGAGAAATATTTGTTAATGGAACTGTTTAGTATAGAAACCTATATGTGATAAAATTATATAGAATACACAAATAAAGTAAAACTAGAAATGTCTGAATAAGTTCAGTAAATTGTGTTGATATCCAAACCTATTTGTGATTTTGTAATGTACTTTTGTGAAATGTTCCCGTTGGAGAAAATTGGGAAATGTGACACAAGCTTTCTGTATTGTTTCTTAAAACTGTGTGTAAATATGCAGTAATTTGAACAAAATAATCAATTTAAAAATGAAGCAGTAAAGAAAGATATACAATTATGAACCAAAAAAATGAAAAATCTATATTAATTAAAATCTATATTAATTTCAGATGAGGTAACCTATGGAATAAAAAAGAATGCTAGGGATAATGAATCACAGTATATGAATGGGTCAGTTTTTCAAGAAGACATAGTAATTGTACATGTGCAAAAACCACCAACAGAGCTTCCACTACATGAGGCAAAAACAAAAAGATCTGGGACTACAGGCGCCTGCCACAACGCCCGGCTATTTTTGGTTGCAGTTTGGCCAGGGCTGGGTTTGAACCCGCCACCCTCGGTATATGGGGCCGGCGCCCTACCGACCGAGCCACAGGCGCCACCCCAAAAACAAAAAGATCTGAACAGCACTTTAAATGTTTCAGTGATGCCTTGGCCAAGAGGTTGGATTTTTGAGGGTGTGTTCAGAGGAAGACATTTCAGTGTCACATTTGTGAGATGATTCACTTGTGGGTGTCCGGGACAGTTGTCTGCTGTCGGTAGAATAGACCGTTTCTTCTTCTTCATTTCTTGGTTGATATCTCTTACCTAGTCCTTAAATAGAGCACTGGAAATCCACACACATTTGTTTGATCTCTAATTGATAGGGAAATCTTCAGGTTTCGGGTTCTTGAATTCATGTGGTTTTGCTGATTTACCATTCACCAAGAGCTCTAGTTTCTCTCTGATTGAGCTAGAGCAAAGCAGAACTTTGAAATGTTCTTTGGAAAGTTTTCTACTCTTAACACTTTCCATGGTTCATGAGCCCTGAGCCCACACCCCAGGGTACAGTGCTGTAGCTGCTCCTGATCCCTGTCATCTCTGGGGGCCCACTTTGGATCCGTTACCAGGACTGACATCTCAGGGGCCCAGTAGATTGGTTGCACCAAATTCTCAGTATGCATCTTGTCTGCCTCCTTCTTAGCTGTGGCCATGGCAGCAGATGTCTCCTCTGCGTTGCCATTAAGGTCTGCACTTCTGGCTATGTGGGGTAATGTGAGGAGAACATTCTCCTTATGAGAGTTACGAACTCTTGTGGGTCAGCTGTGAGCATTTAGTGTGGGATTTTCGGTTATACAAGTCTTCAGTTGTAAAAGAGGCATGGACCTGAGCGAAACCTTTCTCCTGTCAGGCCCCTGTCTGGGTGGCAACAGTCCTGCTCTGGGCTATGTGCCCACTACAAGGAAGGTATGGTGGGGGAGTCTGCTCTTGTGGTAGTAGGAGCCACCTTTGCAGCTGGCTCTGCAAAGTCTGGGTGGGCACTTGCTTTCCCTGAAGAGCTGAGGTTCAATTCCTAAAGAAGAGGGACTGTTTCCCAGTATTGGTAAAGGTCTCAGTTCTGGTGCAAGGCTAGATGACCTCACCTCCCTTCTGGGGGGCGGGGAATGGAAGGATTCCTCCTTCTCGCTCCCTTCCTTGCCAGTCCTGCACAGGGGCTTCTAAAATTGATGACATGGGTTCCTTTGGCCAGCTTACATATCCTGTCTTTCTTTTGCTGGGATAGGTTTTGATGGAGGGCCATAAAACATTATAAATGGGGTAATTTTATTCAATTTGTCTTGTGTGCCATTCTCTGGCCTTTTTTCCCAACTTCCCAGAGAATAGTGAAGCCAGACTGTATTGCTGTAAAATACTATTTGCTTTTTGGTTGTGGTCGATTATCTGAACAGTTTCTGATGCCAGAGGAGACACCCTAAAAATTCTTCCCTTAGAGACATGGCTCTAAGATCCAGACTTCACATTACTCAGGCCAGAAACGAAGATGAACTTTTTACAGATATACCAGACAAGGATCAAAACCTGAAGATGACCATTGTTTTCTTTACATCAGAGGTTCCCCTTAATGATGCAAACAGATTTCTTTTAGTCTCCCAGACCTGAAAGGGAGTCCTTCCTGTTATCAATCTTCCTGAATCTATTAGATTAGGTTCTAATTCAGACAACACATTGCCCTAATGATCAAAATCAAAACTACTCTTTTAGTCTGCTCAAGGAATCAGATAACTACTAATCTCCTTAAAAGAGCACTGAAGGGAAAGATCAGGCTCTCTATGGGAGGTCCTGTGGCCCAGTTAGTGGACTAGACACCAGGTAGGCAGTGACCTGAGGTCTCTCTCTAACCCGCCTTTGGCAACTTAGGAGAGTTAGCCTGGTGTATTTCTGCAGCCCACAATTTTCCTATAAGGATCATAAGAGGGAGGTCAGGTTAAGGGCTGGCACACAGGCCCATCTGGCTACCATATTTGGTATCTGAAAGATTGATGTTCATTTACATGGTGAGGAACAAATGAACATGAATCTTGATCAGTAGGAGGATATTATTACATGTAGCAAGTTAGGAGAGCACCTTCAATATTCTCAAAAACAGTGTCTCTCTGAAGGAGATTGGCATGGGGGTTTTGTGGGGCAGTAGAGAAAGGAAAAGAAGTGTCATCACATGTATGGATGAGCTTCCCATTGTGCATGTGTGGTTAGTATGTCATGCTACCATACAGGTTGCATATTACGGCAACAAAGCTACAGCTTCTCCCAGGGTGGAGACTTTGGCATGGTGATGAGGTCAGTTCACTTGAGTTTATCAAGAACAAACTAAGGTTTGTCAAGAGCTAGTTTTAGTTAGTTGAGTAGCTACAGACCTTGTAGAAAAGCCCCCAGAACAGATTGATTGCTCCAATTGTTTAATACAGATAGTCCTCGGAGAACCTCTCTTCCTACCTTCATGCTGATGTAATGAATCTCCAGAAAGGCAGTGCAGAGTGGAGCCATGGAGACAAGGCCTCCCCTGACATCTCAGAACTGTAGAGCCACCAAGTATAACACCAGAAAATGGTAGAGTTGCAGGCACCAGACCCCAACCTGTGAAAGTTACAATGTAGGCTACACTCAGCAAAGTCGTGGGGGTGGGTCTGCCCAGAGATTTAGAGGTATAGTTCCCATCCTGATATGTCCAGAACGTGTAACATGGAGTCAGTGAAGATTATTGTCAATATTAAGATTTAAGGTTTGCCCTTTTGGGTTTTGGATTTGATCAGGACCTGATCCATTTCTTTCCTATTTCTTTATCCATTTTCTTTCCTATTTCTCTGTCTTGTTATGGAAATGTTTAACCTATGCCTGTCTCACCACTGTATTTTGAAAGTACATAACTCGTTTAATTTTGCCAACTCACAGCTTGAGGAAAATTTACCTCAGGAAGAACTGTGCCTTGAGCCTCACTCATATCTGATTTAGATGAGAATCAATATTTCGGGTTTTTGAGTTGGTTAAATGAGTTAAAACTTTTGAGGTCTACTAGGATGTAATGAATGTACTTTTTAATGTGAGAAGACTTAAACTTTGGGAGATCAGAGTGGAATTCTATGGTTGAATGCCATATATTAATAGTTACATGATAGAATACTACAAAACAATAAGAATGAATAATATACAGAAGTCAGCAATATGTATAAACCTCATGAAATGTTAAAATATGCCTGATTTTTAAAAATACATAATAAATGTATTTGAATAAATGAATAAAATTCATTTGTTGAATTTTATTATTATTATTTTTTTCATTGTTGGGGATTCATTGAGGGTACAATAAGCCAGGTTACATTGATTGCAATTGTTAGGCAAAGTCCCTCTTGCAATCATGTCTTGCCCCCATAAAGTGTGACACACACCAAGGCCCGACCCCTCTCCCTCTGTCCCTCTTTCTGCTTTTCCTCCCCCCCACAACCTTAATTGTCATTAATTGTCCTCATATCAAAATTGAGTACATAGGATTCATGCTTCTCCATTCTGTGATACTTTACTAAGAATAATGTCTTCCACTTCCATCCAGGTTAATATGAAGGATGTAAAGTCTCCATTTTTTTTAATGGCTGAATAGTATTCCATGGTATACATATACCACAGCTTGTTAATCCATTCCTGGGTTGGTGGGCATTTAGGCTGTTTCCACATTTTGGCGATTGTAAATTGAGCTGCAATAAACAGTCTAGTACAAGTGTCCTTATGATAAAAGGATTTTTTTCCTTTTGGGTAGATGCCCAGTAATGGGATTGCTGGATCAAATGGGAGGTCTAGCTTGAGTGCTTTGAGGTTTCTCCATACTTCCTTCCAGAAAGGTTGTACTAGTTTGCAGTCCCACCAGCAGTGTAAAAGTGTTCCCTTCTCTCCACATCCACGCCAGCATCTGCAGTTTTGAGATTTTGTGATGTGGGCCATTCTCACTGGGGTTAGATGATATCTCAGGGTTGTTTTGATTTGCATTTCTCTAATATATAGAGATGATGAACATTTTTTCATGTGTTTGCTAGCCATTTGTCTGTCATCTTTAGAGAAGGTTCTGTTCATGACTCTTGCCCATTGATATATGGGATTGTTGGCTTTTTTCATGTGGATTAATTTGAGTTCTCTATAGATCCTAGTTATCAAGCTTTTGTCTGATTGAAAATATGCAAATATCCTTTCCCATTGTGTAGGTTGTCTCTTTGCTTTGGTTATTGTCTCCTTAGCTGTACAGAAGCTTTTCAGTTTAATGAAGTCCCATTTGTTTATTTTTGTTGTTGTTGCAATTGCCATGGCAGTCTTCTTCATGAAGTCTTTCCCCAGGCCAATATCTTCCAGTGTTTTTCCTATGCTTTCTTGGAGGATTTTTATTGTTTCATGCCTTAAATTTAAGTCCTTTATCCATCTTGAATCAATTTTTGTGAGTGGGGAAAGGTGTGGGTCCAGTTTCAGTCTTTTACATGTAGACATCCAGTTCTCCCAACACCATTTATTGAATAGGGAGTCTTTCCCCCAAGGTATGTTCTTGTTTGGTTTATGAAGATTAGGTGGTTGTAAGATGTTAGTTTCATTTCTTGGTGTTCAATTCAATTCCAAGTGTCTATGTCTCTATTTTTGTGCCAGCACCATGCTGTCTTGAGCACTATGGCTTTGTAGTGCAGACTAAAATCTGGTATGCTGATGCCCCCAGCTTTATTTTTATTACTAAGAACTGCCTTAGCTATACGGGTTTTTTTCCGGTTCCATACAAAACGCAGAATCATTTTTTCCAAATCTTGAAAGTACGATGTTGGTATTTTGATAGGAATGGCATTGAATAGGTAGATTGCTTTGGGAAGTATAGACATTTTAACAATGTTGATTGTTCCCGTCCATGAACATGGTATGTTCTTCCATTTGTTAATATCCTCTGCTATTTCCTTTCTGAGGATTTCATAGTTTTGTTTATAGAGGTCCTTCACCTCCTTCGTTAGGTATATTCCTAGGTATTTCATTTTCTTTGAAACTATGGTGAAGGGAGTTGTGTCCTTAATTAGCTTCTCATCTTGACTGTTATTGATGTATACAAAGGCTACTGACTTGTGGACATTGATTTTATATCCTGAGACATTACTGTATTTTTTGATGACTTCTAGGAGTCTTGTGGTTGAGTCTTTGGGGTTCTCTAAGTATAAGATCATGTTGTCAGCAAAGAGGGAGAGTTTGACCTCCTCTGTTCCCATTTGGATTCCCTTTATTTCCTTGTCTTGCCTAATTGTATTGGCTACAACTTCCAGCACTATGTTGAATAGTAAAGGTGACAGAGGACAACCTTGTCTGGTTCCAGTTCTAAGAGGAAAAGCTTTCAGTTTTACTCCATTCAGTAAAATACTAGGTGTGGATTTGTCATAGATAGCTTCAATCAGTTTTAGAAATGTGCCACCTATGCCTATACTCTTCAGTGTTCTAATTAGAAAAGGATGCTGGATTTTATCAAATGCTTTTTCTGCATCTATTGAGAGGATCATGTGATCTTTATTTTTGCCTCTGTTAATATGGTGGATAACGTTTATGGACTTGTGTATGTTAAACCAGCCTTGCATCCCTGGGATGAAGCCTACTTGATCATGATGAATGAATTTTTGATGATAAGCTGTAATCTATTGCCTAGGATTTTGTTGTGAATTTTTGCATCTATATTCATGAGTGAGATTGGTCTGAAATTCTCGTTTTTGTTTGGATCTTTTCCTGGTTTTGGTATCAGGGTGATGTTTGCTTCATAGAATGTGTTGGGGAAGATTCCTTCTTCCTCAATTTTTTGGAATAATTTCTGCAGTACAGGAATAAGCTCTTCCTTGAAGGTTTGATGGAATTCTGGTGTGAAGCCATCTGGACCAGGGCATTTTTTGGTTGGAAGCTTTTTTATTGTTTCTTTGATCTCAGTGCTTGAAATTGGTCTGTTCAGGAGCTCTATTTCTTCCTGGCTAAGTCTAGGGAGAGGGTGTGATTCCAAATATTGATCCATTTCCTTCACATTGTCAAATTTCTGGGCATAGAGTTTCTGGTAGTATTCAGAGATGATCTCTTGTATCTCTGTGGGATCAGTTGTTATTTCCCCTTTATCATTTCTGATTGAGGTTACTAGAGATTTTACTTTTCTATTTCTTGTTAGTCTGGCCAATGGTTTATCTATTTTATTTATTTTTTCAAAAAACCAACTCCTTGTTTCATTAATTTTCTGAATGATTCTTTTGTTTTCAATTTCATTGATCTCTGATTTGATTTTGGATATTTCTTTTCTTCTACTGAGTTCAGGCTTCGATTGTTCTCCTTTTTCCAATTCCATAAGATAGCTTGTGAGATTGTTGATGCACTCTTTCTGTTTTTCGAATGTAGGCATTTGTTGAATTTTAAAAGCAGGCAAGGTTAATCTATGTTGTTAGAAGTCAGGATAATGGTTAAATTTGAGGGATGAAATGATAGTAAATATAATTTTTATACAGGTAATACTAATGCTGTGCTCTTGATTTGTCTGCAGATTATATGGATGATTTTGTTTTTAAAACAATCAGTGACCTATTTACTTATCAAATATTCACATAGGAGTATGTGCATATGAAGTCTATATCAAACTTCCATAAAAGTTATGAATTTGCAAACAAACATTTATAATAAATTTTAGTAATTGCCTGGTTGGGTTGCTATACCAGAATACTATAAAGTGGGTACCTTATAAACAACAGAAATTCATTTTTCATATTTCTAGAGGTTGAGAAGTCAAAGATCAAGGTGCTAGCTGATTTGCATCTGGAGATGGCCTACTTCCTCATAGATGGTGTCTCCTTGCTCTGCCCTCCCATGGCTAAAAGAATAAAACAGCTTCTTTGGCTGCTTTCATAAAGGATTCCTATTCATAAGGGATTCACCCTTATGACCTAATCACCCCTGAATAAGAGTTTTTTTCTCCTAATACCGCTGTCTTAAGTGTTTGAATTCAACACAAGAATTTTTTGGAAATAAAAATTCAGACCATCTACAAATGTAAAGATAACTAACAACTAGGAAGGAAATTGATTAATTTGGGGATTGCTTAATTTGTTATAAAAAAGTAGTCAACCAAGTTACAAATTGAGATTGACAAATTGTAATTGAGATTACAAATTGACAATGATATAGAGCTTGAGGTGTAAATATAGAATATTTTTAGTATCAAAACATGTGAAAGATATAGGTAGGAGGCATTATTGGGCAGAGGGAGAAGAAGTAGGTAGACAAATTCTCAGCCTACTTAATGATGTTCTCTGGAGTGGATATTGCCCATTAAATTTGTCTTGCATCAAAATGATATGGCCTGGATTTTACACCTAACCTTCCTCAGTGACAAGATGAAGACTGCCCCAAAAGAATTTGACCCTAGATTATACAATTTTCTGTTGCTGAGGAAAATGCTGAAAAGCTCCTGGTTGTCTGCTTATTGTATTTTGTGCAGCAGAGTGGCAAGTTTCATGACTACATACCACACATCCAAGACCTAATAAATCTACTCTAGTGAAGCAGACACATCTGGCACAACAGTTCTGCCTGGACATATTACTTGTTTGAGATTTCACATCTACAATCATCCTCCAGAATCTCTCTAGTTTCTTTATGGGCCAGAATGATAAAATAAACAGAAATATTATGGGACCACCAACCCAGCATCATTTGCATCTTTATTGGTGTAACTAATCTGTATCATTACCACTCCCCCATTGCTCCCTCCTCACCCTCCAACCCCAGCACATACACAGTATGTGCAGTGTGTTGTTCCTGATTTACCAACATTGTGGAGTAGATGAGATAGTTTCAAAGACTTACATTCGGCCTACCTCAGTATAAAAGTTCTTACTGAAAGATCACAGACTCCATGTGGAGGCTTAATGAAGTATTAAATATGTCAATCCAAATTACGAATTTGGAGACCAGGAAAACGATTACCAGATGGGTCTGTGAATCTAGTGGACCACCATATGGTCAACTTTGGCTAAGATTTCATTCACTGTTGGGCTCCATATGCTCCCACTCTAACAATGGTACCTCAAAGTATCAAAGTCAGCGCAGAATCTCTGTTTAACAGTCCTCAAAATGTCTGGATATTCAGGTATCAACCTTTCCCAGTGTACTGTGTCCTAAGTAATTGATCTTTGGCCCTTTAGGAGAAGGACTGAGATAATCATTACTATATATAATTGTTGTGACATTATAAACCAGCCCTTATTTTGAGTAGATACCAGGTCTGAAACTTAGCCTACATTCAGAAGTGAACAAGTGATCATGGATTTTTATTGAGATACTTGCCTTCAAATTTCTTCATATCCATTCATTTTGTTTTTATAAGCTGAGTGATATTTGTTTTTGTCTGTCCATATACTTCCCCCCCTCGGGATTACTATGTTCTGGGATCCTTGTACATAACTCTCTGCAGGTCATACTCCCATGACTTATACTCTGACCATTCCAATTATTATAATAATAGTTGCTCTGGGCTTCTGCCAATTAGCATCTGGCACCTGTCTATTCTGTAAGAGCTACTATGTATAATCTGCCGAGGAAAGATTTTTAATGATGCTGGGGCCCTCTCACCATACATTACATATTACTGTCATAAGTGGCACATAATTTGTTTTCTGTGTCTAGGGTGACATAGCATATAGTTTTCAGCTGCCTGGTTCTCTGAGCCTTTTAATCCCTACTTCTGTGCTTCTGCCAAAACTTCCCTAAGCATGGACTATCATTTTTGCTTGCCTTTGTGAACCATTATACACTTAGTAGTGAGGTTTCAGTAAAGTATACTCTTAACATTTTATTAACTTCTTTTATTATATTAGCATACTACCTTTTCTGATATTTCTATTTTAAAAGAGTTTTCCTCCTTTAGGTTTGTGTATTTTCTGTTAAAATAATTCTTTAGAATTCCAACTCACATTAAATTTCACTGACTTAGTTCTCATGGGTTTTCAGGATCCTCTGTTTGCTCCTTTCCCGGTATCTGAGGATAACACTTTGCTTATTCCATTTGCGTAATCTCAGATTGAGCTCCTTTCCCTTTCCTATGAGGAAAATTGTTCAAATTGCACCACCTTCTCGGCCACTTAATCCCTTAAAATGTCAGAAGAAATTATGTATATACAGGCCTTGAAAAATAAGCACACAATTAAAAAAAAAAGACTAATCTTAAAGAAATTAATTTTTTGAGTTTTTAATAAATAAACAAATATTCTTATACAGGCCTATAATACTCTTTATTTTCCTGGTTATTTAAAGGAAAGTGCATATCTTTTAAGATAAAGAAAAAGTGCCAAATAATGACTATTAACTTTTAAAATAGATTAAGAACAACTTTGGCAAACTCTTTGTAACAAAACTTTAAGAAGCATAGTAAGCTTTTCATTTCTTAAGGTGGATATCTTTTTGGAAAGTACTCGATAGTTATTTATTATTATTTGTGTATTCAGTAGTTATGTTTTCCTGATCTATACTTAATAACCATTTGTCAAGGTGAACGTAAACTATGTCTTTTAGAAAGTAAATTATTTTTCCCCTTAATCCATCTATTTTCCTTAATCTTCCCATCCCCCACTTTTAAAAAGAATTCTCTAATTTACCTCCCAGTCAGAATTTTAAGTTCTTCCTTCCAGTTGAAGAAAACAGATTTTACAAAAGGCAATGAAGTCCAGCATTCATTTTAACTTCCAGGAATACACTCTACTGTATCAGGCAGGATGATTCAGAAATCTTTGCCCAGTGCCTGGCAGTTAAAAAGAGTATAATGTCATGAATATTCATGATTATATTAAGATTGAAAAATTGTACATGCTCAACTTTTACTAGCAATTTTTGAAAATTGTATTGCCCTTCGAATATTGCATTGCTCTTTTTAGGTGTCATTAATTGAAAAGCAAATCTTGAATCGTCTGTCATTTTTAAAAAGGTTTATCCAGTTTTCTCAGAGAATGTAGATGATTTGGTGTTCTACTGGTTCTCTGACATACAAAAGAGAGTTTCCCATCATTTCAACCATTCAGAATGAAATCAAAACATACTTTTATAGAGGCAGACAATAAGCACCTGATGACTCGATGAATGAAATGAATTCATTCATTTTTCTTCATTCTTTAGTATTTGCCTTAGGATAGGACATGTAAGAAAAACTCTTGTGGTAAAGTAAAAATAAATCACATCTCTTTGGCAGTTGGAAGGAGGTAGGGGTGATATATTATTTTTCCTCTTGGATAGGTAATTTTTAAAGCTGGTGGTAGTCAAAATGTAGAGACAAAGTAATATCTTTGAATAACAGGAGAGCTAGTATAAAGGCACTTTTAGAAATTGTACTTTTATTAGCTTCCATTTCATTTATTGCCATTCTTTCGAGGTAATTGTTTATTCATTTACTATGTGACATAGAATTTATATATTTCACATGGAAACAAATAAGGAAAAATATATGTGTTTTGTTTCACAGGGCCTTCTCACTGCATATCATTAAACTTAAGAACACAAAGACTTTGATCCAGTGAGAGTCTATCTTAGTTAATGGTGAAAGGTGTGGGTCCACTTTTAGTCTTTTACAGGTTGCCAGCCAGTTCACCCAGCACCATTTGTTAAATAGGGAATCTTTTCCCCACTGAATGTTTTTAATTGGCTTGTCAAAGATTAAATAACGGTAAGTAGCTAGATTCATCTCTTGATTCTCTATTCTATTCCAGACATCTTCCTCTCTGTTTTTGTGCCAATACCATGCTGTTTTGATCACTATTGATTAAGTCATGGAAGAAGCCCAGGTGCCCATCGATCCATGAATGGATTAATAAATTGTGGTATATGTACACCATGGAATATTATGCAGCCTTAAAGAAAGATGGAGACTTTACCTCTTTCATGTTTACATGGATGGAGCTGGAACATATTCTTCTTAGTAAAGCATCTCAAGAATGGAAGAGAAAGTACCCAATGTACTCAGCCCTACTATGAGACTAATTTAGGGTTTTCACATGAAAGCTATAACCCAGTTACAACCTAAGAATAGGGATAAGGGGGAAAGGGAGGGGAGGGAGGGGAGAGGTGGGTAGAGGGAAGGGGATTGGTGGGATTACACCAGCGGTGCATCTTACAAGGATATATGTGAAACTTGGTAAACGGTCTGTGAAGCTAGTGAATGATGCCCCATGATCATATCAATGTACACAGCTATGATTTAATAAAAAAAAAAAAAAAAGAAAAAAATACACCAAGGATCTATACAAAATTCCTGAGTGTTTGCCTAAGAAAGCAATTTACAGAATATCACTGATTCCACTGAGTGGAATAAGGTAGATTTTAAGATTCATGTCAGAGAAAAAAAAAGTGTAGTGGGAAAAGGACCTTGATTTCAAGGACTAATGAATGGATAATACTGAATTAGAGAGGGATATTATAAAAAAAAAAAATAGATTGCTATTGCTGATTGCTGTCTAATCCTGTTTGTAAAATACTCTCAGGGACACCTGACTACTATTATGAAGAACTTGGGCTGTCTCATCACATTTAACTTTTTATAACAACAATCTACCGATTATTTCTGATAGAATTAAAGAAAAATAATAAACCTAAAAAGAACACAAAGACTTTTTAATGTACAGTTTTTAAAGAAATCTACAAAGAAGGCCAAAAATAATCCATTTATTGTATTTGTTTAATAGAAGGGTTTAGGGCATTGCTAAGGCTGCATTTGACATATTCTAAATTTTTTCAAAAATAGGGGATAGATAAAAAGCCACCCTATTTGTGTAGCTTATTGTTTCTCCTATAAAGTGGGAATGTTTACCTGTTTGAGAGCTATATTATTTATAATATGGGCAAAGTCTAACTAAAGTATATACTGATCAACTAATAATTTTTCTTTTCTTTTCTTTTTTTTTGGAGACAGAGTTTCACTATGTCACCCTCAGTAGAGTGCTGTAGCATCACAGCTCACAGCAACCTCCAACTCGTGCATGGGCTTAAGTGATTCTCCTGCCTCAGCCTTCCAAGTAGATGAGACTACAGAGGCCCACCAAACACCTGGCTATTTTTGTTGTTGTAGTTGTCATTGTTTAGCTGGCCTGGGCTGGGTTTGAACCTGCCAGCTTCAGTATATGTGGCTGGTGCCATAACCACTGTGCTACAAGCACCAAGCCTGATCAACTAATATTTTTAAAAACAACTTTTATAGGCATTTAGAACTATAATAATAAAGCGAAATTATGCTAAATGCAGTCAATACATTTAAAATTGAAGGAGCAGTTGCACTGCTATTAAATTTGCAATTTGGAATTTCCAGAAAAAAATTAAAAGAGTATAATTGAATTTAGATATTAAATATGGATTTCTATCTTAAAACTTGTAAAAACTTATAAGTTTCTTATTTTGGAATTAGATTATTAAAATTTTTAACTTGTTTAAAAATCTGGGTTTCATATTAATATTTAATATACAATTTCCTTCTAGATATTATTTAATACTTTCTTCCCAACTCAAAATAATACTACTCTACTTTGACTGGTTAATCAAGTCTTATTCCATTGCCATTAGTTAACTACATATAAAGCCTTTAAAGTATGACTCAGAGGCATTTTTATTTCTACCATCTGCCAAGGAAAAAGGTTTAGTAACTATAGTTTTGAGATTCATTGGGTGATTAGATGACACTTAGAAGTTAACAATAAACTATTTTTTAATAATTTTTATTTCAAAATATTAAGAGAGTACAAGTGTTTTTGTTACACATATGAATTGTATGCTGCTAAAGTCAGAACTTTTAGTGTGCCTGTCACCAGAATAGTGTACGTTGTACCCAACAGTTAAGTTTTTATTTCTTACCCACTCCCTCCTTAGTTTTCAATGTCCTTTACACCATTTTATGACTTCATGTCTCCATAAGAACACATGGTATTTTTCTTTCCATTCTTGAGATACTTGTCTTAGGTTACTAGTCTCCAGTTCCATCCAAGTGGTTGCAAAAAGTTATTATTTCATTCCTTTTTTGTGGCTGAGTAGTACTTCACAGTGTATGTCACCATTAAAGTGCTGTCTTTGGCCATATGGTGACCAGAGTAATATTCAGCAATAAGATATGTGGCGCTTTTCTAGGACGAGTTTGAAACTTAGTTGTCTGACCTTGTACCTGTGTGTGTCTCTATGTATATATCACATTTTCTTTATCCACTTATCAATTGAAGGGCACATAGATTGTATCCATATCTTTGCAATTACAAATTGTGCTGCAGTAAATGTTCAGGTACAGGTGTCTTTTTAATATGATGACTTATTTTCCTTTGTTTGGTAGATACCCAGGAATGGCGATGCTGGATAGAATGACCGGTCTGTTTTCAGTTCTTTGAGGAATCTCTATACTGTTTTCCATAGAAGTTGTACAATAATTTACAGTCCTTCCAATACTGTGTAATCATTTCTTTTTTACTGAATCCACACCAATATCTGTTGCTTTTTTATTTTTAATAATGGGCATTTTGATAGCAGTTTGTGGTATCTTATTGTGGTTTTAAATCTCATCCCTATAATCACTGATGTTGTGCATTTTTTTTTTTTTTTGTATGTTAGTTGGTCATTCATCTATATTTTTTTTTTTGAAAAAACTGTTCATGTCTTTTGCCCACCTTTTAATGGAGTTGTTTGTTTCTTTCCAGGCTGATTTTTTTTTAATGGATTCTGCATGTTGGGGTTTTTTAGATGTAAACTTTGCAAACATTTTTTCCTATTCTGTAGTTTGTCTTTTTACTTTGTTGATTACTTCCCTTCCTGTGTGAAAACTATTTATTAAGAGCTGCTTCTTTTTGATACTAAATACCATAAAATATTACATTAACACTTGTGGGACTGGAAGAATAACAGAAAGTTAATTTATAAGAAGGCATTTTTTGTATTGCAAAACCCTGAATCTAACTTACACAAACACTTTATTTTACTCCAAGGACCAGAACATTCTCTGAGGAGTCTATTTACAGCTTTTGTTCAGTAGTAGGTAGGTTTACATTAAAATTGAGACTTAAGTGTCTTTTCCAATTGTTGATAATGTAGTAAAGTACAATTAGTTCAATAAAGTAATTAAAAAGATGATTAAAATGTTATCTTAATTTTCTTTAAACTAAAACATTCCAGTGTCTTTAATGAGAATTCCTATCATTATATGGTGTTTATAGAACAAAACTACCTATGATTGTTTTGCATAAATGTATCTTTTCCATCTTTTTTGGTGCTAAGTGCTATCTTTTATGAAATATGCAATTGTAGAAAACCAGAATTATGACCTGATATAAGAGAAAAATTCTTTTGACATTATTAGGTCATAGCCAGTTAGGTAACTTCTATAGTACTAATTTTGGGGGCTCTGGCAGTAATGGCAGCATCCAATAATGGAGTAATATTCTTTACACAGATGGAAAAATGATGAGTTTAATGATTTTCTGTTTGCTGATTCTTAGAGAAGAGCTGTAACACACTTTGATTTCCCCTGATTTCGCTATTCTTGTTCTTACTGTTGGCATCTTTTTATCTACATTTTCTGTTTATTTTTTTCTTCTATTTCCAACCAATGCCTGTCCTTTCCTTTCTGCAAGTATATTTTTATTCATAAGTTTTCAATATCTTAACTTCCCTTGAAGATCCTTCTATTGATTATATCTTGCCAGACAATGATTACAACTATCTATTGATATGCCAATATTGATGAAAATAGTATCATTTTTATTTTCTAATTGTTTTGCTGATTTTTTAAAATGTTCTCATCATTTCACTCGCTCACAATTGCAAGCTAATGGCCCAGTGTGGAAAGATGCTCTAAGTGAGTAAACAGGCCTTGGCTTCTCTCTATTTGAGGTTTTCTATTTCCTTCTTTTATTTCTCCTCTTACGTGGATTGTGCCAGCCAGCTGCAGCATGCTCATGAATACAAAGCTTCTCATAGGGTTTCTGGGAGTTCTCAAGCCAGATGTCACCAGATAAGACCTTTAAAAAAAATTCTTCTTAAAATAAGAAAAAGTAAATTCTTCCAAGAGTTTGTGGTTGTTCCCAGTATAGAGGGCATGGGTGTGCTGGAGCAGAAGAAAGAGAAACTGAAAGATGAACGTGTGAAGTGTAGGGTAGCCGTGAACAAAGCAGAGAATGAAAAAAACAGGATTTGTATTCTCTGCCTGCTGACCACGATGGCAGAACTACAGAGGACACCAAATAAAATGTACAATCAATATACACATTTTTCTTAATTTCTGTCTTAAATGACAATATATTGGCTGCATCACACACTGAATTAGGCATATCTTTACCACACGATATCTTTCATGATTATTTGCTAGGGTCTAACTCATGGAACTAACGTTCGTATTGAGCACTTTAT
Organism: Nycticebus coucang; assembly: GCF_027406575.1. Taxonomy (NCBI): domain Eukaryota; kingdom Metazoa; phylum Chordata; class Mammalia; order Primates; family Lorisidae; genus Nycticebus; species Nycticebus coucang. Next base: position 97,525,254 of record NC_069784.1, on the reverse strand, counting down.
GTATGAGCTGCATGTGTCTGTGCTGTCATTGGCCCTCCCATGATGTGCTTTACGCTGCTCCTTGGTACACTGCTACCCTCTCCATCACCAGGACTCATCACTCATCACAGTGCCATATAATAAAACTATCATCCCTGACAAAGGAGTGAATTAATCCTGATAACTAAGTGAAATATAAACAGTGCATGTGAATTTTCCTCTTTTGTTTTGCTTATTTTATGTTATGTAGTTGCAACTTCAATTTACGTAATACAAGAATTTCTTCAAACCCTATTTATCCACTTGATACTATTGAAAATTAGTCTTTGACTAATTTGTCTTAAATTAAGCTGAGCTGATGTTGACCTCTGATATTGATATCACACAAAGTATAAAACTACTGATGTTCAAACATGTAATAATTTAGTGAATCTAATCTTGAAGATCATATAGTAACAATATTAAATAACACATCATTTAAAAACTTTAGTTTCTTAATTGTAGTCAAATTGTTCTACTGTTGCCTTAGAGATCAGTAATTGGCAACAAAAATGGAAGTTGCTTCATCATATAAAAGATTTAAGTATATTACTCTTAATGGCATCAAAAAGAATTTCACAATGTTTTATTGATCCTCAAAACATAGAATAATATGGAAATTTATTTTATTTTATTTTATTTTTTTGCAGTTTTTGGCTGGGGCTGGGTTTGAATCTACCACCTCCAGCATGTGGGGCCGGCGCACTACCCCTTTGAGCCACAGGTGCCATCCAGAAATTTAGTTTTAACCAAACATTTACTGTAATTCAATATCATATATCACAGTGTATTGAAAAGTTATTTCAGAATAAAATATTTATATTTTGGTTTAGAAATAATCTGTAATAAGTTAAGCAAATATATTAATTGGGTCAATCTAATAAGCAAAACAGGAAGAATAAATTGCTATTAAAATATTATAGATGAAAATTTTAAATTTGTAAATATGCTATTTTAAGCATGTATTTTATAATAGATAAAAAAGTGAGAATTTTCTTAAATACTATGTCTCCTAAAATTTATCTCAAGAAAATAATCAGACAACTCGTTTACCTCTTTATCCAAATAAGATATCAAGTATTGAGTACAAAAGGGTAAAAAAAAATGAAGTCATCAACTTTTTGGTCCAAAGGAAATCATCTGGTAACTGAAAAGAAATCTTATTTATTCTTTGTCTTATAAAATCATAATATTTTAATTGCTTAAAAAGTTATGATGTGTCTATATAGAAGAAACCTTCTTTTCTTTCATAAAAGAAACCATACAGGCTACAGTCTTGTAGAACTTATTTCAAGAACTTTCAAGTTACAATCATGCCCTAAAAATTTTAAATCTGCTATTGTCTCAGTAAATTCTTATACCCCTAATTTTATATCTTCTAACTTTAGAGTCCATTCTAAGTTGAAATTAATGCTAACCACATATGTAGCTTTATAGAGATTCTTGAATATAAAAATCAATGATAGTTTTAGAGTCTAGCTTTCCTTCCTAAGAATTCACTTCAAGTATGGTTTTATTTAAAATTGCAACATAGTAATCACCCCCCCAATTTTTCTAAAATACCATACCTGCATTATTAAAATGTGTTTAAGTATCCAGTATAAACATTTTAGTCATTTTTTATCCTAACAAATCTAAATTACAGTTGTGCCTTTGTTCATGTAAAAAAATGCTGAACTAATTTATTATGAAAAATAGACTCTATATGGATAATATATTTTGATTCATACAATTAAAATGCTCCATATAAATACTGAAAAAAGTTTATGCGAAGAGACAAAGTCAGCTTTTTAAAAGTTGGTGAAGCCGGAAAACTTTAAATCGTTCACAATTTTGTGTTTTGGAGAAATTATGGAATGCTAAGTTTAAATAACTAACCGTGAGTCATTATGTGTTTCCTCTAAATACAATAGGTATTAACATTTTTAGATATTGCATTTTAACAATTAGTGGATCAAGTTTATGTTTCCAAACATAAAAGTTAGGAAAAATTTTGTCACTTGTCTTTCCATTTTGAATTAATTTTGTTGCTTTTTGTTTAGTATGTTTGATCAGGTCACTATATAACTTTTAAATTGTTAAAAATGTTTATTTTTTATTTATTTCAGATCCTATCTCATGTAACAATAATTAAAATTAAAAAAAATCATGATATTGTATAAAGTAGGCTAAATATATATAATAAGTTCAATAATTGTCTAAAATTCAAATACAATAAACTTTCCTAGCAACTTTGTGAAATGATTTTCTAACTCTGAATACTTTCTATCCACATAATACATTCCTAAACTATTCACTATCTTAATAAATGCTCCTGGGAGGTTCATCACCAACCATAATCCCACTCCACATAGAGTTTTTGCAAATAATCAGGCAATCACAAAGTTCATATAATAATAAACCTAATCAATAATATATACATGTGACACAATTAGCTATATATTATTTATAAGAACATACTATCCAACCAGCATAACGAAGTGTCAGTGGAAATATTTGGACTAAATTGCAGATATAACACCACTGAGGTAAATCACATAGCTTGTACCTATTTAAGGAATTCAGAATAAAGTCAGTGCTATCAGAATATCTCCAATGTTATTTTGTATGATTTACGCTACACAGCTCTGCACCTCACTATGATAAGAGATTGTGACTTTGGAACTATAGGGATGAGAAAAAGGAACCTCTCCCTGGAGAGCAGAACCAAAGGCTACCTGATGGACTGAAAAGATGAGATTGGAAACTAGCGGGACCAACAGTTTAAAAGTTGTGAAACCCAAAGCAAGGGCTCTGACAAAAATGGGAAAACAAGACTCAGTAAAGAGAATGGTTAAGACCAAAAAGAACCAAGATGGGGACCCAAATGACCTCTGCTCACCCTTTTTGCTTATTATACCCTGCTTGTGTTGTGGGAACATACTAAAGGAACTCCCACCAGTGCTATGGCAATAGTTAACAATCACCATGACAACCCCTGGAAGTTACCTTATATGGTATCAAAAAAGGAGGAACTTCCCTCCCTCTCCATACCTATAAATCTCCACCTACTTCCAGAAAAACCATGAATATTCTATTCCTTATTTAGCAGACAGTATAATCAAGAGATAGCTATAAATAAAGTTTTCCAGCAGTATATAGGAATTGCTCTATCTATGGGTTAGCCTGCTTGCTATTTGTTTAATAAATGTTGTTTTCTCATTTCTAACGTAAGGCTTGTGCTTGAATTCTTTCCTGCACAAGAAAAGAACTCTATTGGCCTTTAAGCTGGATGTCCCCATGTCTAAGACATGTACCCTACATAAGGATGAAAATCTTACCAATTCTTACCTTGTTAAGTTTTGGTCAGTATCACAAACCAATAATTTAAAAAGTTCTCTCTCCCTTTTTCTTTCTTTCTTTCTTTTCTTTTTTTTTTCTTCTTTTTGCTATATGCATCTTTTTACTATATACACATGTACACTGTTTCTACTTAGCCAATGTATCTGAGTAATTGCAGAGATAATAGGGTGCCTATTAGTTTTTGTATCACTTAAAGAGCCAAATTCTAAATATGGGCAAGACTGAGCAGTAAATGGAGATACTAGGCTTGATTTAGATCTAGTAGTTGACAGATACATCTTTCAGCAAATTGTCACATAGCAGGTTCTTAGAATATTTCTTAGGAGGCAATTAGCGCACACCTTGTGCCCTGCCTTTTCCTATACCTGTATTCTTCATTGGTCTCAGAGCTTGACATTTCATAACGATAAATAGTATACTAGGAGATAGTGGAAGAGAAGTGTTCAAGAGGTTTGGATACCTGAGGAATTGATTAGCAACTTTTTCATAATAGCCAATTTCCATATTGTTATGTGAAAGAGAAAAAAAAAACTTCTATTCATATCATCATAAACTGATGTAATTTTCTTCTCATTGCTCCTATACAAACATAATCTGATAATAGTACATATGCAATAAAAAACTGATAACACTGTACATATAATAGGCCCAAAATATATCATACCTGCAACAAAATCAATACTATGTAGACAGGACAGTTGTCCTTTGCTATCTGCAGGTGATTGTTTCAGAAACCCTGCAGATGTCAAAATCCATGGATTTCCAAGTCCCTTGTATGCAATAGGGTAGTATTTGCAAATAAACTATATACATCTTCCCGTATACTTTGTATTGTGCCTAGATTAACTATAATATATGATATAATATAAATGCTATGTAATAATAATTCTGTATAAATAGTTGTTATGCTGTGTTGTTTTTATTTGTATTTTAAAAACGTTTTTCCAAATATTTTCCATGTATGAGTGGTTTAATTCTCAAATGTGAAACTCATGGATATAAATTGCTGAATATATTCACTGACCACATGCAATTAAAGTATAAATCACAAAATCATAATTTAATTTTCTTTTTTAAAACACATAAGAAGTTAATTTAAACATATATGGTCTTTTGATTTGTGAGCAGAAGAAAATAGAAATTCAAAAAAAAATTGAATGCAGTGAGAATGCTAGGATGAAAAATCTGGGATTTAGTTTAAAAAGTCATAAGGGAGATTAATAGAAATATATTCACTTATTGAAAAAGAAAAAAATTGAAAGTAAGTAACTTTTTTTTTTTTTTGTTTACAGAGACAGAGTCTCACCTTATTGCTCTTGGTAGAGTGCTGTGCTGTCACAGCTTACAGCAACTTCCAGCTTCTAGGCTTAAGGTGATTCTCTCGCCAGCAGAGCAAATGATAAACTCAAAATACAAGGAAGGAATTTATTAAAAAATAAGAAAATAGTAAAATATAGGAGAGAGATAACCAACAAGATAGAAAACTATTTCTTTGCAACATAAAATACAAGCAAATTTTTAAAAGTTCTTCTTATATAATTATGAACAATTAGGTAATTAATACATAAACAACTTCAAAATTAAATAATTGGCCAAAATTACAAATACAAAGAATATTTTTAATTATGAAATTACAAGAGATGTTATTTTAAGGAAATAAAGTACCAAATTGACTCATAATTATAAAGAAAACTATATAACCACAAAAAAAAAGATGATTATTTAAATTCTCAAAGTGCAACAGGCTAAATGTTTTAAAAGCAATTTCTATTACATTTTTGAGGAACAGAAAATCTCACCTTTCCCAGAGAAAAAGACACTTTGCCAGGACATAGAAAAGCCTGGGAAGTTATCCAACTCATTTGTGTGTTAGCATAATTCTGATAATGAAAACAAAACTGAACAGAGACCCAAAGAAAGCATTAGCTAGTCTCATTTTCTGAACCTAGATATAAAAAACCTTGACAAAATTATAGCAAATTAAGTGTATCAATGTCCAAAAAGTAAACTACATCACAACAAGCACAGTTTAGTTTATTGTATAATGTTAGAAGTCAACCTGAGAAAACGAATTGACAAATGTGTAATCCATGAAAGCAATCTATTCAAGTAGCAAAAAAACATGGTTCTGTTAACATATAAAAATAATAAGACTCAATATAAATTAGAAAACTTCTGAGCAGACAAGAAAAAAATTTTAACTTAAGAATTATCTTTTGAAGGTTATAGTAAAAATTAAACTTCGTGATGGAAAATCAGCAATATTTCTATTAAACTCAGGGTAAAAACAGACTTGCCTGTTATTACCAGTGCTGTTCGGCTTTGTGGAGACCTTCACAAACTAAAGGGGGTGGGGGGGCGGAAGAAGTAGCATATATGGAGGTTTGGGAATAAAGGATTTAAGAGTCATATATATATATATATTTTTTTTTTGTAGATAGGGTAATTTGACTATTTAAATACTAAAAACCAATTAAACCTATAAAACTTTGTTACGTTTGACAAATTTTGTAAGAAAAGTGGATTTACGTATAATTACCATCACAGGAGTGTGTTCCCTTTGTGAAATTTATCAGAAAGTACTTTCATGATCAGTACATTTCACTTGCTTTCCCACAAATGCTACATTTCAACACAAAATTTACTTAAAAAATACTCTTTTGGATTTAACCATTGTTCTTCTCTTTTACTTAAACTCCACATCTAAAATGCAAGCAAATTTTGTTGACTCTACCTTCAAATTATGTTTAGAATCTGACCAAGTCCCACCATCTCCACTGCCTTAATCCAAGTTATCATCATTTGCCATTTCTTACGTGGATTATTATAATGACTTTCTAACTGCAAATGTACTTCTCCGCTGGGCTCCCTTTAAGTCTATTTCAGCACAACTATCTAAATAATTGTTGATAAACAAGTCAGATCTTTTTTACTGTTGCTTAAAACCATCTGTGAGAGTTAATTTTGTGTGTCAATGTTGTTGGGCCATAGTGCCTATAGGTATTTGGTCAAACTTTAATCTGGATGTTTCTGTGAGGGTGTTTTTTGGATGAGATTAACATTTAAACTGGTAGACTTTGAGTAGAGCAGATTGTTCTTCATAATGTGGGTGGACCTCATCCAATCTGTTGAAGGCCTTACTAGAATAAAGACTGACAACCCCCAAGCAAGAAGGAATTCTTCCAGCATTTGCCTCTGGACTGCTGCAACGCTCCCTGAATCTCCAGCCTGCCCGCATGTTCCAGCAGATTTGGGTCTTGACAAGCTTCTAGAATTCAGTGAGCCAATTTCTTGAAATAAATCCTTTCTATGTGCAGGTACACCTTGTTTTATTGTGCTTCACTTCATTGTACTTTGCAGATATTGTGCTTTTTACAAATTGTGCTTTTTACCAGGGCGGTTCGTGGCAGCCCTATATTGAGCATGTCCCTCAGTACCCTCTGTCAACAGCACGTGCTCACTTCCTGTCCCTGTGGCAGCATTTTTAGCTATAAAGTATTTATTATTTAATTAAGGTTTGCACATTTCTTAGACATAATGCTACTGCACACTTACACTCTCCAGTACAGTGTAAACATAAATTTTATATGCATTGGGAAAGCAAGAAATTTCCGTGACTTGCTTTACTGCAATATTTGCTTTATTAGAACCCAACTGCAGTATCTCCGGGTTTAGCCTCTATGAACGTTCTATTGGTCTGGTTTCTGTGGAGAACTCTGACTAATACACACCCTATTCCTTGCAATATGGAGACTTTCTAACAACCCCCAACTCCTAATGTGCTCTGCTGCCCGTAGCATCTCTGACTCCATCTCCCACTTTTCTTTCACGTTCTGCGCTCCTACCACGCTTACTACCTTGCTGTTTGTTCCTTGAACACACCGTGCATTCCTCTGAGTCAGGTTACTGGCACTTACTTTTATCTCTGGTTGGAGCACTTTCTCTAGACATCTGCTTGACTTACTTTTTTTTTTTTTTTTTAGTAACTCAAGGTAGGGCCCTCCCTAGACAACGCATTTCAATTTGCATTACCTCTTAACACTTGCTATCTACATTCAGTACTTATTACTTTTTCATGTTCTTTATCTATCCGTTGGTATTTTGTTTATTGTCTGTCTTCCCCACTAGAAAGTCATATTTGTGGAGGCAGGATTATATTTTTATTTTATTTTTTTTTAGCTTTAGTCCTAAAATGATGTCTGTTACATCCTACTCACTCAATAAACATTTGATGAATGAAGGAATGTGTAAATGGACACAAATGGCAAAAGATGTTTCTATGTTAGAGGGCGTACTATGGTATGCTAAACTGGACTTCAATGTGTGATATAGTTTAACTTCAGTTTAGAATGAGTAGAGTTTCTTTGTATTCACGTTTTTCTGCCCACTTTTGTACTCCTCCTCTTTCTCCTACCTTCACCCTCAGTAATTCAAGCCAACTGCATTTAATTTAATTGTCTTTCCCAGTAATTGATTTATTTTTCCAAAAGTCTTCAAATATGTTCAATTGTAAATGTATTGACTCACATTTTTCTTAAACGTCTCTTCCAATTCTTCTCTTATTCTCTCTCCATTGCATTTTTCAAGCTTTACACTTACATTCAGTGCTTCCCAGGGAACAGGGAGCTATTCTATTTCCTCATAGCTCACTGGAATTTTTAGTGATTTCTAACCCAACAAGGAGACTATTGGGCCACATGTTGAGAACTGCTTGTGATCTCAAAATGCCTTTAAGCAAAAGTCAACAGCAAGTTTTCTGATGGCTATTTTCTTCACTTGATCTTAGCCAAAAAGCCAAGAAGCATTTGGGTATTTTCTTAATCAAAGAAAATTTATCAGCAAGATAAAAATAAGCATGCCAAATTCAAAAGTGAACATTACAATTGTTTAAAATATGTCCATAAGAAAAATTTGGGAAACATTTTAAGATAATTTGAACTAGAAAATCTTTCCAGATTCATTGTTTTGGTGTAGAAGGCCTCATTTTTAATTTGTAGATAAACTGAAAAACTTGGCAAACTGCTTAGTTGGCCTTACCATTTTAACAAGCATGTACTATCTGGATTAGAAATGGACAGGCTTAGCAATGGATAGGTATTTCCCATAATGATGAATTTGTAAACACAATTTCTTAGGTTCCTGAGGTGCTCCTGGAAGGTAAACATACATGACGCTCCATAAATAATATCTGCCTGCAACTTTTAATATAGAGTAACCAAGAATATCCCCTTATTGGTAGCAAGGGCCGCATAAATTTGATACTTTACTTCCAGCTAAAACAGAGGGGCTGACACAGCAAGTTGAATTATATTGTTTTAACAAAAAAAAATTCTACAAATATTAAATAACCTATAGTATGTAATTAATGCTTTCCACATATACCTTAAAAATATTACAATGTAGGAATAATCTGAAAAAGTGAGCATTAAATTCTTATGATGGTGGAGAGTGTCTTATGACGAATATTCTAAACTTGTCTAAGAGGAGAACAAGTTGTTATCTTTTTGGCTATGCTACTTGTTACATTCTAAACTATAAAATATATTTTACTGAGGAAATGGATTTTGACAATTATGTCTTACTCATATGAGAGAAAAAAAGTGATTTAAAATAATAATTAACTAATTCAATATCTATAAATGATGCCAGAAGGGCATTATTGCTCTAAACTAAACTCTGCGAATTTCTAAGAACTCAATATTTCTTATAATTATTTTAGTTATCTGTCTACTGTGTATTAATAATTTTACTAGATGCTTTATTTAGATTCCAAATCATTTTCCTCTTAGGATTAACTGTCATGTTATTTTTTTATTGGATCTCTCACGAATAAGATTAGCAGGATGTCAGAAGGAGAGTGCAAATATTCTAATGTCTTTCTTATCACTCTTGGGAAAGTCAGATTTGAGAAAGCCCTATTATTATTTTTTTTTTTTCCAGGGAAAATCAAATAAAGGGTCCTGAATATTATTGTGACCATTTTTTATGTAATCACTTATGAAGAACACTCAGGTAGAATATCTTTTACTCTCTTCAGTCATTCTTTTTTAAAAAATTTCCTTATTTTTGTTTATGATCAACGTAGGATTCTTTCACTAGACGTCTTCTCCAATGAAATAGATATTAGTACAGAAAAGGGAGACATGATACTGGTGGGCAGAGAACCCTTTTGGAGACAGTATTGTTCTGAAGATTGTCATATGTATAAAGCTCAACATGGAGGCACTGGTTTTTACCCAGAATAGGCAAACACACACTTGAGAGTTTGATGCTGCACATAGCAAGACAATAAGCTGACACAACTACTTCGGTGCTATAGGGAAAGAATACAAGTATGAATAAAAATATATCTAAGTGTCCTAATAGAATTCATTCAATATGTCTATCACATAAAAATTGTGTATTTCACATGGACTTCATGTGACTTCCAAACTGTCAGAATTTATTTGGAGAAAAATTGGATTAGCCAATAATGGGTTTAGAATAATTACAGCCAAGTGCTTATTGTACCTAATAATAAAGGTTTTAAAAAATATTTTTCAAAGGAGTGCTATATAAACTAAGCTCTCTGTAGTCATTAAGTATTTCTCTTCTGGGGTGAATAAATTTGCTTAGTTTTACATAGGAAAATGTAATACATGAGAAACAGATGGGAAATGGTGTTCATTCTTGTAACTATTTAACTTTCATCATTATTCAAGTCTACTCCATTTGCAATCTATGTTCCTTAGTTTTCGAAAGTTACAGTCTTTCCATGGGTCTTAACTTGGATGATTTACTTGTAAAAATCTATATAGTCATGAGTATCTGTTCCCACAGGAACTTATTCAATTGTCAAAATTTAACACAGTATGTTAATGTCTTCATAAAGCTTCTTTTTATGTATTAATTTTAATATATTAATTTTCAAATTACTTAAATATTTGACTTACATACCTAGTACATTATTTAAACTGATAGTATTTTTATGGGTATTTTGAAAGTAGATTCTAGTGTAGATGCAGGTTTATAAATTCTTTCTAAGATAGTGAAAATAATGAAAAGAACCAAAAATGAAGATACATAAACTTTATCAATATTAAAAGTAGACAATGTATAGAGCATCATCTTGTAAACTCTGGGGAATTATTTTCATTTATAGATAAATTAAATTTAGACTCTAATAAGGAAATTATTTTTATTATAATTGAGCTAACAAAAAACTTTCCTCCTTGAGGCAGGGTGCTCTACAATATGAAGTAAGTGCATGCATTTCTAATGTGCCTGTTCATACCCTTTCATCATGAGCAACAAACTTTAGGGGCATGTCAGAACAACAGGACATGGAAATCACTTCATATGTAAGCCATCCCCAAACTGTGAATCAAGCATTGGCATTGAGGATAAAAAAGGGTTGTGCAATTATGCTTAGTCACATTTTTTCTGCCTCTATCTTAAATGAAGAGTGAATATTATAGAAAATGAGAAGATAGTAAAAAAACTGAACTATGACCCAACTTCACAGTTGCGGGCAACTATTGAGCATAAATGTATAAGCCCAAAAGATCTATATTCTATTCCACAAAATAAGAACACAAGGCAAGGTACTTCACCTTAATTCAATTCTCAGTTAAGTAGCTAGCTAACTCTAAACAAGGGACAAAAACAAAACAAAACAAAAAGTCAAATAAGGACTGAATCATTGGGATAGAGTAAAATACAGTAGGACAGTGGTTCTCAACCTTTTTCATGCCATGAACCAGTTTCATGGATGACAATTTTTGTATGTATTGGGGTTGAAAGGGATGGTTTTCATATGAGTCAAGCAACTGATTTATTATGGTCTCTGTGCAGTCAAACCTCTCTGCTAATGATAATCCATGTTTGCATCCACTCCGAGCTCTAGCATCACCACCACAGCTCTGCCTTAGATCATCAGGTGTTAGATTCTCATAAAGGGCATGCAACCTAGATCCCTCACAGGTACAGTTTACAGTAGGGTTTTTTTTCTCCTACGAGAATCTAATACCACTGCTGATCTGACAGGAAGCAGAGCCAAGGTGGTGATGAGAGCAATGGGGAGCAGCTGTGAACACAGATGAAGGTTCCCTTGGATGCACCTCTCAGCTCCTGCTGTGCAGCCTGGGTCCTGATAGGCCAAGGACAGGCCTGGTCAGAGGCCCTGGGAGCTGAGGACAGCAGCAAGGTGTTTGTCCTTAAAAAGAAAACCCTAAGGAAGGAAAGTTCAGTATTTAGAAAACAAATGGAAACAACGTGTATTGTATACAATTGCTATGGACAATAATCTATTTTATCCCTCTAAGAAATTATCATTTAAACTCTTGACACCAGAAAAAAATAAGATAATAAGAGACAAGTTAAATGCAGCAAATCTCAGCCTTGCATATGATAACAGAAAGCTTCCATGAGGTAAAATTTTACACTGCAGGATGTTAGAACTTGGATAAGTACTTAGAGGAAAAAAAGTTCCAGACATATGGTGGGAGACATGAAAAACTGGTAAACAGTATAATTCAAGCTAATTGACAAAAGACAGTTTATGATAAAAACATTTAAAGAACAGCTTCAAATGTTTTATAAAAGTAGGAAAACATAAGCTCTGATTTGCAATAAATGTGGGCTAGGTTACATGGAAGCATCTTCCTATTAGAAAACAAAATGCACTTAAAATTTTGGATCAAATATGAAAAAAATCTCAAAAATTAATGAAAGGTCTGAAACACAAATTAAAATTACAAAACAGAAGAGGAAGTAAAAATACTGAAATGTAAACTATACTCCTATGAAAAGTTTTTTTTATTAAATCAAGTTGTGTAATTTTAGTTAGATTTTGATAACCTTAAAAAGGATAATAGAATTCAATATTATATTAATATTTTTCCATAAGTGGTTCCAATGTCAGGATAAGAATAAATCAAACATAAGCCACTAGCACTCTCATTTTATCTGAAGAACTAAGAGGAGACCCACTGAATAGAATAGTGAGGATTAAACAAAAGAAATTTCTAGAGATACTACAATTTTAAATTTCTGCGTGCCCCAAACATAGTATCCATTCATGCAGAGTAAGAACATTACAGTTCAAACCCAGACTCGGCTAAAAAAAAAAAAAAACTGCAAAAAAAAAAAATAATAGTAAGGTTCATTTCTAGGGCGGCGCCTGTGGCTCAAAGAGTAGGGTGCCGGTCCCATATGCCGGAGGTGGCGGGTTCAAACCCAGCCCCGGCCAAAATCCACAAAAAAAAAAAAAAAAAAAAAAGAAAGTTATGTTCCTATGCCAATGCCTAGCCCACCCTTGAGAGCAGTTTTGGAACTCTTAATTCTGGAATGGCCATCAGAGCTGTGGTATAAGGATTTAACAATTAGGTTTTCTAACTTGCCACCGTGTGTTTACATTGGCAGCACCGTATAAACAACATGGTAAGGTTTACATCTATACTGTATAAAAGATGTAATTTGTAAGATATATAGTATAGTGTGGAAGAGTAGAGTAAAAGTATAGAGATTTTTATGAGATTAAATTTGTGATCAGCTTGAAATAGAATGTTATAACCATAACATAATTTATATAAACTTCACATTAACTACAAAGAGAATATCTATAGAAAATATATAAAAGAAAAAAGAAAGAAATTAAAACGTGTAACCAAACCACAAAAATAAAATACAGGGAAAGACAAAAATTGTACAAGATAGTCAGAAATCAATTAACAAATGATAATGGCAAATCTTTTCTTATCAATAATTACTTCAAATATAAATATATAAAACACCCATTTTAAAGACAGACAATGAATTTAAAAACAAGATAAAACTTTATGCTGTCTATAAGAGAGTAATTTAGATTTAAAGATGCCCATAGGTGGAGAGTGAAAGGATGGAAAAAGACATTCTATGCAAATAATCAAAAGAAGGCATGGGTGACCATTCTTATATTGGATAAAATAGATAATAAATCAAAATCTATTACAAGAGAATAGAAGAACTTCAAATAATATTAAAAGCACAAATTTGTCAAGAAGATAGGATAATTATAAATACATATGCAACTAATATTAGAATATCTAAATCATGAAGCAAACTCTGACAAACTAAAAGGAGAAATGTATAGCAAGACAATAATTATAGGAGATTTAAAACTAGGAATTTATACCAGAATGTAGAAATTAACAGCATAAGAAAAACTATAAAATTCACAAATATGTGGAAATTAAACAATCTACAGTTGAAGTATCAATGGATGAATTAGAAAATATCTTGAGAAAAAAATGAAAACACACATAGCCCAAACTGTGGGATACAAAAAATCAGTAGTAAGAAAGTTCATAATAATCAACAGCTGTAAAAAAACAGAAGAAGAATCTCAAACAACTAAATTCAAGAGGTAAGAAAAAAAAGAAAAAAGAACATGCTATACACAGAGTTAGTGGAAGGAACTAACAAAGATTAGATGAGAAATAAACAAAATCTAGAATAGAAAAAACAGTCCATGAAACTAACAGTTGATTTTTTGAAAAGATCAACATTATTCTAAAGCCTTTATCTAGACTAAAAATGGGAGAAAATCAAATTAATTTAAATCAGAAAAAAAAGACATTGCAACTGATGTTACAGTTATGGATAATTATATGACAATGAATTCACTAACATAGAAAAATGGATAAATTCCTATAATACTTACGTGGACTGAATCATTTAGAAATAGGAAATAGGAATAGAACTGTGATATTGAGCAGTTTTAATCAGAAGTCAGAAACTTTCCACAAAGAAAAGTTCAGGTCTAGTGAATTCTATTCAGTGCTATAAAAAAATCCCTGATAACATAAATTAAAAAAATACTGAACAAAATATAGGCAATCTGTATTCAACAGCATTGTCTAAAAAAAATCATAACACCATGATGAAGTGGGATTCATCTGTGGGATGCAAGAATGGTTCAATATGCAAAGATCACTCTCGATTAGATACACTGTATTAACAGAAAAAGGAATAAAAATCGCTTCTTTATCTCAATAGATACAGAAAAGCCAACTGACGAAATTCAACATTATTTTGAGATATAAATTCACAACAAACTAGGAAAAGAAGGAATGTTACTTTAACATAATAAAGGCCATCTATGAAAGCCCACAGCTATCATGTTACTCAATGGTGGAAAACTGAAAGCTTTTCCTCCAAGGTCCAGATCAAAGTAAGACTGCCCATTCTTACTACTTCTTTTCAACCTCTCAGTGGAAGTTCTAGCCACAGCAATAAAGCATGAAGGAGATATAAAAGACATCCAGGTGGGACAAGAAGTAAAATTTTCTATTTGCAGATGCCATGATTTTGCTTTAGAAAACCCTAAGGAGGGCGGCGCCTGTGGCTCAGTGAGTAGGGCGCCGGCCCCATATGCCGAGGGTGGCAGGTTCGGACCCAGCCCCGGCCAAACTGCAATAGAAAAATAGCCGGGCGTTGTGGCGGGCGCCTGTAGTCCCAGCTGCTCGGGAGGCTGAGGCAAGAGAATCGCGGAAGCCCAAGAGTTAGAGGTTGCTGTGAGCTGTGTGATGCCACGGCACTCTACCCGAGGGCGGTACAGTGAGACTCTGTCTCCACAAAAAAAAAAAAAAGAAAACCCTAAGGAATCCGTAAAAAAATTAGTAAACAAATTCAGTAAATTTGCAGATGCAGCATCAATATACAAGTCATTTGTATTTCTATACACTAACAATGAACACTCAAAAAGGAATTAATAATATTTGCATAATTATAATTAATCAAACAATCCATTTAAAATAACATTAAACATAATAAACTACTTAGGAATAAGGCTAAGTTAGAAACTTTATTATGTCGATGAAAGAAATTAAATAAGTTACAAATAAACAAGAAGACATGCTGTGTGCATGTATCTGGAGGCTTAATATTGTTAAAATGTTTATACTACACTATAGGGAGGGAAGCAATCTATGGAATGGGATAAAACATTTGCCAGCCATATTTCTGATAAGAAGAGAATATCCTATAACTCAATAGTAAAAACGACAAATAAACTGATTAGGAACTGCACCAAGGACTTCAATGGACATTTCTTCAAAGAAAAGCCCTTCTTCAGAGGGCTAACAGGTATATGACAACGCTAAACATCACCAATTATCAGGAAGATGCAAATCAAGACCACAGTGCAGGATCACCTCACATCATTAAGACGCCTACGCTAAAAAAGCAAAGGATCAACAGAACGAGTAAGAATGTGGAGAAGGTGTAAGCCCTGTACAGTGGGGGTAGGAGCAGAAAATGGTTCAGCCACTATAGAAAACAGTACGGAGGTATCTAAAAAAATTTTTTTAAGAACCATGCGCAATACTACTTCTGTGTATACACTGTTATTTTTCCTGTGTAGAACGCAAGCTCACAATTTTTGCCCAAACTTTCAGGAAAACGCCCCCAGAGAACTTAGTGGGTTCTCAGCGGGGAAAGGCACGTCTGGAGGGCCGAGTCTCCCCTGGTAAATGTGCACACTGCAACTCCCTCCAGCTGCCACCTGCTCACGGTTTACCATCCCTCTCTCCCGGAGCCCTTCCCCTCCATGATGTCAGGGACTGTGGCTGAGACCACCCGGCATGTGGTCAGCTGGGCGAGAGCCAAACCAAATGTTTAAGAATAGGATTGAGAAATGTAAGTTATAGTCTATTTGTATCTTAGAACACTATGCAGTGTTTAGGTGAATAAAGTAGATTCTATAAATCAAGATCAATAGTACCAAAAGGACAGTATTGAGTGATAAGGGCAAGATTCCATTCAGGTATATTTTGTAATAAAAGTATAAACATTAGAGGGAATAGTAGTGGGATTAAAGCATAGTTATTGCTCTGAAAGCAAGACAGATTTTCATGATGTGTGAGCTTCAAATGCATGTTTAAAATTATCTAGATGAACCCAGATTGGGGGGGATATAATTTCAGCTACTGGGGAGGCTGAGGTGAGAGGATCCCTGGAGCTCAGGAGTTCAAGGCCAGCAGGCAAAACAGCACGTTCCCATTTCAAACAAAGAAATAAACATAAAAATTGACCAGGCAAAATTTATTTAGTTAAAGAAAAACAATTCAGATGAAATACATCCAAATAAATATAAATAAGTGAAAACAGGGAATGAATAATTTAAATCATAATATATACTTCTCTTTATATTTAACTTTGAATTTTAAATATTATATATTTATAATTGGAATGGGAAGCCAGAGATTTTTAGATTTAGTAATTATTGAATTTTTTGTAAAATTAGTTTTACTGAAACTGCATATTATAAACTGCATACAAACTTCAAATTTGTGGTGTTTGGTACTGTGGCTATAGCTAAAAAAAAAAAAAAAATTAGCAGAAAAAAATGCTGCTTCAAAGGTGACATAGATCAGCATTCAGGACTCAGAAAACTGCTAGAAATTTAATGGGGGAAATGTCAGTTAAACAATTGCCAAGGGAGTGAGATCCAAATTGTAAGGATAAACTCTGACTAAACTCCGGCTGACAGCTAACATACAAATGTATGAGGTGAGATTTCCAAGGAGCCTGACAAAAAAAAAGGAGGTGGCTATGAGCGAAATCTACTCTTGAAAAACAGTGCTACACAGAGCTAATTTGCAACTTTTCTTATTTTCTTCCACATACCGGAGATGGAAAAGTAATGAATCAACACACTTAAAAATAGATGACAAAATTTCCCATTCCACTGAAAGAAGAGAAAAATTAAAAGAGAAGTGATCAGTACCTCAGATGTTTTGTTAGACAATAGTAAGTGGTACAATATTTACAAAAATGTGAACACAGCAGGTGAAAATGAGATACGGGTAAAATACATGCTTATTAAATAATGGCCATCAGTTTCCCATATTTGATAGAAAACATTAGTTTTGAGATCTAAAATTTATATATTCAATAGGATCCACTTTACTTAAAATTCTAAAAAATGGTAACAAACTAATAATATGAGAAGGTAAAATTATGGTGATGGATATGTTCATTTACTTGACTGTAGAAATCATTTCATTACATATATGTATGTTAAAACATATATATCATGTATATACAATAAAAATCATAGATGGATGAATAAATAAATAAGTACAAGTATCTACCTGATGGCAGGATGTATTGCAAAGAGATCTGAAAGATTCTTTGAAGGAGTGATAGAAATTTTTTTTAATTATAATAGTAGTTTCATAAGTATATATTTCTG
Source organism: Nycticebus coucang (assembly GCF_027406575.1). Taxonomy (NCBI): domain Eukaryota; kingdom Metazoa; phylum Chordata; class Mammalia; order Primates; family Lorisidae; genus Nycticebus; species Nycticebus coucang. Next base: position 97,507,679 of record NC_069784.1, on the reverse strand, counting down.
TGAAAACACATTAAGTTATATATTTTAAATATGCACAGCTTATTTCCTATAAATTATATTTTTGCAAGAGCAAAAATGATTTGTCCACATTAAACAAGCTAATAAAAATCAGTAAAATTTCCAACTTCACAAATAATTGAATAAATTGTATGGTATGAATAATCATATATTTTTTTCATCTAGCAAACTGTCACAATTTTTAAAATATTTGATGTTGATAGTCTGATAAATATGCACTGTAATATAGTCCTATTTACACTACAGATTTACAATCTTCTTCTTCATCCCTGCAGTAAAAATACATGCAAAGATATATGCAAACTTATTCCCCCTATTCTTTGTAACAACAGAAATAAAACAGAACACCTTAATGTATTGCTTAAATACAGTACAGTTTATAAAAGTGGAATAGTGCAACGATGGGCGTGAAGTTCACATTACTTGAATTTTCTCTTCCATTGGAAGGTGTGTAGCATTGGCTAATTACGTAAACTGTTTCCTCCTCTGTAAAATGTGAACAATATTCGTATATTTCAAAGAATTCTTAGCTACAAGGCAATGGCTTTCACTGGCAGTAATTTGATGTTTCCCCAGTTTGGCTGATTTGTATCTGCACACTGCTTAAAAAAAGGGATGAACACTCAGAATAAAAAGCAGATTACCTAGAAAAATGAAAAAAAAAAAAAAAAAAGAAAAGAAAAAAAGAAAAAGAAAGAAACTAGAACCAAAACCTCAGAAATCAATCCAGACTTAAAAATATTAATAATTCAGGCTGCTCCATTGATTTAACCTATACTTTCACAAAAAATCTTCACCAGTATGATAGTAAATCTCTAGAAAAATGTCAATCTCATAATGACCAGCTATTTATTAACCAAAATTATCCACTTTTAAGAAGGTGTGCTGTGTTCATATTGTAACCTTCACTGAGTTGCTACCACATTGCGTGGCAGGCATCAATGAAATAATTAGAAAGCAGGAAACTCAATTTCTTCCCAAAAAGACTTTTTTTATGTATTCAGAGCATTTAACTTAGAAAAAAGCTAAGATAAAACAAGAATAAAATAGATACATAAAACACCAGAAAAATATACATACACATCACCAGAAAAAAAAATGTCTATATACATATACACCACCAGAAAACTGGGCGCAAAAAAATAGACCTAGGCCAATAATGATAAAAGAAAGGGATTTCAAAAGTCTTACAAAGGGATAGAGTTTGAGTTGGCTCTTAAAAAATAATAAGGGCATATGAGAAATTTCCTAGTGGGGGAAGAAAAACCAACATAAAACATAGATCCAAGAAAGACATATTTTCAGGACTTGTATTAAATATGTAAATAATTTTGAAGTTGCATAAGGCATATTCAGTGGTAGGTTCCTTGCTAAGATATCCTTTGTTACATATTTACATAAATAATGATTTATTTATTTATTTTGCAGTTTTGGCTAGGGCTGGGTTTGAACCCACCACCCCCGGTATATGGGGCCGGCACCCTGCTCCTTGAGCCACAGGCGCCATCCCATAAATAATGATTCTTTAAGCAATTTGATCTAGTTTATTTTCACAACTTTAATTCCCAATGATAATTGGAGTCGATACATAAAAATATCCAATTCCACAAATTTTTAATCTGCAAGGCCATTTGGAGCCTTGCAGATGGGAGAAATTAAACTTAAAACAAGTATATGTGTAGTTTTGTTGTTTGACTTAATCCTGATCTCCTGATATCATTTTGACTTCCTGGGCAAATGAAGTGATAAATAAACTCAATTAATAGACTAATAATTTAACTTGATTTTCCTTTTTGAGGTTTCTGCTTATTTTTCTAAATAGTCATATGATCGTTAAGCTTTATTTGTTTTTTATTTTATTTTATTTACTTATTATAAGGAATAGAGTATGGAAGGATAGCAAAGTTTTTCATTAAAATTCTACGTGCATGTGTGGATTTGAGATACAGATCATTGTTGGCAACCTTGCTGAGACTATCTATCCTGAGGGTATATTTGCCTGGTCAAGAATGTTAAGTAATTTCAGTTATAAATATATCAAAGAAGTAATGTGAGTTCAAGTATCATTTGAATGAGGAACTCTTCATCAATAAAACAATTAATTAGTCAATACAGTTCTTGTCTCTCTTCTGGATTCTTGACAGATATGCTTTAAGGGACTGTGCCATTAGAGCAGGAAGAAGAAATTTAAATAGGACACTTTAAATACGAAAACTCTCTTCACAGCCACAAGTGAGAGCAAGGAGATTTAAAGAACCCCAGAAGGTATCTAATTGAATCTCCTTATTTTACAGATGAAAAAAGTAAAGTTCAAGGCTGTGATTTCAACTGGGTAAATCACCCTGAACTTGCAGCTGGACACTGCTTCAATTGCATCAATCTGCTTCCACACGTGGTTATAAAATATCTTCTATAATTTACAATAGTAACAGAGAAATCTACACATGCTAACATGAAATACAATGCAGCACCGAGAAGTGCAGTGACAATGTTCTTAGAGCTTCTGACATTAAATCACTTAATAAGGATCAACAGATTTTTGTCTGTCATCCATCACTGCCTTTGGAAAAGATGGAATACAATTGTGCTTTACATTAACAAAAAATTCTTAAGTTTATCTTAGTATAGATTATTACATAGTACTTGTCTCAGTCAGACTGATGATTACTAATTTTATTTCTATTCTTATTTTTATTTATCTATATTTTTTACTTCTATTTTTAAATAGAAAAGCAAGGCAGACAGGTTAAGTAACTCACCCAAGCAACGTTATGTTAATTGGAAATTGTAGATCCAGAATTAGGACCAAGGGGATGCTCCTAGTCACTGTTCTTTGGAAATCAAGTCTGTGAAAAAGCTTTCATATGTTGTACAATACAGACCCCTCTGTGAATTGGGAATGGTTGCCCGAGTTCATCCCATTTCTTCCTTTTCTCCCTAACCTCTTGGTCCCAGATGGTATGCAATTGTACAGGGTGATTCCTGAAAGATCAGTCCCACGTCCAGACCTTTTAAAGACTTAGGAAATTTAAGAACAGAAAAAGTTTTTAGGTCTATTTCTACTGTATTTCTACTTAAAAGAACAGAAAAGTGAATGGAATCAGGGTATTTTGTTTCAATTCCTGACTTTCCCGCCTCATGTGTTTAAATACAGTCCTCCTTGGCTCTCTGCTTTGCTGAATATGATGTGTGGTTTGAATGGGTGGTGGTCTTCAAGGATGTGGCAATGCTTCATAAGAATTACTATTCCCTTAGAAGAAAATATAGAAATCTAAGAATAAATCTTAGTGGCCCTGGTTAGATAATGATTTCTTAGATATTTTCCCAAGGCAAAAATTAAAGAATATTGGTAAATTTGACTTCATCAAACTAAGCTTTATGTTTCAAAAGACGCTATCAAGAATATTTTTTAAAAACCCATCCACCATAAGAAAACAATTTTAAATCATATATCTGGAAAGGAACTGCTCCCAGAATACATAAAGAAATCTTACAACTCAACAATGAGACAAATAATCACATAAAAATGAGCAAAAATCTAAATGACATTTCTTCAAAGAAGATACATGAATAGCAAAGCAACCCTGTGCAAGGATGCTCAATATCGTTATTCACTAGGGCATCGCAAGTCAGCACCACAGAAAAAGACCACTTTACAACCAGTAGGATGGCAATAATAAAAAAGACACATCGTGAGAATGTTGGCAAGGATGTGGAGAAATCGAAACCCTCACACACTGCAGGAGGGAATGTCAAATAGTATTAACACAACCACTTTGGAAAACAGTTTGCCAGTTCCACAAAATGTTAAACAGACAGCCACATGACCCAGTCCTTCCTCTCCTAAGAATTAATTTCAAGAAAAATGGGGGAAAAAGTATTGACATTAAAAAATGTCTACAAATGTTTATAGTAGTAGTAGTAGTATTCATAGTAGTCAAAAATTAAAACAACACAAGACTAGATTAACTGATAAATGAGTAAGCAAAAAGTAGCATAAGTGTATGTGCTGTGATGGTTCATTTACATTGCAGGCTCTGGTGCTCAATTGTTTTTTCAGACATTGGTCTATACATGGCTGTGAAAGGCATTTTGTAGATGTGATTATCACTGGCTGACTTTAAAGCAGAGTGGCATTCGTAATTTGAGTGGTCCTCATTCAATCAGTTGAAGATCTTAATTGGGAAAATAGAAATAGAATCCCAGATAAGAAGGAATTCTATCTCAAAATATAACTTAGAAATCCAGTCTGTGTTTCCAGTCTGCTGGCCTGTCGTAAGGGTTTCAGACTTGCCAGTCCCCACTATCACGTGAACCAATTTCTTAAAACGAATCTCTCTCCTTCTCTCTGGAGATAGATAATGTACTATTGATGCATGCAACAATTTCATTGAATTTCTAGCAAATTATGTTGCACTCAAAAAAGACTATCCAGAAGATTACATAGTTCATACTTCTACTCATATAACATTTTGGAATGAAGCTCAGACTAATGGCTTACAGGGTTAGAGTTGCAGGAGAGAGGGAATGAGGGAGACGTTGCTCTGGTTGTGAAAGGGCAATCCGAGGGATCCTGTGACTATGGAGCTGTTCAGAATCTTGGCTGTGTTAGTGAATACAAAAACCTACACATGTCATACAATTGTATAAACTGACACAGATATACATAAACAAGTTTAAGTGGAGAAATCGGTATAAGATAGTTGGATTGGATCTAAGTCAATATCACAGTTTTGATATTACACTGTAATTTTGAAAAAATATTTCCATTAGGGAAAATTTCATACTATACATGAGATTGCTCTGTATTATTTCTTATAACTATTGATCTATAAGTATTTAAGTAATGTTTCATTTTTTTAAAAGGAATAAAATACTGCTGCAATATGGAGGAACCTTAAAAAATGGATACTAAGTAGAGTTCACTTACAAGAAAGGAGATAAGAGAACTGCATAGGGCTGGGGTGGGGAAGGAGGGAAAGTTCTAATGTTTGTGATTTCTTCTCAGGTTGATGAAAATGTTTTAAAATTAGATTACCGTGGATGTACTAAAAACCATTGAATTGGATGCTTTAAACAAGTGAATTGTGGTATACTAATTATATTTTAGTAAAGCTGTGTTTTTTAATGAAAAAAAGAACTAAAATTATAATTTTTAATTTCTGTGTCAATTTTTTTTCTTTTCTCAAACTTGTAGAGTTTTTCCAGATTTAGGAGAGATTTTTGCCCCCATTCTAACCAGCTTTTCACATTTAAGCCTGTGCCTTAGCAATTTCTCACTTTACTGAGTGAACAGACAGACCTGAATAAACTTCTTGGAGTGAATTGTGAAGCCAGCTGCTCAGTGAGTGAGAAGCTAAAAGGGCTTGTATATTAACACACTTTCATTCACACTCAGCCAATGGAGCCAGGATTTCACCGGCCTTTGCCTGATGGACTTAGGAAGCTGTAATGTTTATTCCTGCCATCTTTCTCCTCTAGTAGATCTTTCCTTATAGGTTCTTTTATCTATCTGACCTTACCTGTTTTATAGCTCCAAGAAATTTCCAAACATTCTATTTTCCAAAATAAAGCATCCTTTTTTAATCTATTAAAATAATCAAGCAGAAATATTGAGAAGGCAAGCTGATGCATGAGGTCTAACCTTGATACATTAGTTTTCATGATATCTTTGGTATGTAGATAATACCTAGGGTTCTCCAGGGAGAGAAAACTGTAGGCTAAATGAAAGGGGGAGTTGGCTGACAGGCCCACAAAGGCAGATGTGTCCTACAGTGGGTCATCTGCAAGCTAGAGAACTAGAAAATCGGTGGCAGCCAAGCTTAGAACCAGGGAATGTGACAGTCCAGCCCACGCCTGAGGTGGAAGGCCTGAGGGCCACTAGGAGGACTCTGGTTCAAGTCTTAGGCTCCAAAAGCCAAAGAACATGGAATCTAATGTCCAAAGGTTGGAGGACAGAAGTGCATTGCTCTGGAAGGGAGACAGAGTAGAGAGAGTGAATTCCCTCCTGACTTCCTGTTTGAGCGTGGAGCTTCCTCTTTCGGTCCACTGACTCAAACATCAATCTCTTCAGGAAATGCTCTCACAACACACCCAGAAGAAACGTTTCCCTTCACCAGCCATTGAAGCATCCCTGAAATTAACCATCACACTACCTGCAAAAGGTATAAAAAAACCACCAGGAATGCTTTTCTAAGTAGAGAAGGATTCACTGATGAGTTAAAAGAAAAAAAGAAAAGAAAGAAAAGAAAAGCCTATTTGTTGTATTTGAATAAAACTGTAGAAAGTTGTTTTTGTTCAGTAGGACAAGTGATAATTGTGCCAAATGCTGCTGATAGTTAGGGTAAAAAGAGGATGAGCAAATACATAATCTTCATTTGGGAGTCACAGCTGGTGAATTGATCGATTCCAGGAATAGTTTAAGGAACTGCTGTACTTCCTGCTAAGGCATTTGCAGTTTCACTCACCATCAGTTTTGTTTGTTTGTTTTTACAACCAGTGAGAATGTTAACACAGTGAAAAGACAAATATGAAATGTCTCGCCGTATTCTAAAAAGAATTTACCTCACAACCACATGAAAGGGTCTAGACAATTCCCATGGGTCTAGGGATCACATTTTAGAAACCACTTCAGTAGTGATATGGAATTTAATTTAAATAATTGGATACATATAAATATTTACAAAAAGAAAATATCAGTGGAATTTTATAATGTGAGTTTTCTTTTTATACCACTGTGGTCGTGTGCTGCAGGATGATGCCCCAGTCAGCAACCTCCCATTCATTGGGGGGGGGTCCTGTGGGATTTCAGTGGAGCATAAATAGAAATCTGATGTGTGGTACTTGATTATGGATCAAGTAGGGGAGTTGATTGATATAAATAATGGTGTTGGGGAATTTGGTTTTCCATAACAAAAATATTATAATAAAAATTACTATCTATCTATGCTTATGTAATGGTAGTCTCTGATATTCTCATAAGAACAAAATTATCTAATGATGCATTTCTCACAAAATATCCTCACAGTTAAGTAATACATAACTGCATGATAAATTTCTGTCCCTCAACTAAATTATAAAGATTAGTTTATTTTTCACTATAAAGTGAACAATTATTTTTCAGGAAGTTATATAAATATGAGGAATAGTATCTTAAGATTTAATTGTTTATGTGCTTTTAATGCACTGAAATGAAATATTTGGACATTATTATTTCCATTTTATTGAAAATTAATCGAGACTTGTTCTGTTATAAATAAGGTAATAAGGCTTGGCACCTGTGGCTCAAGTGGCTAAGGCGCCAGCCACATACACCTGAGCTGGTAGGTCCAAATCCAACCCGGCCTGCCAAACAACAATGACAGCTGCAAAAAAAAAAATAGCTGAGCACTGTGGCGGGCACCTGTAGTCTCAGCTACTTGGGACGCGGAAGCAGGAGAATCGCTTGAGCCCAGGAGTTGGAGGTTGCTATGAGCTGTGATGCCACGGCACTCTACCCAGGGTGACAGCTTGAGGCTTTGTCTCAAAATAAATAAATAAGGTAATAAATGTCAATAATTGACAACCTGATATTTACTTACTAAATTCCTTGCAATGGTATTATAAAATGGCATGGATATTTTTAGCAATGATAACTTGATATAATTTGAGTTTAATATTGATGTTTCAGGTTTTCAGAATTCCATGCTATAAGCAAGAAACAAAATTAAAAATAATTTCAATTATTTAGTCTAATTTTTCTTCATATGGATAATGGACATTTATTAAGGACTTATAAAATAACAAATGTTTTAAAGCCTTAGTTATCCTGCTATCTGGTAATGGATAATCCATGCATAGATAAATCTCATGGCTTTATGTTAATTTAAGACAATTCTAATAAATAAAAACTTGAAATTTTGGTATGAGTAATCACTTAATTGTTGAGCTCATAAACTGATGGTTTTAAACAGGTGTGTCTTCTCTTTATAAGTATAACAAAGCAAGTTCCAGCTAGGAAAGGGGCTGTCACTTCCTGGGAACATGAAGTAGATAAAGAGCCAAAGGATGTTTTCAGGTGTAGATGAAAGTCACAAAGAGTGTGAATTAAAAAGAACAGATTCATTTATCTTTGTCTTTTTACACCTGGACAGAATGCTAAGAGCCATCTGTCAAGACTACATGCAATACAATAAAGGGCATTTCATTTATCTGTGAATAAATTAAATAGATTTGGATGGATTTTAATGGAAATATGTACAGTGTAGATTTCCAAACAAACAAGCTTGGCATTTCCTTCAATAAGCTTTGATGAACCTCTTTAGAAAGCAATTCACAAGAATAATACCCCTTTTCTGTTTTTCTTCTTGGAATATGGCCAATCAACCAATCATTTTCTTTAATATTTGGCACCTTTAGAATCATTAGGAATTTAGAAAAGCATTCCAACTACTCTCTACCACGAAAGGTTTGTCTTGGGATGGGTAGATAATACATGAAGTGAAAAAGTATAATTTTATTTGGAATGTCAAGAATAGGTTTTCACCAATATTGGTGAAAATAATATGTATATGATCAACCGACACATCATTTATGCTATTAAATCATTCACAGTACAATATTATATAATTTTTTATCTTTAAATTATTTTTCCATTTCAAGAAAGAGAATCATATTTTTTCAAAATTTTTAGTCTCTGTCTCTCTTTAATTTTTAACTAAAAATGAAATGAAGAAGTACAAAATTACAAACATAAAACATCAATGAGAGAGTGAAATACAATTTAGAATTAGAAATGTTAGTGTTTGTCCTTGGAAACAGAAATATAATTTCTTAAAACTTAGAGTTTTCGAAAATCATGTTTGAATTATTGATGCTAAAATATCTGGTTTCATGTAAGTAGTTGTGAAGACTTTCATGATACCAGGAACATTTCATTGAAAGAAGGTATTTCTGTGAAATATTCCTTCAAAATACATTAATGTTTGTAATTATATAGAGTAGGACTGGATTTTCAAAGGAGTAAGTCCTCTAATAATAGAACTTGTATCAGAGAAAATGACACAAAATGGAAATATTAAGTTTACATTGGTGCTATATTCTAAGGTCATTTTTTAACCAATAAGAAGATGTAAAAAATTAAGGCTATCATGTCTTTTTCAGAAATCTAACTTTAAAAGTATACTTACAAGAAGTGGAATTTCCTGAATTGCAACAAACCTTAAAAAATTCACTCCTCCCTAAATGCAAGTAAAATACATGTAAAAGTTATTAAAAAATCAACATTTTTAACATGCTAGAAAATATTAATTATCAGAGGAATGTTTATTTTAATAAATGGCTGACTCTTGTTCAGAACAGGGAGGGTCATGGCATTTAAATTGCTTCATTCTCATTTTTTTTCTCTATAGTCAATAGTAGTCTTAAAACTGCATCTTTGCAACCTGGTACTTATGAAAGATAGGACCCTACCTGTCACAAAGTGGGTGGGATTGTATGGCGGACAAATTTGGAGCATCACCAAAAGAACCTTCCCCAGAGCATTCTGACTATTTGACCTTCCTGGTAGCTCCTCAGGAAAACAGTAACCTCATGACTTGCCTTTAGTTGACCTGACTCTGAGATTGTTCAGTGACAAACTGCTTGTCTATATGGGTTTTGTCAGCAATAACATTTGGGGAAAATCAGAGACTGGCCAAAAACAAGCAAGAAAGGAGGACTTTACAGGAAGATCTGAGAATGAGATGTCTATCAAAGACTCCCGAAAGTTTCATAATATCCCTGGGTATGTAGAAGTCCATATATGTGTCACAGACAGCACACGGGCCTAATCAGGAAGGACCTGAAAAGCTCTTGACCTCTCTGCTCCAGCTTACATGGAGACCACTTGCAAACACAAGGTGAAGGCTAGTCTTGAGTTGGAAAGTGCCATACTTGAAAGGCAATTAGAGCTCCTTGGCAAATGGGCATTTTGGTTTAAGTTGTTAGCTAATCACTAAGCGAACCAAGTGGAGATTTTAGTGAAAGCTCAGTATGAGAAACACAGACTATAACATTAGTCAAGGAAAGCCACAAAATAAACAAGTAAGACACCAGTAATAAGAACTATAAGGAGAAAGGAATCCCATCACGTGTGAAGTACATGGTAGGTACTCTGTCACTTTACAGATCAGAAGAATCACAAATAATAGTCAGTGATACTATGTCGTTTGCTTTTTGTGGGCATGAAAATGTCTGTAAACAATAAAATGTTCACACAATATGCAGTATTATTTTAGGTAACTGAACTGTTTTTATTTTACTCCAATAGTATTTTATCTCTTCAAACACATTTTTTTCATACTCTAACAGCCAACATAAAGTAAGGTACAGCAGAAAGTAAAAGATCATCTCTTTTCAACAGTTGCCTTCAAAGCAAAAGTGTGCAGTAAATAAAGAAAATAAAAAGGAAAACACAATTAAAAATAAAGCTGAGTCTGTGATGCTTTAATAAGTGCATGTCATCCATACTTGAGAAAAGTTCACATTTGTGCTTAGAATTTTTGAAAATATTTTTAGTTCTCTTCCTGCCAAAATATGTCAGGTTCATTTGCATCACATGAAAGCCTTTGGATGAAAGGGCTGCAGAGAATTCCCAGAAGGGCAGCGCTCAGCAGTGTGTGCTTAGAAGCATGTGGAAGGACATGGGAGTAAATGGGAAACATCAGAGTTTTGGATTTAACAAGCCATCTATTTAGAACATGAAGAGAAGAAAGTAAGGATGATACCTTTCCACATTTACCTAGAAGTGGACCATCTCCAGTGCTTTTCTTCTTGAGGGCATTGTTTTTCATGTGGCTTCATTTCTCTTGAAGCTTGAGATGACGTTCACATTTCTTGCTGTGCAGATTATCTGTGAATTGTCTCCACTTTTGTTTATCTAATATATATTTTATTTTTATTTATTTTTTATTATTAAACCATAGCTGTGTACATTAATGCGATCATGGGCACTATACACTGGTTTTATAGACCATGTGACATATTTTCATCACACTGGTTAACATAGCCTTCCTGGCATTTTCTTAGTTATTGTGTTAAGACAATCATATTCTACATTTACTAAGTTTCACATGTACCCTTGTAAGATGCACTATAGGTGTAATCCCACCAAGCACCCTCCTTCCACCCATCCTCCCCCCTTTCCTCCCCTCCTCTCCCTTTTCCCCTTCACCATATTCTTAGGTTATAACTGGGTTATAGCTTTCATTTATTTTCCCCCAGCTGAGGACCCATGGACATTCCTGTGCCCACTTCAGTGGCCCTCTTTATGTGTAGCTACTTCAACATCCCAGAGATCAGAGCTCTATCTTGTTACTTGGCAAGATCACTGATCAATTTTGGCTCGATGACCCTTTGTTACAGAGAAAGTGCCTTCTGGACAAAAAGTACTGTGATTCTGGGTTTTAGTGCATGAGTTTTTCTTCTTTCAAGGAGAGCCATCCTTTGCTGCCTCTTGTTCAGTGCTTCTTGTTCAATACCTTAGGTATTTTTGATAAGAGAAAAAGTCTACCAATTACTCTGATGTTCAGATCTAACAGTCAATTACTTATTGGCTTTTTAGTGAAAATCCAGAAATATAAATGGATTCTTGTTGGTGAAATTAGAATGTGCAAATATTTAGGCTTGCTGAATTTTTCAGAGAATTTTCTTACTTTTTATAGCACCCTCATCCTAACTACTTTATATGAATAGGGAATAAATATATAGCAATCCTTGTATTATCCCTGTAGGGGCAGTAATATCATCTCAATCCCTAAGTAGTTGGGTGTCTTCCTGCTGGTGATTGAAAACCAGCATTGATACTTGGCCAAGATCTTTCTAAAGAGGCGGCCAGGATTTCATCATCAACCTTATCTCCAAATTTTGCAGAATTTAATCAAAAACATTGGGCAGTGCCTGTGGCTCAGTGACCAGGGTGCCGGCCCCATATACCTAGGGTGGCGGGTTCAAACCCAGCCCCAGCCAAACTGCAACAAAAAAATAGCCGGGCGTTGTGGCGGGCGCCTGTAGTCCCAGCTACTAGGGAGGCTGAGGCAGGAGAATCGCCTAAGCCCAGGAGTTGGAGGTTGCTGTGAGCTGTGTGACGCCATGGCACTCTACTGAGGGCAATAAAGTGAAACTCTGTCTCTACAAAAAAAAAAAAAACATTTTATTATTCTGTTATAACATGTTAAAAGAAGGTGTGGAAGGAATACTGCCCCTTCATTTTTACCAATCTGATGCTTTGCATGTAAATCTAACACAACAATTGAGCTGTAGTTCTTTCTTTCTTTATATCCTTCCCCTTCTAGAGGGTAACTAAGTTCAAGACTAAGGTACTTGTAACATCTATGAAAATTGACATGAAGATTTCTCAAAGAACGAAAAGTAGGAGTCATTTTTTGCAAGACTGATAAAAAATGAGTTCAGTCTAACAATCTAAAAATTGTGTGTCTCCACACACATTTTCATAATTTAACTGCGTCTGTCTAGTGGATAAGGTGGCAAGGTGGTGCACAGAGCCAGCCTCCCGTTACTTACCATCCCTGGCAAAGAACTAGATAGCTTGAGTGGGAGCAGGTGTTCAGAAGTTAGCCTAAAAATAAATTGTAGATTTTGAGAACTAGGTGAGAATATCAGACTATGTGTGTGTGTGTGGGCGGGGGGAGGGTTGCTAAGAACAAGAAATATCTTCTTAATTTTTAGAAAAGGATACTCTAGAAGTATTTTCATGATCTTATCAATAGCCTACTATTTCAACTTATGAGAAGAGTGTTTACACTACAATATGTGAATCATCAAACTTGAGAAAATATTTCCTGATGTTTTGAGGATAAATGAGAATGAGTTAGCTGAACTTATTACCGAATTTATTTCTTTGAAATTTGATAACAGGAAGATTTACTTTCTTATATAGATGGCTGGTGTGAGTCTACCTGAAGAATATAGGGTGACCTAAGGCATCCAGCTTATACTAGAAAACCAAGAGGTAATTATATGTAAGCAGAACTGCGAGGGGCTTAGAGCAGGGAATGGTTCCTAAATCTGCAGTATGCCAGGCATAATTCCCATTCCTATTTTCAGGACTTTATTTCAAGGCTTCTCTGAAAGAGTAACCTACTGGGGTGTTTTCACATAGGCTTAGATATAATTACACACATTCAGCTCCTATAAATTTATTAAATATCAAATAATGGTGTTACAGAGTACAGAAAATAATAAAAAGAAATGGATATTTCTATTGTGCAAGTTTTCACCTGATTGTGAACCTGTGAGAGGCAGGATGTTCCTTTTCCATTTACTTTTCATGTCACTGTCATAAATCATCTGTCTTATGTTTTTAGCCATTATGAATTTGCCATCCTCTTCTACTTCACTATACCTCTATTATCACACCCCTAACAGGAGGCCTGCCTCACTTTATCTTTTGGATTTCCAAAGATTATAATTTCACAGCCCCTCTCCCTAGACGTGAGATTTGCAAAGGAATTGAAATGTGTGTGTAGTTCCAGCAACTTCTCCCTTACCTATGTAATTGTAATCTAACAGAAAAGTTGAGCTGCAGTTCTTTTTTTTTTTATACCCTTCTGCTTCTAGGGAGTAACTAAGTTCAAGACTAATGTACTTGCAAGCTCTATGAGAATTGGCATGAAAATTTCTCAAAGAATTAAAAGTAGATCTACCATTCTATTCTGCAATCTCACTACTGTGACTCTACCCAAAGGAAAATAAGTTATATAAAAAAAAAATACCCGCACTTCTATATTTACTGTGGCACAATTCACAATCATTAAGATATGGAATAAATCTAAGTGCCTATTAACTGATGAATGGATAAAGAAAATGTAATATGTGTGTGTGTGTGTCTCACTCACACACCATGGAGTACTACTCAGCCATAAGAAAGAAAGAAAGAATGTCTTTTGCAGCAATTTGTATGGAACTGGAGGCCATTATCTTAAGTGAATTAATCTAGGAACATAAAAATAAATGCTGTGCATTCTCACTTATAAGTGGGAGCAAAGCTGTGGCTCAGCAAGTACACATAGAGTGATACAGTGGGCACTAGAGACATGCAAAGGGTGAGGTTGGGAGGAAAGAGGGCTGAAAAATTATCTAGTGGGTACAATGTTCAGTAGTCAGGTAATAGGTACACTAAAAGGCCAGACTTCAACACTATACAATACATACATGTAACAGAATCCAACAGGTACCTCCTAAAACTATTGAAGTAAAAAAATAAATAAATAAAATGAAAGACTAATCTTCTTGTCCTGGAAGGCAGCTTAGGCCAATGGCACTCTAAAAGAGTAGGGCAAAAGCTTTTCTTTCCTTCCTGTTTCCTGCTCTGTATTTTCCATTTGTACTAATTCTTTCTCTTTTTTTCCATTTATAATCATTTTATTTATTTATTTATTTTTATTGTTGGGGATTCATTGAGGGTACAATAAGCCAGGTTACACTGACTGCATTTGTTAGGTGAAGTCCCTCTTATAATCATGTCTTGCCCCCAGAAGGTGTGGCACATACCAAGACCCCAGTTTATTATACTGCCTTTATATGTATTAGGGGTTTTATGTAGGTGAATCAGTTAGAGCTGGCCTTATAGCTGCAGATTCTTTTAGCACATAAAGCTTAGGTAAAAACTTCTTCGCAAGGTTTAGCCAAATCATTAGCATTCTACACTGAGCTTTGTTTAAATTGCTAGATAAAAAATGAAATACGACTGTGCTTATCATTGTCTTGTGTACACATTTCTTCCAAGAATTGTATGTAGAGGATTATTTATCATTTGAGATGACATATATAATGTATGTCAAATGAGCATCAAGTTCAGTACAGAGGGAAACATCTTTAGTCCTCAAAATAGTTTTTTTTTTAAATAGTCCATTTTTTTTTTTTACTTCAAAATAGTCCATTTTGAGTGTAAACAAGTCATTTCAGGTAATACTCAATCTTTTAGAAGATAATTGCTCAACCTCTATTGTATTTTATCCTACCCTCTTCTTGTCCAAGGGAGAGGGCTTTTCAGCTCTATCAGGCTTCGAAATGGCTGGCTGCTGACTCAGTTTCTTTGTTGTATCACTCTCTAGTTCCTCACGTAAGTGGACACACAGTTCTTTCACATCTGCCTCCACAATTACGGTATACCCACCAGCTCCCAAGTCAACCTCAGTGTCGAAAACAGGAGCATCTGACAGGCCACCAGACCAAACTTTCCTCTCATTTTAACTACTCTGCCAAGTGATCATATGAGTCTCTCCATGAATTTCCAAATGCAAACTCAGAGAGAAGCAAGTTACAAGGTGATGGTATCAGCAATGCTGAGTGAGTACCTCAATGAAATAGGCCCAGTGCTAAGAAACTGAATTCTCATTTGGGACCTAATTTTCATTTTTTTCTCCTTTCCTGAAGGTAAGTAAACTATAATGATGGAATTATATATCTTCTCTACATCTGACTGAGAGAGTAAATCTCTGACTTCCAACAAACTTATAATTATTTACCACTCAAAAACTTCAAAATAGCCTTACTTATGTAAGAGCTTGTTTTTGTCTAAGTCTCAGACTCAAAAAGGAATTGTTAACATTAGCTCGCAGTAAGGAGTTAAGCACAAAAATACTCAATATTTGAGGGGAAAGGCTGACTGAGAGCAGCTTCCGAGGGAGGCTCCTGTCCAAAAGGAAAGATAATGTCCAGAAACAGCCCAATTAAGCTGAAGACTGGGAGCCCAGCTGAGAGAGAGATGATAACTGCAGGTCACCTCTGCTAAGGCAAGCTGTGACTCCAAGAAACCAAGCTTCAGGTACAAAATTCATCTGGAATGAGGAGTGTCCCTCTCCTTCCCCAAGAAAGCTGTGGTTTTTCTTTGTTTTTCTGTCTCATTTCTTTTCTCTCTTTGTTTGCTCCTGTGGGTTTTCTACAGACAAGTGGTGAACTGCAGACCTCTTGCCTCACCCCATTGGTGAATGCTGTGCGAAGTGGGGACTACTTCCACAGAGGGACCTTGCCATGACTCTGAACACTCTCTTGCTAGGCAGAAATATCAAACTAAGATCTTCTCTTCCATTCTGATCTTCCAGTATGCCCTTCCCCTCTTACCTGATGAACCAGAAGCCTAACCCCTGCTGAGACTGAGGGAGGAGGTTCTAGAGCAGTGTTCCCGAACTCTGTCTGCCAGACCAAGTGCCCCCAAGCAAGAGACTCCAGGGGCCACGCTGAGCCCCATGCGCCAAGATCTCCACCAGCAGCCACGCAGCCTCACACCCCATGCCCGGCGACTGCGGCTGCCTGGAACTCCCTAGGAGCAGCACCGCAACCTGTGACCTGCAACCCGTGACCCACAATTTGCGCCTGCCAGGACCTCCTTATGAGTGGCACCAGGACCCGTGACCAGTGATCCTTGACAGCCGGGCCTCCGCACGCCCTGACCAGGAACTCTGGAAGCCATGCAACCCTACATCCTCCCTCCCGTACCCTTCCTTCCTCCATAATGGCCCATTTGTCTGGCCAGGGACTCTGGGAGCCACGCACCCTCTGGAGCCCTCCCTGCCTCTGCGCAGAGCCCTTCTGCCAGAGACAGCTGGAGCCTTGGGCTCTCTGTGCCAAAGTCAACAGGCACCAGGCACTCCCAGAACCATGTGAACCACTCTTTGTCCTGTTGCTGGATCTGGGTGTGCCACACAGTGGACCTGCTCCCACAACTAGAACTCCCTGGCTGGGGCAGCCACAGAGAAGCTACACAGGGTCACTCCCTAAAAAGTTCCAGCAACAATAGTGATCCCACTGGGGTCTAATCTTGGAGAGACACCTCCCCAACTCTGAGGACGCCCAGAGGCAACGGTAAAAAACAATCATGAGGTGAAATCAATGGAAAAACTCTGGCAATACCAATAATCAGAGTAGATCAACTCCCCAAGGAACAATGGGGCATCAACAGCACAAGATCCCATCCACAAACAAATAGCTGAGATGTCAGAAATCGAATTCAGAATCTGCATAGCAAGTAAGATCGAATTAGAATTCCAAGCAGTAACCCAAAAGATGTCTCAAGAATTCAACGAATTTAAAGACCAAAGATTTTGACACATTGAGACAAGAAGTTGCAGCCCTCAAAGATCTGAGAAACACAGTAGAATCCCTAGGTAAAAGAATGGAGCAAGCAGAAGAAAGGATTTCTGACATTGAAGACAAAGCTTTTGAATGTTCCCAAACTCTCAAAGAGGAAGAGAAATGGAGAGCAAAAACAGATCACTCTCTCAGAGAGCTCTGGGAAAATTCGATGAAAACCAATATTTGTGTTATAGGGAACCCTGAAAGCAATAAAGTGGCTTCAAAAGGCACAGAGTCTCTTCTTCAGGAGATTATGAAAGAGAACTTTACAGACATGCCAAGAGATTCTGAAATTCAGATAGCAGAAAGTTTCAGAACTCCAGCACGACTCAATCCAAATAAGACATCCCCTAGATACATCATAATTAATTTCACTAAAGTTATTATGAAGGAGAAAATTCTGAAAGCAGCCAGACAAAATAAAACCATAACCTACAAGAAGAAGGATATTAGAATAACTTCAGATCTCTCTGCTATAACCTTTCAAGCTAGAAGAGGATGGTCATCAACTTTTAATCTCCTAAAACAAAATAACTTTCAACCCAGGATCCTGTAGCCAGCTAAACTGAGTTTCATTTATGATGGAGAAATTAAATACTTTAATGACATTCACATGATGAAGAAATTAGCCATAACTAAAACAGCTCTCCAGGATATTCTCAAACCTATCCTCCATAAAAACCAGCGCAATCCTCCACCACAAAAATAAACCCACCCAGAAAATTTTGATCAAATTCCAACTTCCACAGTCGCAAAAGGATTAAAAATGTCCAACGGACTTTCAAAAGGCTTATCAATATTCTCAATTAATGTGAATGGTTTAAATTGTCCTCTAAGGAGGCACAGGTTGGATGACTGGATACAAAAACTCAAGACAGATATCTGCTGCATAAAGAATCTCATCTTACCTTAAAAGACAAATACAGATTCAAGGTGAAGGGATGGTCATCTGTACTCCAGGCAAATAGAAAGCAGAAAAAATCAGGCATTGCAATCCTATTCATAGATACAATAGGCTTTACACCAAACAAAATAATGAAGGATAACTATGGACACTTCATATTTGTTAAAGGTAATACTCAATATGATGAGATTTCAATTATTAATATTTATGCACCCAACCAGAATGCACCTCAATTTATAAGAGAAACTCTAACAGACACGAGCAACTTGATTTCCTCCAGTTCCATAGTAGTTGGAGATTTTAACACCCCTTTAGCAGTGTTGGATAGATCCTCCAAAAAGAAGCTAAGCACAGTAACTGAGATAACGCCGGAAAGGCTATGTTAACCACTGTGATAAAAATGTGTCAAATGGCTTATGAAGTAAGTGTATGATGCCCCATAATCATATCATTGTATACAGTTATGATTTAATAAAAAAAAAAAAATAAATAAATAAATAAAATAAAATAAAAAAAAAAGAAGCTAAGCAAAGAAATTTTAGATTTAAACTTAACCACTCAACATCTAGATTTAACTGATATCTACAGAATATTTCATCCCAACAAAACTGAATACACATTCTTTTATCAGCCCACGGAACATACTTCGAAATCAACCACATCCTAAGCCACAAATATAACCTCAACAAATTTAAAAAAATAGAAATTATTTTTTACATCTTCTCAGACCATCGTGGAATAAAGTTGAACTCAATAACAACAGGAATCTGCATACCCATACAAAAACATGGAAGCTAAACAACCTTATGCTGAAGGATAGATGGGTTATAGACAGATTAAGAAGGAAATCACCATATTTTTGGAACAAAACAACAAAGAAGACATGAATTATCAGAACCTCTGGGATACTGCAAAGGCAGTCCTAAGAGGGAAATTTATAGCACTGCAAGCCTTCCTCAAGAAAACAGAAAGTTAATAACTTAATGGGACATCTCAAGCAACTGAACAAGGAAGAACATTCCAACCCCAAACCCAGAAAATGAAAAGAAATAACCAAAATCAGAGCAGAATTAAATGAAATTGAAAACAAAAGAATTATACAACAGATCAATAAATCCAAAAGTTGGTTTTTTGAAAAGATCAATAAAATAGATAAACCTTTGGCCAACCTAATCAGGAAAAACCGAGTAAAATCTCTAATTTCATCAATCAGAAATGGTAAAGATGAAATAATAACAGACCCATCAGAAATTCAAAAAAATCCTTAACGAGTATTACAAGAAACTTTACTTTCAGAAATATGAAAATCTGAAGGAAATCGACCAATACTTGGAAGTACACCACCTATCAAAACTTAGCCAGAACGAAGTGGAAATGTTGAACAGGCCTATATCAAGTTCTGAAATAGCATCAACTATACAAAATCTCCCTAAAAAGACAAGCCCAGGACCAGATGGCTTTACGTCAGAATTCTACCAAACCTTTAAAGAAGAACTAGTACCTATATTACTAAACCTCTTACAAAATATAGAAAAAGAAGGAATACTACCCAACACATTCTACAAAGCAAACATCACCTTGATCCCTAAACCAGGGACAGACCCAAAAAGAAAAGAAAATTATAGACCAATATCACTAATGAATATGGATGCTAAAATACTCAATAAGATCCTAACAAACAGAATCCAACAACACATCAAAAAAATTATACACCATGACTAAGTGGGATTTATCCCAAGGTATCAAGGCTGGTTCAATATACGTAAATCTATAAATGTAATTCAGCACATAAACAAACTAAGAAGTAAAGACCATATGATTCTCTCAATTGATGCTGAAAAAGCTTTTGATAATATCCAGCAGCTCTTCAAGATCAGAACACTTAAGAAAATTGGTATAGAAGGGACATTTCTTAAACTAATAGAGGCCATCTACAGTAAACCTACAGCCCATAGCATATTGAATGGAGTTAAATTGAGATCATTTCTACTTAGATTAGGAACCAGGCCAGGTTGCCCATTGTCTCCATTGCTCTTTAATATTGTAATGGAAGATTTAGCCATTGCAATTAGGGAAGAAAAGGAGATCAAGGTTATCCACATAGGGTCAGAAGAGATCTAACGTTTACTCTTCGCAGATGATATGATTGTATATCTGAAAAACACTAAGGATTCTACTACAAAACTTTTAGAAGGGATCAAGGAATACAGAATGTCTCAGGCTACAAAATCAACACCCATAAATCTATAGCCTTTATATGTACCAACAATAGCCAAGCTCAAAAAACAGTCAAGGACTCTATTCCTTTCACAGTAGTGCCAAAGAAGATGAAATATTTGGGAGTATACCTAACAAAGGACGTGAAAGATCTCTACAAAGAGAACTATGAAACTTTAAGAAAAGAAATAGCTGAAGATGGTAACAAATGGAAAAACATACCATGCTCATTGCTGGGAAGAATCAACATTGTTAAAATGTCTATACTACCCAAAGCAATATATAATTTTAATGCAATTTCTATTAAAACTCCATTGTCATATTGTAAAGATCTTAAAAAAATAATACTTCATTCTATATGGAATCAGAAAAACCTGGAATAGCCAAAACATTACTCAGAAATAAAAACAAAGCAGGAGGAATCACGCTACCAGACCTGAGACCGTACTATAAATGGATAGTGATCAAAACAGCATGGTACTGGCACAAAAACAGATAGTAGATGTCTGGAACAGAAGAGAACCAAGAGATGAATCCAGCTACTTACCGTTATTTGATCTTTGACAAGCCAATTAAAAACATTCAGTGGGGAAAAGGTTCCCTATTTAACAAATGGTGCTATGTGAACTGGCTGGCGACCTGTAAAAGACTGAAACTGGACCCACACATTTCACCATTAAGACAGACTCTCGCTGGATAAAAGATTTAAACTTAAGACAGAAACTATAAAAATACTTGAAGAAAGTGCAGGAAAAACTCTTGAAGGAATCGGCCTGGGTGAATATTTTATGAGGAGGACTCCCCAGGCAATTGAAGCAGTATCAAAAATACATTACTGGGACCTGATCAAACTAAAAAGCTTCTGCACAGCCAAGAACATAGTAAGTAAAGCAAGCAGACAGCCCTCAGAATGGGAGAAAATATTTGTGGGTTATACCTCCAATAAAGGTTTAATAACCAGAATCCACAGAGAACTGAAATGTGTTAGCAAGAAAGAACAAGTGATTCCATCTCAGGGTGGGCAAGGGACTTGAAGAGAAACTTCTCTAAAGAAGACAGATGCACGATCTACAAACACATGAAAAAAAGCTCATCATCCTCAATCATCAGAGAAATGCAAATCAGAACTACTTTGAGATATCACCTAACCCCAGTAAGAGTAGCCCACATAACAAAATCCCAAAACCAGAGATGTTGGCATGGATGTGGAGAAAAGGGCACACTTCTACACTGCTGGTGGGAATGCACACTAATACGTTCCTTTTGGAAGGATGTTTGGAGAATATGTAGAGATCTAAAAATAGACCTGCCATTCGATCCTATGATTCCTTTACTAGGAATATATCCAGAAGACCAAAAATCAGAATATAACAAAGACATCTGTACCAGAATGTTTATTACAGCCCAATTCATAATTGCTAAGTCAAGGAAGAAGCCCAAGTGCCCATTGACCCATGAATGGACTAGCAAATTGTGGTACATGTACCCCATGGAATATTATGCAGTCTTAAAGAAAGATGGAGACTTTACCTCTTTCATGTTTACATGGATGGAGCTAGAACATATTCTTCTTAGCAAAGTATCTCAAGAATGGAAGAAAAGTATCCAATGTACTCAGCCCTACTATGAAGCTAATTTATAGCTTTCATATGAAGGCTATAACCCAACTATAGCACAAGAATATGAGGAAAGGGCCAGGGGAGGGGAGAGGGGAGGTTGGAGTGGAGGGAGCGTAACTGGTAGGACCACACCTATGGTGCATCTTAGAATGGGTAAAGGTGAAACTTAGTAAATGCAGAATACAAATGTCTGCATACAACAACTAAGAAAATGCCATGAAAGCTATGTTGAACAGTTTGATGAGAACAGTTCAGATTGTATATGAAACCAGGACATTGTACCCCTTGATTGCACTAATGTACACAGCTATGATTTAAAAATTAAAAAAATTCTCAATATTTTCTATGGGTTAATTCCATATCATAATTATCAAAAAATCAAAACAAATTAGGGCTGCTATGAAAACAGGAAGATTCTAATAACACCGCAGCGAATTTTATATTAAATAAGAATTAACGTGAAAACTTTTACCTCCCTTGGAAGGAACCAATATCAGATAAAAAAAAATTCAGTTTACTTATTTCCTATAATTCAATTTTTACATCTATGCTACCATAATTGAAGATTGTTAATAGCTCTCCCCAGTACACCCATAGCTATGATCCACAGGTAAAATTTCAACTCAGTAAACTCATATTTATTGAAACAAATAAGGTTCTAATTACAAATATTTTAATGTCTTGTACAGATTAGCTTGTCAAAATTTTGACTCCTTTAGAAAAATGAGCCTGAGAATTATTTCAGTGTCATACATGACCAGGCCAGTCTTGTCCTCTGACAGATGACCATTAATTAACAGAATACAGAAACCTGTCCCTGTATAGAATCTCTATGGAGACTCTTGACACATCAAATACCCAGTTGCTCAATAATTGCTAATTGGTAAAGATGATAATGATATGGTAATTCATTTCCCAAAGGGCCTTCTTGCTCTCAGTTGGTTTCCCCATGCATCTGCTTTGGAACATTGAAAGAAAAAAATAGTCCTCATAAGAAGTATAAAATCTTCCACAACTGATGAAGTTCAAGAAATGTCTCATTATACATTTTAATCACAAACACACACACACACACACACCTCACTACCATTAATTAGTTTATAATTATCAAATTCCTATCTTTGAATTATAGCAGATACTTCAGAGATTAGTGGATGAAAAGAAAGGTTCCCCATTTCTGTCTCTTGTTATTAACTTCTCATGATTATTCCATCCATATTTGTGCGGTTCCATTGTAGGGTCTCTATTCTCTCCCAGGGCTCTAAGTGTCAAACTCTTATGCTATCATTTGAATAGTCTTTAGATACTGAAATTAGGTAGACTAATTTTGTCCACTTTATTATTCCTCTTCTCCCCAGCACTATTTTAGTTTTTCTAAGGTCTTTGTCTTTTCTCATAATTTGTAGCTTTTTTATTAGTATAATTTGGTCCACATTAAAAAAACTTACTGAGAATATTATCGGATTGATTAAATCTGTATATGAATGTTTTGACCATTGACCCCTTCACTATGTATTTTCGAGTCTATAATCACAACATGACTCTTCCCTTATGTGTATCTTTTAAAAATTTCTTTCATCAGCATTTTGTAGATGTCAACAAGAAAATCTTTTACATGTTTTGTTAGATTTATACTATTCCACATTTTGAGCAAATGGTATTGTACTTTTAACTTTGGAGATCACATATTCATAGACAGTATGTAGAAATACAATTTGTTTTTCTAATGTTTATTTTATGTTTCTCAAACTTGACCTCACTTACTAATTCTATGAGTTTTGATTTGTTTCTTTTGCTTTTTTAAATTCCTTGGGATTTTCTACATATAAACTTATGGCATCTACAATTAAGAACAGTTTTATTTATTCCTTTCCAATTTGAATGCATTCTACAGGATATCCAAAAAGGCACCCCCAAAGTCACCAACAGGGAAAATGGGAAATTGTAGCTGAATGTACTTTTGTTTAGAAAATATTCATTACATAATTTTAAAAAATATTTATAAAATATTCACTACATGTTATCCACCTTTTTTGTAAGATTTTGTAATGAATATTTTGTAAATAAAGGCACATTTAGCTACAATTTCCATTCCCCCTATGTCTAGTAGTTTTAAAAGAGGCTTTTAGGGTACCCTGTACTTCCTTGACTTGCAGTGGTTAGAAAGTCAGGCACTATATTTTGTCAGAGTTATGAGAGCAGATGTATTTAGGGGAAATAGCCTTTTATCATTAAGTACAATGTTCTCTATTGGCTTTTTTTACTTGTGTTTTCTCAAGTCAAGAAACATCCCCTCTAACTTTAGTTTTTGAATTAATGCATGTTGAATTTTGTCAAATATATAAATTAGTATGATCATATTTTTCTTCTTTAGCTTGTTAATTATATGGATTTTCAAATATTTAGTCCAGCTTTGCATTTTTGGAATAAACCTCATATTGTCATGGTATATAAATCTTTTCACAAAATAAGAAACTGAGGCAGGAGGATCCTTTGAACCCATTAGTTCAATGCTGTAGTGAGCTATGATTTCACCACTGCATTCCAGCCTGGGTGGCAGAGCAAGTCCCAGTCTCTTAAATAAATAAATAGATAGATAGATGCATATACACACCATTTATCTATCTATTTATTTATCACATATGATACATAATGTGATATATACACACATACACATATATAGTGTTCATATCTACACACACAACTAGCTAAATTCAATTTTCTAATACTTTGTTAATAATTTTGGTGGCTATATTCATTATTCATGAATGATACCACTCTATAGTATTCTTTCTTTTGTTTTTGTAGTATGTTGTATACTTCAGATGTTAGAATAATATTAATTCCTGAAACGAGGTGAGAACCATTTCCTACTCTTCTGTTTTCTGGTGAAATAATGCAGGATTGATATTAATTCTTTAAACATTCTGTAAAACTCTGCAATGAAACTGTCTGAGCCTTGTGACTTTTCTCTTTTGAGAGTTCTTAACCTATAAATTCAATTTCTTTACTAGAAAATTATCTATATTACAATTATTTATTTCATATGATATGATTTGTGGAGTTGTTTATATTTTTTTTATTTTGGAAAAATGTCTCTTTATTCTAAGTTGTCAAATTTACACCGGCAGCAGATGACCTGACAATACCTGACTATGCCTTTGACTTCTGTGGGATCTTTCATCCCACAGTAGTAGTAACGGTGATTCAGGTCTTTGTGTGAATGTTTGTTACTTGTCAGTCTAGATGGAGGTTTGTGTACTTACTTGATCTTTTAAAAGGATACTCTTTTGTGTCATTGATTCTCTGTTTTGTTATTAGTTTGAATTTTATTGATTTATGCTTTCATATTTGTTATTTCTTTTCTTCTGCTTGCTCGATTTATTTTTCTCTTTTTTAAAATTGTCTTTAGGCGGCAGCTTAGATGAGTTACCACCTTTCTTCTTCTCTGAATGCATGTATTGGTAAAATTTTTTTCTCAGAACTTCTGTAGCTTTGATTTACAAATTGTGATATACTCCATTATAATTTCATTCAGTTCAGCAATGGTTTTTATTGGAAATCTTCTTGACCCATGAATTACTTAGAAATATGTTGTTTTGTACCAACAGTTTGAAGAGTTTATCATTATGTTATTGATTTATAGTTTGATTCCACTGTGAGTAAAGACACCTGCTTATTTAATTCCTTAGATTTTATCAAGGTTTATTTTAAAACCCAGGATATAGTATATCTTGATACACATTCTTTTAAGGATGAAACAGAATGTGAATTCTACTGTTCTTGGGTAGACTGTTCTCTGAATGTTGATTCGATTTTCTTGATCGATTCTATTGTGTTGTTGCTAATTTTGCGTCTAGTTTTTATATTGTTAAGAGACGAGTGTTTGAATCCCCAATTTAAGTATGAATTTGTCTCCTTATAATTCCAGGTTCTCCTTCATACATTTTGGAACACTCCCCTTCTATCTCAGGTACTAATCTTTGCCTTGTTAATTGTTTTAACATGTACCTGTTTTACTTGATATGAATACATAGTATAGCCTCTTATGCTAACCTTTGATCTATATTTGCGTGATACATATTTTTCTCTCCTCTTGCATTTAACCTGCCTAAATCATTATATTTGAAGTGACTTTCCTATGGAAAATACATAGTTTTATTTTGCTCTTTCCTCTACTCTGTCACACTATTTTTTGCTGGTGTATTTAGACCATTTACATTTGATGAATTATAAATATCTTAAGATATGTCCCATTTTATTTTTTTATTTGTTTGTTTATTATTTTTTAAGACTAGTCTCCCTCTAATGCCCTAGGCTAGAGTGCCATGGGGTCAACCTAGCTCACAGCAACCTCCAGCTCCTGGGCTCAAGTGATCTTCCCGCCTTCCTAGTAGCTGGGACTATAGATACTGGCCCCAATGCCTGGTTAATTTTTCTTTTCTTTTTCTTTTTTTTTTTTATTTTGGATTAACATAGGGTAAATATGATTAGGCTACCTTGTTTTCATTTATAAGGCAAAGTCCAAATTGTAGTTGACTTCTTCACCCTATATCCCTATATTGAACCTGATAGATGCGAGCTTACCAAACCCTTTTCCCTCCTTCATGAACTTGGTTGTATTTTTCTCTCATGTGAGCATGTAGTTTTTCTATTTTTAGGAGAGAAAGAGTCTCATTCTTGCTCAGGCTGTCCAACTCCTCAGCTCAGGCAATACTCCCGCCTCGGCCTCCCAGAGTGCTTGGATTCCAGGTGTGAGCCACTGCAACTGGTCTCCATTTTATTTTTTTGTTTTCTGGTTTTCTCTAATTTTTTTTAGTTACTCTTATTTCTCAGTTTGTTTCTCCTTTTTCCATTTTTCCTATGAGTTCTATGAATATTTTTTAATTCCACTTTGATTTATGTACAGTGTTTTTGTAGTATCTTATTGTATGTCTTTTTTAGTGGTTGTTTGACATTATATATATTTAACTTACTATAGTCTCCTGGTATTATAATTTCAAGTGAAACCTCACTTCTCTGTATGTCTTTTTCTTCTCTCCCATTTATAACACAATTATTTTAAATAGTTCCTCTCCAAATGTTTGGAACGTCTCACAGAGTTAAAACGTTTGCTTTAACTGTAAAGCATAATTTAGAAAACTCAAGACAAGAAAAGTCTGTTACACATTTCTGTGTATTTTGCGACCCTGTTCTAAGATTTCTTCTTTTGCTATTACCTTTAGAAAACTGCTCTTCACCCATTTTTTAGGTTACACATTTTCTGATTTTATAAGGGTGTCTTTTTTTCCCATTTATTCCTCAATGATAATTTTGCTAGACATCAGATGGTGGGTTGACAGTTCTTTTATTTCAGCTCTTGGAAAAAAAAAATGACACTTTTTTCTGGCCTCCATGGTTTCTGATACGAAATGTGCAGCTATTCAAGTTGGTGTTACACACACACACACATTTACTGTAGCTTTTATGATTTTTTTCTTTGTCTTTATCTTTCAGAGCTTTAAATGTTAATTTGTCTTATTGTGATTTTTTTCTTTGAAATTTAGCCAGCTTTTTATTTTATTTTATTAAATCATAGCTGTGTACATTAATGCAATCATAGGGTACAATGTGCTGGTTTTATATACAATTTGAAATATTTTCATCAAATTGGTTAACATGGCCTTCATAGCATTTTCTTGGTTATTGTGTTAAGACATTTATATTCTATATTTCGTATATTTCACATGTACCCTTGTAAGATGCACCGTAGGTGTGGTCCCACCACTTACCCTCCCTCCGCCCACGCTCACCCCTCACCCCTCCCTTTGCCCTTTCCCTATATTCTTGGTTAGCCAGCTTTTTGACACTGTGAAGTTTCCATCTTTTATCAAATTTTGAAAGTTCTTAGCATTATTTCTTCAAGTACATTTTCAGCCTCAGTGTCTTTCTCTTCTCTTTTTAGAATCACTACAGCATATTTTTTAGCTATTTTATAGCATCGTAGATCTGTGAGACTGTGTTCTTTGTCATCTCTCTATTGTTCAGATTGGGCCATTCTATTATTCTGTCTTCAACTTCAGTAATTATTTTCATTGTCCTCTCTGTACTTCTGCTGAGCCCATCAATTCAGAATTTTAACTTCCGTTATCAGAAGTTCCATTTTAAAATTTTGCTTTGGTTTCTCTTTACATGTTGTATTTGTTTGCTGGGATTTTCTATACTTTTATGTACAGCACGTGATTATAATTGTTCCTTAAATCATTTTTAACATGTCTATTTAAAATTTTTGATCAAATAATTTCTGTTATCTTAGTTTTGACATTGATTGACTGTCTTTATTCATTTAGTGTGAGATCTTTGTTTTTGATATTATAACTAATTTTTTGAATTAAAATCTGTATCATACCAAGAGAATCTGGATCTGATTTAAACTTTCTGTTGAATTGACTTCCCTTGACACCACTCCAACATGAGAAGCTGCTTTCTTTCTGTCAGGTCAGGGTTGAATTTCTGGTTCTCTGCAATCAAGGTTGAGTCCTTAGTGAGGCTTGGGACCAGTCCTGGGTGCCTTATAGCTTTACGCTGAAATCTCACTGGATGAGGAAAGTAAGAGTGCCAAATTACTGCTCCCCCATGTAGCCTCCACTACATGATGCGTGTTGGGGGTGATGAGTAGCCTTGTTGCCATTGGGTGGTGATGAAAATCATGATTGTCTTCTGATGCTGTCTTAGCTGGGGTCAGGGAGCATGGAGTATCGATTGCGCATGTGGTATTCATGACAGCCCTGTGAAGGATATGTGCTTTCCTTTTCAGAGGGGATAAAAGTTCAGGCTCCCTACTTAGTTTTGTTTGACAGCACCCCTGCAGGGAGGAGGAATTCAGGGGGGTGGAAGTAGTTGAAGTGCCCAGTTCCAGCCTCATGAGTGTGGAAGTCTAGCCTCCCCCCACCCACACACACACACTCAGTCTTTGCTGGTTTAGGTGAGTGTAGGGCCTCAGTTTTTTTCTGTGATGTTTGTTTGTAGTAGAGTGGTCATTATGAAAAAGTTCTCCAGTCTGCAAGGCTGCCTTTT
Organism: Nycticebus coucang; assembly: GCF_027406575.1. Classification (NCBI taxonomy): domain Eukaryota; kingdom Metazoa; phylum Chordata; class Mammalia; order Primates; family Lorisidae; genus Nycticebus; species Nycticebus coucang. Next base: position 97,478,753 of record NC_069784.1, on the reverse strand, counting down.
TCCAGGTTATATTTTTACAGAGGGCAGGCAGTCTTTTTGTTGGTGAATGTGTGTGTGCCTGGGTTAATGGTTTTTGGGCTGCTTTCTTATGAAATATCTGAGATAGTAAAAATCTAGAGAACTCCATCACATGGGAAATCAGTAATTTGTCCGTCATTCCTACTTTTCTCAGCCAGTGAGGTATCCAGGATAAGCCTATTAAGGAGCTGAGACCAATCCCCACCCATAATGAGGACCCAACCTTGGGTGTCAACAAGCACCAAGTAAAGAACAAGAAATTCTACCCTAACCTGACAGAAATAAATCAGCATCCTCACCCTTCCCCTGTTGGAGTGGTATTAGGGAAAAACCAATGATAAAAATAGAAGGTTTATATAAAATATGCAGTTGTGTCTAAATTCTAGCCAGTCTTCCTTCTCTCTTCAATTTTCATTCTTTTTATATTTCTTTTACCTATAATGTCCAGGATTTTTAATTGTATTTAGTAAGAATAATAGGGAATCTATGTAATTTAACTCACTGTAAACAGATACCCCCATTATCTAAAAACTTAATTGTAAATATACATATTTTTATAAATATATATTTATAAAATAGACAAGTTCATGGAAGTCAAATGTCATATAGCATCTTCTTACTCAACACGTTAGATTACCTTATACATTTTACAAGCTAAATAGAATTTTAATGTCTTTTAAGACCACGCAAAAGTATTTGTGAAAACAGAACTGATAAAATAAATATGAATTGTGCAAAGGATCGTTTTAATTCTTTTCATGCCAGGTGCCCTACTAAGCTTATCATATAAGCCAATTATAATTACAACTACATTCTTTCTCTTTGAAATCTCCCTTATGGCTCAGGCTTAGGGGTCATCCATATTGCTCATTATTAAATTTTTTCTCTGAAATAACAATTCCATATTATGGTTTGATAAAACTATGTGGTAATTTTCACACATCCTTATCGTATCACAGAATATAAATAAATCCTCTGCAAACTTTCTTTATCTGTGCCTCCATTACCTTCTCTATGAACCCCAGAAAGATCCATTTACCTACTTTACCAAGAATTCTAAAGCCCTATCCCTAATTTGATGTATCATCAGATCATAAAAGTTCTTTTAGGAGCAGCCATGTACCAAATAACTGCTACAAATTTGCCCTGGGAGCAGCCATGTACCAAGTAGCTGTGCAAGAAGAGCCTGGAAGCATTCACATTTTTACTACTAAACAGTGTTGTCTGCTCTGTAACCACTAATAGGCACTGGAGTACATTTTGCTAAACTTAGAAAAAGCAGATGTATTTCCTCAGGCACTAGCTTACTTTTTCTGAAAAGGTCTAGCATAGGGTACCATTTCTGACATGTTAAGCTTAGATGCATGCGTTAATTGGTTAATGCTTCAGTAGCTAGTACATTTGTGCTATTTGTATGTACTTAGGTAATTATTCCAGGGCCATGGTTTATTTATTGCATAAAGCTAATGCTGTCATCTAAAAAGATTGTGATTCCATTTTGCTGGTGTAACAATTGAAGCAATAAAAAGCTCCATAAAATAATTATTTTTTAAAATTAAAAAGCATATCATTCTAAAATTTTAAGCATATTAATTTTAATTTGTAAACAGTAAGGAAGCATGAATGAAAGGAAGTCTAAGTACCTCTCTTCATCACTTCTCAATAGCAACTAAAATACAGTTACATGTTGAGAGCTTTGAAATATCACGAAAACACAACAAAAATAACTTTGGAGCAAACTTTAAAGATACAATTTTGGTGACGGCCCTCTGAATAAAATATTTTTTGTGCTCCATTTAAAATCACCTCCATACACTCACTTAAATCTTGAGTGATAAAAAATAACTCATGCAAAACTTGCTTTTTATCCAAATAAAAATTAGAAAACTGAAAGTTGTATAAATGATTTTAGATGGCTAAAACAATGCATGAGCTATTAAACAGGATCAGCTACATGAAACATGTGTCCAAAAGTCATAGGGCAACTGAATGTTAAAAGAAAAACAAATATTCTTCTCAAACAGAAGATGTGGTTGTCAGTAGAGAAAAACTCAAGGTTGATGTGTGATAATTTTTGTAAAGAACTTATAAGGGACCACCAAGATTATCATACATGTGCAAAACAGAAAAAAAAAAAAAGAAAGATCAAGTTAAATGATCTCAAAATGAACTTGGAGGCAACATCAAAATATTTCTAAAAAGCTATAATTAACATTCTTGGAGAAATTCAAGGACATATTATTTATGTAAAATATAAACAGCATGAAATGTATAAGAAACATTTAGAGAGCAAACAACACCTTTGAAAATAAAAAATAATGTCAATAATTCCTTTATGGTGAAGTGCAAAATTAAAAAAAAAATTAATAAAAAGTGAGTAATGATCGGTAGATAGAAAGATGGATAATCTAGAGACTTTTGTCTTCATATTTATCTCTTCAGTGTGCTAATGTAGAATAAAAGTCATGAAAAAAAATTATGAGGAAAATTTAAGCCATTGTAGACACTAGAATGATTTTTCTCAAAATGTTATGTGTGGGCCAGTTAGAAACAATGTTGATATGTAATACATGAATAAAATTTTTCAGAGTCACACAAGAGATACATTTTAATAGGGCTTCCTAGGTGATCTGAGGTTTACTAAAGTTTCAGAAATACTACATTAAAACCAATTAAAGGATTTAAAAATTTTTGAATAACTTTCAAGTATTTTTGACCTTTCTTTTCAACCTTTTTTTGAACTTGAGAAGCACTTTCAAAGACTAGGTAAGTATCTGATCCCTGCAAAGGAAAAGTCTTTTATGACCCCATGTCTCTAAATCTCTGAAAATATCTATCATATTTAGACTATTTGTTAAACTTTTCTTATTGCCAAATTCTAAAATTCAGGAAACTTATTTAACTAGAAGTTAGCTTAGAGTACAGTTCATATCGTGTTCACTGTATGTTTTTTTAATTATAGTCTAGAGTTGCCCTTCTGAACACAGTATCTACTACCTACATGTAATGACTGAGGCCTTAAAATGTAACTGGCCAGATCTGTATAACTTATTTTAAAAGTAAAACATTTCACCGATATTGCATTTTCAAATTAATTGATTATAGCTGCCAAACAATAAAAAGGACAAAAACCTTTTAAGGTGCTAATTCATCTTATTTAGTAAATTTTTCTATTTCTCTCTAGACTACCTTGAAAATGTGTACTATAGTCTATTAGAAAAGTTGTAGATTTTAAGTATTTGTTTCCTAATCGAAAAAACATTCTCATTAAGCATTAAGTCCCATGGGTATTAAGCCACAGATTGCCATGAGGAACATGTGAAATGATCAAGGAGTGAGGAGCATTTAAATGTTTGCCTTTGCATTCACCCTTTCTAGTCTCAAAAGTGCAAAGAACAAAAGGAGAATCTATTAAGATTTTAATTAATTCCTATTTCTAACCAAGCAAACGTGACAGTGCTCCCTGCCTAATAGTTTATGTTTGATTATTTTTGGAGCCAGGTACAATGAGGAAGTATTAAGCCACCATTCTCAAATGAAAAAAATTAATATTTTAAAAATTACTTCAAATAAAGAGGTAGTATATGATGTGTGCAGAGAAGAGAACATGTGAACAAATATATATTTTATTTATCTGATTTATCATTATAGAGTTATTTTTACTTTTAATACAAACATGAATATTGATTTTTATTATTCCAATGAACTTGGTGGAAAATACTGGATTTTGTTTCAATTTTAATGGCATATTATTAATTAATTACTTTTGTTTTTCTTTAAAGCCTATTAATTCAATTTAATTCATTTTATAATTATATCATTGCAATTAGTTAACATTGTAAATACATATTATGTCTTTTTGAATTTTTAATGTTTTTTAAACAAACATTACTGCTGAATGTCCATGACTCAGAATAGTATTGACAGATTTTTACAATGGCTTAGATGTCCATATATCAGAAAAGGAAAACTGAGCCTAATGGTAAAATTCCAAATTATTAACATCAGACACCCAGTATCTAATTTCACTCATGGTCAGTCTTTAATGGGCAGGGATCTGTCACTGGGTAACTGAAGGCAACATAAATTCTCTGTTTAGCAATTGCACTATTTTTCAACATATTGCTCAAAGAATTTTACTATGTGTTCTATATTCTTGTATTTTCCCTTTCTGTCTGTCTTTCCTCTGAAATATAACCTTCTTTGCATATTTATTTATTTTTAATCAAATAAACATGATGGTTGCTTAATTTCTTTTCCATACCTAATCTATATGCCTCAAGAATTTTCATCTTTGTCCTTTTTCCTGCTTCGTATTTTTTTTTTTTTTTTTTTGTGGTTTTTGGCCGGGGCTAGGTTTGAACCTGCCACCTCCGGCATATGGGACCTGCGCCCTACTCCTTGAGCCACAGGTGCCGCCCCCTGCTTCGTATTTTTATGAAAATGTGGTTGAAAAGCAGAGGTAATATATGTGGCCCATGCATAACCATAGTATTTTTAAAAATTTGCATTCAAACCCAGCCCCAGCCAAAAAACCACACACAAAAAAAAAAAAAAATTTGCGCATAAAATGGAGCACAAATCAAAACATAACAGTGCTAATGTAAATGAGAAGTTGGTTATTACAATTTGTAAAGAAACTAGTAACATTATCATTGTACATTTCGAAGAGTACCACTGGCCTTGTTTCTACGGAAAATGTATCGGAAGACTTAAACATTTTGCTTTCTTTTGTCTTAATGACTGAGGGAAAACCCAGATATTTTCACTCTCTAGATACACACATGTAAGCAATGCACGGTGTCTGATACAATCCATTTTATAGTAAAAGTCAGCAATATAAAGGAACCAAATAGAAAGTAGATGCCTAATAGTTACCTGACTAAAGGAAAGTTGTTTAAAAAGGAATGAATTTTAAGAACATCTTAACATTCTCTTACTCAGATAATCAAAACAAACTAATTTGAGCTTTAAAACTAATGACTTACTTGTAATTATGTTTTCAGTAAACATAATTACTCAATGGAATGTAGGCAGTCTTGTGGCATTCACTCTTAACCTTAACTACTAAAATAATTTCACCTATAATATCATAGCTTTCACTCACGAAAGAGCTGATGATTGTCATAAATCTAACTGAATTAAAATAGAATGACAACAATAGGAAAGAAGATACTCAAAGCCGTTTTCATCTCTGACAAAGAGGCACAAAGAGGAGGGACTTCCAATAAATATTGTTACCAAAAAAAATCCACAACAGTCAAAGTTTCAATGAATGTTAACATTCATGTGCGAGCTGATGTAACGCAAAAATTATCAGCAGGTCTAGTCAGAGAGATAATTTGTACCCACCTAGTGCTTCTTCCCCAAGATCACTTCTGACTGTGTAGGAATAGTATACAGAGGGCCTGGGTAGCAAGGTAAGCTGAGAGTATCTACTTAATTGTGCATTACTCAGGGGATGATAGCAGGGCCACAGTGCCAAAAGAAATTTTGCTCACAAGATTACAGACTTTTACTGTGTGTTAGCCAATGGTCGCTGGCTTGCTGGCTTTTGTACTCTGGCTGCACATGATGAGAGAGGAAAAAAACTGCTTTGAAGCTCTCTGTATCTTCTCTGTACTGCAGAGATTATTCAAAGGCTAAAGATAGGACAGCAGGGTAGAGAGATTCCCTGATGTCTATAATGCCAACATTGAAATTAGAGTTCCCAAGACCTCTATGTCGACTCCACCAAATGGCAGCCATGATATAAAAAAGAGCAAAATAACCCATGATTCAGAAATCGAGCTGCTAAGCTGGAGATGCATTAAATATCTCCGAGTCTCTGTGGGACCCAGATATGAAGACATGCTAAAGCCATAGTATAGATCCCACCTGAAAATTTTGGACTCAGTGCAATACTGGGTCTAACTACAGCTTCAGCAGAACCTATATTCAGCTCAATTCTGATTAATGGGCTTGGAGAACCAGAGGCAATGCCTTTTCTGGGTACAAATATTGTTGTTACTCACTTATAATGTTTTCTATTGCACATTATCTGGCAGGCAAAAAAAAAAAAAAACAAGAATGGTTAAGAGGAGAGTTCTGTAAAAGCAGACTAAGTGATGGACAATATTTAGGCATTATAAAAAGACATGGTAAGAGATTAAGAAAAAGAATGAAAAAAGGCATATATGGTTGAGTAAAAAGGATACAAATTGAACCATCTGAAAAATGCCAGTAATAAACATATAATATCAGAAGTGAAAAACTTGATTTATGTTCTTAAAAGTTTCCTACATACAGCAGAGAAAAGAAAATCATTAACATGTAGCTAGGTCAATAGAAATTATGAAAAGTGAAGTAAAGAAAATAAAGAGTAAAATATGGAACAGATAATCTGAACTCAATATAACAATATCAGATAGTCATCAACCCAAAGATTTAGACATTTTAGTATTGTCCAAACCTGATTTATAAAAAAACAAGTAAAAGAAAGAAAAATCAAAACAGAGAAAACACCAGTCACAAAAAAGAAATAGAACATCATGGGTCAACTACCAAAATAAAAAAAAAATATATATATATATCTTAGGAGCAGTCAGAGAATAAAGCCCATATCCCGCACAGGGGTAAATGGTAAGACTGGCAGCTGCTGTCTTATCAGAAAAAATAAAGGACAGAAGACCACGGACCATTACTTTTAATGTGCTGATAGAATAAAGCTATCATTTTATGCTTTGACAGCAAAAGTAAGTGTCAAAACTGAAACACATCTTAGAGAGAAATTTATAGAATTAAATGCCTCTATAGGAAGAGTGTAAAAACCCATGATCCTAGTTTTTACCATAGAACACTATATAACATTGAACCTAGGTAGGTGGACAAAATAAATGAATAAAAATAATGGAGGAGATTAATAAAATGTACAAAAATAGAGAAAAACAAGGAGTTACATGGCTTCTCTGCAATTAATAAATTATCTCTTAACAAAACATGCCAAGAATAAAAATCAGTGAAAACAACAGTGGCAGCTATGAAGAAGGAAAGGAAGGACAGCACTGAAAATACTATGATCATTATGTGATAAGAAGACATTATGGAAGTACTTTATGGAAGAAATTTGATGATTTTGATAAATGAACAGAATTCTAGTTAAATGTAACTCATCAAAATTGACACAGCAAGAAATAAGAAATGTAATAACCTATTAGATACTTTTAAATTATTATTAAAGAATTACAAGCAGAAAATTTCCTACTCAAAATGAAAATTCCAGCTCATATGACCTCACTAGTAAATTCAATTAAAAATTTAGGGTGACTACAGTTAACAACACTATGTCATATTATCAAAATAGACAGAAGAGGAGATTTTAAATGTTCCCAAAGAAATGACAAATGTTCAAAGTGATGGATATCCAAAATATCCTGATTTGTTAATTAAGGAGTTTATGCATGTATTAAATATCACTTGTACCACACAAATATGTACAATTATTATGTGTGAAAAAATTTAACTCATTATGGAACAAATATTATTTGATATAAGTGGTTTGTGAGATTGACATAATCCTGATAATAGACTTGATAAAACATGCAAAAAATTGCTGATTGATATCTCTCATGAACATGGAAAAATACTGTATAAAAAAGAAAAATGAGTCTTTCAATACATAAATAACATATTACAGCTAAATTTAATTACAAACCAATTAAACATTTAAGAATTAGTCAAAATAATTCAACATGTTAAGTGAATATGAAATAATATGCATTATTTAAACAATTGCAGAAAAAATTTTAGAAAAACCCTCATACTCTCAGCAAACTATGAAAAGAAAAAAAACATACAACTATCTGATAAAGGGCATCTATGAAACATCTATGGGTCAATTTATATTCATCTACAGTGAAACAATGAATCTTTCTTATGGCTGAGATTGAAAACAAACCACGCAAATTCTTTTTCCAAATGCCACTAAGTCAATTTTAATTTCATGAGATTACTTACATTTAGATATTTAATTCCTGATGACTAAATAGATTATATATATCTGAGTGTATGTAAGAAGACCTATTTACTTTTCATATCAAAAAGTATGGTGAACTTAATTTTCTTCCATATTTTTTCTAGTTAAATGAATAATTTTACTTTCTCTTCTCTGTACAAGAATTAATATTTTTCTACATTCTGTAATGAACACAAACTGTATCTAGTTTATCTGTTCTTGACATAGCAGTAATTCGCCTAATCTAGAACAAATTGGAGAATCATAAGAAGTATCAACAAAAGGTCAACATTCTAAAGCTAAGATTCTCCATAAGTACCACAGTTTCACTTTTCTAACTTCTGTGTTCGAGACCACAAAACATTACTTTCATTTTCCAAAAGAATAAGTATGACTAGTATTCAGTATTTCAGAGCAACATAACCTTTAATATAAACTTTATCACTGGTCAGCATACCACTTATACTTTACATAAATCTGAATAATTAATTACATCCCTACAACATGGCTTTTTTGTAGATATTTTCCCTGTATGTCTGGAAGAAACATTTAGCTTTGTTAAATATGTTATCTCTGCCTCTCACAGCACAGTAATCTGAAAGAGTAGCCCAGGTTAGATGTAGCTGAATCATGAATCAATAGTGCACCTACAGCATTTGTCTTTGATCTTTGACTAGAGGGCAATATTTAAAATCACTGTTTATTTTCTTTGTTCATAGCATCTTTGTACATGTGTCATACATCTCCAATTACAAGGGATTTTAATGGCATCTTAGTTTTAGCTGTAGATGATGACGGCCTCTTTTTTTTTTTTTTAAGTAAGTTAAATATACAACACAATGCTCATATCTTCCTCCTTTCATTAATTTATTAAACTCACATTTATTGAATATGTACTCTGTTCCAGATAGAAATTGTGCATTGAACATGATAAGTATAATTCATGCTCCCAAGAAGCTCATATTCTAGGAGAGCAGAGAAAGATAACAAACATGAAAATATCATAAATATTTATCTAGAAAATGAAACAAGGTTTTGATAGCATCTAGGTCACCCATCCTAAGTGTGTTATCATGAGGTAAAGAGTAAGTTTGGATACAAACTCAGTAGTTACCATTTTCCATGATAAGTTTAAAATGTTATTTTCCAATATCACTGATATATTCGTAACTTGGATATAGCAAGTAAGTAGTTGAATATACATGTTTAAAATTCATGGTAAAGTTCAGAACTTGATGTGATTAGGAGTAGAAAGTACACTGATAGTATTTCACGTAAATAATTATACCTAGAATCAATCTTCTATCGAGACAGAATATATATAAAGAAGATTTTGCAATGGAAATCCTTAGTATTTCAACATTTGCAGGTACAGCAGAGAAATAGGTACGATGAAAAAAAAAAAAAGAAGAAGAAGAAGTGTAGAAAGAGAACCAGAAGGGTGATTGAAGTCAGACCATATTAAGTAGATTTTTAAAGTCCACCTACCAAACTTGGTGTAGAGTCAAAAATTAATATTATTCTGGGCAGTGCCTGTGGCTCAAAGGAGTAGGGTGCTGGCCCTGTATGCCGGAGGTGGCGGGTTCAAACCCAGCCCCAACCAGAAACTGTAAAAAAGAAATAATAATAATATTATTCCTTTATGTAAGTGGTAAATAACATTATAAGAATTTGAAGGATTTAAAATCTATTCAGTAATATGATTATTGGCATAAAGCTGGCTTTCGGTTTATTTATTTGGTACTTTATTCAATAAAGTTTTCCTTAATAGAATGCTCTTGGTTTTGACTTTCTTGTGACTCTTCACCTAGGGGTCAACAACGTTCTCTCACTGTAATAGTTAAGCATATTCAAAATCCTCATGCATATTCAACTGCTCCAAATCTTTTTGCTTACACTAAAGAATTTCCAAAATGATGAAGATTGATTTTTCTCTTGTCACCTTGTTGGAATGTCACTTGGGTTAGGTTATGTTTACATAAACCTTTTCAAATATATAATAAATTTGCAAAGCATGTTAATCACAGGTCAATTATGACAGGTTTTCTGAATAGAAATGCACAACTAAATTTTCCTTTAGTAATCCTGAGACTATGTTAGCAGAGAAATGGCATTTGATGGGATTTAGTTCTACATTATGATTTATGATTGATTGTTAAGGTATTCTGCTTGATTATTTCAAAACTCATCTATTATTTTCTGCTACGTTGTATTTTCAAATGCAGATTATAGAAGGAAGGTTTTGAAGATGGAGTGTAATACCCTTTCACGACCCACTATTGCATTAGAGCCTTCTTTTCTCTATTTTCCCAAAACCTTTGAATAAGCCTTTTCTCATGTGAGAATACCTCCCTCTTTTCCTGCCACTGTGTCGATCACATATAGTTTTATACTAAAATTATTTGCTGAGGAGATGCTATGGACTGGATTGTGTTTCTCCTACCCAGTGATAAAACCAGAGAAAAAGATGAAAAAGGTGTGGAAATACAAATACATGGGGCAACAGACGTGCCTGGAATTATATCTGTGGGTGTAACAGATTCCAATTTTGGAAACTAAATGGAAAACTGTGGAAACTCCACAATTATTTTTAGGGTAATGGAGCTTGACAGAGAGTAGGATGTTTAATCCCTATTTACTACTCTGAGAACACTCTCTGCCCTTTGTGGCCCTTCTCTGCGTTCTGCGAGGCTGATCTGTTCTTTTGCACCATGTAGGAGACCTTTTCTCATGGCTTGTAGGTGGAGTCAGGTAATCCAAATTGATGGTAGGAATTGGTGGGTTGAGGTAAGTTTAGAAGAGTTAGCTTGGTTATTTCCCCACCAGTCTGAGGTTGAATAGCGACATCAATTGTCTACCTGCTTTGAGGATACTCTCTTTCAAATTCAAAACTCTTCTTAGGTTCCCTGTGTCACTGTTCCTTCTCTGCTTAAGTCTGTGACTAATAAAGAATTTACACTGTTACTAGCTACTGAGTGCATGGTTTTCCCTCGTTAGTTCCCTTAATTTTACCCACACCTGTATATATGCTGTCTTTCCTAAACTCTCTTTCATTTTCACTTTGAGTCTGCCATCTATTTCCTTGTGGAACCTGGACTGATAGATGAATTGGTACTGTTCACTAGGTCCAGTGAAATGACCCTCAAAATAAGGGAAAGATAGTAGGTCACCTAGTTAATTAACATATGGGTAACATCCTTGTTAAAGAAGAAAGACGGAACAGTAATAATCAATAGCAGACAGTGGTACCATGATTACATCAGTTGTCAACATTAGTAGCACAAGCAAAGGGTAGATGAAGGGTAAAGCTTTGTTAGAAAAAGTAGTTGTAACACTTCAATATACAGTATCAATAGTGATTAGAAACACTGTTATGTTGGAAACCTGTGCTGTTATAGAGAGCATGTATAGCAAAGTATGAATTTAATACTTTAACAAATTCAACAAAAGGATTCAAAATCAGAAATATTAAAAAGTTTCTTTGACAGTTTTAAGATAATCACTTAAAATGATGGAGCTAAACGGCAGACGTGTCTGAGGATTAAGCTAAACTATGAATGCAGTGCTTGTAGTGAGCACATACCTTCGCCCGGTATCTTAGGTTAAAGAAAGGATGACGCTAGGAAACAACTGAAACTTTTCCCCACAAACTGGAACTTTTGAAAAGACACAAATTTGATAATGTTGAACCACCTAGTATCTCAGGAACTTTCTTAAGAGTTGAATAGCATCTTCCTAACCTTACCCCCACAAATACTGAAATAAACCATCCTCTCAAGCACCAAAAACTTTACAGACTTTGTGGGGGTCATTGTCTCAAAAGGGGTGCCTATGCACCCCTATGACTCATCACTCCTCATTGCCTCCAGCCTTGAAAGGAGAGCTAAAATTCCCGTGTGCACATCAATAGTAATTTATCTGGGAGAGGCCAGATTATACATCAAAGAGTTGTAGGATTTGAAAGTTTTTACTTACTGGAAGCTGAGGAAGATGAATGGATTCTCAGGATGAAAGAAAAAGAAAGATGGAGTGTAAGATGATGATCCGCAAGAAGGCGTTCTCCCAGCACTCAGAATTTATTATGTTGGATTAATATTATGGTCTAGAAGTTTTTGGAACTCACTGAAAAAAAAGATGAACAAGTTAAAAATCAATGAAGTTAAAAACTGACAATGATGGTTGTCTCACACCTGTAATCCTAGCACTCTGAGAGGTCGAGGAAGAAGGACCACTTTAGGTCAGGAGTTTGAGACTAACCCTGAGCAAAGGGAGAATCTGTCTCTATTAAAAACAGAAAAAAATTAGGCCAGGAATTGTGGTGCGCCCCTATAGTCCCAGCAATCATAGGCTGAGGAAGGAGGATTGCTTGAGCCCCGGAGTCTGAGGTTGCTGTGAACTAGACTGAGGCCAGGGCATTCTAGGCCAGGCCTGTCTCAAAATTCACTCACACACACACACAACAAAGAGTTTCTAATCATCCTAAAGTATGTGATCATAGAACAAAATTGAATCTGTTTGCTGTCAGGTTGGGAACATGTACACAGTTCATTATTAAAATAAACCAGAAAGTATAATCAATATTTACATATTTTATTCTAATATTTTAATATACATCAACATCAGTCAGATAGCTACATGGAATGTTTTAATTTAAAAAATGTCATGGTGAATGGTAAGGGGAAAAAGTCATCTCTTTTTTCAATATCATTATTCCTCAAGAATAAATGTATCAAATTTCCTCTTTACTGATAAATATAACTTACCACAGGCATTTAACAACAGTAGGGGTAACTCCCTTCTCTAATCTTGGGGTGATATATAATTTTTTTTTCATAAATTAATCAAAGAGCTGAGAAATCCAGGTCACAAGCTATAACCTAAGCAGAAATTTAGTATTCTGATTCTTCCCTTTCCACTAAATTAAAACAAAACAATTCAAGACAAAAAATTCCAATATAATCACAAGGTTTTTGACCTTTATTTATGGATAGTGTTTCATTTTTCTGTGCATCTATAGACTTCCTACATTTTATAGAGTTAAATATAATTTTTGACTTCAAGAAGGAAAGGGATTTTGATATTTTTATAACCCCTTTTGAAGAGAGATAAAATTGGATTTGATGTTAGCCAATAATAACTACATTTGCCTCCTTGAAAGTGAGTTAAATGAATATATTTTTCTTCATGTATTATTATAAATATTAACAAGCAATGGCAATAATTCTGAACCAAATTTTCTCAATTTAAACTTTGCAGTCATAATATCTTCTATATATTACAATAATGTATAGTATCTTTCTGGGTAAGGTAAATATACATTTCGTTTCAACTTTCATAAATATAATGTATGCTGAAAACTTATTTTGAATTTTTTTCACAAGTAAAACTGTATTAACTTGCTGGATAATTATTACATAGCAAGTTAAATTCTTTTAAAAATATTCTGTATAAGTGCAAATTTAAAAAACAAGTATTCCCACTTAATGGGCACAATGTAAGGGTACATGGCACACCTCTTTGGTGCAGGACAGAACTATAAGAGGGACTCTACCTAACAAACACAAACTAGTTGTTTGTAGCCTCACACTAACCTGAAATTTAAAAAAAAAATCATTAATTTTTTTTAAAAGAATCAAAAATCAACAGCAAAATGAAAGCATGTAACTTAAACAGTAAAAATAAATAAGTAAACAAATCTGTCTCAATCAAAGCAGTTTTCTTTAATTGAAACAAAAGAAAAACTGTTCACTTATTCATGAGTAATTATTGGGTGAATTCTAGAGATTATGCTATAAAAAGTCATACAATCACTTTGAGTTACCACCTAACGTTAGTGAAAAAGACCCCCATCAAAAAGTCCCAAAGCTGAAGATCCTGTCAAGGGTGCAGAGAAAAGGGAACGAACACTCATACATTGGTAGGATTGCAAACTATGCAACCTTTTTGGAAAAAAGTATGGAGACTCCCCAAAGAATTCAAAATATACCTTCCATTTAATCCTGTATTTACCCAGATACTAGGTATCTGTCTATTGTTATCTACCCAGAAGAAAAAAAGTCATTTTACCATAAGGATATTTGTACTTGAATGTTCATAGAAGTTCAATTCACAGTCATAAAGATGTGGAAACAATCCAAATGCCCATCAACCCATAAATGAATTAATAAACTGTGGTATACATATACCATGGAGTATTATTCAACAGTGAAAAAAGATGGAGACTTTACATCTTTTCTGTTTACCTTGATGGAGTTAAAGAACATTATCCTTAGTAAAGTATCTCAAGAGTGAACAAACAGGCAGTGCCCGTAGCTCAGTGGTTAGGGCACCAGCCACATACACCAAGGCTGGTGGGTTCAAACCCAGCCTGAGCTTGCTAAACAACAGTGACAACTGCAACAAAAAAATAGCCACCACTGTGGTGAGCACCTGTAGTCCCAGCTATTTGGGAGGCTAAAGCAAGAAAATCTCTTAAGCCCAAGAGTTTGAGGTTGCTGGGTGCTGTGACACCATGGCACTCTACCAAGGATGACATAGTGAGACTCTGTCTCAAAAAAGAAAAAAAAAAAAAAAAGAATAGACAAAGAAGCTTTTCATGTACTCAATACTAAACTGAAACTAGTAGATGAGCAACTACAGACCCAAAGGAGTCAAAAAGCACCATTAAATTCAAGAAGGAGAGAGAGAAGAAGTGAGGGAAGATGGTCAGCAAGCCTCAACCTAACAGATCTATGTAGGGGTATATGTAGGGTGCATCTCCTGGGTGAAGGACTCAAATACAACTCGAACTTTTCCTAACAAATGCAAACAGTGTAACCTAATCATGTGTACTGTTATATTAATAAAAAATAAAAAAAAGCATAAAATAAATTGGTATATTACATTCAAAGAAAGAAAGTTGTTTAAGTCACAAAAAGTAGCAAAATATTTTAAATGAGTAAAATTTATGTATATTAGGAATATTCTAGATTATATCACTAGTTTTATAGAAAATAGTAAATATTTCCCCACATGGTATTTATTACTTCAAATTCCATTCACTTTGATGAATTTCGTAAGTTGTATTTTCATCTTTCTTTCAATTTTTCTCAGTAGTGATTAAAATATAGACTACTTCCATCATATTATATCCCCTTTTCAGCTTTGTAAACATTATTTCATTTTTCAGCAAACTAATGTTGCTGAGTATAGTCCTGGCCAGGTTAGTTTTTTCCTGTACCTTGTACATGTATTATTGTAAGATTTTTTTTCCCCTACAACCTTGAATTTGAGTCACTTCTCCAAGAGTGAGTCTTGGTGTTAATTATTTATCACTTTTCCTTGGACAAATAAATATTTTTATTTTGTTTTTCTTTTGTGAGACCTGGAAAAGAATGAGTCTTTTTTATCTACAATCCATTCTCTTGAAGCACTAATCTATGGCATCTCTCTCTAGTGATGAAAGCATAAATTATTGATATGAAAATAAATGTGAGAAAGTAGTAGCTTACAAATGGAAAGCAAGAGGCAAGAGGCTTCTGAGATAATAGTCAAATTCTATTTCTTGGTGTGTTGTGAGAAAACTTGTTATTCTTCAGTTCAAACATGTATCGTATACATGGTCTCGGCTATTATATAGTCACAACAAAGAATTCAAAAAATAAGAAAATATAAACAGATATGTGTACATAGTGTTTAGTATTTTCCACAGAAAAATTTGAATCTTGAGTTATTTGTTTCTACCATATGTATTTGGAAGTTAAAAGAACCTGGTTTCTAGTACCAGCTCTGACTTTTATTGTGTGATTAAGGCAAATAACTTTTATAAGTTTTGTGTTCTCTATATAGCTATACACTGCCTAACAATGTTTTGGTCAGTGAAAAATCACATATATGATGGTGGTCCCATAAAATTATAATACTGTATTTTTCTATGCCTTTCAAAATGTTTAAACATGTGTAGATACACAAATACTTACCATTGTGTTATAACTGCCCACAGTATTCAGTCCAGTAGCAGACTCTACAGGCTTGTAGCCTAGATGAATATAGGACATACCATCTAGATTTGTGTAAGTACACTCCATGATGTTCACACAGTGACAGAATCACTTTAGAATGCATTTCTCAGAATGTATCCATATTATTAAGGAGCACATGAGTGTATAATCATTAAAAGATAAGAGCCTGTGGTATTATAATTCCTCATAGCTGTTTAACCTTGATTTCAGATGTAAGCTGCTTACAGCTAGTGTTGCCGTATCAAAACTAGCATGTAATATTATGATTGCTTCAGGGATGAAGCAGCTTTTATTCTGTAATAATAATTAAGGGAAATCGTGGGAATTACAAAGATTGTAAAACCTGATTTTCTGCAAAAACGTTTACCTAAGTGCAGTGTATTATTAAATTAAAGTAAGTCAGAAGTGGCAAGATGAATTCTAAAGTACTCTTGGATGCAGAAACAATGACAATGTACTATTTTATAAGACTGAATTTATGTAGCAGAAACAAATTCTTCATTTAAAAATTATAATTTATTCAAATATATAAATAATAGGCTTTCCTTTACATATGTTTCCATTTGAGTAATACAAGGGGTTTAGAAGATATTCTTTACCTAGCTAGAAAGAAATAAAAGAGAGAAGAGAAATAATATTTAGGAAGCAAAAATTTAGCAAGAAATCCAAACAGAGTTAACATAATTTTGAAGTACTCATTTTCACTCATAAGGGAAATAATACTCCATATGACATAAAGTAGAAAAGCAATGACTCAATAACAACAACAATAAATTAAAAATTTTAAGAGGCAAATATTGTCATAAGTTTAAAAAGCATGTTTGAAAGCCAAATAATTAACATAGAATGTTAACTGAGAAATACAGTGAAGGGTAGAAAGAATGATATAAATAATCTAAGGAAGAGTAGTTACTGAGATAATTCAATCAGAGAGTTGATTATTATGGTTATTAGGAATAGCAAACACTAGATTTTCTGTATACATTAGCTGCCAGACATAAAACAAATAATAAAGAAGAAATAGAACAGTTGGATTACAGCTTATCATTTAAAAAGTCATAGATCACAATCAAGTAGGTTTCATTCCAGGGATGCAAGGCTGGTTTAACATACACAAGTCCATAATCATAATTCACCGTATCAACAGAAGCAAAAACAAATACCATATGATCCTCTCAATAGATGCTGAAAAAGCTTTCGATAAAATCCAACATCCTTTTCTAATTAGAACTCTACAGAATATAGGCATTGGCAGCACATTTCTAAACTGATTGAAGCCATCTATGACAAACCTACAGCTAATATTATACTGAATGGAGTAAAACTGAAAGATTTTCCACTTAGAACTGGAACCAGACAAGTTTGTCTTCCATCACCACTAATATTCAACATAGTGCTGGAAGTTCCAGTCAATACCATCAGGCAAGAGAAGGTAAAAAAGGGCATCCAACTGGGAGCAGAGGAAATGAAACTCTCCCTCTTTGCTGATGATATGATTTTATACTTTGAGAACCCCAATGACTCAACCACAAGACTCCTGGAAATGATCAAAAAATATAATAATGTCTCAGGATATAAAATCAATGTCCACAAATCAGTAGCCTTTGTGTATGCCAATAGCAGCCAAGATGAAAAGCTAATCAAGGACACAATTCCCTTCTCTGTAACATCGAAGAAAATGAAATACCTAGAAATATACCTAACAAAAGAGGTGAAGGACCTCTATAAAGAAAATTATAAAACCCTAAGACAAACAATAGCAGAAGATATTAACAAATGGAAGAACATACCATGCTCATGGTTGGGAAGAATCAACATTGTTGAAATGTCTATACTTCTCAAAGCAATCTACAGATTCAATGCAGTCCCATTAAAATACCATCATCAGACTTTCAAGATTTGGAATAAGTAATTCTTTTTATATGGAACTAGAAAAAAACAAAAAAAACCTACAGCCAAGGCAATTCTTAGGAATAAAACAAGGCTGGGGATATTAGCCTACAAGACTTTAGGCTGTACTACAAGGCCATAGTGATCAGCATGGTATTGGCATTAAAATAGAGAAATAGACATCTAGAATCGAATAGAAAACCATGAGATGAAACTAAAATCTTACAGCCATCTGATCTTTGATAAACCAGACAAGAACATTCACTGGGGGAAAGAATCTGTATTCAATAAATGGTGCTGGGAAAACTGGATAACCACCTGTAAAGGACAGAAACTGGATCTGCACCTTTCTCCATTCACTAAAATAGATTCAAGATGGATAAAAGATCTAAATCTAAGGCATGAATCAATAAAAATCCTCAAAGAAAGTGTGGGGAAGACATTTGAAGATATCGGTCTGAGGATAGATTTTATGAAGAGGACTTCATGGCAACTGCAACAACACAAATAAACAAATGGACTTAATTAAACTGAAAAGCTTCTGTACAGCTAAGGAGACAACGACCAAAGCAAATAGACAACCATCAGAATGGGAAAAGATATTTGCATACTATGAGTTGGACAAAGCTTGATAACTAGAATCTACAGAGAACTTGAGCTAAGCAACAACAGAAACAAAAAGCCAACAATCCCCTATGTAAATGGGCCAGTGAAACTATAGAACCTTCTCTAAAGAGGACAGACAATGGCTAACAAGCATATGAAAAACTGCTCATTGTCCCTAATTATCAGAGAAATGCAAATCAAAACCTCCCTGAGATATCACCTAACCCAGTGAGAATGGTCCACAGCATAAAGACTCAAAGCTGCAGATACTGGCCTGGTTGTGGAGAGAAGGGAACACTTTTACACTGCTGGTGGGACTGCAAACTAATACAACCTTTTTGGCAGAAAGTATGGAGAATCCTCAAAGAACTCAAACTAGACCTCCCATTTGATTCTGAAATCCTATTACTGGGCATCTACCCAGAAGAAAAAATAATAATTTTACCATAAGGACATTTGCACTAGACTTTTTATTGCAACTCAATTTACAATTGCCAAATTGTGGAAACAACTTAAATGCCCACCAATTCAGGAATGGATTAACAAGCTGTAGTATGTACATACCATGGAATACTATACAGCCACTAAAAGGATGGTGTCCTTACATCTCTGGCATTAATTTGGGTGGAGTTGAAATACATTCTTCTCAGTAAAGCATCTCAAGAATGAAGAAACAAGAATTCAATGTACTTAATTCTGATATGAGGACAATTGATGCTAGTACATGTTGGGGAGGAATGGGGGAGGGGAGAGGAGGTGCAGCCATGGTTTGGGGGAAGGACACTATTAATAGAGGGACCTCACACAGGGAACCCAAGCAGTATAATCTGGGTCATTGTACCCTCAATGATTCCCCAACAATTAAAATTAAAAAAAAAAAAAAAAAAAAGAAAAGAACAGAAAAATAGGTCAATATGAGAGAGGACCAAAAGCATCCTTGTAAAATTTTGTGTGTCTTTTCACTGTAGGCTAGAAATAAGAGTAAAGGATGATTCAAAGCTTCGGGGCTCCAGATTTCAATGGAAATAACAGGATCCCAAACAGAGGGATGTGAATAGTAGGTGTTAAACCTCCAGCACCAGGTGTAAGGCATTAGCATAATAAACCACATTGATTTTGGAGATCAGAATTTTTTTTTTCTTTAGGGATTAGTGAGGATGCTTGGCTCATCTTGGGACCTCAGGGAATTAAACAGATGAGCAGTCTATAAAGGTGTTACATGGATCATGTAAATGGAAGAATTCTAGATCTAGAATAAAACTAACCTAAATTGCTGTAATAGAGATTCAGAGTGTCATGCCCAATTCCCACATATTTTACAGATTCAGATGTTCTTTTTTGAAATATCTTGCATTAGGAAAAAAATAGTGAAATATTTTTAAAAGGCAAAAAGATAAATGGGTATCCTTTCAATGTAATGCAAGGCCTTGTTTAGATCTAAAGGAAACTCCCAGGATGTTATTCAGCACTTACTGAGAACAGAAACTCATCTTTAAATAAGAGAGAAGTATTGAGAGTTGCTATCCAATGAAGCCAAAGCTTTTCTACCCCACCATGATATTAGCAGTTCAAGTTCTGGTTAAATTTATGTTCTCATTCTTTTCTTTTCTAATAAACATGTTCACTCATTTCTATAAATGTATGATAAGTCTTTATAATTTTTGACCTGTCTGGGTCAATTCCAAACTGAGGTTGCCAATGGAAATGAAAAGCAAATGAAAATAACTGGAAGGTCTAATGCGAGAAAGAGATGAAAATATGATTATAATTATTCTATCATATGTAAATATTTAATAATAAATATATAAAACTTATTAAATGTTTATATTTATCCATTTTCCAAGTAAATATTTTATTCACTACTTAAATAAATCTAGAGAATATCATGGTCATCATAATTAAATGAAGAATGTTAGAATTCTTCCCAACAGTTAATAAATATTGCCAATAGCTTTGCTATATGGTGAACTATCTGTAACTATTACATTGAATTGCAAAATTCAAACTTTTAACATTAAAAGAAGTAAAATAAAATTACCAAGACTTCAACTTTGGTCATCCACAAAACAATATAAAACAAATGAAATTCCAGAAATTAAATCTTATATATTTTATTAACATGTTTACATACTTACTAAGATTTTTGTGAATTCATAAAAATAATTCATAAAAAAATTTCAAATGGCATTATTAACCTGCCAAATGTGAGATAGTGAAATTCACAAATGCATCAAACATATGACATTCTGAAATATGTTAATAATATTTTCAATATTTAAAATATCTATGCAAAAAAAGCTAACTCTATTATAAATCCAAAAGACTGTACTCCATATATGTATGAAAAATATTTCTACTGTTTAAGATTGTTCAAATAAACAACATGTCACTCATAAGATAAATTTCTTTTATCAGAGTATCTAATAAATTAGGGACTTTATTTTATTTTTCTTTTCTTTTTTTTTTTTTTTTTATGCAATCTCACTTTTTCACCCTCAGTAGAGTGCCATCGCATCAGCTCACAGTAACCTCAAACTCTTGGGCTCGAGTAATCTCTTGCCTCAGCCTCCTACAGACGCCTGCCACTACACCTGGCTATTTTTAGAGACAGGGTCTTGCTCTGGTTCAGGCTGTGCTCTCTTAACTTGTGAGCTCAAGCAACCTATCTGCCTCATCCTACCAGAGTGCTAAGATTACAGGTGTGAGCCACTGTGCCCAGTCCCAGGATTTTAAAAGGAATAATTATTTCTTTTAAGATAAATGCAAAAATCACTGCCAGAGTCTACCTGTTCAAAAAGAAACTTTCATTTTATCACAAAAGAAATAGCAATCTGAAATAGATTGTAATTTTATACTTATTTGAGACAGCATTTAATTTCTTTCTCTTCCACTAGATATCAAATTAGCGAATGAATCCTGAGTGAAGGAAAGAACGATCTTTTTCTCCTAAGAATAAGGAATAGAGTTGAATATGTGAATTGCACCAGAAAATTGCAATGTGCACGTTAATATGCCTTATGTTTAGCAAGGGATTTTACAGTGTTTCCTCAGAACAACTTATTGCCACTAAGGGTAATTTTTAACTTAATTTCACCCTGTTCTTGAAATATACTTTTAATTTTAAATCAAAACCAAGGTGCAATATGATTAATTACCTCCAAATTGTATTTACTGAAGTGTTTTTCAGATGAGGGTTTTATTTTGAAAAAGGTTGATGGAAAGTACAATGGGACTTCAAACACATAAAGTATAAGTAATATACGCGGAACGAGATTCAATGCATTCAAGACGGAAATAGAAATGAGGAAATCCGGAGGGGAGTGTAGAGTGACTAATGATGTGGGGCGGAGTTGAGAAGGAGAAGAAAAACCTTAATTCTTTCTTTTTTTCATTTTAATGTCTCCAGTGAGCCTGGTAATAAAAATAATTTAGTGAAGATCGCATCGTGATGATTGCATTATTACTGAACAAGCATATTTTTAATGATAGAAGAGTTTTCAATCTTCTAAAGGTACAAAAACTGTCACAAATAAAAAATATCTTACATATTTAACTTTAAAGAGTATGACATCAAAAAAATACTGTTAGGAATATAAGATAATTACTTAAAGCTATATTAAAATTCTTGTCTTGAAGCTTTCTTTTTGGCCTGTACTAATTAATTGCATTGAATGCTTAATGCCTGATTAATTATGCACATATTTTGTTTGATCATGTTCTAAAGTGTGATTTCATATCTTGGTTGTTGATTCTACATTAGGGTCAGGTTTAATTAAACCTAAAGAAAAAATTGCTAGTTCAAACTTCATATTACATCTCAACAACCTGCAGCAGCTGGCTTGGCCTTGGGTAAACTGCTGTAAAAGTTCACAGATGCTTTATAAACAGTGTTTGACTGCTCTTGTTTTAGTCACAAGAATTGATGCATTCTGCTATTTGCCCGCCCACTTATCTGAATTCAAATAGCCTAGTATAGAATTCAAAGTACAGGCTCTGCAAATGCAAATCACCTCAAATATGCAAATTAGAATTTGTTTAAAAACATGGGTGTTTGGTTAAGGACACTAAATCATTTTTCCATCCAAAGCTATTTTGCTTAATTACAAACTTTAAATGCACATAGAAAACAATCCTACTCCCAAATCACTCAGGTCCAACATGCACTTCTTTGGCATCTTCCTAATTACATCCTGCTTCTGAACATTAATTATGAGCTCCATAGGGATAGATATGATTGAAGATATTTAAAGTGTATTCATACATGCTGACCGGGTAATGTGAAAGTTGTCTTTGCAGAAGAGAAATCCCAACTCCCAAGTAACTATCACAAGAAAATTATACAAATGTGCTATTATGTGATACATGGATTTAAAATGAAAAATGTGCTGACAAGATCATCATAGCTAGGAGACAACTAGCTTCAAGTGGAGTTTATTGCAAAAAATTATTTTTTAAGTATTTTTTAAATGTAATACATGACTATCTTAAGAAAACGCTTTATTCATTGCTATCCAGGCATGCCTTGTTTTAATGTGTTTTATCGCACTTGTAGATACTGCATATTTTTACAAATGTAAGGGTTCTACTACCCTACACCCCACCAGCCTGTTGGGGCTATTGTTCCATAGCGTGCGCTCACTTCATGTTTCTGTGTCAAATTTTGGTAATTCTCTCAATATTTCAAATAATTTCATTACTCTTACATCTGATCAGTGATCTTTGATGTCACTACTGAAGTTGTTTTGGGGTGACACGAATCATGTTTATGTTAAGACAAAGAACTTAATTGATAAAGTCGCATGCTCCACCAGCTGGCTGTTCTCCATCTCTCCCTCTTCTCAGACTTGCCTATTCCATGAGATGCAAAAATATTGACATTAAGTGAACTGATAACCCTACCTTGTCTTCCAAGGGAAAGGAAGATTTGCACCAAAAGCTAGAAATGATTAAGCTTAGTGAAGAAGGTTTGTCAAAAGTAGAAATAAGCTAAAGACTTTTGAGCCAAATAGTTAACCAATGCAGAAGGGACGTTTTTGAAGGAAATTAATCAACTCCAGTGAACATGCAAATGACAAGACAGGGCAACGGCCTTATTGCTGATTGGGAGAAAGTTTGAGTGATTTGGGTAGACCAAAGTTAGCCACAAACTTACCTTACGTGAAAGCCTCATTCAGTGTAAGGCTGTAACTCTCCTCACTTCTATGAAGGCTCAGAGCAGTGAGCAAGCTGCGGGAAAAAAGTCTGAAGCTAGTACAGGTTGGTTCATAAAGTTGAAGAAAAATAGCCATCTCTGTAATACAGGCACATAGTGAAACAGCAAGTTCTCATGTAGAAGCTACAGCAAGTTATCAGAAAGAGCTAGGAATATCCAGTCTTTGGCTGGGACTTTCATAGCTAGAGAGGAAACGTCAGTTCCTGGCTTCAAAGGACAGGCTGAGTCTCTTGTCAGGGACTAATGGAACTGGGACTTTAAGGTGAAGCTTATGTTCATTTGTCATTCACAAATCCCAAAGTCCTCAAGAATTATGCCAAATCTATTCTTCTTGTGACCTAAAAATGGAGCAACTAAAGACTAATGACTTGGCATCTACTTACAGCATTGTTAACTGAATGTTTTAAGCTCACTGTTGAAACCTGCTGAGGTTAAAAAAAAAATATATTTCCAAATATGCTACTCTTTGAAACTATACCTGGTCACACAAGGACTCTGATGAAGATATACAATGAGCTTAATGTTGTTTTTATATCTGCTCACCAACATCCATTTTGTAGCCCAGGGATTAAGGAGTAATCTCAACTCTCAAGTTTTATTATTTAAGAAAGATATCTGGAAGGCTATGGCTGTTTTAGATAGTTATCTCTCTCATGAACTTTGGCAAAGTAAATTGAAAACCATTTTGAAAGATTCATCTTTACAGACATCATCAAGAACATTTGTGATTCATGGAAGAAAGTCAAAATCAGAATTAACGGGAATTTGGAAGAAGTTGATTCAAAATTTTTGTGAATGACTTCAAAGAGTTTAAGACTTTGATGGGGGAGGTAAGTAATGACATGGTGGAAATAATTTTTCACATATTAATACATTGATTATTGTATTAAAAATATTCAGTGAGCATTTTCTCAGTACTAGTTTTAGTTAATACCAATGACAATTGAAAATGTTGCAGGAAGACAAGACCCAATGGAGAGAAAGAGCACCCAAACACTGTATTTGAGAGGAAAAAGGTTTTTATTTTAGCTGGCAGAGCTTACAGCATAGAAGAATTCAAAGTGGCAGTGGTCCTCCACTGGCTTGGTCATTCCCTTTTTATCTCCAGTCAAAAAGGTCCAACCCACAGGTACCTTTCTCATTGGTAAGTTTGAATCAAGCGGGAGATGCTGTTCCAGCCTCCATGGAACTACAGGATTTTACAGAAGTGGAAATTTCCAGGTCCCAGGAAGTTAAGTCTACAAATTCCTAAGAGCTGAGTCACCTTGGAGAGGACCCTGCAGGTGTATCTTTGTGGTCTCCTAGAGAAGACCCTGTTCTCCTAGACTTCATCCTTCTTGAGTATCAGCCAATTTAAGGCATTGACACTACCATAATGACAGATAAAATTTGATGAAGAGACAACAAATAAATAATTCCAATGTAATATAAGCTCTGGGAAGGAAATAAGTGAATATCAACTTGAAATGGATAACTACTTTTGCCCAACTCATTTCTCCATAGGATACCATAAACTGAAAGTATAAACAACACTAAGAAATTTGGATAAATCAACTGCTTTTGAATCATAAAATGTGATGGAAATCTTTTGAAGTGGGTTCTTAACTCATACTTTAACCAAAATAAAATTACAGATAGAATCAAGATTACTCTGTTTAGAAAAAAATGACACCATATACATAAATTGAAAATAAGCATGAATATTTTTTCTAATCTAGTGGTAAAGTAGTCTTCCCTAAATATAATTTTCCTATATAACTAAAAGCAACATACATAAATAAATACATTATAAAGGACATTCTGTAAGTGAGATGGGGAATTTACCTGCAAAAGCAATATAAAGGGCATAATAAATGTAAAAATATTTCAAAACTTACAGACCATTAAACACAGATCAAATTGAGAGCCATTTTTATGTCAAAAGATTTTAAATTTCAGTTTTGTTTTTTTGAAACAGAGTTTTAACTCTGTAGCTCTGTGTAGAGCACCGTGAGGTCATCATACCTCACAGCACCTCAAACTTTTGGGCTTAAGCAATTCTCTTGCTTTAGCCTTCTGCATAGTTGGGACTCCGAGGTGTACCACAACACCTGGATAATTTTTCTATATTTACTGGAGGTGGGATTGAGGTTTGGCTTTTGCTCAGGCTGGTCTCAACTCCTGAGCTCAAGCAATCCATCTGCATTGGCCTCGTAGAGAGCTAGGATTGCAGGCAAGAGCCATGCCTGGCTGAAATTTAATTTCTTTTTAATGGTAACCTTGTGTGGGCATCTGTTTTCACAATGAGCTCTGTTTTACATCTGTGAAAGAATGGTAAATAAGTGCAAAATTGCTGGGATGTAATTTGGCAAAACAGAGTCAAAAACAGATAGAAAGTTGGAAAAGAATGCTTGACAAAAGAAAAAAGAAATCAGCAAAGATTCATCTCTCTTTTGTGCTTTGAGAGTATATCTAATAGGAGCTTCAACAAAAGTAACTATTCCAAAGTGCCCTTTTGATAAAATAAATCCATTTTAATCACTTTAATTGAATTTTTATTCATGTAAGTTTCACTCAAATATATTGGCAGGACCTATTAGATTCTAAAATATTTGGTTCTGTATACTCATGGGTGCTTTACATTTTTGCACTAAAATTTGTCATTTTTTTATATCACTTATTTCTCTTTTTGTACTTTAAAAATCTTATTTGCATGCATTTGTATATTGAGTTAAAGGCACAAATTATAATGCATTTAATAAAAATGGGTACTCTAAAATCCTTATTTTTGCATGTTATCGTCAAGTTGTCACAGTTTTGATGAATTTCTCAGGAACATGCAGTATCAAACAAGGACTATAAAAAAATCACTGGTTTTATTTATCAAATTAAAAGTAGGTATAGCCCAACCACAACAAATACTTACGTTGGAATTCATCTTTTTGAAATGTATTCTAAAGAGAAATCCAAGTATGCAGGAAGCTTTATTTCTTTTTCTTTTTTTTTTTCTGGCACAAATAACTACTATATTTCTCCTACAGTGATAGTGACAGAGATAAATAAAAATGCTGAGTGTCAGGGCACATCAAATGCAAAAGAAGTGGATCACACGATGTAGCAAATTATCATAAAAGATATACTCACTAATAGTCCCTTCTCTCCTGGATTAGATGAGATCTTGGGTCAGTGTATGGGCAGAAAAGCAGATTAAGATTGGCGAAGGGCTGTAAAGCAGAGCGGGAGTGGAGGAAGGACCTGGTGGCTACTGACGGAGTGGCACTGTGGATGCAAGGGGTGAGAAGGGAATGGGAATGTGAAGAGCTGGAGGTGCATGGGTCTAGCTTTGGGGGGAGTTCCAACACATATCATGATGCCCCCTGTCTCAAAGCCCAAACACATTCTTCATGACCTTATACATATCATTCTGAGAGTCCCACTTTGGGATGTGAGGTGCAAGTGTGAGCCTGGCTGAGGTGACTGCCTGGCTCTAGCACACTCCTGAGAGAGCAGCTCTAAATGGAACAGAAAGAGAAAAGGGTCACTGAATTGTCTGTTCAACTCCCCAACACTTGGAGTAAAAGACAGCTTCATCCCTTGGGACCTATGAGTTAAGCTCTCTGATTCTAGATATGTTCCTCTTCTGTTTATTAGATAGAGCAGTGACTTTACAAATAACTATAAACTTTAAATTAATCTATAAATTAAAGAAAATAAAGAATAAAATTGAAACAATTGGTGATAGGTAATATATATTATCATATGCATTTTTAATATTTTTCTTTTAACATTTAAATAAAAGCTACAGAAATATATGTTAGAAAGTCTTTCCAAAGGGTGAGAATTCATAGAAAAACTTAGATGTTTCCTGCTTGCTCCTCAGCCTCCATTTCCATTTTCTTCCCCAGCAATAATCACTGTGGTTTTACAAGCATACGTTTCCATGTATTATAACACTATATATTTACATCCATACATTTTCATCTATGTGTTTAGAGATAATAGGTGGATAGATAGATTTCTATATACATCTCTATATGAAAGTGTATATGTACATAAATATCTATAAAATTGAAAAATATATAGAACACTTTTTTCAATTACTGTGTTTTTCTTAATACCCTTTTGAAAATCTTTACATGTCAATAAATGTATATCTGTCTGTTTATAAATGATTCTAGTAATTTGAAGGGTAAATGAACCATGATGAATTTAATCAATTACTTGTTGATGATGCATTTGGGTTATTTCCAGTCTTTCAACATTATGAGCAATGCTTTAGTTATTATATTTTAGCATATGTGAGTATTCTGTTCAAATAGATTCCTGGAAATACAAGTACTAAATAAAATTCCTGCCCACTTAAATTTTGTTTTTTATTAAGAGATTTGCAGTTGAAATACCTATGAATATAGTTAAACTTTTATGATCCAACAGTAAAAAGGAATATTATGCATGTATTTAAATTTGTATACCATGATTATGACTATATTTAGGAATTATGTCACATATTATTGGATATCTTTATTTATTTACAAATTATAAATACCATTTTCTCATATTGATTTGTAGAAACTTTTTTGTGAATTGGACTGCTAATCTCTTTTTAGTTATAAATATTGCTATTTTTTTCTCTCAATATATTAAGCTCAATTAATCAGACTTAATTGTTACTTTCTTCAAATTTCTATATATTATCTCTATGGATAAATTATAGTCTTGATTATAGCTGTAATTGTACAGATAAATCAAAATTGTACAATGTTTGAGAGGATCGAGGAATAAAATCCTAGAGAAAATAGTGGATTTTATTGATTGACAAACTTGAGGACAAATAAAGAGGATTTACTAACTTAGATTAAGAAGTTATGGTTCCCTCTATCTATTGTTTTTCACATTGCTAATGTTTTCCATTTGTTTCTCAGTATTAATTCTTGAATAGACTCACAGTTTTGTAAATTTTATGTATTTTTTAATTGCCAGTATTTTTCAATTTTAGCATTTTATATATTTTCATATTTTTAATTGTATCATTTTATCCCTTTCATTTTAGTCTATTACCAATTAAAAATATTGCTGAACTATGCCTTTGATGCCAAATATTATCTTATGAGTACATTTTTTATTACTATACATTCTGGTTTGTATTATGTGTTGTACTGATTTTATTCTTTTCTTAATATTTGCTGAATTTAGTTTAGCCTTACTTTTTAATTCCATAGTTATATAGAAGGATTTTATAAATTTCCATTTGGGTTGATTTGTTTTTGCCCTTCCTTTTCTGTTTTTTTATTTTAAAATATTATTGGGAATACCAATGTTTTTGGCTGCCTGAATTGCTTTTGTACTACTTAAGTCAAGCCATAGGTAGCTGATAATCCAAATAGTGATCTTGTTCCCATTAGATTATTTTTTATATTCCTTTCTCCTTCCCCTGCATAATGTCCACTGAGGTTTACTTCCCACTATGCAAGCATGTGCTCGTCGGTTAGCTACAATTTAATAATTAGTTGAGGTGGTGTTTGTTTTTCTAATTTTGAGATACTTCATTTAGGAGAATGGTCTCTAATTCCATCTAAATTGCTGCAAATATATATACAAAATTTTATTAATCAACTCATGAAGTGATGGGCATTTGGGTTGATTCCACGTCTTTGCAATTGTAAATTACTTTTTAATAAACATTTGAGCACAAGTGTCTTCTTGATAGAAAGACTTCTCTTCTATTGGTAGATGCCCAGTAGTGGATCGCTGAATCAGATTGTAGGCCTATTTTATTTCTTTGAGAAATCTCCACACTGTTTTCCATGGAGGTTGTACTAATTTACAGTCTCGCCAATAGTGAATAAGTGTTCTTTTCTTTCTGCATGCACACAATATCTGTTGATGGACATTTTTAACAAAATCCTTTCTAAAAGAGGTAAAGTGATATCTTGTTGTGGTTTCAATTCACATTTTCCTGATTATTAGTGAAATTGAGCATTTTTCATATGTTTATGGCCTATTTGTCTATGTTCTTTTGAAAAGCTTCTGTTCATATCTTTTGCCCACTTCTTAATGGGATTTTTTGGTTTCTCGCTGATGTGCTTGAGTACCTTGTAGATTCTGGTTATTAGCCATTTATGGGTGTATAGCTTAAGACCATTTTCTCCCATTCTGTAGGTTGTCTATTTTCTCTGTTGATTATTTCTTTTGCTGTGCAGAACCTTTTTAGTTTAATCAAATCCCATTTATTAATTTTTGTTGTCATTATTGACATTTTCATTTATTTTTTGCCTAGATTAATATCTAGAAGAGTTTTCCTACATTTTCTCTTGCAAAACGATTTAATGTCTTACATTTACCACTTTATCCATGTTGAATTAATTTTTGTGATTGATGAGAGGTAGGGATCCTGTTTCATTCATCTGCATGAGACTAATTCCCCCAGAGCAATTTATTGAATAGGGCTTCTTTTCCCCCATGTATTTTGTTGTCTGCTTTGTCAATGATCAGATGGCTGGAGATAGGTGGTTTTAAACCTGGGTTCTCCATTTTGTTCCATTGGTCTATGTCTTTGTTTTTATGCCAATACCATGCTGCTTTGGTGACTATAACCTTGTGGTTTAAAGTCTGGTAATGTGATGCCTTCAGGTTTGTTTCTTTTGTTTAAGATTGTAAATCCAAACAAAGCACAGAGTTATTGTTTCTAGGTCTGTATTGTTTCTAGGTCTAGTATTGTTTCTATATGATGGGGATTGCATTGAATCTGTAAAGCACTTTGACTAGTGTGGACATTATAACAATGTTGATTTTGCCAGTACATGGGCTTGATACAGTTTCTCATTTGCTTGCTTCTTCTGTGATCTCTTTCCTCAGTGTTTTGTAGTTCTTTTTTCATTATTATTAAATCATAGCTGTGTACATTAATGCAATCATGGGGCACCATACACTGGTTTTATATACCATTTGGCATATTTTCATAACACTGTGGTTCTTCTTGTAAAGATCTTTTACATCCTTGATTTGGAATATTCCTAAGACTTTTATTTTCTTTGCAGTAATTTTGTGTGGTATTTAATTTTTTATTTGACTCTCAGCTTGACTATTTTTGGTGGATAAGAATGCTACTATTTGTGCATATGGATGTGGTAATCTGAGAATTTCCTGACTTTATTTATCAGTTCCCAGAATCTGCTGGTGGAATTTTTGGGGTTTTCTAATTACAAGAACAGGATGTCAGTGAAGAGCCACAGTTTGACCTCCTCTTTCATGAGTTGAATACTCTATTTCTTTTCCTGCCTTATTGCTCTTGCTGGGACTTCCAGTACGATGTTCAGTAGACATGATAGCATTTGATCCAGTTGTCTCTCTAGTTCTTAGGGGGGATATTTTCAACTTTTTCCCATTCAGTGTAATGTTGGTCCTGGGTTTGTTATATATGGCCTTTATAATTTTGAGATATGTTCCTTCAAGGCCTAATTTGTTGAGGATTTTTATCATGAAAGTTACTGAATTTTGTTGAATGCTTTCTCTGCTTGCATTGAAATGATCATATGCTCTTTTCTTTCTTTTTTCCCCCTTCTCTTTATGTAGTGAATCACATCTGTTCATTTATGTATATTGAATCACTTTAGTATCCCTGGGATGAAGCCCATTTGGTCATGTTCTATTATTATTAATTTTTTTCTTTTGTGATAGGCTACTAACTTAGATTTGCTAATATTTTCTTGAGAATTTTTGCACGTATATTCATAAGGCATATTGGTCTGTAGGTTGGTTTTTTTGTTTGTTTGTTTGTTTTTTCTTACTGTTGCATTGGCAGTAAGGTGCACTGGCTTTAAAGAATGAGGAGAATTCTCTCCTTCCCTATGCTATGGAATAATTCTATGGTCTTGGTACCAGCTGTTCTATGTTGGACTGGTAGAATTTGGCTGTGAACCTATCTCATGCAGGAAATAATTCATTTAAAAGACAGAAAGATTGTAAATTAACAACTTAATTTCACATCTCAAGGAACTGGAAAAGGAAGAGGAAACCAAACCCACAGCCAGCAGAAGAAAAGAAATAACAAATTTGAGTACAGAATCAAGTGAAATGGAAAACAAAAAACATCATACAGAAGATCAAAACACAAAGTTGATTGTTTGAAAAGATAAACAATATCAACAAACTTCTTGCTAGATTTATTAGGAATAGAAGAAAAAAGACCCAAATAACCTCAATCAGAAATGAAAAAGGACACTGCAGAAAAATGATACTGCAGAAATTCAAAGCATCTTCCATAAATACTGTGAAAATCTCTACGCACATAAAGTAAACAGCATAGAGAAAATGACAAAAATTTCTGGAAACAACCTCCCAAGACTCAGTTAGGAAGAACTAAAATTTTTAAACAAACCAATAACACAAAACAAAATCTAAGCAGTAATGAAAAAGCTTCCTTCTTTTTCTATTTTACAAAAACATAAGGCTTTCAACAACAAATGATAGAGAAAGCAAATATTAAATTACAAATACAAACAAAATATCTACACCAGAGAAAGCAAAACATAACAAAAATCTCGCAATTACAAAGCTCAAAAAATTGTTATGGTTGAGATTCAAATTTATTTTGTTTCCTGGCATCCATGAAGAAAAGGAAAATATAATTATATACTTAAATATACTGAATGAGAAATAAACCCAAGGGTAAAAAGAGACAAAAATGAAAGCTTCCTTGATATTTAATCTAAAAATCAGTTCATATGCATGTTACATAATAGAATTTAATTTTTATTAAGAAAACATTCTTTTTTGCTACACACGCAGTGAAGGTAGCATAAAAGACAATGCAATGGCTATATTGTAGCATATATTTGCTTTAAGCAACTCATATTTATATGGTAGTTATATTGCTACTCCCCAAGCATTTTCAATCCTCATCCTAGTCACAAGTGACTACTGTACTTCTTTGCCCCTGCGGTTGTCTAATCACGTGAACAGTTTGGTTAATGGTTGTTAAGTCTAAGTGCTGTGTGTTCTTTAATTGCCTTTGTTTTCTTTCTTTTATGGACAATGATGACCTTAACATAATAACCATTTCTTAGCCTGTGTACTGGGGTTGAAAATAATGTAGAGCAGGACCAATGGAGACTCGTAATGAACATAGAGCATGAACAAGAAATAAAATCCATGCAATTTAAAGTCTCTGAGATTGGGGAGTTGTTCATTGTCTCAGCACACTCTAGCCCAGGATAGTGGATTTCACCACTGATTCCATTCACAGTAGTTTTATGTTGCGGTAAAATGTTTACGTCAAATTACGCTTTGCATCTTTGTTCTAAAGATACTGATGAATATATCACAAATTACAACGGCATAAGAGTAACTATCACTTCGCCTTTCACGGGAGCTAGATAACAGCTAGTTGCAACTTGCTCTCTTAAATTGAAGTCAAAAATATTGAGTTACTATAAAATAACAGGAAATTCAGAAGTTCTGAAACCAAGAATGAGAATAGCAGAGTTTAGCTCTGTATAGAAGTTTAGTTTCCTCACAAACAAGTACAACATTTCCACTTGTGCTAAGAAATTATTGCAAACAGGTTAGAACTTTTCTTAAGCAGCTTCTCTTCTCCATGAAAAGCAAATACAAATGATCTGTTAACTCTTGTTTATACAAATTGGTCCTACATTGTTTACTACCCAATTAAAAGAGGAAAAATTTAGATCTATAACTTTAGTGAAAATTGATATGAAGTTTTACTTACTAATGTAAACTATATTGCTCTCAAATTTTCTAACTATGTGTTGTTTGGATCTTCTTGTTTTTTTTTGTGGGGGGGAGTGTGAGGGAGGTCTCTCTGTCACTCAGGTTAGAATACAATGGGAGACCATGGCTCATTGTAGCTTAAAACTCCTGTGGTTGATTCCCTTTTTTCTTTCTCTTTATGCCCATGCTGTCCTCTGCCTCTACAAAATCCAACTTGCTGTGCCTGTGGTGAATGCCACCATGCTTGGCTAAGTTTTTTTTTTTTTTTTTTTTAATTGTGTTCTAGAGACAAGGTCTCATTATGTTGCTCAGCCTAGCCTTCAACTCCTGGCATCAATGAACATCCTGCCTTGGGCTCCCAAAGGGCTAGAATTACAGGAGTGTGCCACCAGTGCCATTATATTTAACCACTTTTCAAATATTCCTTTTTTTGTCCTACCCTGTGATTGTAGTTCACAATTCTTCCCCACATTTGACAACTCCAATGAACTCACAGTGATCACTTAATCCCTGAAAAGATGGTGGACCTCCTTCCTATGGTGCATCTCCCCTTGAACAATCTTTAATAGCTCCCAGGAATTGCATGGCACAGAAGGCATTTTTGAAAGATGGTGCTCTTAGAACACTTCAAATCACACCGCATAGGTCAAAGTTCTCTTCATCCATAGTTACAAATGATTACTTCCTGAAAATATCAAGTAACTCGGTTCAATTCCTTTATTATAAAGTTGTTTATCAGTTACATTAATCTATAGTAGTAGTAATAATAGTAGTAGTATTCTTTCATCTTAACATAATGCCTGAATCTCTCAAACCCCCAAGTACTTAAATTTTCATGACGGTTCCATAAAGTAAAGCTTAAAATTGCAATTATATCTTTATCAACCACAAACCTCATTATTAACTAACCATGGTTTTTAGAAAATCAGTTAGGAGACAAATGCCTAAAATGTCCATTTAAACCTAACACACACATACAAACATATGTACTACATATGAACATATTATTTAAATTATCAAATTAGCTATAAATTAGCTATATATATATATATATCACCCAAACAACATAGTCATTAATTGGAAACATTAATTAATGAGGTCATCTAGTCAGTAATGTTCATAGTCTAAGTATCATTACATAGTCAAACAAATACACATTGCTTATGTTTCTGAAGAAAATATTTGGCTAATATATATGCTGCCCATTTACATTTGTGCTATTACAACTCCTATATTTGTATGTCTGAGATTAAAAAATAAAAGCAAAGATATATATAAATACATAGGAGAAAAAAGAATTAGGGAATAGCTTTAAAAAGACACCAGAGCCAAAGAGAATTCCTGAAGTTTGTTTGAATGGGGGATGGGAGAGATTGAGAGGAGAAATTTCTGTGTGAAATTGTTGTAAATACTTAAGAATTGGATGTCATTTGAGAGGTGGACAGTTGAAAGGGAGCAAATTCACATAGAAGGAGTAACACTCCTTAGGAGAAAGAAATCACCCCAGAGAATCCATGTTTTCCAACATTTACAAGCAAATACTATTTTAGATTTTGGTAGGATCTAATAGTTATAAGGGAAAACATCTAATTCAACCTACTAAATTGCACTGAGCCGTCAAGTCAGTTAAAGGTAGAGCCAAGAGAAGAAGCCACTCATCTCAATACCACACCAGTCTGGCTTTTACTCTAGTCTCAGATAAACACACCAGAACAAAATAAAAATATGTTATAAATGACAGAATTTATTGGTGATCAAACATCTGTTCAGTGGATTTTCCAATAAGAAGCATATTTCAAGTTGGCAACCACTTCTGTTCCAGAATTGCACACTACCATTTTATCATGAAAATTGCATACTTAACATACCTAAATTTAGGTTAATCCATCAATGGAAGTGTTCTTTTATAACCTCCTCAGCTTTCTAGAAAATTTATTGTCACCTCATACGTTCTATTGCTGCAGATGTATTCTTGGTTAGCATTTTCAGTCTAATACTATTTTGTTCAGATTTACGAGCAAACGGGGATTGCTCATATATTTATAATTATATATATTTATAATATCCAATCAGATTCAATCATCTAATACACAAAATATTATATTTTATATTAAGTATGTGAATTGGCACCAATTATATATATTTTTAATCTTAAAGTAATTAGGTAACTTTTAAATTTGGGTTGAAATGTAGTGACATAATTTTCTCACTATTTTTAAAAATAAATTATTATATAGACATTAAAGTTCTCAAATAATTGGAACTAACTCACTTTAATCACTGATGCTTACTTCTATTTTATCCACTTTTATGGTTTTTGCTTTTTTGTTTTATCTTGTTTTGTTTTTTCAGAGAGAGAGTCTCCATAGAGTGCTCTGGCATAACAGCTCACAACAACCTCAAACTCTTGGGCTCAGGCAATTCTCTTGCCTCAGCTTCCTGAGTAACTGGTATTACAGGCACCTACCACAATGCCCGGCAGAGACAGAGTCTTGCTCTTATTCAGATTGGTCTTGAAATCGTGAGCTCAGGCAATCTACCCTCCTCAGCCTTCTAGAGTGCTAGGATTATAGGCATGAGCCACTGTTTTGGCCTATTTTGTCCAGTTTTTTACGGAGTTTTTTTTTTTTTAATTTCTTCCACATGACATGCTCTCCTGAAATAAGATAGTAAACATATCTTAAATATTTCCTGAGGCACCAAGCTCATAATCATTTACAGTTATAGATTTTAGAGATGAAAAACATTTGATCTAGTTCAGCCCCATTATTTCATGAACAAATGAACTAAGGAGCTAAGAGAATCATCTTCACAGGGTATTATGAAGGCCCAGAACTTTCTCTCCACTATATCTGCTTGATTCCTTTCTGTACTGTAACTGAGCAGGCTCAGGGCTGTTGTGGATGGGCATACAACTTTTTGGTTATCTACACATGCTACCATTTTGAGTTAAGTACATTTCAATATTTGTGGAAGTCCTTGGTTCTTACATAACTTCCTGTATGTGATTGCCAGTAAAATATTGTGGTCTAGAAGCCTCCTTTTCCTGATAATAATAGGTTAGAAATGGAAACAAGATAAACAAGCATTTTGTAATTGAGTATATCATTAAAAAAGTGGGACTAGTCTCACTGGGGTTAGATGGTATCTCAGGGTGGTTTTGATTTGCATTTCTCTAATATATAGGGATGATGAACATTTTTTCATATGTTTGTTAGCCATTCGTCTGTCTTCTTTAGAGAAGGTTCTATTCATGTCTCTTGCCCATTGATATATGGGATTGTTGGATTTTTTCATGTTGATTAATTTGAATTCTCTATAGATCCTACTTATCAAGCTTTTGTCTGATTGAAAATATGCAAGTATCCTTTCCCATTGTTTAGGTTGTCTCTTTGCTTTGGATGTGGAGAGAAGGGAACACTTTTACACTGCTGGTGGGACTGCAAACTAGTACAACCTTTCTGGAAGGAAGTATGGAGAAACCTCAAAGCACTCAAGCTAGACCTCCCATTTGATCCTGTAATCCCATTACTGGGCATCTACCCAGAAGGAAAGAAATCCTTTTATCATAAGGACACTTGTACTAGACTGTTTATTGCAGCTCAATTTACAATCGCCAAAATGTGGAAACAGCCTAAATGCCCACCAACCCAAGAATGG
This sequence comes from Nycticebus coucang, assembly GCF_027406575.1. Taxonomy (NCBI): domain Eukaryota; kingdom Metazoa; phylum Chordata; class Mammalia; order Primates; family Lorisidae; genus Nycticebus; species Nycticebus coucang. Next base: position 97,441,666 of record NC_069784.1, on the reverse strand, counting down.
ATTAACAAGCTGTGGTATATGTATACCATGGAATACTATTCAGCCATTAAAAAAGATGGAGACTTTACATCCTTCGTATTAACCTGGATGGAAGTAGAAGACATTATTCTTAGTAAAGCATCATAAGAATGGAGAAGAATGAATCCTATGTACTCAATTTTGATATGAGGACAATTAATGACAATTAAGGTATGGGGGGGAGGAAAAGCAGAAAGAGGGATGGAGGGAGGGGGGTGGGGCCTTGGTGTGTGTCACACTTTATGGGGGCAAGACATGATTGCAAGAGGGACTTTGCCTAACAAATGCAATCAGTGTAACCTGGCTTATTGTACCCTCAATGAATCCCCAACAATAAAAAAAAATATATATAAGTTGGTTTCATAGAAAAAAAAAGTGGGACTAGAGTATATTTTCTACAACAAAATATATGTCTTTTGATTTCTTTACTTTGGGACATAAATATTAACATATTTAAATGTTTACATTATGTTTAATTACTCAATTTCATCACATTCATTTTAGTGACTCTGTGGTGAAGTCGTCTTTGTCCTATATATTTTAAGTCAAATGTTAGAAGTTTTCTATAATTTTCAATGCCTTTCCTAAATTCAAATTCAAATTTATTCTGGAAATCATTAGCAGCTAAAAAAAATGTATGTACAAACATGTTCAAAATTAATCATGTAGAAGTTGTGTTGAAGTAAAAGAATGAAAGGTGGAATTTGAATATATACTTACACAAATATATAATGTATGTGTGTGATTATGTGTGTGTATATATTTACACAAGCATACATCATATATATGATATGTTAAAGAATCAAAGTTTTAGGGGCTTACTACACCCTCAAAATGCCTTAAATTTTAAAGATATTCTTTAAAGAAAAACTGAAAGAAACTCAACAAAACATTTATCAGTGTTTCTTTATTATGTTCCAAATATATTATTATTGGTTCCAAACTAGAACCAATTGTATTGAATTTTCTAAAAAGCCAGGAGTGTATTTCCATTCACTGAGTGGTTAATGAGCCCTGGTGTCCCATTTTTATGATCTTGATATAACTTATTCCATTCAAACTTGTAGCATTTCCAGAAGGCTTTGGAACTAATTGGAACCTTTTTAGTGTGCAGTAACATAGGAGCACATATTTTCACATCTAGTACACCACAGAAGGCTCTCAGTTCCTTGTGACACTGCTCTTCATGTTTTATTTGAGTCTTCCTTTTTAGAGGATTCGGATACAAAGGAACCAGTAGGGGCTCCTCTTTCGAAAGCAAATGTCATTGGGTAGCTTTGTGTCAGGGTTATTTGAAAGTTGAATACCTTCCTGAGGAATTGTTTCTACAGTGATTGCCAATTTTCTGCTTGAAAGGTTTATGATCAAATCATTCTCTGGTTGGATTTTTTAGTTGGGATTCTTTTTACTGCTGATGTGCGAGGACATTTCCTAGCACATGTTAAAATTTCTTTTTCTACTGTAGTTAACATTTACAATTTTGAGCACCCATCAAAATGAATTATCCAGAGCATATGGCTTAGAAACTATTAGATTTAATTTCAAGGCAGAATAAATGACTATAGGACTTTGAAATGGAAGGCGGAAAGAATGCGAGTAAAACATTAAAAAAATAAAACAGGAAATAATCTTCAAAATCCTCAAGATACAGAGATTCTGCTAAAGGATAAATAATGCCTCATAGAATCTGGCAAACACAGAAGGAAAAGTCTAATGTAAGTTGTAATAACAATTAAACACTTGAATAAACTAAGTAACTCAGATAAAAGTCTTGTTTTCTTCTGGATTTCATTTTTAAATGTTACCTAAAAAAGCTAACTTTCCTCAGCTATTCTCATGGTCTGTTCACATCTGGTCCTATATGTCACCTTAATGACAATATCCACCAGGACCGTCAGTATTTTCAGGGAGTAAATATTAAGTGAAATAATGACATTCTTTATGAAGGCAATGTAATGATAGCAATATTGCATCCTGTGTGAAGTTAACATGTTTAAGATGATACACATTATCTATTACCCAATAATAACTTTACAAATTGAAAGTACCTAATGTACCAGAATTCTAAATGACAACAACAGCAAAAATGTTTACATCTTTTTCAGAAACTGAAATCACTAATTCCCTTCGTTATATTTGATATTTCAATTGTGTGGTAGGCAGTTAATTGACCAGGGCAGAGGGAATTTTTTGGAACATATAGAAGTCATTTTCACTTCTGGCTCAGTTTGCATTATGTCAGAAAAACCTGCCCCTACTTCATTCGACAATTTACAAGAATACTGTGTGTGTGTATATAGAGAGAGTACATGTATAGTATATGAATAAAGATAAGTGCAAATCTTTTTCAGAGATTCCATTTCAGCCTCATGAATCCATAATCAAAAATTGATAAGAATATTAATGGAAATAATATTTAAATATTAAAAGTTATAGATCAATCCCATGGGTAAAATCCATATTAAGATGGTTGTAATAATTATGGTGAAATTCAAGATAAGTTGAATTTTTTTCAAATACTTCTCAAATTTTATGCTATGAATAAAACATTCTTAAATTTTGATTGTATATTTTTTATGTATCAAATGTCTTTTAATATCATGTTATGTCCTCAGATAGTACTATTGTTGAGCCCATACAAAAAAGAGATGAGCGAAATCTCAAATTTAATGAGCCACAATTTCAGAACGCTATGAATTCCTTTTTGTGAACCTAATGTTCGACCTCTCTCTCTTCTCCATTGCATTACTAATGTTATATTCGAATTTCTGAAATGTTGCCCACCACGTGGTAAGGAAACACTGAAGTCTGAGTTTTTTAACTTTTCCATTGCAGCCAAACATATCCAGTAGAAATGAAATTAAAATGAAGGCAATGTAAACTATTATTATAGTTTCCTCCAGTTTGCTCAAACTGAATAAGTAAATTTGGCAGCCCATGATTTACTAGTTTAAATATTATTTCCTGGTAATGTATCAGAGATATACTGTATGTATGCAGAGCTTGGAAACTAGTAGAGAAAGGAAGTCATTTAATGAATGGTCAAAATGCGTACAAAAAATAGAATATAGCTAATATGGAAAAGTTAACCAATTCCTATCTCACATCCGTAGAAAGTAATTTTTTAAAGCAAAAACCTACATAAAAAATTATAAATTTTAAACTATAAGAACCACAGATATTAACGTACAATATGAACAGAAACAAACAAACAAAAAAAAAAAAAACAGAATATCCCTGAGAATATCCCTGAATGAATCTTGATGAGATTCATTCAAATTCTAAGATAGAATTCTTGGTGGAATTCCTGGCTTTGTTTATTCAAAACAATTTTTTATTGTACCACTTTAATTCATAATAATGACAAACTAGAAATCAAACAAATACTCATCAATATGAACTGGATGGAATGGAAAAAATACTGCATAGCAATTGATAGGAATTTTAAAAAGGAATTATTTTTGCATGCAGCATAGATGAATAATCTCACAGATAAGATGATGAATAAAAGAAATCAGACAAAAAGTTTATTTTGGGGTTTCTGTTTATATGAAGTTCAAGAATAAGCACAACAAATGTATGGTCTATAGAAGTTTTCTAGGGTGCTGAAATAGTCTATACCTTGATCTGGATAATACTTAAAAGCACATGTCTGTATGTAAAATTTTATCCAGCCATATACTTATGATTGGCACAAACAGAGCAAAATAAGTCATTCTCCAGTAAAAAGTAATTTTAGAAATAAAAATAGTATAATTAAAGATGGTAGATATATGAAAGTACTATAAACTACATTATAAAAATGAATTTGAAAAAAAAGAGTAGCTTTTTAGGTAGAAGTACATTTTAAAAAATAAATCAAGAGGATAGTTTTGTTAATACAATTTATTAGTGAAACAAGGGGGATTTAAGGATTGAATGGTAAAAAAAAAAAAGCAAAACTCTGCTTAATCATTGGTGATTTATTTTATAACCGAACATCCAAAAGAATAAACAAAAAATAATGAAAAATTATGAAACATTTTGGTGATATTGTTAGCTACAAAATCTATATGGAAAAATCTGTACAATTTCATACATCAGAAGCAATGGTTAGATAATCTTTAAAATTGTATTCTATATGTCTAAAGTGATATGATGTATCTAGAAATAAGACTATCAAATGTCCATTTGGACATAATTCTCCCCAAATTAAGTGATATATTTAATATAGTTCCCCTAAACATTCTCAACTGGGGTTTTTTATGAAACTTACCAAGCTAGGTTTGTAAGGAATGCAAGAGTCAGCAAGATCATTAATAAAGGAATTGCATTGTGTCGAACATTGAGTTGCACAAATGATAAACCATTCTTACTTTCAAGCAGTTTCAATACAACAAAATATTGTAAAAGGTGAGAAAAAAGAGAAGAAATTACTACAATCCAGGGTAAAAATTCTATGAAACAATTAAAATAAGGGTTAACGGAATATATAGAGGCTTCTCCAAAGCTGAACTTCAGAGGCAGAACAAGCTTGGAGTGCACTACAAGGAAGAGATGCTATTTGAAATCTGGGAGAGAAACAGAAGTTGTCCAAGCAGAAGGAGGAATTACATGCAGCAGCTAGAGAGGAGACGTCCAGTACACTTCTGGGATGTGAAACGCTTCCTAGTCCACCACTGTGGCCAAAAGGAGCAGAGACGAATAGGGAGCCAGTCACAGGTTAGGGAGGAGTCTGAGGGTTTTTGTTAAGTGAGCTGTCCTTTTTATTCCAAGTAATGAGAAACAGTAAAGGATATTAAACGGTGAATGGTATAATCATACATTTTATTTTTTTATCTGTCTTTATTAAATCATAGCTGTGTACATCAATATGATCATGGGGCACCATACACTTGTTTCATAGAATATTTGACACATTTCATCTCATTAGTTGACATAGCCCTCCCGGCATTTTCCTAGTTACTTTGCCAAGACATTTACATTCCACATTTGCCAAGGCTCACATGTACCCTTGTAAGATATTTTAGACACATTGACATTGGTAACATAAATAAGTACTGGAAGGGAGTAAATGATTAAGAGGTTGTTTTAATAATCTTAATGATAATTGAAGATGGTTGTCTTTAAAGTTGCAGAAACTATTTATTTTAATTAGGGAAATAAGTATAAATAGATTGAATCAACAGGATTTTATAACTAATTACATGAGTGAAAAGAAGAAGTAAATAATGGTTTCTTATTCAATGAGGTTTACAGTTGTTTGGAAGGCTGGACCATTCACTAATACAGCAGAGAATTTGAACTGATTTATACGAAAGAAAGAGTTAATTAGTAGATAAATAATTTGTTTATGTTTAAATTTTGAAGTTCTTATGGAAATATTCAGTGAGGAATTGGATGCATAGTTTGAAAAATTAAGCTGACAACTACTGCATAGCAATTGATAGGAATTTGATATCCCTCATCTTGTGGATGGGTGTCATAGTTTTCGCATACCTTTGGCGAAATTCAATGGGAAGAGGATTGAAAGTGGAGCTCTGTGGAACATCAACATGATTACATGCTCATAGAAAGAGGGGAAGGAGATAGAGGATTACAGAAAAAATGAGAGCAAGGAAATCAAAGTATCATTATGTAAATCAAAGAAGCGAAAATTTCAAGACAAGCATAATCAAGCAGTTTTAAACCATTATCATACAGTCAGATAAATTACAGCCTTGACAGTTTCCACTGAATTTAGCAAAATGACCATGGCAAGAGTAGTTTAAAAGGAATTATGGACACAACAATTAGAATACACCGAATTGTAGAATAAATGAGAAGTAAAACGAACAAACAAAACCAGAATCAAGTTCGTGGTTAATTACTGAATTTCTTCTGTACATAAGGGCCTGTACAAGATGTATATGGTATACTTGTGATAACAGACACAATCTCTCTCCCACTTAAAGCATGGGAAAATAATCCATCCCCTTTTTGTGTGCTTTTTTGGAATAAATGCTTCAAATATCCTCAAAGAATATTCTCCAAACAACATCATAACTACATTCATGGTGAAAGTTGGATGTAGTTTAAATCTTACCTGCAAAGATCATGTGTGATTTGTGTTGAGCCACCCAATTGGTAGCCAGGTAAAGGTACATCGCCTCCTTTTGAAAATGAAAACAAACTGGTTCTGAGAGAAAGTTAAAATAAATATTTCATAGAACTTATTACCAAAATCTGTAATAGGCAAATATTTACCAGATGTTGATTGCATGGAGTCAGTAATTTAAATAACATTTTGTATGAAGACCTCAGTGGGTGGGACCATAGCATTGAGGCTGCAGTAATGCCCCACAAGGAGTGATTTGTTTTTTTCTAAGAATAGGAATGGGCCAAATTAGGAGATTAAACAGTGCAGTGAAGATAATCACTCTTTTTAAGTAGGTTCAGTATTTTAACTATTTTAACCAGTGTGGAGGGCAGGAACTTTTTTTTTTTTTTTTGGTCAAGAGAACTGTAAGTGTCAAAATTTAATTTTTATTTATTTCTTCTTGGGTGAAAACATTCATGCATAAGATATTTTAGAGTATGAGAATGAAAAAGTTAGGCAAAACAGTTAAGAGGTTAAGAGGATAAAATGAAGCATAACCATTTGTCCTCTGTTTTGTATACAGTAGTTCATTTAAGAGTATCAGAGGTGCCTTATTCAGGGGGTTTCCTGGTCATGACTGTAATTTGAGGCCCTGTATTGATTAAAGTCATGTAGATTTGCTAGCTGGTTCATTTCAGTAGATGTTAAAGTTGATTTAGGATATATATTGTAGATGTGTAAAATTCATCTGTGCCCTTTTATCTTTTTATTATAGAAATTCTTTTAATAAATGTGTGAAAACCAATTAGGTGGCATTGTGGACGTGTTTTCAGTTGTTTGTTCTTCCTCTAGAGTCCTGACGTCCACCTTTCTCTTTTTCTTCCTTCCTTCTCCCTCTCTTGTTCACTCCCTCTGTTTCTTCTTTCATCCCTCTCTCCCTCCCTCCTTTCTCTTCCTTCCTTTCCTTTTTTCTTTCAACTTCTCTGCATGGTGATTGTTCCTCCCCTATACAAGTGATACCCCTGTTGGCCCAAAGTATTATACTTTCCCCTAAAACTCTGCAGATTGTGATCCATGTCTCATTGGTACACACAGCTAGTAGGTACACGGTAAGAGTTGACATCCTTTGCATAGTGTCAGTCACAGCTTATGCTGGAATTCATGATTGAACTCAAAGGACACAGTTCAGGAATGGGACACACAATTCAATGCCACTTTAAAGAGGGACTCAATTCCATATTCTTGTCCCTAAATGCTTGAAACTTGTTAAGGATTGGGGTTAACTTCATAACAGTACATTTTACGGAAACGGAAAACACTAAAAAAAAGAAAGCTTAAGAGCAAAGCTGGCTCAACGCCCGTAGCACAGTGGTTACAGTGCCAGCCACGTATACCAAAGCTGGTGGGTACGAACCCAGCCAGGGCCAGCTAAACAATGACAACTGCAACAAAAAAAATAGCTGTGTGTTGTGTCCTGTGCCTGTAGTCCAAGCTATTTGGGAGGCTGAGGCAAGAGAATAGCTTAAGCCCAAGAGTTTGAAGTTGTTGTGAGCTGTGATGCCACAGCACTCTACCGAGGGCAACATAATGAGACTGTCTCAAAATAAATAAATAAATAAATAAATAAAAGCACAGCTGACAAGTGTAGTTTTGTGAACGATGAGCTGGAAGCAATTTAGGACATCCAAACAGAAATACTTCATATTCGGGTGGACATGTAGGGCACTGTGACTGTACTCAAACTCAAGTGGAAACAGAAAAAACATTCCTGTGGTATCTCCAAGTGCATTGGTGGGAAGAAGCTATGTGACTGAGTCAGACATTGATCTTCTTTCTATTATCATATAGTATTTGGAAAGTTAACTTCCCCAAACTTTAGTGTCTGATTTGCATAAAAGAGGAGGATTCTACTTGGTAAAAAGGAATTGGAGACCTAATCTCTTCTTTGTGTTCCAAGTTAGTAAACCAGGACTGCTGAGTTCAAGAGCAGGGCTGGAAAATAGGATACCTTTACAAGATTTTTTCATGAGTGTTGGAAGGAAGGAAATCAGTTGTGTGTGCTGTATACCATGGCTAGGGAAATTAACTTGGCACTGGGGGCTCAGAGCTGTGGTTGATTCCTTTGTCAATGGAAAAAGCAACCCTGTGTCTCAAGCTGAAAAAATTAGGTTATGTTTGTTACAGGCAAACAGATTTTAGGTGGCCATTGATTGCACTATTTCCAGTCATATTTGAAGAAGGAAGTTCTTAGAGAAGAAATCTACTTGAGAGTAAAGTTGCTTTTTATTTCTTAACATAATTTTAGTACATGTATTATATTCATAATAAATGCTAGTAGTTTATTACAAAATGTCTTGCATATAGTAAAAGAGTATTTGCAATTACATTTATAGCATTATTACAAAATCATATAATTTAAATGATTATTTCAGTATGTAGCACTAAATACAACTATACTCTGCAGAAATTCTTCAGTTATTTTTGCTGACTAGAGCATTTAAGTTTCTAAATTAAGATATATTCTTTTTTTATTTTTATTAAATCATAACTGTATACATTGATATGATCATGGGGCATCATACACTCGCTTCATAGACCATTTGACACATTTTTATCACAGTGGTTAACATAGCCTTTCCGGCGTTATCTCAGTTACTGTGCCAAAACCTTTACATTCTACATCTACCAAGTTTCGCAAATACCCCTGTAGGATGCACCACAGGTGTGATCCCACCGATCCCCCTCCCTCTACCCACCCTTCCCTTTCCCACTTTCCCCTATTGTTAAGTTGTAACTGGGTTATAGCTTTCATGTGAGAGCCCCAAATTAGTTTCATAGTAGGGCTGAGTATATTGGGTACTTTTTCTTCCATTCTTGAGATACTTTACTAAGAAGAATATGTTCCAGCTCCATCCATGTAAACATGAAAGAGGTAAAGTCTCCATCTTTCTTTAAGGCTGCATAGTATTCCATGGTATACATATACCACAATTTATTAATCCATTCATGGATCGATGGGCACTTGGGCTTTTTCCATGACTTAGCTATTATGAATTGGGCTGCAATAAACATTCTGGTACAAATATCTTTGTTATGATGTGATTTTTGGTCTTCTGGGTATATGCTCAGCAGAGGAATTACAGGATTGAATGGCAGATCTATTTTTAGATCTCTGAGTGTTCTCCATATATCTTTCCAAAAGGAATGTATTAATTTGCATTCCCACCAGCAGTGCAGAAATGTTCCCTTTTCTCCGCATCCACGCCAACATCTCTGGTCTTGAGATTTTGTGATATAGGCTAGTCTCACTGGAGTTAGATGATATCTCAAAGTAGTTTTGATTTGCATTTCTCTGATGATTAAAGATGATGAGCATTTTTTCATATGTCTGAAGGCCGTGTGCCTGTCTTCTTCAGAGAAGTTTCTCTTCAAATCCCTTGCCCAGCCTGCGATGGGATCCCTTGTTTTTTTCTTGCTGATGTGTTTGAGTTCTCTGTGGATTCTGGTTATTAAACCTTTGTCAGAGATATTCCCTGCAAATATCTTCTCCCATTCTGAGGGCTGTCTGCTTGCTTTGCTTACTGTGTTCTTAGCTGTGCAGAAGCTTTTTAGTTTGATCAAGTCCCAGTAGTGTATTTTTGAAGCTGCTTCAATTGCCTGGGGGGTTCTCCTCATGAAATACTCACCCAGACCAATTTCTTCAAGGGTTTTCCCTGCATTCTCCTCTAGTATTTTTATAGTTTCATGTCTTAAGTTTAAATCTTTAATCCAATGAGAGTCTATCTTAGTTAATGGTGAAAGGTGTGGGTCCAATTTCAGTCTTCTGCAGGTTGCCAGCCAGTTCACCCAGCACCATTTGTTAAATAGGGAATCTTTTCCCCACTGAATGTTTTTAATTGGCTTGTCAAAAATCAAATAGCGGTAAGTAGCTGGATTCATCTCTTGGTTCTCTATTCTGTTCCAGATATCTACTTCTCTGTTTTTGTGCCAATACCATGCTGTTTTGATCACTATCGATTTGTAGTAAAGTCTGAGGTCTGGTAGTGTGATTCCTCCTGTTTTGTTTTTATTTCTGAGTAATGTCTTGGCTATTCGAGGTTTTTTCTGATTCCATATAAAACGAAGTAATGTTTTTTCAAGATCTTTAAAATATGACAGTGGAGCTTTAATAGGGAGTGCGTTGAAATTATATATTGCTTTGGGTAGTATGGACATTTTGATAATGTTGATTCTTCCTAGCCATGAGCATGGTATGTTTTTCCATTTGTTAACATTTTCAGCTATTTCTTTTCTTAGAGTTTCATAGTTCTCTTTATAGAGATCTTTCACGTCTTTTGTTAGGTAAATTCCCAAATATTTCATCTTCTTTGGCACTACTGTGAATGGGGTAGAGTCCTTAACTGCTTTTTCAACTTGACTGTTGTTGGTGTATATAAAGGCTACCAATTTATGGATGTTGATTTTGTAACCTGAGACGCTGCTGTATTCCTTGATCACTTCTAGGAGTTTTGTAGTAGAGTTCCTAGTGTTTTCCAGATACACAATCATATCATCTGCGAAGAGCGAAAGTTTGATCTCTTCTGACCCTACATGGATACCCTTGATTGCCTTTTCTTCCCTAATTGCGGTGGCTAAAACTTCCATTTCAATGTTGAAAAGCAATGGAGACAATGGGCAGCCTTGTCTGGTTCCTGATCTGAGTGGAAATGATTCCAATTTAACTCCATTCAATATGATATTGGCTGTGGGTTTGCTGTAGATGGCCTCTATCAGTTTAAGGAAAGTCCCTTCTAGACCAATTTTCTTGAGTGTTCTGATCATGAAGGGATGCTGGATATTATCAAAAGCTTTTTCTGCATCAATTGAGAGAATCATATGGTCTTTGTTTTTTAATTTGTTTATGTGCTGAATTACATTTATAGATTTACGTATATTGAACCAGCCTTGACACCCTGGGATAAAACCAACTTGGTCATGATGTATAATTTGTTTGATGTGTTGCTAGATTCTGTTTGTTAGGATCTTATTGAATATTTTTGCATCTATATTCATTAGTGATATTGGTCTATAATTTTCTTTTCTTGTTGGGTTTTTTCCTGGTTTGGGGATCAGGGTGATGTTTGCTTCATAGAACGTGTTGGGTAGTCTTCCTTCTTTTTCTACATTTTGGAACAGGTTGAGTAATATAGGTACTAATTCCTCTTTAAAGGTTTGGTAGAATTCTGACGTGAAACCATCTGGTCCCGGGCTTTTCTTTTTAGGGAGGTTTTGTATAGTTGATGCTATTTCTGAACTTGATATGGGTCTGTTCAACATTTCCACTTGATTCTGGTTAAGTCTTGGAAGGTGGCGTGCTTCCAAGTATCGGTCTATTTCCTTCAGATTTTCATATTTCTGAGAATAAAGTTTCTTGTAATATTCATTAAGGATTTTTTGGATTTCTGATGAGTCTGTGGTTATTTCGTCTTTGTTGTTTCTGATTGATGAGATTAGAGATTTTACTCTTTTTTTCCTGATTAGGTTGGCCAGAGGTTTATCTATTTTATTGACCTTTTCAAAAAACCAACTTTTTGATTTATTGATCTGTTGTATTATTCTTTTGTTTTCAATTTCATTTAATTCTGCTCTAATTTTGGTTATTTCTTTTCTTCTACTGGGTTTGGGGTTGGAATGTTCTTCCTTTTCCAGTTGCGTGAGATGTCCCATTAAGTTGTTAACTTCCTCTCTTTCCGTTCTCTTGAGGAAGGCTTGCAGTGCTATAAATTTCCCTCTTAGAACTGCCTTTGCGGTGTCCCAGAGGTTCTGATAGTTTGTGTCTTCATTGTCGTTTTGTTCCAAAAAATTGGCGATTTCTTTCTTAATCTCATCTCTGACCCAGCTATCATTCAGCATAAGGTTATTTAACTTCCATGTTTTTGTATGAGTATGCAGATTCCTGTTGTTACTCAATTCAAGTTTTATTCCATGATGGTCCGAGAAGATGCATGGAATAATTTCTATTCCTTTAAATTTACTGAGGTTAGACTTGTGACCTAAAATGTGCTCAATTTTGGAGTAAGTTCCGCGGGCTGGTGAGAAGTATGTGTATTCAGTTTTGTTGGGATGAAATGTTCTGTAGATGTCTGCTAAATCTAAATATTGGATGGTTAGGTTTAAATCTAAGATTTTTTTGTGCAGCTTCTTGCTGGAGGATCGATCCAACACTGCCAAAGGAGTGTTGAAATCTCCGACGATTATGGAGATGGAGGAAATCAAGTTACTCATATCTGTTAGAGTTTCTCTTATAAATTGAGGTGCATTATGGTTGGGTGCATAGATATTAATAATTGAGACCTCATCATATTGAGTATTACCCTTAACAAATATGAAGTGACCATTCTTGTCCTTCCTTACTTTTGATGGTTTAAAGCCTACTGTATCTGCAAATAAAATTGCAACACCTGCTTTTTTTCTGATTACCATTTGCCTGAAATATGGATGGAAATACCATCCTTTCACCCTGAGTCTGTATTTGTCTTTTAAGTTGAGATGTGACTCTTGTATGCAACAAATATCTGGCTTGAGTTTTTGTATCCAGTCAGCTAACCTATGCCTCTTTAGAGGACAGTTTAAGCCATTCACATTGATGGAGAGTATTGATAAGTCTGGTGGAATTTTGCTTATCGAGTTTTTCAAAGGTCCAGTGGACTTTTTTAATCCTTTCGCCAGTGTGGAAGTTGGAGTTTGATCCGAAGTTTCTGGAGTGAGTTTACTTTTGTGGTATAGGATTGGGTTGGTCATTGTGGAGGATAGGTCTGAGAATATACTGAAGAGCTGGTTTACTTATGGCAATTTTTTTCAACATATCAATGTCATTGAAGTATTTAATTTCTCCATCACAGATGAAACTCTTTTGGCTGGATACAAGATCCTGGGTTGAAAGTTATTTTGCTTTAGGAGATTAAAAGTTGATGACCACCCTCTTCTGGCTTGAAAAGTTTCAGCAGAGAGATCTGCAGTTATTCTAATATTCTTACCTTTGTACGTAATAGTTTTCTTTCGCCGGACTGCTTTGAGAATCTTCTCTTTCATGTTAACTTTAGTGAAGCTAATTATGAGATGTCTGGGAGATGGCTTATTGGGGTTGAATCGTGCTGGGGTTCTGAAGCTGTCTGCTATCTGAATTTCAGATTCTCTAGGCATGTCTGGAAAATTTTCTTTCATAATTTCATGCAGAAGGGCCTCTGTGCCCTTGAAGGCCACTTCATCATTCTCAGAAATCCCTATAATTCTTATATTGCTTTTTTTTCGAATTATCTGAGAGCTCTCTGAGTGAGTGATCCATTTTTGCTCTCCATTTCTCTTCCTCTTTGAGAGATTGGGAGCGTTCGAAGACTTTATCTTCAATGTCAGAAATCCTTTCTTCTGCTTGCTCCATTCTGTTGCTGAGGGATTCTACTGTATTTTTCATATCTTTGAGGGCTGTAAATTCTTGCTTCAGTGTGTCTAAGTCTTTGGTGGTTTTGTCTTTAAATTCGTTAAATTCTTGAGACAACTTTTGAATTTCTCCTTGAATTCCTAATTCCATTTTATTAATCTTGTCTGCAATCCAAATTCTGAATTCTATTTCTGACATCTCAGCCAGTTGTTTATGAATGGGATCTTCAATCACATCTGCTGTATCTTTTCTTGGGGGGGTTGATCTATTCTGGTTATTCATGTTACCAGAGTTTTTCCACTGATTCTGCCCCATGGTTATTTTACTCCCTTTGGTTTTTCCCCTGGGGCTTTATTGAGGGGCCGTACAGTGTTGTGGCCTGAGAAACTGGGGCCCTGTCTGGTGTGGTGGAGCAAAGTGGTTCTGTCTTGTTTTCAGCTGGTTTCTGTTTGATCCTATTGCAACTTCTACTCTGGCTTGAAGTCTCAGCTGTGTGGAAAAATCAGCAATTAAGTCACCCTGCCCGCCCACCTCTGGCCCCAGTTGGAAAAGGAGAATCAAACCTTCCTACAACCGCACACCCAGGGCACCACCTGAAAAGTCCTCAGTCTATTAGCCCAGTTCAAAAGGTCCAAATCAACTGTCTCAATCGGCACCTGTCTCAGGTGGGAGAGTTCAAGAGGTCTCTGGGAACTGGATCACAGGAGCCTGGTGACTCCTCTGACACGGGTCACCCCAGTGCAGCGTGGAGTCAGGAGGAGCCACCCAAGCAAACAGAGCAGTCTGGGAAGTTTGACGTCTCCTTCCCCACTTTGCCCCTCCGTCGGACCCAGTCACTGGTATCTCTGCAGATGGCTAACCCAGTTGCCTGCAGTGAACAGACACTCCAGGGGTTTGCACCTGCCTGAATCGCAAGGAAGTCTGCCAGGCCCCCGCAGACTGCCGTTATCTAGCAGGAGGAGATGGGGCTCGACATCTTTGAGTGCTTGATGCAGGTGATGGGAAGGAGGTGTTCACTCAGGCTTAGCCCCGTCCCTGATGGATGCTGCTAACAGAACAGAACAGAACAGACAACTTTGCGGGGTTCTGTCTCTGTTCCTGCCGAAATTGCCTACAGAAGACAGGCTGTTCTGAGTTCAAACGTCTTTGCTGCTGGAGGTTTGTGTCCTCTTTGCTACTGGAGGTTTGCGTCTGATCACCTCTCTGGGTTGCCCCGCCCTAGAAGCTTCCCGGGTTTGTGAGCAGTGTCAGGAAATCCCCTGCTCACCGGTGGCCTCCTCTGGTTGCCCAGAGAGACAGGGGGTGTGGCCCCAGTATATCCAGAAGTGAGCGTTCTTCCATTAAAGAAAAAACGGCTGTTGATCTACCTCCAGGGAACTGCTGCTCTGGTGTGGGCACTCAGCCGACCCTTTTCTCCTCTGTCTCGCGCCCCAGAGTCAGCACTGAGCGGCCGCAGTTTATGCTGGGTCCACACCCCTCAAGAGATCCCCCAAGAATCCGAACTCTTGGGGGATAGGCCCCCAGACCCTGATTGGGAGTGGGGGGGAAGCTAGAGTTTCATTCAGTTTTACGCCCACCCGGGGAGGGCTGTTGCACCGCACCATAGGGAAGTGCCGCCAAGGCTTGATTTCCCCTCAGTGGAGTGCCCTCTCCTTGCTCACGTGTCTCAGAGTCAGTGATGACCTGACGCAGCTTGGACACTGTGCACTCCCCTCAAGAAATCACCCAAGGATCCGAACTCCTGGGGGATAGGCCTCCAGACCCCGAGTGAGAGTAGGGGCTCTCAGCTCTCAGTGGGGAAGCTAGAGTTTTATTCAGTTTTGTGCCCGGCCCCGTAATGTTGCGCGGGGAGGGCTGCTGCACCTAATCTGCAGGGAAGTGCCGCGGAGGCATGACTCCCCCTCAGTAGAGTGCTTTCTCCTCGCCCGCGTGTCTCAGAGTCAGCGCTGACCAGTCGCGGCTCGGGCACTGTGCACTCCTCTCGAGAAATCACCCAAGGATCCGAACTCCTGGGGGACAGGTCCCCAGACCCCGAGTGAGAGTGGGGGGGGAAGCTAGAGTTTCATTCAGTTTTAGGTCTGGCTGTATTGATGCACGGGGAGGGCTGCTGCACCGCACCACAGGGAAGTGCCGCCGAGGCGTGACTCCCCCTCAGCCTGGTGCCCTCTCTTCACTCGTGTGCCTCAGAGTCAATGTTGACCAGTCTCAACTCGGGGACTGTCCACTCCCCTTGAGAAATCACTCAAGGATCTGAACTCCTGGGGGACTGGCCTCCAGACCTCAGTGGGTGGGAGGGGAGTGTTGGGGATTCAGGGTTGCTGGCAAAGGATTTTTAAAGTTTTATTCAGTTTTATGCCCGGCAGGAGAACGCCACGGCTCCCTAGTAGGGGAGGTAGGTCCAGTTTTTAGAAGGTCTCTCCCATGGAGTGTAGTGGGAAGGCCTTTAATTTCTGCCCACTTGTTTAATTGTGGGGCTCTTAAGCCGGTCCCATGGGGGAGGGGGACTCCCATCCGCTTGGTGGTGGATTTCGTACCTTTTGTTTGCGTCCTTGTGATCACAGCTTGCCTCAGCGGTGTTGATGTGCGTTCTTCAACCTTCTCTCTTGGTGAGGCTCAAGTCCACCAGGATACTTACTAAATTCCTGTCCCTTAACTCTCCTTCTGGACGGGAGCCTCTGTTGAAAGCTGGGTTCAGTCCGCCATCTTGTCTCCCTCCAAGATATATTCTTATAATCACAGATCTTAAAAGTGTCAGTCGCAAATAGCAATTTGATGACAATACTGTATTGCAGCAGTCCCTAAAGTATTTATTAAATAGTGATTTATCTACATTTTGTGAAGGAAGTCTAATTTGCCAAAAAAGACACTGACCTTTAAAGAATCTATTAAATTTTGACCATCTCACACTATGAGTTTAATTGATTTATCTACTCCTGAGGTCTACAGATTGCAAAATGAATGATAATATTTCACTTATGCTATTATGACTTCACTTAATCATTAGACAAATAATGATACATGGAAGCCACAGTCAACAATGTTTGAATTATAAATGGTAATAGTAATAAGGCAGCATGCATGATCGACTTATAAGAAATATGTTCTAAAGCATAACTGGCCAACCTGACAGCATTTAATCAGACCACGTGTATATATGTATATATTATATATATCTATACAAGATACAAATTTTGTCTTTAACTCAAACTTATGCTGACAGACATGATTATGTTAATTATCTATGTATATATTGACAGTTTTGGTGAAAAAAAATCCCCGTCCCTACTTACACAATCTCTCACTGGTTTTATTCTCCACTTTAAATTTCTAAGTGGTCTGGGGAAGCCACCTCTGATGCTGTGTGATATTTTGTGCCTGCTATATTTTTGGTACCCGCTGAAAAAAATTTACTCGTTAATTATGTATTTAGTTTCTAACAATTATGTAAAATACAACACCATCTTGATTACTGTAACTTTATAACAACACTTGAAATTAAGTAATATTCTTATAACATTGTTCCTATATTTTAAGCTACTACCCATTATAAGTCATATACATCTGTACATAAATTTTAGAATCATTTTCACAATTTTTACATAAATATTACTGCAGTTTTGATATAGATTGCATTGATTCTATAGGTCATTTTAGAGAGAAATGGCATCCTAATGAGATTATATATTTGAACTCATGAGGAAGGTGTGTCTCTTCCTGTTTTAGATTTATTTTAATTTTCCAGAAATTTTTTAGTTTTGTCAGATCTGATTATTTCACATTTTTAAATGGCATTTTAAAAAGTTCCATTTCCAGCTGTTTGATTTTACCTTATCCCTAGAAATACAATTGATATACTCTGTATCCATTAGCAGTCTTCCCCCTCCCCTCCTACCTTTAATCCTGCCTGGCAACTGCTAATCCATCCAAATACAGTTACATCACCTATGGTATTTTATTTCTGGCTTCTTTCATTTAGCATATTTTTTTAGTCTCTTTGTGCTACCATAAAAAAAAAATAACTGAAATCAGATAATTTATAAATTAAATAAATTTATTTCTCACATTTCTTGAAACTGGGAAGTCCAAGATGAAGACTCTGACCAATTTGGTGCCTGGTGAAAGACCAAATCTTTTTTTCAATAATGGGCCCCGGTACCACGGCATGTTTGCTGTAGTGCCCTCACATGGCAGAAGGGATGGAAGCACAAAAAGGGCTTAGCTTCCCCCAGCCCTTTTATACAGCCTTAACATTATCCATAAGGGCAGACTCCTCTTCGCTTAATAACATCCTAAAAGCCTTATCTGTTAATACAATTGTGTTAGGAATTAAATTTCAACATCAATTTTAGAAGGGAACACAAACATTCAAATCATAGAGGTAACATTTTTTAAATTCACCAATATGATTATATCTATCAGTAAATCCTTCCTATTTAGGACAGAATAATAGTCCATTGTTCTTCCATAACAAATTTTACCTATCTATTTATCCATCCATGGACATTTTGGTTGCTTCTACTTTTTGGACTACAAAAATGATGCTGCGTGGTTCCATTCCTGCTTCAAAGTTCATAAACAGTGCAATTCCAACTTAGAATTACATACTGGGGAAGCTTTTTGTAACGTGTTAAGATAGGATAACAGCATTTTCCAGGAACATAAATACTTGAAAATTTACTTCTTACTTAACCTTTATTGAAAATTTATATGAGGAAGCACCTGACTTAGATTTGTAATCAAATAATTAATGGATTCAACCTAACGGAAGGTCAAAGGAAAGTTCCAAAACAGTACCTGTGTGAAAGGAATAAAAATTACACTTATTTAAGTTGGGAAAGAAGGCTAAAAACATCAAAAAGAAAACATTTTTTAGAAAAGAAATGGTTATCCAATTCCCCCAGCACCATTTATTGAATAGGGAGTCTTTCCCCCAGTGGACGTTCTTGTTAGGTTTATCGAAGATTAGGTGGCTGTAAGTTGCTGGTTTCATTTCCTGGTTTTCTGTTCAATTCCAAATGCCTATGTCTCTATTTTTGTGCCAGTACCATGCTGTCTTGACCACTATAGCCTTGTAGTACAGCCTAAAATCCGGTATGGTGATACCTCTGGCTTTGTTTTTATTACTAAGAGCTGCCTTAGCTATACGGGTTGTTTTTTTGGTTCCAAACAAAACACAGAATCATTTTTTCCAAGTCTTAAAAATAGGATGTTGTTATTTTAATAGAGATGGCATTGAATCGGCAAATTGCTCTGGGAAGTATAGACATTTTAACAATGTTGATTCTTCCCAGCCATGAGCATGGTATGTTCTTCCATTTGTTAAAGTCCTCTGCTATTTCCTTTCTTAAGGTTTCATAATCTTCTTTATAGAGGTCCTTCACCTTTATATGGGGGAAACTTTTTGAACTTTTGAAACTTATGATCATATTGATGAATTTTAAAATTACCACCTCTATGATTTGAATGTGTATCCTTCTAAAATTGATGTTGAAATGTAATTCCTAACACAATCATATTAACAGAAAATTGATTCAAGATGGATAAAGGACTTAAATTTAAGGCATGAAACAATAAAAATCCTCAAAGAAAGTATAGGAAAAACACTGGAAGATATCGGCCTGGGGAAAGACTTTATGAGGAAGACTGCCATGGCAATTGCAACAACAGCAACAATAAACAAATGGGATTTAATTAGATTGAAAAGCTTCTGTACAGCCAAGGAGACAACAACCAAAGCAAATAAACAGCCTACTCAATGGGAAAGGATATTTACATATTTTGAACCAGACAAAAGCTTAATAACTAGGCTCTATACAGAACTTCAATTAATCCACAAGAAAAAAACCAATAATGCATACATCAATGCGGAGGAGAAATGAACAGAACCGTCTCTAACGAAGACAGACAAATGGCCAGCAAACACATGAAAAAATGCTCATCATCCCTAATTATTGGAGGAATGCAAATTAAAACACCCTGAGATATCATCTAACCCCAGCGAGAATGGCCTGTATCACAAGATCTCAAAACTGCAGATGCTGGCATGATGTGGAGAGAAAGGAACACTTTTACACTGCTGGTGGGACTGCAAACTAATGCAACCTTTTTGGAAGGAAGTATGGAGAAACCTCAGCCTTTTTGGAAGGAAGTATGGAGAAACCTCAAAGAACTCAACCTAGACCTCCTGTTTGATCTTGCAATCCCATTACTGGGCATCTATCCAGAAGGAAAAAAAACCTTTTTATCATAAAGACACTTGTACTAGGCTGTTTATTGCAGCCCGGTTTACAATCACTAAAATGTGGAAACAGCCTAAATGCCCTTCACCCAGGAATGGATTGGCAAGCTGTGGTATATGCATACCATGGAATATTATTCAGCCATAAAAAATGGAGATTTTTGCAGCATTTGTACTAACCTGGATGGAGGTGGAACACATTATTCTTAGTGAAGCATCACAGGAATGGAGAAGTATGAATCCTATGTATTCAACTTTGATATGAGGACAATTAATGACAATTAATGATATGGTGGGGCATGGGGGAAGGGGAGAGCAGACCGAGAAAGAGGAAGGGGGTGAGGGAAAGGAAAAGAAAAAAAAAAGAAGAAGAAAGAAAATAGTGATTCATAAATTAGATTCGATTTTTACTAAAGTACATTACTTAAAATTAATTTTTACTTCAACTTGTTAATATGTTGTTTAGGATACAGGATACTGCATCCTCATTTATAAGTGAATTAGGTTTGTAATTTCCCCTTTATAATAATATATTTCTTCCAATTTTAATATTAGGTGTATCCAGATTAAGTAGAATGATTTTGAAGTATTTCTTCTTTTTCTATTGTCTATAAGATTTGGCATGATCTGTTTTTTGAAATTATCTTTTATTTTATTATTATTTTTTTTTTTTGTAGAGACAGAGTCTCACTGTACCGCCCTCGGATAGAGTGCCGTGGCATCACACGGCTCCCAGCAACCTCTAACTCTTGGGCTTACACTATTCTCTTGCCTCAGCCTCCCGAGCAGCTGGGACTACAGGCACCCGCCACAACGCCTGGCTATTTTTTTTGTTGTTGTTGCAGTTTGGCCAGGGCTGGGTTTGAACCCGCCACCCTCGGCATATGGGGCCGGCACCCTACTCACTGAGCCACAGGCGCCGCCGAAATTATCTTTTATTTTTATTTTTAAATATTACTTGTCTATTCTTTGATACTTTGGGAAAAAATAATAAGAAGAACTTAATTGATGACTCCATACTGAACCTCAGAGTCAAAGCATTCTATAATAGACATATTCCTTTTTTTTTATTTTTTTCTTTATTGTTGGGGATTCATTGAGGTTACACTGATTGCAATTGTTAGGTAAAGTCCCTCTTGCAATCATGTCTTGCCCCCATAAAGTGTGACACACACCAAAGCCCACAACAACCCTGAGATATCATCTAACCCCAGGGAGAATGGCCCACATCACAAAATCTCAAAACTGCAGATGCTGGCGTGGATGTGGAGAGAAGGGAACACTTTTACACTGCTGGTGGGACTGCAAACTAGTACAACCTTTCTGGAAGGAAGTATGGAGAAACCTTAAAGCACTCAAGCTAGACCTCCCATTTGATCCTGTAATCCCATTACTGAGCATCTACCCAGAAGGAAAAAAATCCTTTTATCATAAGGACACTTGTACTAGACTGTTTATTGCAGCTCAATTTACAATCGCCAAAATGTGGAAACAGCCTAAATGCCCACCAACTCAGGAATGGATTAACAAACTGTGGTATATGTATACCATGGAATACTATTCAGCCATTAAAAAAAATGGAGACTTTACATCCTTCGTATTAACCTGGATGGAAGTGGAAGACATTATTCTTAGTAAAGCATCACAAGAATGGAGAAGCATGAATCCTATGTACTCAATTTTGATATGAGGACAATCTTTTTGTTTTTTTAAATCATAGCTGTGTACATTGATATGATCATGGGGCATCATTTACTAGCTTCACAGACCGTTTACCAAGTTTCACATATACCCTTGTAAGATGCACCACTGGTGTAATCCCACCAATCCCCTTCCCTCTACCCACCTCTCTCCCCTCCCTTTCCCCCTTCCCCCTATTCTTAGGTTGTAACTGCGTTATAGCTTTCATGTGAAAACCCTAAATTAGTTTCATAGTAGGGCTGAGTACATTGGGTACTTTATCTTCCATTCTTTAGATACTTTACTAAGAAGAATATGTTCTAGCTCCATCCATGTAAACATGAAAGAGGTAAAGTCTCCTTCTTTCTTTAAGGCTGCATAATATTCCATTGTGTACATATACCACAATTTATTAATCCATTCATGGATCGATGGGCCCTTGGGCTTTTTCCATGACTTAGCAATTATGAATTGGGCTGCAATAAACATTCTGGTACAAATATCTTTGTTATGATGTGATTTTTGGTCTTCTGGGTACATGCCCAGTAGAGGGATTACAGGATTGAATGGCAGATCTATTTTTAGATCTCTGAGTGTTCTCCATGTATCTTTCCAAAAGGAATGTATTAATTTGCATTCCCACCAGTAGTGCAAAAGTGTTCCCTTTTCTCCACATCCGTGCCAACATCTCTGGTCTTGAGATTTTGTGAGATAGGCTAGTCTCACTGGAGTTAGATAGTATCTCAAAGTAGTTTTGATTTGCATTTCTCTGATGATTAAAGATGATGAGCATTTTTTCATATGTCTAAAGGCCGTGCGCCTGTCTTCTTCAGAGAAGTTTCTCTTCAAATCCCTTGCCCAGCCTGCGATGGGATCCCTTGTTCTATTCTTGCTAATGCATTTGAGTTCTCTGTGGATTCTGGTTATTAAACCTTTGTCGGAGACATACCCTGCAAATATCTTCTCCCATTCTGAGGGCTGTTCGCTTGCTTTATTTACTGTGTTCTTGGCTGTGCAGAAGTTGTTTAGTTTGATCAAATCCCAGTAGTGTATTTTTGAAGCTGCTTCAATTGCCCGGGAGGGTCCTCCTCATAAAATACTCACCCAGACCGATTTCTTCAAGGGTTTTCCCTGCACTCTCCTCTAGTATTTTTATAGTTTCATGTCTTAAGTTTAAATATTTTATCCAGTGAGAATCTGTCTTAGTTAATGGTGAAAGGTGTGGGTCCAGTTTCAGTCTCCTACAGGTTGCCAGCCAGTTCACCCAGCACCATTTGTTAAATAGGGAATCTTTTCCCCACTGAATGTTTTTAATTGGCTTGTCAAAGATTAAATAACGGTAAGTAGCTGGATTCATCTCTTGGTTCTCTATTCTGTTCCAGACATCTACTTCTCTGTTTTTGTGCCAATACCATGCTGTTTTGATCACATACTCTTATTCGACAATATGAATGTTACTTTCTTTGCATTACTATTATTATTATTGCTTAATACTTTGCTGCAAAAGAAAACAAAGAAATGGTTTTTTGTAGAAAGTGCATATATAAAAGAAGATAAAAATCTTATTAATTCTATAAAGAAGAAAAATGTAAAAAATGAAAAGAAAGTCTCTAAAAGAATAATAAAGTTACAGAAGAAAATATGCCCATATATGAAGCAAATTGTTTAAATTAGAATGAAAACTATATATTCACTAAAAAAATAACTTTTTAGTTTCAAAAATAGAATATGTTAGGGGTATTGTAAAGAAGACTTGCACTTATTCTTTAAACAAATAAGAGACAGAGAGCCAGAAAATTCAGAATAAAGTACTACTATCATCCATCTCTAATATTTTTAAGAGTAAAGAGGTACAGATGATAGATTATAAACCAGACAAAAAGGTGTGAATGCACGTTAAATTTCCTACAGAAGATTAGGTAAACCAAAATGTGGGTGCAACTAATATTTAGAAAAAATAGAAGAAGGATATTAAATATCTTTTTTTCATTTTTGATGAGATGTTTGCTTTTTTCTTGTTGATTTGAGTTCTTTGTAGATTCTAGATATTACTCCTTTGTCAGATGTATAGTTTCAAATATTTTCTCCCATTCTGTGGGCTGCCTGTTTACACTATTGATTATTTCCTTTGCTGTGCAGAAGTTTTAATTTAATAAGTCTCATTTATTTATTTTTATTGTTGCTATATTTGTCTTTGGGGTTTTAGTCATAAATTATTTCCCCAGGTCTATAATAGTTTTTCCTGTTTTCATCAAGATTTATTATGGTTTCATGCCTTTCATTTAAGTCTTTTATCCATTTTATGTTTTATATGGGAAGAGATAGGGACACTCTTTTGTTCTTTTTCACGTAAGTATCCAATTATTCCTAGTATCACTTGTTGAATAGGGCATCCTTTCCCCAGTGTATGTTTTTGTTTGTTTAGTTGAGTATCAGCTGGGCCATAGTTTAAGGGTTTTCTTTTGGGGTTCTCTATTCTGTTTCATTGGTTTATGTCTCTACCTTTATACCAATATTATGCTGTTTTATTTACCATAGCCTTGTATTATAGCTTGAAGTCACGTAATGCGATGGCTCCAAATTGGTTTTTCTTGTTTCAGATTGCTTTAATTATTTGGGCTCTTTTTTAGTTCCAAATTAAATTTAGGATTATTTTTTCTGCATCTGTAAGACATTGGTATTTTCATGAGAATTGTATTGAATCTATAAATCACTTTGGAGCCCCATGGACATTTTATGATGTTGTTTGTACCAATTCATGAATCCATGTGCATAGGACTTTTTTATTTGTTTATGTCATCTGGGATGTATTTCATCAGCATTTTGTTGTTCTCTTTGTAGTAATATTTTACCTCCTTGGTTAAATATATTGATAAATGTATTATTTTCTTTATAGCTTTTCTAAATGTTATTCATTCCTCAATTTAACATGCTACTAATTTACATACATAGACTTTGAAACCTGAGACTGTCCTGAATTTATTTGACAATTCTAGGAGTCTTTTGGTGGAGTCTGCAGGATTTTCTAGATACAAGATCATATCAACAACAAACAGGGATAGTTTGGCCTCTTCTTTTCCAATTTAGATGTACTTTATTTCTTTCTTTCCTAATTGCTCTGCCTAGGATTTCCGGTACTATATTGAATGTCGATGATTACAGTACACACCCTTATCTTGTTCCAGCTTTTAGGGGAAAAACTTTTGTTTTCTGTATTTTACAGACAAATAGCAAAAAAAAAAAAAAAAAAAGACAGTTCAACATCACTATTCCTTAGGAAAACACAAATTAAACTGCAATGAGTTAACAACTAATTCCTGTTAGTATGACCATAATAAAAAGTCAGAAAAACAACAGACCCTGGTGTGAGTGCTAGCAACCCAATGACTGGAAATCTTCCAAAAGGAAAATAAATATTTTATCAAAAAGACAACTGCAATCAGGGTGGCCCCTGTGGCTCAAAGGAGTAGGGTGCCAGGCCCATATACCGGAGGTGGCGGGTTCAAACCCAGCCCCAGCCAAAAATTGCAAAAAAAAAAAAAAAAAAAAAAACCTGCAATCAAACATTTTTGCAACACAATTTGCAACTTCACAGATATGAAATCAAGCTGAGTGTCTATCAATTCATGAGTGGGTAAAGAAATTGTTATATACAGGGGGTGCCAAAAATATATACACATTTTAGGAAGGAAAAATTGTATTAAACGTATAATAATTAATATCTATAGGTGATATATTATCTTGTTTATTGTGTCTTATCTCCTATAATCGCAGAAGTCAACATTACTGAAGCATTACAATTTTAATGCAAGTTTTTCCTTTCTTAAGATGAGTATTCATTTTGGGAGCATCCACTAGAGAGATAGCATGGATTACTACTCAACAATAGAAAGGAATGCAATGATGTCCTTGGCCTCAACCTGGATCCAACTGGAGACCATTATCCTAACTGAAGTATATCAGGAATGGAAAATTAAGCAGCACATATTGTCTCTGGTAAGTGGGAGTTAAATGATCGGCACACATGAACATTGAAGAGACACAAATGACAATGATACTAAGAAGGGGGGATTAAAAATTCATCCGTCGTGTACAATGAACATCCCGATGACAGCCACACTGAAGGTCTTGGCTTTAGCTTATCCAGTGTATCCATGTAATAAAAACATTTGTACCCTCGTTAATATATTAAAATGAATGAAAAAGAAGAAAGGTGGTAAATGTAAACTCAGTTCTTATTTACCACGATGTAAAGTCCATAGACAATTTTGGCAAATCAAATAATAGCAGCTTGATTTTTTCTTTAATTTGGAGGATATGTGGAATAACTACCGAGAGATTTTGAACAAATTCTTAAAAATAGTTGCATCTGGAACTGGTATGAGTTTGGAAAAATATAGGAAAG
Source organism: Nycticebus coucang (assembly GCF_027406575.1). Classification (NCBI taxonomy): domain Eukaryota; kingdom Metazoa; phylum Chordata; class Mammalia; order Primates; family Lorisidae; genus Nycticebus; species Nycticebus coucang. Next base: position 97,415,850 of record NC_069784.1, on the reverse strand, counting down.
GGAAGGTTGCTATTGATTTCACACTATTTTGTGCAATTCAATATGTATAAAAAAAGCTGGTTTAAAATTATCAATAGACAGGATGTAAACTGTAAAAGAGTAAAATAATGAACAGATAGACTAACTTAAATAATTCCTCTTGTAACAAAAAATAAAAGGAAAAAGAAGTGGAACGTAAGAAGCGTATGTAGCAGAACCAGAAATGTTAATGTATGTCTAACTTCCAGAAAGAGAAATTAAAGGCAGAGTTGGCTCTAGAGCTAACCAAAAGCAAGAGAGAAAATGGTTCCAAGCAAATGAAAGTCATGAATCTAAACTTAAAAGTGTCTGTTAAGTGACAGACAGAAGGAGAAAAAAGAGAAACGCATCAGCAAAGCACAGCATTTTACAGCAAATAGAAAGTTAAACTCTGCTGTGGCTTGAATGTCTCCTTCAAAACTCACGTGGAAATTTAATTCTCACTATGATGGCGTTTAGAGATGAGACCATTAAGAGGTGATTAGGCCGTGCAGGCGCTGCCCCCTTCAATGGATTAATGCTGCTGTCTCCCAGAAAGCATAGGTTGTTTAAAGGAAGAGTCTGGTCCTCTCGTCTCTTGTTCTCTTCCTCACTTGCCTTCCAGGCTTCTGCCCTGGGACAATGCAGCAAAAATACCCTCACTGGAGGCAGGCAGCCTGGTATTGGACTTTTCACCTTCTAGAGTGCAAAAAAATTAGTTTTTAATAAATTATTTAATAAACTATTTATCAGCTGTTTATGGAAGACAAAATGGACCAAGACAAACACTAAAATTTTCTAAAAATATATATTTTTAAAAAATCACCCCAGAGGGCGGCGCCTGTGGCTCAGTGAGTAGGGCGCCGGCCCCATATGCCGAGTGTGGTGGGTTCAAACCCAGCCCCGGCCAAACTGCAACAAAAAATAGCCGGGCGTTGTGGCGGGCGCCTGTAGTCCCAGCTGCTTGGGAGGCTGAGGCAAGAGAATGGCGTAAGCCCAAGAGTTAGGGGTTGCTGTGAGCCATGTGACGCCACGGCACTCTACCGAGGGCGGTACAGTGAGACTCTGTCTCTACAAAAAAAAGAAAAAAAAAATCACCCCAGAGAGCACTGGAAAGGATAAGCATTAGTCTTCATATTAGCCACAACTGAAATTAGAAGACAATGGTGCAACATTGTTACAAAAAATAAAAACTGAAAGAAAACAATTTTAAATGGTAATGATATTACAAACAACAAGTAATGAATTAGGGCAATTTTAGAAAATGAACCACATAAAGGCCCTTCCCCAAATTATTTAAGAAGAATATATCCAGGTTATAGTTTATATTTATCAATAAAATATTTGCTACTGAACAAGATATTGAAACATTCTTTAGTTTAGTTTGATGTTTTCTTGAAATAGAAATGCACTACATTTGAAGTTCGGAGTTATTTTAGAATGTTAGAACTGGAAGTCTGAACTCTTTCATATTTTTAGATAAAAAAATTTAAAAAAACTGAAAAGTTGCTGCTCTAACTAAATAGATTTAAATTAAATTCAATGACTTCTCATTTTTTTTTTCTGGTTTTGATAATCTAACTTAGTCTGGAAACTTCCATTGACTATTAGAAAGGTCTAGACTTTAAAATTTGTTAGTTTTTATAGAGTGAAAATATGCACTCTTGTAACTTTCACCTGGCTGTCCCAGTTAGGCCTTCTGGAGTAATTTTGGACATTTTAAAGGCTTTTAAAGAAAATCCCCCTTTCACCTTTGAAAATGCAGAGATCTCTATTAAGGGTAACTACCTAAAATTATATTTACGAAGAGCAATTTCCTAACTTAGTAGGATTTTTGAAACTATAATGGGAAATAATTTCTTTGGGATTGTGATTTCCATATGGTTTTAAAACTAAAACATCAATGTTTGACAAATAATTCAGCATATTTTAGATTTATAGACATTTCTTGATTTATGTTATTCCCATGAACAACATCATAAAACACTTTATATTACTATTTTAACAAGCTTTCATTTTGTGGGTTAGACATTTAAAAAATTTGTTTATAACTTCATTTTTTAGTAATGAAGGATATGAAGTATACGTAATATCCAAATATAGGCAACTTACTATAAATATTTTGTTTTGTTTTAGGGTTTCAAAATAAGATGTAAGAAATATTTGCTGTTTATGTCTGAGGTATCAAAAAAGTTAGCAATTTATTTTGAGGCTTAAAAGTACATCATAACATAACAGTCAATAGTCTCAGTGGCCTTGCTCCAGTGATAATGATTCTTAACAAGAGTTAAAAAATATACGTCTTACAATGGTGATGTTTTATGAAAAAGTGATTCTTAGTAGGTATACTCTTTGTTCATAAAGTTCTTGCTTTTTTTTTTGGTAATTCTGCTATGGCTACTCATTTAAGATGTTTCCTGAGTGCTTTTATATGTTTTCTTATGTCATAAAAATTATGATAAAAATACATGTTCTATAATAGCAGGCAAGATATTTTTTGCCAAGCAGTATGAACAATTTCTAAACAGCATTATGTGATTAAGCAGGGCGGCATAATAGGCTATGTTACGTTTGAAGTTCTGTAATTGGTGTTGAAATTGACTCTCAACATCACACCCAGGAGTATCTCTTTGAATTTTTTACATGGCAATTTCACAGGTTCATAAAAAAGGAACAAATGAAGTCATTAAAAAACATTTTGCTTAGGTAAATATAAATGCTTTCCTTCACCCAGTAGGCAGTCATTAAAGTCTGATATATTTTCCTGGGAAAATATTTCAAATTGATTTTTAGCTCTTTTTTTTAACAGGTAACTTAAAATTTGTTAAATCTGACTTAATGTAAATTTGATTCCTATCTTGACAAATAATAGAGACAATTACCTTCTACTCAATTTCCAAGTGACAGTTTATCAATCATTATAACAAGGGCTTGAGTTTCTTCATAATTTATTTAACTCTCACTTTTCCATATTTCCCCAGCCTCCAGATTGCCTCAAGTATTTTATGACACCCTCTTTTCCATGTCAGATGAGAGTTATAATGCCCTCCTAAATATGAGGGAAGTTTGCCAAACAGCAGAGCAGTCTGTGAATATGTAAACCGAGGATATTAATCACTTCCCCTAAATTTACATAATAGTACTACCGGAATCAAATATTTTATCTTAACACTTTCGTTACACAAAGTGACCAGTACGGTTATTGTGCTATCTATGAAATCTCAAGTGAGAAGAGAAGTCATGTTCACCTTTATAAATTTTCTTTCTAAATCACCCAGTTAGAACAATAGCCTTTTGACCATTCCAGCCAGCCAACTTTGAAATTCTGTCTTAGTATTTTTTTCTTTCTTACAGAAAGTGATTGTGATAAAAGCGTATTCAAGGAAAGCAGATTATTTGAAAATGGGAAAGAACTTAAAGAAGAGAGACATGAGACAGAGAAGGATGCACTGTAAAAACATCATGGGGGCTGAATGGAGCTGTGCCCCGTGATGGAACTCTACGGAGCAATTCAAACACACGATTCAAATTACCCCTAATCAACAGCCAGGAGCTGAAGATTAATAGAGCAATTCCATGGGTGGTGCTGTTGGGATAGTGCATGGCTGGTGCTGAAGTGCATATTAATGCCATGACACTTCCAGACTCTCAACAACACATGAGCAGCATGACCTTCTGTGTTTCAGAAACAAGGCACTGGAGTACAGATCCAGTGCTGCCAGGTGGGGTGAGCATAAGGGAAGCTGAAGGAGGTGAACGGGCACTGCCATTATCTTCTGCAGCTCCAAACATTGTAACATTTAAGCTCACTACATTATTTTCTATTATTTATAATCTTATAATCATGTTTTCTATATTTCCAAGATACTGACAACATGTTTATCAGTAAAAATTATAAGCTAGAACTAAAACATTCATCCAGAGTGAATGAAGATACTTATTAATCATCATTCCTCACTCTTGGCTATCACTTATCCATTCTCCAACTGAAACTTGGATAAATACAAATGCGATTGTGACTCCATGGACTTATACATTGCTAAATTATTTTATTTTCCACTGCCAAATTATAAGATGCTAAGTATGGCCCCTGAGACCCTTACAATCCAGTTTTCTGACAATCTCTTTAGCTTCCTCCTTCATCTCCACCTTCTTCTAACCTCTGCCATGTTGCACGCTTACAGAACTGTTCTGTCAACCAAAATAGTCTATGATATACATTCTTTTTTTTTTTTTTTTTTTTTTGCATTGCACATACTTTCTTTGCCTGTGACCTAGGAAAAACATTGAAAATCAGAGGGACATAAGCTGAGAGGGGAAGTAAAAGCTATAAAAAAATAAAGATGCACATAATTACCCAGGAGACTAGATTAAGAAAATGATAAAACTGTATCAATTCTGAGGACAGAGACGATGGCACCAGGTAAAAGTAGAAGACAATTAGATTATGGTAGGAGCTAAAGAGATAAATCACATTTCTAGGAGGATATATAAGAGAACAAATTCTATTCTTCATTAGAAAATTGACAAATATAAAATAGTCTTTAGAAATTTAAGGAGATTCCCAAAGAATAATTAAAATATTCAAAGACATTATCTTTTGGAAATGACATTGATAGCTGGAAAGAATTTAAGGTAAGCATGCTGGGATTTTATTTGTTGTAGTGATTGCCATGAATTACATGGTAAAATATACATTTTTATACTGTGCACATGTATCAACATTTTATTTAACAAGCTAAATATGAAGAGAGTACAGGGGGCTTCCATTTCTGAGAACTTGTCAGCTTAAAATACAAAGAACAACCTACATGACTATTACCAATGCGGGAAAAATGAAATTTGGAAATATTCAACAGAATAAAACAATAAAAATAATAGCATATAGAGTTACACAGGGAAAAGAAAACATTAAATTAATACCCATAACAATGGGTATTATTTTGTAAGTTATAAATATTCCTGGATTCTATATAAAATTCATCATATCAGATTAGACTTGGTAAAAATGGCTACAATGCGTAAAAATGTACATTTAAACCATATACTCTGAGAGTTGAATATGAGTATGTATATAAATATATATGTACACTCTTACAGAAACTTATATATGTCAGATTTTATGCAAAGGAAAACAAGTATAACTACATAATCACCAAATACAATAAATATTATTTTAAAAGAGCAATTGCAGTTCGCATTTACAATAATTTAAAATTTCTAAATATATAATTATATTCAAATTCTCCTCTAAAATTACATACTTAGGGGAAAGTGGGAAATTGTAGCTAACTTTACATTTATTTATAAAATATTCATTACAAATTTTTATAAAATGTTTACAAAATATTCTCTACATTTTGGCCAACTCTTTGCAAAAATTTGTAATGAATATTTTATAAATAAAGGTACATATAGCTACAATTCTCTTATTTATGTATGGCAACTTTAAAGGTCACTTTTGAACACCACGTGGAGTATATGTGGAGGTGGTATACACACATACATACCACCACATGTATATGTACATGAGATCTAAAGTAGGATAGAAAGATGATTCCATTATTTTTTACATTAGGAGGAAATTTATATATACCACCTTAATTTAAAAAATAAGGATATATGTGTTTAATATTATAACATAATGAACAAACCTGATGTAATGAACATTTATAGAAAAATTCATTCAACGATGTCAGACATCAAGTTTTTCTAAGTAAATTCAAATATTGCATACTCTTTATAAACACAATACCATTGAGAAAACTTTATGAACTATGAAAGTTAAATCTTATAAAACTATTTGGTCATATTACAATAATTTTATAAATAAAAAACAAAAGACAAGACAAGAAAATAAGGGCATCCAAATGGGTACAGAGGAGGTCAAATTCTCCCTTTTGCTGATGATATGATCTTATACTTAGAGAACCCTAAAGACTCAACCACAAGACTCTAGGAAGTCATCAAAAAATACAGTAATGTCTCAGGATATAAAATCAATGTCCACAAGTCAGTTGTCTTTGTATACGCCAATAACAGCCAAGATGAGAGGTTAATTAAGGAGTCCACTCCCTTCACCATAGCCCCAAAGAAAATGAAATACTTAGGAATATACCTAACAAAAGAGGTGAAGGACCTCTGTAAAGAAAATTATGAAACCCTAAGCCAGGATATAGCAGAGGACATTAACAGATGGAAGAACATACCATGCTCATGGCTGGGAAGAATCAACATTGTTAAAATGTCTATACTTCCCAGAGCAATTTACCCATTCAATGCCATCCCTATTAAAATACCAACATCTTACTTTCAAGTCTTGGAAAAAATGATTCTGTGTTTTGTGTGGAACCAGAAAAAATCCTGTATAGCTAAGGCAGTTTTTAGTAATGAAAACAAAGCCAGGGGTAGCACCATAGCAGATTTTAGGCTGTATTACAAGGCCATAGAACTCAAGACAGCATGGTACTGGCACAAAAATAGAGACATAGACATTTGGAATTGAATAGAAAGCTTGTAAATGAAACCAACAACTTACAGCCACTAATCTTCGATAAACCAAACAAGAGCATCCACTGGGGAAAGACTCCCTATTCAATAAACGGTGCTGAGAGAACTGGATGTCCACATGTAAAAGACTGAAATTGGACCTGCACTTTTCTTCACTCACAAAAAATGATTCAAGATGGTAAAGGACTTAAATTTAAGGCATGAAACGATAAAAATCCTCAAAGAAAGAATAGGAAAAACACTGGAAGACATCAGCCTGGGGAAAGACTTTATGAGGAAGTTGAGTCCTATACATTCAACTTTGATATGAGGACAATTAATGACAATTACATGGTGGGGAATGCGGGAAGGGGAGACCAGACAGAGAAAGAGGGAAGGGGTGTGGACAAGGAAAAGAAAAAAGAGAGAGAGAGAAGAAAACAAAAGAAAATAGTGACTAATTCTCACATAAATTGGATTTAATTTTGACCAAAGTCCATTACTTAAATATTTTTAATTCAACTTGTTAATATGTTGTTTAGGATATTCCATCCTCATCTATAAGTGACATATGTTTGTAATTTCCCCTTTATAGCAATATATTTTCTCCAATTTTAATATCAGGTGTATCCAGATTAAGTAGAATGATTTTGAAGTATTTCTTCTTTTTCTATTGTCTATAAAATTTGGCATAATCTGTTTTTTGAAATTATCTTTTACTTTTTTTTTTTTTGTAGAGACAGAGTCTCACTGTACCGCCCTCGGGTAGAGTGCCGTGGCGTCACACGGCTCACAGCAACCTCTAACTCTTGGGCTTACGCGATTCTCTTGCCTCAGCCTCCCGAGCAGCTGGGACTACAGACGCCCGCCACAACGCCCGGCTATATTTTGGTTGCAGTTTGGCCGGGGCTGGGTTTGAACCCGCCACCCTTGGCATATGGGGCTGGCGCCCTACTCACTGAGCCACAGGCGCCGCCCAATTATCTTTTACTTTTATTTATAAATATTAGTTGTCCATTTTTTGAAATTTTGGAAAAAAAAATAATAAGAAAGTTAACTGATGACTCCATACTGAACCTCAGAGTGAAAGTATTCTATAATAGATGTATTCTTATCTGGCAATGTGAATGTTACTTTCTTTCCATTATTATTATTGCTTAATACTTCGTTACAAAAAAAACCAAGTATTTCGATGCAGAAAAAAAAAAAGGATATCCGCGTGTTGTTGTGGGTTCCTATAGTCCCAGCTACTTGGGAGGTTGTGGCAAGAGAATTGCTTTAGCCCAAGAGTTGCAGGTTGCTGTGAGCTGTGATGCCACAGCACTCTACCAAGGGAGGCATAGTGAAACTCTGTCTCAAAAAAGAAAAAACATCATCAGAATATTATACACTATTAAGAAATATCTTTCTTAATATTCCTGCCCATTATAGAAAACATAAAGGAAATTGAAAAATACTTAAAACTGAAAAGTAAAAAGGCACCATATGTGAATTTGGGATGAAGTTACAATTACGTCAGGCTTTCGGTATGGAGTGAATGATTATGTTAGAAAAGAATAAGAAAACCATTAGAAATTAATAATCTAATCAGCCATCTAAAGAAATTAGAAAAAATAATCAATCTAATGGAATGACAAAAGGTAGAAAAATAAAGGTAAGAACATAACTTAATTAAACATAAGATTTAAAACATAAGTATTATAAAAATATAGAACAGAAAATATAATAATGAGGATCAACTATGCTAATATTGGGACTCCAGTAGGAGTGTGACAAGAACTTAACCTTTCCCATTTTTTCTGTAGGTAATTATTATAGAAGTAAAGGATAAAGAAAATAAAAGAACATATTAAAACTTCGCATACTGAAAAATAAAATAGCCTTTATTAGCAGTTGACATCATAGCTTGACTATGTAGAAAATTCTAAGAAATCTAAACCTACCCCCTAACAGACTAAAACAAATTAATCACATACACATATAAGTAAGTATGATCAAAGAATTAGGTTGTATGTTATAGAAAAAATTGAAATAATTTTTACATTTATTTTGCATACTATTATCAGTATCTTTAAAATATAAAAAAATTGGTGCTAAAATGTGAGGGTTTGTGTCAAACTGGGCCCAGATCAAAAGGCAGAGGCTACTGATCCATTGATTGAAACAGAGAGAACAGGAGATGCTTTTAATGATGCGTATAACATTGAGACTGCACTGTAATTTTGAACAAAATCTACTTCTCTAAAAGGAACAAAAAATTATTTCACCTAGAAAGATAAAATGTGAATTAACTGTATAGTGCTATAAAATCTGACTAGGCGTTGAACCATGGAGTGGAAATAAAAATACATTTTTTTTTTGTTTGTGCTGTTGCTGCATAGTTTTTACTCCAAAGTGTTCCAGAAGCAGCTAAATTGCTCATCAGTGGTGCTAAAAATAAAATCAACATGATAAAAATTTGCTAGCTTTAAGTAAAAATGTCAGTGGTATTAATGCTTGATTCTTAGTAACTTTGCCACTAACAGTTAGACTGACTTTTGGTTGGAAATATCTTCTCTAAATAGTTATCGTTTATTTAAAATATGACACATATTTCCAGTGTACATGGGAGAAGGTTTTAAGCATGCTATCTTACTAGCTCATTTTCAGAATTAGTGAGATCCCCCCAAGCTTTCTCAAGAAATTCATCTAAAGAGGAGTGGAGAGTGGAGGGAGAAAGCAGTTACTGCCCATGTGAGTCCCATTAGTATCACATTAGCAATCCAGGTTGCCTGTATTTCCTTTGAATTCAGGCCTCCTTTCACATTTGATTAAATAAAAATTGGGGGACCATGGACAAAAGTATAATTTCTATTTTCCTTTATGATCCCCATTCTATCCTTTTCTCAGGCCTTCTCTACAGGTCAGCAAAATGTGGGTGCCTATTAATTATTCCTGAAATCAACTGCTTTTTGCAGGGAAGGCAGCGTCTACATATTAATTTCGAACTCTCTGGCATTTAGTTGCTTCTACAGAGCAACCAGTGTATTTATATCAGTTTACATAAGGAGAGTACTTCCCAAAATAGCCACCATGAGAACTGTTCCAGCACTTTTTGACAACCTTCATTGTTCCTTCTCAGCTACAGCAAACCTTTATTAAATCATATTTTCTTTCAGAAGAATCCACACATTTATAGCAATCAGATTAGAAAATACAAAAGCTTATTACTTTCAATGCACCTTTTATTTCTTATTAAATGTAGAAAGTCTGCCTTAATGTCATCATTTTGCAATTTGCTTTTTGAGTAAAGGGGTATATCAGAAACAAAAGGCTTCAGAAAATATTCTCTAACATTTTCATACTTTACATAGCTGCAGTTAGAAGACCGGCAATGGAGATTAATGTGTCAGTACATGTTTGATAAAGTCAAAACGACTTTATGTTGATTTGGACTCTAGTTTACAATTTTATTATATAGGCAACTCTATATTCTCTGGAAATGGTCTGTCAATAGCTGTAAAATACTAATGTGTGGATCAAAATATTGACTTGGTGGAACATTTGTCAGTAATACACAAAATGATGTGGTATAAAAATAAGCAGTATCATTTTGTAAATTGTTTATTGCATCCTTTATGTTTAGTGATAGGACCCAGTTAAAATAATTTAGTAGTTTCTACTGTGAATTTACATGGCAATTTAAAAACAAAACCCTCACTTCCCATATTTGTAGGTGTAGGTGGAATGAAAAATTCAGCTATGTAATAGCTCTATATATTTGTTTAGTAGGCTTAAAGAAAAAAATAATACACTTTTTAATTTTAAATTGGGATGTCTTAAAGACTAATAAAATAAACTGTAAGGATTGGAGGAAGGGAGTATTGGGACACTGGAAGGAGCTCCTATTTCAAGATAGCAGAAAGTCAAGAAGTAAAATATAAAGTGCAAGAGAAAAATTGTGATGACAAAAAGGGAATTAGCAAATATAACAAAAGGAAAAACAGCACTTTATGTCATTATGACTGGTTAGAAATTTGAAATGTCCTTGGGAAGAAAAAAGGGGAAAGAAAATAGGATAATTATCTGAATTCAGTTTTAGTGAAATTCATTATTTTTTAATTTTGAATTTATTTTTAGTATCCAAATATTAAAAATAAATACAAAATTTGGAAAAAAAGTGAATATAATTAAGTCTATATTTTAATATTTAATCTTTTGTTACCAAGAAAAATTAGCAAATTCTTAAAGGACCCAGTGAAGGAACTATTATGCTGAATAATTTATTACATTTAAAATAAAGAGCATCTGGTGATACAAATGAAAATGATGAGCTAGGTAGGATGTCTTAAGAGTGTGCTTAAAAAAAAAACTTTCAGATTTGTAGGACCTAAAACTTTGTATTTCATTGAAACAAAATATACTTTTTATTTGGCCTGACTTTATCATTGAATACTAAGCTGGAGATATTAATGTCCTCCAAATTATTGTTTTCTTCCAAGACTGTGGAGTGGTATTCCCACCATCCATGGGAGTTAGGTATAGTCAAACATCAGGTGTTATACAGAAATGGGGAGATATGCTATGCTGATAGTTTGGAAGACCAACATAATAAATACATCATCTCCACCGTAATATGTGTATACGTTCAGTGCAATCTCTATTGCAATCTCAATAAAATATTTAATAAAAGTTTTGTGACTAATTTCATACCAGAGAAATGTAAATAGGTATGTAATGAATGAATTTCAGGACCAGTTCTAAAATGCATTCTTCCAAGCTCCCTGTCCTCTTTCCACAGTTTGGTATCTGGATGCAGCAACTCGGTTTTAATCAAGAAGATGAAAAGGCTCTTATTTGGCAACAAAATGGAATCAGCCTTAAACCTAATTAATCATGGGTCACAGAGATATTACCCATGCATAGATTGCTTAATTTAGAACTGTTATATGAACAAGCCTTCTTTTTTGTACATTATTTTTGCTTTAGAGCTCTTTGCTACTTTAGTTTGGATTGTAATTCCATGATTCATTGAAGTCAGTGTGACGGGCTCTGGCCAATAAAAAGTGAGTGTGGGGGGGCCTGTGACTCAAAGGAGTGGGGCGCTGGCCCCATATACTGAAGGTGGCAGGTTCAAACATGGCCCTGGCCAAAAACTGCAAAAAAAAAAAAAAAAATTGAGTGTGGGTAAAACCATCTCAGGAATGATGCTTTAAAAACCAGCTCCTTGTTTATTGTGTCATTTTTCTGTGTCCCAAGAATGTCAAAGTTCCAGATAGAGGTTTTTATCTTTTATCTTATAAAGACAGTATGGAGCGGCTTAAATATCCATTCTGGGCATATAATATATGAGGAGGAAAGAGACACCTTTGTTATTTGTAAGCTACTGGTATTTGGAATTTTTTGCTGTAGCATATTGTTGATTTTTGGCTACCTTAAGAAGGTTAGCCTGAACCCTGATTAATATAACCTCACTTAGCAATTTCACGGTTTGCTTAGTTGGAGGGTGGTGAAATAGGAAGTGGAAAATACAGCTAAGTTACTGTCTGCATATAAATTATAAAAGAAGTAAGTACAATGTAAACGCAAAATACTTTTCATTTTTCTTGAGGATGCATTAGGTGGATATATTTTCTACAGATTCAATGGAGAAAACGAATCACATAGATCACTCATACACAATTGATAAAATCCAGAGGTAGCGTCACTAAGCAGGAGAGGAGGTAGGACGCAGAGAGCTGAGATTTAAAGATAGAGCACGAGTTGCTTTCTCGTTTTAATTATAAAGCATTCTGAGGGTGAATACAAAAGTAAGTCAGACAGAATGTTGAATCAATATTGAGCCTAGAGAGAAAGGCTAAGTGTCGGGGAAGAGGACTCACCATGCCGTTGGCAGCTCAAACACAAAGCAAGTTTGGGAGAGAAGAGGGTGGTGGAGATGCTTTTGAAGAGGTCATTGGATATCGCTGCATGGGTGGTCTCAGACAAAAGCATTTAGAGTGAGCCAAGGAAAAACGAAAGGCAAATAGAAGGAAAAGAATATACACTTCAAGTATTTGGAATTGAAAAGAAAACAAAACGAGAGCATTAATGGAGAGGGTAAAAAAAGTCAAATAAAAGCATTTCAGGGATCACTGGAAATGCCTGAAAGCAGAAATAAAATGACACAGGTTGATTAGAGAGGGCAAAGTGATGAAGTGTGAAATGGCCACTCTAGAGAGAGAAAAAATGAAAAACTGGGAGGCCGAAGATGAGTGAGGTGCAGCATTTAGGATTTGGGGATAAAAAGTGCAGAGTGAGAAAAGTGTGCATGATGATAGAGATGAAGGCAGCAGCTACCAATCTAGAAAATAGATAAAACTGATTTTATGTAAAATATCTAATTATTCTTTAAGTATCCTGAATAAAGTACTGTAATTCTATATCCTGCTTTCCCTTGATGAAATAATATTACAGACATGTTCATACTATTGCTGATTGATTATAAGAATTGGCTAACTTTAAAAAATGTTTTATGTTGCTATATAATTTTAATAACGTTACTGTGAAATGTGACATACACAGAGAAAAATATACATAAAACATGTGCATAAAATATCTATGGGCAGGTTAATACTCATAAAGTGAAATGAGTCATAAATAGAACAATAGAAGGTAGGTTCAGCCCCTCTTTCATGTCCTTTTCCCCAATGACCTCTAGCTTCTCCCATAACCACTATTCTGTGCTTATGGTAATTATTACTAAAATTTCAACGCACTATTTTATGATAACCACATTTCTAAACAATAGAGATAAGCTTATTTGGCATTTAAACTGTTCATAAACAAAAAAAATTATCCTACTATAATCTTTTGCCATGAGTGTTTTTTATCCACCATTGTGTTTTTAAAATACAATGATGTTAACTCATATCCCTATAGTTCATTAATTGTCTTTAATGTATAATATCTTTATTGCTATGCCACAATTAGCTCTTTAATGTCAGAGGTACTTGGATTTATTTCTAACTTGGAGCTATTACAAGTAATGTAGTTATGTGTATTTTTGACCCAACATCCTGGAGAACGTATAGAAATAGAATTTCTGGATCACAGGGTTGTTAGCTGTCTTTCCTAGACAATGGCAAACTGTTGCCAATATGGTTGTACAATTTAGATTCTAAAGAACAGTATACAAGAATTTCTGTTGCTCCACATAGTTGCCAACAATTGGTTTTGTCAGAATTTTAAATGATGCATTCTTTGTTATGTGCAATTTTAAATCATTGTGGTATAAAACTGTATTTCACTAATGACCAATGGGATTAAAAATTTGTTCCCCATGTTTATCAGGCTCCTCTTTTGTAAATATGTACATTTGCAAATTTTATCATTTTTTAAATTTTTTTCAAATTTTATAAATATGCTTATCTTTCTTTCTTATATTTGTATAAGACTATTTTCTTTCTTTCTGTATAAGATCAAATTTTCCCAATATCATATGTTGAAGTGAATGTCCTTTCGCCATAACTAAACAGAACATCTGTCACATAGCCAATAGCCAAAGTGTGTACTTCTGTTTCCGAGATATCTGATCTGTTTCATTGATCGCAGAATCAGTATGTGAGCCAAAATATCAATATCTTATTTAACTATAGAATATAGAATTTCTTGTTGTCTGGTAGGTTCCCATTTTCTCTTATCCTTCTCTGGGACTATCCTAGATATTCTAGAAATTTTCATTTCCCTACAAATTTTAGAACCATCTTGACAATTTCCACACACAAAATTATTAGATATTGATTGATATTATACAGGATGTGTATATCAATTGTGGTAGAGATGATAAATTTATGATATAAGCTCTATAGTACATCAATATATCCAGTTTTGTATGTATATTTTAAATAATTCCTAAGAAAGATTTCAATTTTTTCCTGTAGAGAGCTTCAAATCTAGCATTAGATTTATTTTATGTATAGTCATTTTTATGATAGTAAAATTTTGAAGGCTTTATTTGTTATTGTACAGATACGTAGGATTATAAATAAATTCTCCATTAATTCTATGTAACATCTTATTTTCTATATAAACAGTAATATCATTTCCAAATAATGACAGATTATGTTTTTCTCTTTTTAAATCTGTGGACATTATACTTGTCTTTTTGTTCTTAAATATTGGCCATGACATTTAATAAAATGCCAATAAGAATCAAGAGCAAGTTTGTCTTGGTTCATATTTCAAGGAGACTATTTTCAAAGCTATAAATAATGTTTGCTGCAGGTTTTATTATGTGTAAGCATTAACAGAATAATGAAGTCCCCTATATTCCTTTAGTTTACTACCATTACAAAGTTTGCAAAGACGTGAACGGAAGCTTTTCAAAAGGAGATAGACAAGTGGTCAATAAACGAATGAAGAAATCTCACATCACAAATCATCAGAGAAGTGCAAACTAAAACCACAATGAAATATCACCTTACCCTGTCAGAATGGCCATTATTAAAAAGTTAAAGCACAATAGATGCTGTCACACACGCAGAGAGAAAAGAATACCTATACACTGTTAGTGAACTGCAAATTAGTACAACCTCTATAGAAAACAGCATGTGTTATTTTTTTATCTCGAATGGATATCAATTTTATTACCTGCCTTTTAATTGCCTATGTGAACATTATTAAATGAGTTTTTATTTTCTTTCAACAGACATCATGGCAGGTTTCTTATTCAATTTATCTTTCGATATCAAATTGAGATTCCTGGGTGCTATAGTTTGGATGTGATTGTTTTGTTCTTAGTTCTCACGTTCAAACTTGGTCTATGATGCAATTTATCTCCATAAGAATTGGTTGTTAAAAAGAACCAGGAACCTCCCCACTCGGTCTTGCTTCCACTCCCACTACGTGATTTCTGCTGGCTCCTCTTTGCTTTCTACCATGTGGGAAACAGCATGAGGCCCTTCCCAGAATTGACCAGATGCTGATGCCATGAATATTACACAGCCTCAAAATGATAAGCTAAATAAACCTTTTTTTCTTATAAAATATCCAGCTTCAGGGTGTCTTTGCTGGGGTGTCCCTCTTATGGCCATAACCGATTAGCTGATTTTGTGAGGATATTTTTGCTTATCTGTGGTGTCACATACCATGAAAAATATGTACAGACCCGTGTTTGTTGTTGTTATTGTTGTTTTGGCTAATCAGCTTTCCTTAGTGTTTGTGGATTTGTTGTGAGGTTTAAGATGATTTTTCTTCTTCCAACATGTGAGTGTGTGGCAGAGGAAGGAAAAGAAAAAGGTTGTCTATCCTTGGGAGTTTATAGCATTACAAATGGTTTAAGACACTAGATATTTTAGAACAGGCGTCTTCAAACTTTTTAAACAGGGGGCCAATTCACTGTCCCTCAGACCATTGGAGGGCCAGACTATAGTTTAAAACAAAAAAACTATGAACAAATTGCTATACACACTGCACATGTCTTATTTTGAAGTAAAAAACAAAACGGGAACAAATACAATTCACACCACTTCATGTGGCCTGCGGGCCGCAGTTTGAGGACGCCTGTTTTAGAATCTTTCAATATTGAGATCACACTAAATTTTTCTTGGTGTATTCTCTGCCAGGTGCTAATATAAAATTAATGTAACTTCATAAAACTGTGTGAGTAATCCTGCTTTTCTATTCTAAAATATTTTGAGTAAACTGGGAAGTTCCTCTCCCCGCTTTTTAGTTGAATGTCTGCAGTAATTCAACAGTGAAGCCATCTGGGCCTGCTTTCTTTTCATGGAAATTTTGCTAAATACTATCTTAAAATCTTTTTTTTTTTTTTTTTTTGGCCGGGGCTGGGTTTGAACCCACCACCTCTGGCATATGGGACTGGCGCCCTACTCCTTGAGCCACAGGTGCCACCCCTATCTTAAAATCTTAAATAAAAATATGTTTATAGAGGTTTCTCAATTTAACTGTAGGTAGTTTTACTAGGCAGTTGTTTCTTTTTGTAGAATTCATTTTAATCTAAATTTCAAAATTTTGATATAAAGTCTTCTCAAATGGCAGAGTAAACACCTTTGGAAATCAATTCCTCCATATAAGTAACAAAAATGAGCAAAATTCGACAAAATTACTTCTTTTAAAAGTGTGGAAATTAAATACAGACCTGTAAAAATCCAATGAGCCTCTATTGAAGAAATGTTACTGAATCTCAGTGAAAATAGTGAGATTTATGGCATTTAATTTGCCCTACTCCCTTCTTTCCATTTCCATATCCTTGAAAACAACAAACTTGCAACCATGCATTTGTAAAAACTAACATCATAGAAGCCATGGATAGGAGCATATCAAGTTTATAGGTCCTCAAAAACCTCATTCACAGAAAACTGGGGATGACCCTTTTCATAGATAGGAGTTATTGTTTGACTTCACACAGAGCTCATTGAATGGTACAGTCCTTATCCCCAGAGTATTTGTGAAAAATCACAGCTCCCTGTGGTGATTATCAGTTAGAGAAAAGAAGTTGGCTAAAATGCATACAAGGAAGGTCTGGGAAATAAGACATTAATAAGAGATTTGAAAACCTATGACATATTTTTTGTAATATAGAGCCTCAGACACATAGGTAGGGATGTGCATATACTTAGAAAAAATCTCAGAAGGATCTAATTCCTCACTTCTGACTGAACTTGAGTCTCTTTACAACAGTGTTTTCAACCTTTTTTATCTCACGACACACTTGAACTTATAGTTAAATTTCCATAGCACACTTAAGTTATGTTGATCAAAAAAAAAAATCAAAAAAAGAATATACTGTGTTTTGAACTTTTTTCAAAAACAATTTAATTAATGATCTTTAAAATTTTTCATGGCACACCTAAGATCCTCTCACAGCTACGGATTGAAAATCCAATCTTTACAAGAAAGAGGTAAAGGATAGGAGAATTTTAACATTTCTGGATGGTTGAAGGTATGCTGTAAATGTCCACACAGTCTTTCTGCACTTAAGGAAATACTTATTCAATCAGCTTTTTACGAAGCAAAGCAAACAAAGACTTCAGTGTTTTCATATGACAGATTACAGAAGTTCTATAATTGGCCCAACACAGTAACTAATCAATAACAAACAAAACAACAAGACCTGGGAAAGAAATATATTTAAATTTATTTAAATTAAACAGCCTCCCCAATAGATTAGTTTAAATAACTATTTCTGTCCCTAAAAATTCATACTCATTAGAGGAAGATATTGTTAGAAGATAATAGAATTCAGTATCCCTACAACATATAATCACAATGTCCAAATAAAATAACAAATTACAAATAGACTTCTGATTTCCACTTGGAATATAAAGAGGGGCATTGCTTCCAACCTTACAATAAAAAGGCAATATAAACTGCTAGTCCATGGATTTTCTTAAACATATTAGAGAGACAACATCACAGAGCAATCAATTAACCAGTAACCACAGAGAGACACTTGCAGGCAAAGAGAATGCTCTAGTACTATACTTGCTTAACTTGAGCAGACATACACAGAGATTAGGAAAATCATTCAGCTAGCATTTTAAAATTATTCATAGAGTCTAAGTATGAACAAGCAGAAGATATAGAAGCCTTAAGGACAATAAGTTTAGAGAGTCTGCAGACATACAAAAAATTCTTCTGCATATACCCTATGGGACCTCAACAGGCTCTCATAAAATATGACGAGTAAAAGTTTGGAAAAAGACCTCCCCCCTTTTTTTTGTGGTGCAGAACCAAAACAGTAAAATGACTGCCTCTGAAAGGGTTCAAATATAAACTCACCCCTGGTAATTCCATTTCCTTTTCTTGACCATTGTTTGCTGAATCTCCCTAATAATCAACAATAACCATAAAATACAGTTATGCTTCTCTAGACAGAAGAAAATGAATCTTGAAAGCTTTCTAGGAGAACTTTTTCCTCAAAAAACATAAATTAAATATTTGAAGAAATGCTTATTTTGTGGCTCTCAGAATTTTTATAGTATGAAATGATTAAATATCTTGATCTTTTAAACTATTATAAGTATATACATTTTAAAGAACTTATACATTATACAATGACCCATTTTCCTAAACTATATTGAAATTTTATTGTGGTAAAAGCCCATCAAAAACAACATATATTTATTCAAAAATTAGAAAATACTAAATTAACAACTAGTTTTGTGAATAACTGCTACAATAGAGGGTTACATTAAAGAAGAGTCTCGGGTGGCGCCTGTGGCTCAAGGAGTAGGGCGCCAGTCCCATATGCCGGAGGTGGCGGGTTCAAACCCAGCCCCGGCCAAAAAAAAAAAAAAAGAAGAGTCTCACTTTATGTTCTGTTGCAATTAAGTGATCATCAAGAATCACACATGATGTTTAGAAAAGGTGGTTATTGTGAAGTCATGATCAAATAAAAAGCCTGCCTTCCCTTTGTTTCTGGCCTGCTCTTGTTTCATTCCTGCCTTAGCAGACCCCAGGCTTCTGAAATTTCTGAGCTACCTTCAGCATCAGCTTCTGGAAATGTGTCAGCCACACTGGGCCCTGGTGTTGTCTCATGCCCCAGTGCCATGCTTGTCGGAGGGGTGTTTCCAGGCAAAGTCAATCTTAAAACCTGGGATAAGGAACTACTTCTTCAAATTCATAGATATTAATTCATGACCACAAGAATCAAGATAAATTGAGGAAGCATTGACATCACCAGTAGGACAAATTGAGATGCTTATTACTGGCCCAAAAGAAATAGATATGCACAAACTGTAAGGCAAAGAATTCAAAAAAACTTTTAAAGACCTCAGAAAACTTCAAAAAAATACAGATAAATAATTTAAAGAAATTGAGAAAAACAATAACTGCACAGAACAAAAATTTTAATAGACAGATTAAGGTAATTTTTGAAAAATAAAACAGAAGCTCTATAGCTAAAATACAATAAGCAATAGGAAAAAGGCAAGAGAGAAAATCAACAGCAGAATTTCCGTTAAGCAGAAGGAATACTCTAAACTCAAAAAGAATGGAAAACAATCAAGAAAACTTAAGAAACTTATGGGAAAGCATCCAAAAAAGCAAATTTTTTAGTCATAGATTTTCAAGGAGTAGAAAAAATATAGAGGGATAGAAAGCTTACTTAAATCAAGTGTAGCATTAAACTTTTCAAACCCATATATATGGGTGTGTATACACACACACACACACACACACAAAAAAAAAACAGGAAAGTGTATATACAGACAGGAAAGTCAAAAGTCTCTGATAAGATTCAATCCAAATAGAAGTTATCTTAAGACATATTACGATGAAACTATTAAAGATCAAAAACAAAGAGAGGATTCTGAAAGCAGCAAAAGTAAAGATGCAAATAAAATATGGAGGAATTCTAATATGCCCTTATAGGCCAAAAAAAGAGAAGATATTTTCAAAGTTGTGAGGGAAAAAAACAAAATAAAATTTGCCAACCAAGAATACTGTGTACAGTTTAACTATGCTTCAGAAAATAAGGAGAGATGAAGACTTTTTCAGGCAAACAAAACTTGAGAAATTGTATTATCATCAGATGTATTTTATAAGAAATGCTAAAAGGTTATCTTCAAGCTGGAAAAAAGAAAAACACTAATGGGTAACTTAAAACATCTCAAAAAAAAAAAATCACTAGTAAAAGTAAGTACATATTCAAAATAAGAATTCTCCAGTACTGTCATATAAGATAAATTGCATGTCATTAGTACTAAAGTTAAAAAACAAACCTGATATAAAAATAATATCCAGAATAATTTCTTAAGAGATAGGTAGTACAAAAGGGTACTCAACCATAAAAGGGAAGAATCAATTTGGGTGGAACTAAAGATCATTATCCTAAGTGAAATATCTAAAGAATGGAAAAACAAATACCATGTGTACTCACTGTTAAACTGAGATTTACCTACAAGCACACTTATTTACAGAGGAAAGTAAAACTCAGTGGAATTTAACCAGGATAAGAGGGGATAGAGAAGGAGCTGATGGGCAAACGCCTACTCCTACCAGAACATTATCTGGGTCATGGACTTACAGCAGTGCCTCAAGCATCAAAAAGTGATCCACGTAACCAAACAAATGTGTACCCCTTAAATATTTTGAAATTAAAAAGAAAACTAAAAAATCTATCTCCAATGAAAATAGATTTTAAAATCCTTAACAAAATACTAGCAAATCAAAATCATTTATTATCATTTATCATAAAATGATCTTTAAAAAGATCATTTATCATAATCAAGTGGGATTCATCCCAGGGACACATAGATGGATCAATATATGTAAGTCAGTAAATGTTACACATCACTTCAACAGAATGAAGACTAATACCCATATTATATCAATAGACACACTGAAAAGTATTTGACAAAATTCAACAAACATTTATAATTAAAACTCTCAACAAATTAGATATGAAAGGAATTTAAGTTAACAAATAAAGCCTGTATATGGCAAACCCACAGCTAACAGCATACTCAATGGGGAAAAGTTGAAAGCTTGCTAAGGTCTGGAACAAAACAGGACCATTTCTCTTGCCACTTGTATTCAGTACAGTACTGGAGTTCCTAGGGTAAGCAATTATGCAAGACAAAGAAATAAAAGGCATCCAAATTGGAAAGTAAGAAGTCACATTTCCCTGTTTTCAGAAGACATATAGATTTTCTATGTATAGAAAATCCTAAAGATCCTGCCAGAAATTTGTTAGAACTTGTAAATGAATTCAGTTAAATTGCAGGATACAAACTTAACATAACAAAAATCGTAGAAATTCTATATACCAAGAGCAAACTCTCTAAAGGGAAATCAAGAAAATAAATCCATTTACAATACCATCAAAAAATAAAAATATTAAAAAATACATTAAACTAAGAAGACAAAGGATCTTTAGACTGAGGACTTTAAAACTTTGTTAAAAGAAATTGAAGAAGACACAAATAAATGGAAACATATTCATATTTATGTATCAAAAGAATTAATATTATTAACATGTCTGTAGTACCAAAAGAGATCTACAAATCCAATGTAGAATATTGATAATGTTTTTCACAAAAATAAAAAATAATCCTAAAATTCATCCGGAACCAGGAAAAGAAAATTCTAAATAACCATTGCAATCTTGAGCAAAAGAACAAAGCTAGAGGTATCATACTACCTGTCCATAGAATGAAATGGCATAATCCTGAATGCCATAATGAATGGCATAATTTTGTCCATAATGAATGGCACAAAAATGACACACAGACTAATGGAAAATCACAGAGAACCCAGAAATAAATCTGCATATATATAGCCAACTGATTTTTTTAACAAAGGGATCAAGCATATACAATAGGAAAAGAAAAATCCTTTTAATAAATGGTATTAGAGGACTTTGATATCCACATGCAGAAAAAAAACTTAGACCTTATCACATACCATATGCAAAAAGTAATACAAAATGTATTAATTACAAAATGTATTAAACAATAGAAATAAAGGTCAAAAACTATGAAACGATCAGAATAACACATAGGGGAACATTTCTGTAACATTGATGTTAGAACTGATTTTTCAGATATGACCACAAAGCGTAGGCAGCAAATGCAAGAATAGACAAATAAGATTTAAACAAACCAAAAAACTTCTGCACAGCAAAGGAGGCAATCAATAAAATGCAGGGGACACCCCACAGAATGTAGAAAATACTTGCCAAATATACATCTGATAAAGAGTTAATATCCAAACCATAGAAGGAACTCAAACAACTCAATACCAAGAAAACAAATGACTCAGGGATTAATTGGCAATAGATCTCTGAATAGATGTTTCTCAAAAGAAGACATACAAATCACCGAGAGGTCTAAAAAAATCCTTAGCACCATTAATAATCAGGGAAATTTAAATTAAATCCACAATAAGATATCACCTAACACTTTCCAGGATGGCTGTATTGTCAAAAATACAAAAGGAAACAAGTGTTGGTGAGGATGTGGAGAAAAGGAAAGCTTTGCATACTGTAAATTAGTCTAGCCATGGTGAAAAATGAAATGGCAGATCCTTAAACATGGAAGAAGCCATGATTCAGCAGTCGCACTACTGGGTACATATCCAAAAACGAAAAAATACATTGGAGGGATACCTGCCCTTCTACATTCCTTGTGCCTTTTATTCACAATAGTAAGACATGGAAAAACCCAGTGTCCATTACTGGATGAATGCCTAGAGAAAATGTGGTATACATAGACACTGCAATAATATTCAGGCACAAAAAAAGAAGATAACCCTATCATTTGTGACAATGAGGATGAATTTGAGGTACATTATGTTAATCAAAAAATAACAACACAAAAGGAAAGACAATGTTACATTATCTCATTCATCTGTGAAATCTAAAATGGTTTATCTTGTAGAAGTAGAGTTTAATGGTGGTTACCAGAGGCTGATAAGGCTGGCGGAGGTGGTTGGGAATATGTTAGTGAATGGATACAAAATTTCAATTAGGTAAGGGAATAAGGTCAAGGGATCTTTCATACAACATGGTAACTGTAGTTAACAATATCTTACATTCTTGAAAAATGCTGAAAGTGGATGTCAAGTATTCTTACCATGAAAATGATAACTGTGTGAAGTAATACATGTTTTAATTAGCTAGAGTTAGTATTCTATAATGTATGTACTTCAAAACAATATGTTGTACATGGTAAATACATACAAGTTTATCTGTCAATTTAAAAGAAAATGAACTAAAATTGTGTTCAGAAAAAAAACAAAACAAAACAGCTCTAGAGTTCGAGATCCCGTCTCTACAAATAGAAAAACTAGCCAGGTATTGTGGTTGGCACTGGTAGTCACAGCTGCTTGGGAGACTGAGGCAAGAGGATCGTTCGAGCCCTCTTTAAGAGTAAGAGGTTGCTGTGAGCTATGATGCCACGGCCCTGTACCCAGGGCAATTAAGTTAGACTTCATCACACCCACACACCCCCCCCCACACACACACACAAAAAAAAAACCCCAAAAACAAACAAGTTTTTGTAAAAGATCATCAATATGTGGTGGTGCTGTTATTTTAAAGGTTTTAAGATATTTCCAGAGACTGGAGTGGATATCACCGCTGAGAATGTAGGAGATGTTAGAATGAACCTCAATAGTTTGTCACTGTATCTACTTAACCATTTCTTCCCTTTAAGCAGCTCTTCTCATGGAATTAGGGAGAGTCTGATGTCTTCTGAGATGCCCTTCTGACATTATTTTTTGCAACAATATATCTTTTCACTTTCCATTTACTTCTTGTATTATTGTGCTGTTGGCTAAGGCCTATAAAATACACATGTGAACTTAGAATTTGCTTTGCAGACTCAACTCTCTCCAAAGTCTTATTCCAAGTTATAGACTAGAAGTAGTCCCTCATGTTGGGCACTATACTCCTGTCCAGCCAACAGGGGGCTCCCATATTTGGGGGATTATTGAACTTCCAAAAACAATGTTAAATTCCCGCTTGATTCATTAAATGCATACATACTCAGTAGAACCTCTATAAATTGACCACCCAAGGGATTGTAACAAATTGGTCAACATATAGAGGTGGTCAAAATAAGAAATTAGGCTACTGTACTGATATATAAATGTGATGCATGGCTGATCCATGCAAATTAGGTCAACTTAAAAAATTTCTCAATGTAGGGAGCTGGTAAACCATGAAAGTTCTATTGTATATAAAATATATGAATGTGTATATGTGCGTGTATATGTCTGTGTGTGAGAGAGAGAAAGAGAGACAGAACATAGGAGAAATTATTTGAGCAATTGATATCTTTGTTCTCCGCACTGAGAGAAGTGATCTGGAAGAATCTTTCCAAAGAACTGTTATAGCTATTTTTTTATTAATGTTTTAATAAAAAGAAAGTTAGGCATTGTGATGCTTCCTTCAATACAATTTATCAAGATACTTTTTAATCTGCCTATTTTAAAAATGATCTGACTCCTTAAGAACTATTGTGCTGACTAAAGATATTTGTCTCCTCATATAATAAAACTACCTACAGACTACAGAACTTCTGACTTAGTTGAATTGGAAGCCTCAAATTTTATAATGTACTAAGTACTTTAGTGAATACAAAAATCACTGGAATTAAATAGTATCTACTGAAATGATTATCTAGTACTCCAAACTCTAATTTTAGATCTTTAGAAATTGTTATTTGTCTAGAAAAAGTCTTTTTCTTTCAAGTTACTTATGTGCAAAAAGATTGATCATATTACATAACTATGAATAATCGTGATAGATGATGAATAGCTTACACATTATGAGATTAAGTAGTCAGTACTTGGAGGAAATTTGTATCATTTAATCTGCATATTAGGTAAAGATCTCCCTTGCAAACAAGGACCTCCTAGTAAAATACTCAGCTCAGAAAATCCAAAATTATTGTAATTGGCCTGTGATTTTCTTTGCTATGCCATTACCATATTACTTACAAAAGGAGTTAAAAAGATTATTCAGATTTCTTATTTAAAATACTTCCAGGAAGAATAAAATTGCGTGAATATAAAATAGACATAGAAAGACCTGCCATATTTTTACTTTGACCTGTTATGTCAAACCTCAATTACGTCTTTTATGTATTTGACTTATCATAGAAAACTTTTGTCCTTTGTGTTTGGAAGATCTTGGTTGATAAAGGAGCCCTTGAGTGTCCATTCAAAGAGGGAATTTAATATATGACTCTACTTTTTTAAAAAACAAAAGGGTACAGGTAGGCCAGAGTAGCTTCTAATAACATTCTATAAAACATTGTAAGTTCAAAGGTAATTCATCAGATTCCATGGACACCATAGGAAATTCTAGGAAAGCCTGGCTGGGAAATCCAATTCCTGCTGCTATTGCTTATAGAAATACCTTCTTTGTTTTGTTCAAAAAATAGTTATATTCTGGGATGGTGCCTATGGCTCAAAGGAGTAGGGCGCCATCCCCATATGCCAGAAGTGGCAGGTTCAAACCAACCCCCGTTCAGAAACTGCAAAAAAAAAAAGTTATATTCTGGATTAAGGACATCTAAATAGAAATATATAATAGTAGACTATACAATAGTTTTGATTATAAAATTCTATTTTAAGTCATTAAAAGTGATTTCTTTTTTGATTGACAGGTTTATAGAATTGGGGGGACTTCACCTAATGTGGATAATGCAATGATACATTTCAAAACTATTTTAAAAATAGTATAATTGTCTTACCACACAAATAAGTAAGTAAAGTGATGGCTGTGTTAACTAGTTCAATGTAAGCATTTCACACTGCATATCAAATCAGTACACTGAACCCCATAAATGCATCAATTATACAGTTATGATTTAATAAAGAAAAAAAGTAGCATGATATTTAAGAGTAACCCTAACATATTTGCTCTAGTTTTATTTGGTGAAAAGAGAGGTAAAACTTATAGTAGGAATAAAAATAAATTAATTTTGTTATTAACAAATTAAGGATAAATGGATATGCTAACATATCAGACACCATTTTTTTAATTATGTAGACTATATGTAAAACTCAGCTTCCATAGCAAGTTATGACTGTATGTATCGGGAAACTATTATTGACAATAATGAAGTAATCCCTTAGGCCAGTTTTACACCTGAGAGATATAATCTTATTATTCTCTTCCCCTTAATCTGAGATAATTGGATTATAAGGAGACAGGCTCCAGCTATTTCATTATAAACCAAATTTCAATCATCCTGTAGTATCAAGTTCTGCCAGAGGGACTTTTCCTGAGACAGAGTCAGGATTCTTGTTCACACGTAAGTATATATATCTTTAAAATTAAATCTGAAAACGGTGGCAGAGAGTCTGGTGTATTAAATCCCAGCATGAACATTGTTGCTCGTGTTTATCTTTCATCTTGGTCAAACAACATAAAACTTATAAGAAATATTATTATGAGAGCTAAATATCAGAATCAATTACACTAGCTTCCTTCTTAAACTGGTAGAATTACATACCTGGATAGGAAATAAAATTATGTTGCCTTTCTAATGCTTGGATAAAGTAGGGATTTATACACTTCCACAATAACTTGAGGAAGAAAGGTAGAGTCTTTATATAAACATAATACAAAGGACATTGTGACAGATTACGCACCATCATTCAACTCGTTCCTTTTTTTTTTTTTTTTTTTTGTAGAGACAGCGTCTCACTTTATGGCCCTCGGGTAGAGTGCCATGGCATCACACAGCTCACAGCAACCTCCAACTCCTGGACTTAAGTGATTCTCTTGCCTCAGCCTCCCGAGTAGCTGGGACTACAGGCGCCCGCCACAACGCCCGGCTATCAACTTATTCCTTTTTTGTCTCATATTTGTTCATCTATTTTTACTCTTACTTGCTTCTCTGTTTTCTTTCCTGTTTGTCCTAGTACTAGGTGGGATACTTTTAAGAAATATGAGAAATTCTCACTCAAAGTGGCTTAAAAATGAAAATAGCCATCATGATGCTTAATAATATGTCGATTTGTCTAGGCTATACTACCCAGTTGTTTGGTCAAACATCACTCTAGATTTTTGTCATAAAGGTATTTTTCAGATGCAATTAATATTTAAATCAGTAGATTTTGAGTAAAGTAGATGTGGATCGATCTCATTCAATCAGTTGAAGGATTCAAGAAGAAAGTCTGATGTCCCAAAAAGAAAATCTCATGTCTCAGGTAGAATTTTTAATTATATCTACACACTGCTCGAGCCCCGAGATGGCTTGACAGCCCCTGCAACTACATGAAATAATTCTTTTAAGTAATTTATCTCGCTCCCAATAATATTGTCTGTATCGACCTAAATTGTCTATTATCTATCTATATTCTATTCTATTCTATATCTTATATATTTAAATTTATGTCTCTATATCACCTATATCTATCTATCATCTATCAGTTCTGTTTTTGTAGAGAATGCTAACTTATAAAATAAATCATTTTACATAATAGAAGAATCCATAAGAGGACCAAGGAAAACAAAACTCTGCTCCATTTCTCTGTGATCCACTTAGTTCTACTCACTTCTGAATGTTCACTGTATTCTTATTTGGTCTTAAACAAAAAACAAGATTCCTGCTAGCAACTAGAACCACAGTGAAGAAATGAAGGTCTGATTGGGACAGTTATGTCATGGGCTCATAACTGGAAAAATTGGTGGCTCGTTTACTTCCATCTAACTTCTTAAAATAACCACTGGCAAAAACAAAAAATTAGGATTTGATTATGATTGGATTTGATAACTGAGACCCACTCAGGAGCCTGCCGGGATATCTACATTTTACATGTATTATAGAGGCACATGTTTCTGAAATTGATTTGTGTGTTTTTAGGATGAAGAAAGGCAGGGATGGATGATGAGCAGGAAAGTGATTGTGACCAGGCTATGTATTCTACACTGATGAATCGTGTATAGGAACTTTGAATATTTGCTATGCGATGGAAGGACTGTAGAGCCATGGGCAGAGGACATTCACTTCAATGTATGGTGTTGGGAACATTTGATCTTATATTGAAATGAAAGAAAACAGTCTTATATATAAATAAGAATAAAGATAAGCAAAAATCTATAAAATTTGAAAATGTACAGATTTACAAAAGGGGAACCCAATGAACTTCGTGAAAACTTTTCAATCCCATTTGTCATTACTAAAACGCAGTTTTAAACCACAATGATTTAAAATTACACACAGCAAAGAGGCAACATTTAAAATTCTGATAAAGCCAATTGTTGGCAAGTGTGTGGAATGACAGAAATTCTTGCATACTGTTTTTCAGAATCCAAATTTTACAGTGATACTAGAAAATAGTTTGGCATTGTCTAGTAAAGAAAGTTAACAAGCCTATGATCCAGCAATTCTACTCCTAAGTGCGTGCATAAGTTACCCAGGATATTGGGACAAAAATACACGTACCTACGTTAACTTGTAATAGCTCCAAATTAGAAATATATCAAAGTTTCACCAAAGTTAAATGGCTAATTATGGCATAATTATGCAATAAGATATTATACATTAAGTAAATGAATGAACTACAGTGATATGCATTAACATTGTTGTATTTTAAAAACGTAATAATGAGTAAAAGAAACTTGTCACAAAAGAATATGTATGGTCCATTTCCAAGACTATTTATTCAACTTTCTTTTTCAACTTGATGTTATTCTGCAACACTATAGTTAACCTTGAAAAGGAATTGTTAGGCTCTGCATGTTTTCCACTAAAGCCCCCAAAGACAAACAAAAACAAAACAAGACATAAAAAAAAAAAAAAAGCCACTTCAGAAGACTGTATTCCCAGTATCACAGCAATATTTACATCTTTTTGGTATATATTAATTGTACAAATTTGAGGGGAATATGTGATATTTTGATACCTGTATACAATAGGTAATGATCAAATCAAGGTAATTGGATATCCATGACATTAATCATTTCTTTGCATTAAGAACATTAGAATTCTTCTCTTCTAGTTATTATGAACTATGCAATAAAGTATTGTTAACTATAATTTCCCTGATTTACTATTGAACATTAGAACTAGTTTTGGTAATTTAAAGCATGATCCATGTCCTCAAACAAACCCTGTACTCCTCCCTGAAAAGTAGGAGTTTCACTTCCAAAACCATCTTTACAGTTAGTAGTTTTAAAACTTGTACAAAAGCGTAAATGTTTAATCCCACCTCTCCTACTTTGCTCAGGAATTAAGGGAACAGATATAAAATGAAGACACATTAAATATTGAGATGATTCACTTCAAATTTAATCAAGAAGAACACCAATCAAAGTCATTAATTAGAGTCTTATCTAATATTTCTCAGGACTGGAGAGGCTCTTTAAACAATCTACTGGTGACAGCATTAATTTTTTTCTTTCAAATGTATTATTTAATTTTAATAACTAAATTTCTTTACTTGGTTTTGACAAACAGCCAGTTGTGAAGAGAGAGGTTTTCTGTAGCAAGAAAGTACTCCCCCCATCCCTTAAGGAGAGAGATATCTCAATCAAAAAATACCCTAGAGGAAAACAGAGACTTTTTTTTTCTTTTTAATTTATACCAATGCACAGTAAGCATAGACCGCATATGTAATTACCCTCAAGGTTTAGTTACTGAACCTTTAAGGTTTCAAATTTTCTTTTCATTATAAAGCAACAAAGTTTCCTAAATAGAATTAATAACACAGATTCACAACGATGCCCTTAGAGGATTTAAGTTCTGAACTCCAATTTCATCACTGATACTTAGTTCATCTCATTTAATAAAAAGTTTACATTCAATATTTTATTTTGTCAACAACTCCACTATGCTTTTATCATTCAAGTAATGGCCTATGCAAGGTAATATGTGTAAGAATAATATTAAGTCATTTTTTAAAGAATATTATCCCTAATTGATTAAAAGTTAGATGCAACTATATATATTTGTATGGAAAGAGAGAATAGAAGGAAAGAAAGGAAGGAAGAGAAAGGAAAATGCTGAACTAGATAGTCATGCAGGAATAACACAAAAATAATGGAGAGTTTTTAAAAGAAAACTGTGTAGGGTGACACCCGTAGCTCAGTGGGTAGGGCACCAGCCACATGCACTGAGGGTAGCAGGTTTGAACCCAGCCCGGGCCAGCTAAAATCAACAATGACAACTGCAACAACAACCACAAGAATAGCCAAGCATTGTGCCACCTGGGCACCTGAAGTCCTAGCTACCTGGGAGACTGAGGCAAGAGAATCTCTTAAGCCCAAGAGTTTGAGGTTGATATGAGCTGTGACACCATGGCACTCTACTGAGGGCTGACATAGTGAGACTTTATCTCAAAAAAAAAAAAAAAAATCCACATTCACCTACTACAAGTAAACAATGAGGGCATTCCTTTCATATATTCTAGACAACTGCATGGGAAAGGGTATGCACTAGTCACTGTAAAAGAGAAAAAATATAAAGAAACAATGCAGAAATTAATCTACAAATTAAAGAAAATTAAATATTCAATTATAAGATCAATATATAAATAAAAATAAAATATAACAGATAAAGAAAATACATAAAAATATGAAGAGTTATTAAACAGTACATAATCAACCATTACATAAGGCATAATGTATATAATGAATTCAATCAAATATTGAGCAGTCACTACTCAAGCTGGTGCATCTTGGAAGTTTCGAAGCAGAGGAAACTGACCTAACAATAGGGTAAACAAGAATATATTTAAATATGCAAACATTGTTGCATGGAAAATAATATAAATATTTTGATATCAATCACTAGCTTGAAAATGTTTATAATAAATATGACTAATTTCCCTAATATATAAATATATTTCTAAATCAATAATCATAAGAGCAAAACTCAAATGAAATGACAACCAGCACATAGGGATTGACAGAAGCAGATGTGAAATAGCAACATCTAAAGACACATGCAATGTCGCTGGAAGTTGACATAACTTTGTTCGAAGATCAACGAAGTATATTCAAGTGTCAAATGAAATTTTCTAAAAATTGCAGTAATTAAAGTTTAAAATTTAGCGAGATGGTAACTCTCTGATATTAATCCTTGGAACATGAATTTACACTTTTATATAAAGTAATTCATCTCATGTTTCAGGAATTTCAAAAACATTTAACATTTCTGGCTTGGTAGTTTTATCTCTAACATAATAACATAGCTTAAAAAATAACCCAGCACAGAAGCATGATGGATGAAGACGTTTATTATCGCCTTTTATACAGCAAAAACCTGAAGGAGACTGAATACCCAGTGATCTGGAAATTGCTACAATAAAAATAATTCATTCATGGGATGAAGTGTAATGGAATCAGTAGAAATGAATTTAAAATATTAAAAATGCTCTGTGTGAATATTATAGGACTTCAGTTAAAAATACAACTTTATTTTATAAACCCACTTGAATGAAAACTATTAGTGTCTTGTGCCACATAATGACGTTTTGGTCATCCATGAACCATATAGAAGATGGTGATGCCCTAAGATTATAATGGAGCTGAACAGATTTGTCTCCTAGTGATGTCCTCTTATCATAGTAGCAGAACATGTCACTCACGTGTTTTTTTGATGCTGGTGTAAACAAACCTCCAGCACCAGTACTATTAAAGGATAGCACACACAATCATATATAGTACATGATACTTGAAAATGAAAATAGGGTGGCGCCTGTGGCTCAGTGGGTAGGGCACTGGCCCCATAAACCGAGGGTGGTGGGTTCGAACCCGGCCCCAGCCAGCTAAAACAGCAGTGACAACGGCAACAAAATATAGCTAGACATTGTGGTGGGTGCCTATAGTCCCAGCTATTTGGGAGGCTGAGGCAAGAGAATCGCTTAAGGCCAAGAGTTGGAGGTTGCTGTGACCTGTGATGCCACAACATTCTACCAAGGGTGACAAAGTGAGACTCTGTCTCAAAAAAAAAAAAAAAGAAAAGAAAATGAAAATAAACAACTATGTTACCAGTTTATGTTTACTATACGGTACTTTTTACTCTTAAAATGTGTTCTTTCTACTTCATCTTTCAGTGAGAAAAGATGAGGGAGTAGAAGACAGTGATA
The DNA here is from genome assembly GCF_027406575.1 of Nycticebus coucang. Classification (NCBI taxonomy): domain Eukaryota; kingdom Metazoa; phylum Chordata; class Mammalia; order Primates; family Lorisidae; genus Nycticebus; species Nycticebus coucang. The sequence continues at coordinate 97,383,831 of NC_069784.1, read as the reverse complement.
TTGATGACCCTGGTCCTGTGTTTGTGTCTGAGTTATCTAAAATTTTTTTTAAAAGTTAAAAAATATTTTTTCAGTTCTTCGAAATATGATGTTGGTATTTAATGGGGATTGCATTGAATCTGTGGATTGCTTTGGGTAGTGTAGACATTTTGACAATGTTGTTTCTTTCCAGCCAAGAGCTTGGTATGTTCTTCCAATCATGAATGTCTTCTGAAATTTCTTTTCCTAGGGTTTCATAATTCTCTTTGTAAAGAGCCTTTACCTCTTTTGTTAGGTGTATTCCTAAGTATGTCATTTTCTTTGAAGCTACTGTGAAGGGAATTGTGTCTTTGATTTGCTTCTCAACTTGGCCGTTTTTGGCATGTACAAAGGCTACTGATTTGTGGACATTGATTTTATGCCCTGAGAAGCTACAGTATTTCCTGATCACCTCCAGGAGTTTCGTGGTTGAATCTCTGGGGTTTTAAAAGATAAGAACAGAATAAAGCTTTTAGGATAAATGTAGAAAAAAAGATTTTGTACGTCTGTAAATGTGTTTGTGTTTTAAGTTAGGTCTTATCGTAAGAGTCAAAGTTTTAAACAGGTAAAGTTTATAAGGTAAAGAAATTAACAGCACTGAATAAGAATATTTTTATAGATTTAGTATAGCCTAAGTTTATAGAGTGTAGTTTTCAGTAGTGTACACTAGACACTCACCCCTCACTCACTGACTCACCCAGAGCACCTTCTAGTTCTGAAAGCTCTGTTCATGGTAAGTGCCCTGCACAAATGCACCATTTTTTTCATCTTTTATAGCATACTTTTACTGTACACTTTTATGTTTAGGTATGTTTAGACACACACACTTATGATTGTGTTATAATTTCTGCAGTATTCAGTATGGTAACATGCACTATGGGTTTATAGCCTGGAACCAATAACCTGTACCATATAACCGAGGTCTGGTAGGTCATACTGTCTAGGATTATGTAAGGACACTCTATGATGTTTGCATAATAACAAAATCACCTAAAATGCATGTTTATATTGTATATCTATTTATTTCTAAGGGACACATTGTATGTATATAATTGTTTTCAATTATATCTATATATGTCTATTAAATACATATTATGTATGAATATATCTCTAAAAGTTTCAATCATTACTTAATATTTTCTAAAATGTAAAATATTTACAAATATTATTAATCATTTGAAAATTTATAATAAACAGAAACAAAATCATAGGGAGTGGCAAAAATTCAATAGGATAAGAAAAACAATATTGACAGTACAAAGGAAAACACTGAATCAGAATTCTAGATACATGTGACATTTTTGTAATTTAGAAATGATGTATCTTGAGAACATAGGCATGGAAAACTAGAAATGTTAATTACCTGGGTCTCATTATCTGTAGGAGGAAAATGTTTTGTTTTGTTTTGTTTCACTTTTTGGTAAATGCTAAGTGAATTGGGAACATTGATTTCTCTGTAAAGGATGTTTTGCAATATTCTCAGGAGCCATGTTATAAAGAATAAAAATCGGTTTTATGTGGCCATTTCTTGCATCAACTGCCAATAACATCATGGATATAGAATTACATTATATTTCTGTATAAGTGTGTCTGTTTGGAATTAAAGGCATATAGTCAAGTTACATAGGTTTTCATGATGTATACAAGAGGGAATGAGATTGCAATCTTAGCAGGGTAGATCATTGTAGTGTCCTTGGGACATCTGTCTCAGATATCACTGTTTAACTGTCTCTTTGATTAGAATGGAACAAGCACTGGACAACTTCTGTCTATATTCAGTACTTTATGATAATTTTTTTTTGAGCCCTGAAAGATGTGTTTGCTAAAGCATATCTTCTGGTTATAAGATACGTACTCTCAAAGTTGAATGCTTTCTTAAATGGAAACTTTTCCAGTCTCACATATAGGAAAGCTGAAAGAGATGTTTGTGTTGTAAAAAATTGCTTGTATCCTAAACCACTATAAAAACTTAGCATGACTTTTAGATAATAACCTTTTTTAAGGAATTCTTTATTTTGACAACTGGTAAAGGTAAATTTTAAATAAAATCACAAGAAAACTACATAGAAGAATATTTTGTGTTTTTCAGCAACTTGGATGGAACCACGGGTAATTATTCTAAGTGAAGTATCTCAGAAACAAAACAACAAATAGCACATTTTCTCACTTATAAGCGGTAGCTAAGTTGTTGATATGCTGGGTCATATAGGATGGAAAAATGCAGCAGTCCTCAACCTGTGGGTCACGACCCATAGGATCTATTAAAGGGTCGCAGCATTAGTAGGTTGAGAACCACTGATATAATGGATATTGGAGACTCAGAAGAGAGGAGGGTGGGAGGCAAGTGAGAGATTATGAACTATCTTTTGGATACGGTGTGCACTACTTCAGTGATGGGTATATTCAAACTCAGATTGGATGGGTAATATTCAGATGGGCATATTCAAACCCAGATTTCACCAGTATACAACTCATCTATGTAACACCAAAATATATACCTCCTAAATCTGTTGAACTAAATTTTTAAAAAGAAAAACTATAAAAAATGTTAAAGGAATTTCTTTAAACAGAAAGAAAATGATAAGAAAAATAAACTTTGAAATATCAAGAAGAAAAAAATACGATGGGAAGGGAAAATTACGATAAATACATCTTTCCCTCTTGAGTTTTATAAATATTTTTGAAATTTGAGGTAAGAATTAGAACTTTGAGAGAGCATTTTGAATGAATATTGATCATAATAATGAAGAATAACTGAATAAAAATGACTATTTCATTTGCATATTTATCTTTTTATTTATAAGAACTGTAGAAGAGGCGTATTCTTTGAAAATTAGAAGCTGTTAGAATCACAGCTATGTCCAGTAAATGCCAGGCATAGTTGGAAATGTATCACTAACATCATTAAAATATATCACTAACCTTTTAATACAGAAGTTGAAAAAAAATGGATGCACATTTTAAGAAAGCAAAAAACTGTATTAAAATCGTAACTCTAAATATGCACTGATAATATTTGTTAACTTGTATATTGTATCTTTGTATCTCTTATAGTTGCAGAAGTCAAACATGACTTGAACATTACAATTTTAAAACAGTTTTATTCCCTTTCTTACAACGTGTATACATTTTTGGCACCCTCTGTATTTATCTTTCTTGAGATGTATTTATGTAGATAGGTAGATTGAAATTTCTATAGCTACTCACTTACGTAGCTTCATTAATAACACATTGATAATACATGAAGACCTAACTTGAGAGGTCAAATTTCTTTTAATTTGTTATTTACATAAGTAAAATACAGCAACAATAACATACAATGATAAATAATACAAAACAAAATATATAGTAATAAAAATATTGTAATAATCAATAGTACTTATGGGACTGAATAGTAGGGCTACACTTAGTGAAGAGTAGGCTGGGATAGTGAGCTGTAATGATCAGAGATGCTGGGTCATATAGGATGGAAAAATGAATTAAATACCAAAGGAGGCCAAAGGAAACAGGTGGTTTAGAAAAATAGAAGGGAAATACAATGACGCAAATTTTACCAAAGTTTGAGTATAAAATGTACAGAGCCTGATGTAAGTGTTCTGAAAGCTCTGTAACTGATATAAATGTGCATCAAAAAAGGTAGAAATCTCTTTCTTGATCTCCCATCCATGGTTTACTGTGGGTATGTGGCTGCTTTACATAGTGATTCAGAGACGCAGGCTCCTTCCACGCACTACCTCTTAGAATCTGGTCACCATCCAATAGGAGGAGACAGGTCCTGGAGGAGGAATATCTGTTTCTTAAATTCTTTGTACACAAGCAGCACATGTCAGTCCTACACCAGTTCCATTGTCAATACACATAACTGCAGGGGCGCGAATTCAATGTACTGATATGCTCAAGAGAAGGAGGAAATAGTCACTGATAAACATCTAGCTGCCTTTTCTACAAGACAACTTGAGTACATAATCACATGTGAAACACGTTAAAATTTTGAAATCCTCACGACTATGTCGAGCTAATTTGAGGCAGCATTATCTTATCCAGTTTGTGCCCGAGGGCCTCTTAGACCTTATACAATCTTCCCAGTTGTAGCTTTTGCATTTTGGCCTCCTAGCTCTCTATCTCAGTTTCTAGGGAAAATTGGACCTGATAAACATAAGGAACTGTATTTATCATAAAGGACTCTGTTTAACATAGGGCATAGTGACAGCTGCCCTTGACTCAAAGCCATCTTGTCACATAAGTAACCCACCAATGGTTTTGCATTAACATTATTTTTATTTCTCTCTATGCAAATTTATGCCTTGATAATCTGTCTTGGACACAAGGCATAAGGGCCTAGAATCTGCCATTTGTTTTGCCAAACTCCCTACCATGCCTGATGTCTTTCCTCACAGTCCCAGCCAAGAATGAGACCGTGTACCTTCTAACAAACTACGTTTGAAAGGCTGTTTTCCTGCTTCTATGCCCCTGCATCTCCGTGGATGTTCCAGTGCAGGGTTCCGCCTGCTGGCCGCCTCACGACTTCCCACCTGAACTCTTAACAGATTCACAGCTGCCAATACTCATTCACCCTACAAACACCCCAATAGTATTCGGTCAGCTCCTGGGACTTTCCCATGGTGCTTCGGGGGTCTGTCCTCCCAGTCCCTTCACTGTCTCAGGGATGAATCTGTATCTAGTTCCCCAAACCACCTGTTTCCTTTGGCCTCCTTTGGTATTTAATTCAAAATGTGTCCTAAGAGAGAAAGTGGTTCATTCATACACATCAACAACTAGTCTGACTTCTGCTCCTTAGTACATTTATCACATAACAGTGACCTCAGACGAGAGTCGCAGAAAGGGAAGGAGCACAGCTGAGTCTGAAATTGTCATGTCCCTTGTATAATACATAAAATGACTTATGAGAGACAAGCCGATGAGTTTCTAATTTCAGGTTTGTCATTTAAATTCATATTTTCATCTTTTCTTCTTTTTTTAGTTGTTATTACACTTGTAAGTTTTGAACCTTAATAAACATATGTGCGTAAGAGTATATTAAAATTCTTAAGGCTTACTTGAGATTTAAGCTGACAAGAATATAATCTGTTGTAGAATGTCTACATGTATACAGATGGCCCTTGATACTATTTTCGTACCCTTGAACTGTACCACCCTGAGACTTAATTTGAAATTGCTTCATACAAGGTTTCGAAACATACATACACAGTACATGATACAACTCTTGGTTGCTTCTCAGTCCTTATGTGTCCTGCCCAAATGAAGTGGTGCCACAATGTAGAGCTGTTTAACTTAAGGTTATCATCTACATTAAATATGCTTGTGAGATTGGCAGCTGGTACTACTTATCATGGAACTTAAGTAAATGCTCATGACTTCAGGCAACTGCATGTGGAATATTTTAGCAAGTATAGAGAACCAGGTGTTTTCCAGTTGGCAGGAGTTAGCTTCAAGGCATTTCTAGGGTGACCCCCAACTGGAGAATGGCATGAGTGATCCCATCCCATCTTCAACATCTCCTCTGTCCCAACCTCTTATCCATGTGGTGTGTTTCCAGAATCAAGGGCAGATCTTTTTTTTTTTTTTTTAATGATGTTGGGACTGCCTTTATTTATTTATTTATTTATTTTTCAGGTTACATCGATTGCATTTGTTAGGTACTGGCTTATTTCCTATAGATTTCATTCATTTGTTTTTTCTAAGTGTGGTCAAAATTTAGAAAGCAGTCTGTGGTTAAGAAAAAATTCTCCATACAGACCCTTCAATATCAAAAACTCTCTACGTCATTTGTGAGAAAGATTTCACAAGACACTCATATCACTTTTGCTGTCAGCTTTCCCAGAAAAGACCCATGAATCTCTGTGCCTCATCAGTTGTCCTATTAGCTGCTACATCTCCTAATGAACACTGAACTTTGACATTGCAGTAAGTACAAGAGTTAAAATTTTGAACACAATTATTTTCTGGTGGCTTGAAAAATTGAAGTAGTTTATGAAATGGAAAAGAAGATAATCTTTGCCAAAGAATGGATGCTTAGTAAAGAAATTGAAAAAAATTAATACCAAAAAGCACGTTAATAGTCTTTTACTCCTCCACTCTTCAAGGATTTTTATCTAAAATTAAAAATAAGATAATCATGTACACAGTCAATAATACAGAAAAATGTATTTATGATATAAAAATATGGAGCATAGATATACAGTACATAGAATGTTTGATTCTGTTTAATGGTATGTCACCTACTTTATAGTATGGGAAGGGTGAAAATGAACAAAAAGTCAAGTAATGGATAAATTTAAATTTGTTTTTAGCTATTCAGAAAAATATACTAAATAAGACAAAGTACTATTTTACCAATATTATAATTCCTAACACAAGAAAAGAATGCGTGTACAAACCTTTAAGTCCAGTTCATTACTCATTAAGTAATTTAACTTTCAAAAATCACATATCCCATTTATTTGTCATTTCTCATGATCATCTGAGTACATGCGTTATCATTATCCTCAGATAAGTTCCTCTTAGTGAGGATGTTGACAAGAGGAATGAGATATTATTTCTGACAGTAAATTCAATTGACCAGCAGACTGCATGATACTTTAGAATACCCTTACCAAGTATGCCGTAAAGATCATGTTTGGTATTGTAGAACTGAATGTACTAGCTAATGTGGAGCTAATCATTTTGCATGAACCTATAAACATGCTGAAAAGCTCTAACAAAGAGTAAGTGAACCAGAAATAACACTTTAAATGGCATAGAATATTTGGTCTCATGCAAAAGTATTAAACGTTGAACGTTTTTATAACGTCTTCTTCAGACATACCAATAGAATTTAAGCAAATAAATCTAGCAGCTATCAATGAACGGAGTGTTTCAGGAAAACAGGTAGAGCTGAGGTAGAGTAGAGATTCTGACTAGGAAAAGTAATCGCAAACATGAAATGAGACCATTTCAAAGTTTAGAGATGATGATAGCAAATGTGAGGGTCCATCGACTAAAAAAAAAAAAGAAAGATATGCTGGTCATCAATTTCTTCTTACATCTATTTTATAAAATGATTTGAAGCAATAAAAATAGATCATATAAACCATGCTTAACCTATCCACAAATTAGAAGTTGAAGAAACTATTTTACTGTTACTCTCGCATTTTCTTAGTATGGAAATCTATTTTTTAAACTTGTATAATCTAAACCACTAAACACTGAAGGAAACGTATTTTTCATTGGGCTTTGTTTCTTACCATCTACAAAATAAAGTCAGCACCTTGGAAACATTATTTCAAAATGTTCATTGCCGTACTTTAAAAACGTACACAAGTAGGTGACAGCATGGAACACAGCAAAATGTACATGCTTTTAGATGTGATCGATTAGATGTTTCATTGATAATTCTCTGAAATCACTTAAAACGTAACACTGGGAATGCATTTACGCTGCAACACCATACCATTTTGACAGCTGTAATCACCTTTGCCTTTTCAGATATTTAGTAGTTTTTGTATTGACTCATTCATTAATCAGAGTCATTATTAATTTCACAATTAGCTTAAGAAAACTGTTCTGAGTTAGAATGCAAATATAACCTATGAAAGACTAAATTAACATTTTACTACTGTTAACCAAAGGCAAAGCCTCATGAAGAAAATAAAAATGACGTGACTTCGCCAAAACTTTATATTCTGAACTCTTTGAAATAAACTATTTTTAATGCAATATATTCAAAATGTTTAATTTATGCCTATAGATGAAAAAGAGAAAGTGCACCTCCTTTTCCTGCTGACAAAATAAAATGCTAGATTTATTTATTTATTTGTTTGTTTGTTTTTGAGATAGAGTGTCACTTTGTCACCCTCGGTAGAATGCTGTGGCATCATAGCTCCTGGGCCAAGTCATCCTCCTGGCTAAGCCTTCCTAGTAGCTTGTACTATAGGTGCCCACCACAACCCCTGGCTATTTTTAGAGATGGATCTCACTCTTGCTTAGACTGGTTTCCAACTCAAGAGCTCAAGCAATCTACCCACCTCTGCTTCCCAGAGTGTTAGGGTTACAGGCATGAGCCACCGTTCCTGGCCTAAAGTGCCAGATTTAAAATCTCTAGGGAAATTTTTTTCTATTAATCTGATTTTAGTAGCAGTGAAAAAAAACTAAAAAGGCTACTTAACTTTTTAGTAGACATTTATATAATTGGTAAGGTCATCTGTTTACATCTAAGGTAAGCAAATTTAAAAACTTTTAGCATTATCCTTTTAAATCCTCAGTAGTTTTGCTAATTATATTACATAATAGGACAAGTTCATTCCCAATAGTTTTCTAATTTCATCACTGAAAGAATGGCTGAAAAGAAAAGCAAAACTTGTTCATCTCTGTGACTGTAATTTGGTAAACTTTTTATTTAGCATCTTTCCACAGGCAATAGTTATGCATTAGGGTTCACCCAGAGAAATTCTGGTTCCCAACCCTGAGGGGTTTACATAGCAAATGTCACATTTTCCATGTGCAGATAAATTCATAAATCAATGTGTACAGCTCATATTGCCTGAATCTTTATAGTAAATTTTAATCAGCTAAACACATACAGATTTTGGCACACTCCATCCACTGCTATGATGAGATCAGAATATAGCAGATGTAGCTGCCTGACAAAGAAACACTGTAGTTAATGTCAGGGCGATTCTGGGTAAAATATCTTATGAAAATGTGACTAACATTTTCCTCTGATGATTCAAACACATTTTTACATTATAAAATAGAACGAGAAGATAATTTTGCTATTCATATCAGAATACTTTCAGATATAATAATAGGCATTTTCCAAAGTCTCCACAAAATTGTATTGCTTTGTGAACCTGAGAAGAGCCACATTATGTAGGCGTAAGAATGAAGAAAAGAGAAGAGAGGAGAAAAACTGGAGTATATATCATCTTGTCTTATGACTAAGAGTATATATCCGATTGTGTCATTTGAATAGAGTAGTTGAGAAAATGTCTTTACAGTGATCATAGCCTGAAATAAAATTAAAAGATTGTTGGCAAAGCACTCTCTAAGAGGTATGATGATGAACATTTCAGAATGTAAACATCGGGGGACTTGTATAGACTTTCATAGACTAATATAGACTTTCTCTATATTAATGACATAGGTTTATCAACCAACCAAAAAGATAGAATAGTTGCTGAGGGGTAAATTTGTTGACCAGAGTATGCATTCTCTGTTTGTACCTCTACATCTATTCCTCATCCTGCTCTTTGAACAAGAGGACTGTAGAGACTGTCTTCTACTGTACACACTCCATTTGGGTTGAATTAATGGGACTCTCTGGCAGGAGAAGAGAGAGGTTAGGTATTTATTTCCTTTGTTCCTACCATTCAGTTCACATTCCAGTAGTTCCTGCAATCTTTTCACCAAGTTGTAGCTTCTGTCTGGGCCTGATTCTCAAGGAAATGGCTGTCACTGGGCTCCAGAAACCTTCTCTTACCTCGTTCAGGCCTAGAGGTGCTGACCATTTCCCAGGGTTTCTGAGCATCAGATCAGAGGCTTCTTTACATTTTTGTTTCCCCACTTCTACAAATTCCTTTTGTTAAACACGCTTCCAAAATCACTTTGAGTGTTAACTTCTGTTTCTGCTCAGGGTTCTGACTAATATGTTGCCACATTAAGAGGCCTAATAAAAATTATGCATTTTGGAATAATTAAGAGGAATTCAAGGAAACCATAGAGAAAAATGGAAGGGACAAATATAGACAGAGGATGACCAGAAATAAATAATGAAGAGTCTAGTAAACCAAAAAGTATTGAAAACCTAAGGTATTTTTATACGTTTTTTCTTTTTCCTTTTTTTTTAACTTTTATTTTTACATATACATGTGGTAATTAGGTTTCCACTTTTATTGCCTTCACAAAATTAAAACAACTTAAAATTTAATAACAATAACAATGTTCAAGATAAGAACTAGAAACAAAAACCTCGTAAAGAATAAACAAACATAAATACATTCAGAAAAGGAATCAGACAATTGCTACATCAAAATATTAAGCAATAATAATAATAATGCAAAGATAGTAACATTCACCGTGTCAAATAATTTTTTTTTTTTTTTTGAGACAGAGTCTCACTTGTTTGCCCTGGGTAGAGTACCAAGGAGTCATAGTTCACAGCAACCTCAGACTCCTGGGCTCAAGCAATTCTTTTGCCTCATTTTCCTGAGTAGCTGGACTATAACCACCCGCCACAACGCCCGGCTATTTAAAAGACAAGGTCTTGACGCTGGTTGGTCTTGAACTCGTAAACTCAGGCAATCTGCCCACCTGAACTCGTAAACTCAGGCAATCTGCCCACCTTGGCTTCCACAGTGCTGGGATTACAGGCCTGAGCAGCTGTGCTCAGCCTTCAAACCTTATTTTTAAATATCAACCACAGGGTGGTGCCTATGGCTCAAAGGAATAAGGCACTGGCCCCATATACCGGAGGTGGCAGGTTCAAACCCAGCCCTGGCCAAAAACTGCAAAAGAAAAAAATAAATAAATATCAACCATAACATGAAGCACAAAACATGAAGCCCAACATCAAATAACGACACTATAGAAAATAGTTCTGATTGTAAAATGAAGAATGCATCAACTTCATTAGATAGATCTGCTGCTGTATTTTCCACTGTTTACCTTGGAGTTAATTGGTACTCTTTCAATTGGCCAGACTTTGAGAGATAAATAATAAATGCATGGATTCCTAAGGATCTCAGTTTTAAAATCAGGAATATCAGCACTTAGGAATTGCTTTGTTCTTGAAGGGATAAATAGAGAGGAAATATTTGATTAGCATAACTGTTACGGTTTGAACACGTCCCCTAACTCATGTGTTGGAAATTTCATTACTGTACTAAGAGTATTGGCAGGTGGGACCGCTAAAAGGTGATTAGGTCATTGGGGCTCCATGAATGCCTTTAACGTGCAGGAGGGGTGGGGAATAGTTTAGTTATTGTGGGAGTAGGCTCCTGACAGAAAGGGGGAAATGCAGCCACCATTGTCTCTCTGTCTTATGTGCTCACTAGGGCCACAGGTCTTCTGCCATGAGACGATACTTTCCAGATGCCAGCACCACACTCTTAGACTTTCCAGTCTCCAGAAGCATAAGCCAAGTACTTGTTTTTCTTTATAAATTAGTCAGTCTCTGGTATTCTGTTATTATGGCAGAAAAAAAAAATAAGACAAAAAAATTGGTACTTACAGGTAGGTCTGTTGTTATAACAAATCTCTGCAACATGGAAAGTTCTGGAACTGGATAATAAATAGAGGCTGGAAGAATCTGAAGAAATGGGTTACAAAAAAAAAAATCCTATTTTTCCATGAATGAAGCATTAAGAGAAATTCTGGTTAAGGCTCAGAAGAAGAGGTAAGCTATAGGAAAAGTGTAAATTTTAGAGATTGCTTCTGTGGTCATGACCAGAATGTTAGATGGTAAAGGTCATGCTATGAGACCTTAGATGGCCCTGAGGAAGTATTATGGAAAACGGGAGTAAAGGTCATCATGTTTATACAGTTTCAGTGACTTTGGCTAAATGTGTCCATGTACTAGGACTTTGTGAAATGCAGAATTTAACAATTATGAACCAGGATATTTGGTGGAAGAAATATCTAAACAATAATGAATTCAGATTGTGGGATTGCTACCTATACCTCTGTACTGCAAGACGCAAGGTGGGTGAGATATTTAAAATAGAGGTTATAATTTTTTTTTAAGGTGAAATGATTAGGAATATTCAGTCTGAACATGTAAAAGATAAAATAGCATTTTTTTGGAGATAATACTAAAGATATGGCCAAACTATCATTTCCTAAAAAGACTACCATGGATAGAAAGAAGCCGTATGCTATTCATCAAGAAAGGTCTTCAGGGATGCCCCTTTTGCCCGAGGCCCAGAGCCCTAGGAGGGCAGAATGGTTTTAGGTGTGGGGCCCAAGGCACCTTTCAAGGGCTCAATGCCCAAGGCCACATGGGACCTCTGGTCCCTGCATTCTAGCACAGCCTCCTCAGCCACCTCAGCTGTGGCTCAAGAGGGATCAGGTGTGACTCTATCTCCAGTTCAGAGGGTAGAGCCATAAACCTTGGGAAGATCCATGTGGTATTAACTCTGCAGGCTTTCAGAATGCAAGAACTGCGAGGAAATGGCTTCGTCCATGTAGATTTCAGGGAGTTGTCATGGTAGTTATGGGAGCAACCCACCACAGGAGACCCTCATAGAGCACCGAAAAGTGAAAATGTGAGGTGACACCACCACAGAGTCCACACTAGGGAAAATGCCTAATCAAGCCGCGGAAGCAGGGCAGCTCCTGAGACCCAGACCTGTAGGGCTGCCCAAGTGCAACTCCAACCTAGGACAGTCAAAGCATGGACTTAACCCATCAAAGTTAGAGGCAGAGATGTTCAAGACGCTGGGGACTAAATCCAAATTTGCCCACATGGGCAACATAAAGTGAAAGGAGGTTATTTTTATGTTCTAAGACTTAATGTTTTTCCTGCTGAATTTTGAACTTCAGAATACTTACCCTTTCTCCTTACCTATTTCTCTCTTTTGGAATGAAATTGTCAATCCTATGCATGTCCTAGCACTGCATTTTGGAAGTAGATAATTTGTTTTGATCCCATAGTTTCACAACTAGAGGGATTTGCCTTGGGACAAACCATGCTTTCAATTTCGCTCAGATTTGACTTAGATGAGAATATGGACTTTGGAATTATGAATTGATGCTAGAGTAAGTTAGAAATTTTGGAACTATTGGGATATAAGGAGTGTATTTTGCATTTCAAAAAGGGCATAAACTTTGAGATTACACAGGGAATGCTGTGATTTGAATATGTCCCCCAATTTTATGTGCTAGAATCTTATTTGCCATAGTTACAGTATGGGGAGGAGGAACTTTTAAGAGGTAATTAGGTCATAAGGGACCTACTGTCATGAATAAATTTATGCCATTATAGCAGAATTGGGTTTGTTATTGCAAGAGTGGGCTCCTGATTAAAGGCAGAAGTTCAGCTCACATATCCTCTCTGTCTCATGAATTTGCCTTCACCTTATTATGACTTCCACCATGGGATGACCTCATCAGGTACTGGCATCATGCTCTTGAACTTCCCAGCCTCCAGAATAGTGAGAGATAAATTTCTTTTCTTTATGAATTACTCAGACTGTTATTCTGTTATGGTAGGAGAAAATAAACTAGGAAAATAACCTATTTTGAAACAAAAATTGTTAAACCACACTGTAACATTCTCCACATTACATTTAATTTTATGATAATTATTCCATTTTTCTCATAATATACTTTTTACTTATTTCCCTAATATGGAATTTTCCCATGGCACTTGAAAATATAGATAACAGAAAACTTGTGAGCTGAAAGGCAAGAGAAACAATTAACAAAAAGGGATATTTGGGACATTAACATCTGTATACCAGAAAAACAGTAACATAATAAGCATAATAACAAAACTTCAGCTGGATGATACAGATTTTCAAATGTTTATGTACATTCTAGTTCAAACAAAACATTTGAAACGTTCAACATTAATTATAAAAACTTTATTTACAAGTTTAAGATTAGAACATAAACTTTTATTTTATGTATACATACATAAATTGGTTTATAGATTTATTTTCATTGTTTTACCTTTTTAATTGAAATATTATTTATATTTAGTAAAATGAATGCATTTTAATAAGAAAGTTCTAGAATTTTGAAAAAACAAAAACAACCACCTCTCCACAATAGAGGTAGACTATTTTTATCACACTGGGGAACTCTATTTCTTAGTTTATTACAATTTTTTTCTAATTCCATATGTAATGTTGAATATCGTCTAGTACCTTCTGGCCATCTATTTAAATGATAATGTGATTTTTTTTAATTGTACTGATTGATTGGTTCAATTATTGGACCAAATTTGTGCTCCCACATAAACTCAAGATGGTATTTATATACCATAATTTTGATATATTGGTGGATTTTATTATTAATATTTTGTTAAATATTTTAAATTATGTTTATAAAGGATATTAACCTCTGATTTTCTTTTCTTATATATTTGTGCATCAGATAAAAGTTGAGGTTAGTGGTTTCCGAATGTTCTTTAAAGCTAACTATGTTCAAAGTAAGTTTCTTGTTTTGTTATTTTTTCTCATTCTAATAAGGCCTGTTAACCATTTCTGAGTTGACGATATTTCTTTAAGCACTTTAGAACCATCGTGCCACTGCCATGTATCTTCTGTGATTTCTAGTGAGAGATCTGCTGTCATTCAAATAATTTTTTCCCTATAGTTGATACATCATTACTTTCTGCCTGTTTTTTAAGATTTCACCCTGAAAATTTTTTACCAGTTCAACTATGATGTATAAGCTATGGATTTCTTTGAATATATTATGTTTGAGGTTCAGTTAGATTCTTGAATCTGTACGTTTATATCTTTCACCAAATTTAGAAGCTTAGGAACATTAATTCTTCAAAACATTATTTTGGCATTGTAGTATTTCTCCTCTCTTGGGATTATAATAACATAAATGTTAAATATTTTGTCTTTAATATAATGTCTTTGTCCCAAAAGGTTGTGCATTTTATGCTCAATGTTTGTTTTCTCTGTTGTTGTAAAATTTCCCAATTCCGGTTGAATATTGTTTAAATTTCCTAATTTCTATTGACCGGTCTTCAAATTCACTGCTTTTCTTTTTTCCTCTGAGTTCTGCTATTCAGTTGTTATCTGTGAAATAATTTTTAATGAGTAAGTTATTATTAATAACTTATTACATTTCTGAATGTTACAGGGGTACAAATGTTTTGATTCACACATTACTTTTTTACAGTTTGAGTCAAGGTTATAATTGTGTCCATCCCCCAGACTGTATGTGTTGTATCCATTAGAGTGAATTTACCCATCTCCTCTTCACCCCTTTCATGTGTTTGATTTAATTTAATTTTACTACCATTTTTACACATGCATGTTTATCATTTACTTCCAGTTTAAAGGTGAGAACATTTGGTGTTTGTTTTTCCATTTTTGTGATACTTCACTTAGTAGCATGGTCTCTATTTCCATCAGGTTGTTACAAAAGATATAGTTCACCAGTTTTTGTTTTGTATTTTATGGCTGAGGACGACATGATGGTATCCATATACAAAATTTTATTAATCCATTCATGTTTATAATTGTCAATTATGCTGCTATAAACATTTGAATACAAGTGTCTTTTTTATTTAATGACTTCTTTCTCTTTGTGTAAATACCCAGTAGTGGGATTGTTGGATCAAATGGTAAATCTACTTTTAGTTCTTTGAGATATCTCCATACAACTTTCCATAGAGGTTGTACAAGTTTGCAGTCCCATTAACAGCATGTGTTTGCTTGTCTTTTTGATTTAAGTGTTCCTTTCTCTCCACATCCATGCCAGCATGTTGTTTTGTGACTTTTGAATGAAAGTCATTTTAACTGGAGTTAGGTGATGTGATATTGTAGTTTGGATTTAGATTTCCCTGATGATGAGAGATGTTGATCATTTTTTCCATTGGTGTATCTTCTTTTAAAAAGCTTCTGTTCATATCCTTTCCCTAATTTTTAATGGAGTTGTTTGACATCTTCTTGCTTATTTGAAAGGGTTCTTTGTATATGCTGTTTATTAGCCCTTTATTGTATGTATAGCATGTAAATATTTTCTCCCATTCTATAGGTTGTCTATACACTCCATGGATTGTAACCTTGGCTATTCAGAGCTATTTAATTTAATCAGGTTTTATTTATTTATTTTTGTTGTTGCTTATTATTGCTTTTGGAATCTTCCTTATAAATTCTCTGCCTAGGCTGATATCTATATGCATTTTCTCAACCTTTTCTGGAATTCTTATAGTTTCATGTCTTAGGTTTAAGCCTGTTATCAATTGTAAATGAACTGTTGTGAATGGTGAGAGATATGGATGCTGTTTTCAATCTTCTACATGTGACTATTCACTTTTCCCAGCACCATTTGTCTGTTTTGTCAAAGATCAGATAGCAATATGAGGGGTTGTTTTTTTTTTTTTTTTTTGAGTATGTCAAAGGCTAGTACTTTTATTTATTTATTTTTTTATTGTTGGGGATTCATTGAGGATACAAGAAACCAGGTTACACTGATTGCATTTTTTAGGCAAAGTCCCTCTTGCAATCGTGTCTTGACCCCAAAAGGTGTGGCACACACCAAGGCCACACCCCCTTCCCTCCCTCCCTCTCTCTGCTTTTCCTTTCCCGACCCCTCCCTCCTTCTTTCTCTCTCTGCTCTCCACTTCCCTCACCCCCACCATGTCATTTATTGTCATTAATTATCCTCAGCAATATGAGGATGTTTTTATATCTGGTTTCACAGAAAAGTGTCTCTGTTCCATTACTGTGCTATCTTGGTTACTATAGCTGCATGGTATAGTTTGAACACTGGTAAAGAGGTGCATCCAGATTTGCTCTTTTTTTTTTTTTTTTTTTTTTTGTAGAGACAGAGTCTCACTTTATGGCCCTCGGTAGAGTGCCGTGGCGTCACACAGCTCACAGCAACCTCTAACTCCTGGGCTTAAGCGATTCTCCTGCCTAAGCCTCCCGAGTAGCTGGGACTACAGGCGCCCGCCACAACGCCCAGCTATTTTTTGGTTGCAGTTTGGCCAGGGCTGGGTTTGAACCCGCCACCCTCTGTATATGGGGCCGGCGCCCTACCGACTGAGCCACAGGCACCGCCCCAGATTTGCTCTTTTTGCTTAATGTTGCTTTGGATATTCAGGTTCTTTTCTAATTCTTATAATGTGTAAAATTATTTTCTCTAGATTGGCAAAAATGAGGTTGGTATTTTAATTGTGATTGCATTGAATCTGTAAATCACTTTGGGTAATATAGACATTTTAATAATGTTGATTCTGCTGATCTATGTGCATGATATGCTTTTCCAATTGTTAACTTCCTCTATGAGTTCTTTCCTAGGTGTTAGAGAATATATGATCCTCTCAGTAAATTGAATAATTACATGTAAAAACCTGAAAACAGACATAGAAAACTCTTTTGACAAAATTCAGTGCCCTTTTATTATAAGAACTCACAAAAAAATAGGCATAATGGAACAAATCTCAATATTACAAAAGTCATATATGACAAACCCATAGCCAATATCATACTGTATGAAGAAAAATTGTATTCATGCCTGCTAAGAATTAGAACTAGAGAAGGTTGCCCACTATCACCACTTCTGTTTAACATAGGGTGGAAGACCTAGCCAGAGCAATCAGGCAAAAGAAAGAGATCAAGTATATCAATATGTGAAACTTGGTAAATGGTCTGTGAAGCTAATGAATGATGCCCCATGATTATATCAATGTACAAAGCTATGATTTAATAAAAAAAAAAAAAAGAAAAAAGAGAGAAAGAAAAAGTCAAACAATTGCTCTTTGCTGATAATAAGATCCTATATCTAGACAACTCTCCAGACATTCTACCAGGAGACTTCTGGAACTGACAGATAAATTTAGCAAAGTCTCAGGGTATAAAATCAACGTATACAAACCAGTAGCTTTCATATACACTAACAATAGTCAAGCTGAGAAACAAATAAAAAACTTAATACTTTTGGGCCGCGCCTGTGGCTCAAAGAAGTAGGGTGCCGGCCCCATATGCTGGAGGTGGTGGGTTCAAACTGATCCCTTCTCAAAAATCATTATGCTCATTTCTGGACACCTGGGGTAAAGAAGAGACAGGTTTAGATTTCCTTAAAAGTTTATCTGTTCTTTCCAGTCTCAAGTTTGTTAATCCCAGAAATCATAGCATAAAATTTGCTTCAGGAAATAAACATTAACCTTTCTAAATATTTCTCAACAATTTGATGAGTTAGTGTCATGCAGACAATTATCTCTAGAAAACCTGTTTCTTCAATAAACATTATAAAGAAATACAAAGCAAAATTATCAAAAATAAGGATTTCAAAAAATTCTCATTTATCATCCC
Organism: Nycticebus coucang; assembly: GCF_027406575.1. Classification (NCBI taxonomy): domain Eukaryota; kingdom Metazoa; phylum Chordata; class Mammalia; order Primates; family Lorisidae; genus Nycticebus; species Nycticebus coucang. The sequence goes on along the minus strand of NC_069784.1, from coordinate 97,365,814 downwards.
CAAAATTTTGCAAAAGACTTTGGCAAAATATTTTAATTTTGAAATCAACATTTTTAAAATTCAAATAGATAAAGAGAGACCTCTTGAGTTTTCTTGTTCACAGTAGAGTTTTGGATGATGCTGGACAACTTTAAATGCATAATATAACAGAAGAAAATGAAATTAGTTTTATCTTCTAAGTGTAGTTTAGCGAACATTTATCACTTTACAGCTCATTAAACAAGTCATATTAAAAGAAACATACAACATAAATTCACGAATGACCTAAAATGCAAAACTAATGAGGTCAGATGTGTTATTCTAATACCAAAATATCAGTTATGCAAATGTTGCATAATCTTATAGTTATTTAAAATTACCAAAGTAATTCTTCTCTCAGGATTTTTGTTGTCATTGTAAAGGTCAATCACATTTAGATCAAGAAAGATATTTGTGCTTTATTCATTATGTGTAGAATTTATCTAAGTGGCCTTTTGGGAATACTTATGAATAGGCTTTTAATAATCTCTTGCAGTTTAATAATTACCACTTTTCTTGTTGTTAGTTGAATTTACACATGCAAATAGAGCATTGATTAATGAGCTTTTTTACATAATCAGAAAGATTGCCAATGATTCTTCTCCACAAGAGTTTCTCAGTAAGTCACCCATTCTATAGGTACTTGTTATTTTACTGACCAAATATTAGCTGCCTTCATAGATTTCAGCTCCAATTTTTGTGTCTCTATCCCCATGAGTGCCAACAGCTCTACTAATTTCTTCTTCTCTTATGTCTTGCCTTCTGCCTACCTTCTCAGCTTGATGCCCTTCCCTAATTAAGACTCATCAAATGATTCAAGGGCAAAGGGATGTGTGTGTCCACACACGGAAACACACACACAGGCACACAGCCCTACACTTTCATTTTCTCAAGGATCCTTTCTCTTCAAGCCTCAGCACCTTTACCGTGACATTGAAGAAAATTTTTAAAATCCAATTTAGAGTATAAATGTCTAAACACAATTAAATAAGTGGGTGAATGCTATGTTAACCAGTTTGATGTAAATGTTCCATATGGCATATAAAAACAGCACATTGTACCCCATAAATGCAGTAATGTACACAGTTATGATCTAATAAAAAATTTTTTAAAAAATCCAGTATTTTGGTAGTGGCAGAAGCATTGGTCATCTACAAGACATCCTGTCATACCCAGAGGGGAAATTCCTATGGTTTTCATCTACTTTTACTTGATTTCATAGAGAGCAAAGTATCATTTTCTATTTTTTTGTCCTTTTGGGTTTCCACCTCTATGAAATGTATGTTCATAACTCTATACTATTTTTCCACCTGATTGTCTGAATTTTTCCCAATTTTTAAAATTTACTTATATATTTGAATAAATAATGTATCATAACTTTTAACTGACACGTTTTCTCCCACAAATTGCCCATAGAATGTGGGCAACATTTTTCATATGTTAAGGGTTGCCTTTTTTTGAGTAGTTATTTTAAGATGTCAGATTTAATGGCGCTCAATATTTTATTCATATCTTACCCAAATTTATTAAATAGGAGGCTTAATTATGTGTTTTAGCCTTTCTTTTATAAAAATAAACATTATAGTCTACAAATTTCCCCCCAAATATGACCTAGCTGCCTTAAAAGTTTCAACATGTTTTAGATTTAACTGCCTGAAATTGCCATTTTATAGTTCAGAGTTGTGAAAAATGACACTATAGCATATTTAAACCTAAATACTATGAGCAGTATTAAATATTTTATTATTTTAAATACAGTAAAATTCATTCTTTTTAGAGAACAGTTCTGTGAGTTTAAGAAATTTACAAAGTTAGGTAGCTATTAACTTAATCAGAGTATAAAATAGTTCACTTACTCCCCATAAATTCCTGTGCTATTTTATAATTCAAACCTTCACAAATCTCTAATCCTTGCAACCAATGACCTTCATTTTTGCCTTTAAAGAAAATGATGTAATTATAATCTTATAGTATGCAACCTTTTGTATCTGGCTTCTTCACACTTGATCTCCTAAGGCCAAGAAGCGAAATGAATCTGGTTTCTTTTCATTGGAGGATCACCCTGCTATCATGTTCATTTTGTACATTGCACCTGGTATAAACTGAAGCTCTTTTTTTTCTTTTTTTGGAACACCATTGTTGCAGTTCAGTTTGTTGGATAGATTATTCATTCGGCACTCAGTAATGTTTATAGTTTTTGAAAATGAGTGATCCATATATGCATTAGTCTATCTTTTTTAATTCTTGTCTGTCAATTTCCATATCAATCCTTTGTGAATATTAAAGTTTCTTGATCAACTAAGTTTTGAAATCAGGTTAAATGGATTCACCATCTTTGCTCTTCTTTTTAAGTATCTTTGGAAGGATATATCAATATATTAGACATTTTCCACTCACCTTTCTCTTATATTGACTTTTCCATCATATTTTCTTTCTCATCTCTCATCTGACTTAGAAGTAATTTCTCAGATTTATGCTCCAATTCAAAAATTCTCACTCATAAATATGTATTCTATGTTAACCTATTCTTTGGGTTCTTAACTTTGGTGATTATATTGTTATTTCTAGAAATGCTATTTTGTCTTCTTTCAATCATTATGGTCATTTGTCATTTTGAATAATCTGTTGTTTTCTGTTCCTATTTTCAATTTCCTCATTTCTTTATCACTACTTCACATGTCTGAAAATTCAACACACAGAGTCACTGAAAATCTGAATCTGCTATTTGACTTTGTTGCTGATGACTCTTGTTCATGGTGTGCTATTCATCCTGTGTGTGTTTTATTCTGAATCTTCATTAACTTGAACTTTATCTATAGGAATTCATTGAACCTTACAATTTGTTTCTCTAGGCAGGAGAATGGCTTTTTGCTTCTCTCAAGTACCTAGTAAGATAACAATTATTTTTTTAATCATAGCTGTGTACATTAATGCGATCATGGAGCACCATACACTGGTTTTATAGACCGTTTGACACATTTTCATCACACTGGTTAACAAGCCTTCCTGGCATTTTCTTAGTTATTGTGTTAAGACAGTTATATTCTACATTTACTAAGTTTCACATGTATCCTTGTAAGATTCACCGCAGGTGTAATCCCACCAATCACCCTCCCTCCGCCCATCTTCCCGCCTCCCTCTCCCCTTCCCCATATCCTTAGGTTATAACTGGGTTATAGCTTTCATATGAAACCCATAAATTAGTTTCATGGTAGGGCTGAGTACATTGGATACTTTTTCTTCCATTCTTGAGATACTTTACTAAGAAGAATATGTTCCAGCTCCATCCACGTAAACATGAAAGAGGTAAAGTCTCCATCTTTCTTTAAGGCTGCATAATATTCATTGGTGTACATATACCACAGTTTATTAATCCATTCGTGGATCGATACCCAGAAGACCAAAAATCACATTATAACAAAGATATTTGTACCAGAATGTTTATTGCAGCCCAATTCTAATTGGTCAGTCATGGAAAAAGCCCAAGATAACAATTCATAATCATTTTAATGTAATTTTTCTCTGGGATTTGCTGTACCGTGCAGGGAATGTATATTTGAACCCTTAGATTTATGAAGGTAGAGCTTTCCTAAAGGTTCTCAGAGAATTGATTTATTTCCTGTTTGGATCTGTGGCCAACATCAGACAAGTTTCCCTAAAACAACCCTTTGTCACCTGGTGGAATTTACACACACTTTTACTGAAACTGTAACATCTGTATTTTTCTAGTGCTCTTATTTCAACATCAGCTCCCCAGGTAGCACAAATGCCCTACCCACAGCTGTGGTAGCACATTGACCTCATTTATTTCAACTTTTTCTTAATATGTCTACAGGGAAATTTTTTTTAACTTTATTTCAAATGCAGCTATTTCTTTTATCTTTATAGCACATAGCACTCCTATATTGTTTATAATTAATTAGCTGATTATAGGCAACATTAAATTGTCAAATATTTCCAGATAAGACAGAGAGAAACAACATGGAGAGAAGAATAGAGAAGTCACACAAAGAAGAAGGTGTAAAAAGTGTGGAAGAAATTCTAGATGACGTGGTAATTTTTAGTTCTTGACCCTTTTTGACTCCCTTACTACAGCTGTGACTTTTGATTACAGAAGACAGTGCTACCTTCTTACAAAGCTCTCCTTTTGCCTAGTCTAGGCCAAACTGCGGCTTCTCAATTAACATCACTAATACCAATTATGAGCAGTCTTTGCTCCCGGCTTCCAGATGCAGACATTGTACTCTGTCTTTGGAGTCACCGGTTTTCTAGTTTGCCTCTCTCCTACATAATACAAATAAATAGTCTGGGGAATTTGCACATGATAATCTCAGTTTATTACTTACTCAATTAAAGGAACTTTTTTTTTTTCCTCAAACCATTTCTGTCACCCTCACCAATGGCCAATGGATCTTGGATCCTGAGCCACCTGCAAAATATTAAAGCCAGACATCTTATTTTCTTTCTACACCCGTTCTCCTTTCATATTTATCATCCAGTTACATGCACTACAACTTATTTTTTCTCTCTTGTTTCTCTCCACAGCCTATGTCCTCTCCTTCTCTTCCTATTTCTTTCTCCTTCTTCCTTTTCACCTTCATCATCTTCTAAGTAATGGGGAAACCATTCCTTTAATTCCTCTGCTTGCTTTTTGTAGTATAGAACTCTTTTTCTTCACTTTCTTCAATTAATTTAAAGGAACTATTATCTAAACCACTCTCTGTCCAAAATCATCTAATTGTGTCCTGTAGACATCCTGTGTCACCTGTCTGACCTAGCCACAATCCTGGACACATCTGAATGTTCTCAGCACTACATCCACACTGCTGAATACATGTGCTCCTGGGGATGGTCCTGCCATCACATTTTTGTCAGTAAAATTTCTGTTCATTAGACTAAAGTGAGTCCTCCATGATGTCAGATAATCCTCAGATTTTCCTTTTATACTTTAAAATGGCTGTTCTAAATAAGATGCATTCTCCTTGAGCATTAATCCCATTACTTCATAGCAATCAAGGGCTCAGTGAAGGGAATTCCTTTATGTCAGCCAGAAGGCCTGAATTTACACCCATATCCATACCAGTTATTCTATTTCAATGTCCATCTTGAACTATGTGTTAGTAGTCCTGTCCACCTCAACATATGTCCTTTGTAAATAAATATCCTCTCTTATCAACCTCTTTTTTTTCTATAGCCCCTTTTCATCAGTATTTAAATATGTTAAGTTTATCCTATGTAAAAGAATAAATGAAAAGAATGGCATTATTTGAACATATGATTCCCTCAAAAAAATTTTTTTTTTTACTTTTCCCTCTCAGATAGTACTGTTTTAAAAATCTACAACTTTAGCTCTTCAACTGTAAATGATAGGCAATATTATTTTTTAAAACACTTTTAAAACATTTTTTTAAAAATGTATGATTATTTTTCAACTGCCAATAATTCTTTAGTCCTCCATAGTTTGGTATCAATCTCTACCACCTCAAGGAAATTGCCTTCATCAGGTCACCAGGAACCTCCTTGTTATTAAATATAATTGATCACTGGCAGTTTCATCTTCCTTTAACTATCAGTAGTATTTCACATTGTCAATTCTCTTTTTTTCCTTTACATTTCATTTCTTTGGCTTCTGTAATAGCATACTTTGACATCCACTTTTCAAACCATTTTGTAGGCTTCTCTTATATTAGCCTATCATTCAACTAAAGATGTTTTTGAATCTGTTATCTACTTTTGTAAAACACTGTTACTACAGATCTTACTTATAACTGTGGCATGTTCGACACATGAAACTTCATCTCTATAATTAGTTTCACAACTGAAACTTCATCTCTATAATTAGTCCCCTCTTTTATACTACTATTTTGATGCACAAACTTCACACATCCTTAAAAATTAATCATTATAGTAATATAACCCTCTTTAATCCTGTTTCATCTTCTGTGTTTAAGATACAATCAGACCTTTGACTCACTCCTTAAAATTATTTGCATTGTTGTTTAGTTTTCATTATACTTAATGTCAGAATAATATTGTCTCTGTTCTTTGGTTCTGCTCAGGGGAAACCAGCAAGTAGATGGTCAAACATAAAAACCATCCTTCTTGCTTAATCCACATATGTTGTCAATGTGGTGCATGAGCAGAGATTTTTGCAGTGATTATTTCAAAGACTAAATAGAAGGGGTGATTTTGGCCCATACAGTCTTTGAACATTATTACTTATTGATTCCAAAATTGCCCTCAAAAGTTAATACTTACGCTACCTCAGAAAGCATTTTCTATTTTTTCTATAGTGAAATATTTGAGAAAAATTTCCCCTTAATGTGAAATGTGATGAGTTTCCAACTCAAGCAATTGCAATAATGGAAATAATTGCTTTGATACCTCCCCCAATAACCAGTCTAATTTAACAAAACATACATTGAAGGGTCCATAAAATTGAAAACCTTATGTAAATTAGAGAGCTCTGAGTCATTCATTGTAGAAAGGAATAACCTATGTAGTCCTTGATAGGGAGAGAAATGACTCCCAAGATTTGGAAGTTACTTTCAGCCCATTGTTCTCCATACTTTTGCTTCTACTTTCTGGGAGGAACTTTACTTTCCATTACTCTCCATGGTATATCTGGAGAGAGTTGGTAAGAATAGAGCAGTTTTCTCAGTTTGTTTCCTGTGCATGAGAAAAATAAAATTGTTTAAATATATGAATTACTAATATGTTATTAATATTTTAATATAAACAGTTCTGTATTTCATAGTGTTTAACATTAATTAATAGTGATACAACATATCACTCAAAGCCACCATAAAATTGTTGTATTGATATATAACAGTCATACATATTTATGGTGTACATGTGCTATTTTTTGGTACATACATACAATGAAAGTATAATGATCCAATGATGATAATTGGGATATCCACCACCTCAAACAATTGTCATTTCTTTATGTTAGAAATGTTTCAAGGCTTATCTTCTAGGTATTTTAAAATTTATAATAAATGTTGCTATAGCTCCACTTCTGCATTATTAAAGACTACAATTTATTCCTTCTACCTGGCTGTATTTTTATACCATTAACCAATATCTATTTAGTTCCTCTCAACCATATACTTTGCAGCCTCTTCGTAACCATCATTTTTTAACAATACTTTGTAACCATCATTCTATTATTTACTTCTACAAGAATTTTTTTAAATTTCAGAATATTAGGGTTTACACATGTTTTGTTTACATACTTTGTTTTGTTTCTCTATAGATTGAATCAAGGTTATAAGTGTGATTTTTTAGCTACTCCATATGAGTTAGAACACGTGATATTTTTCTTGCTGTGCTTGGATTATTTCACTTAACACAATGTGCTCCAGTTCTAGCCACTATTTGAATGACAAAACTTCCTATAATTGACAAGATTTCATTCTTTTTATGGCTGAACAATATTCCATTGAGTATATTTTCCTATCTAGTCATCCATTACAGGACACTTAGATTGATTCCATATCTTGACTATCATGAATAGTGGTGTAATAAACTTGGGAGTTCACATATATCTTAAATATACCAATTTCCTTTCTTTTGGCTGAATATTCAGCAGAGGAATTTATGCATAGTATGGTAATTCTAATTTTCAGTTATTGAGAAGTATCTATACTGTTTTCCATAGTGGCTATACCAATTTACGTTCCCACGAACAGTGTACAAACATTCCACTTTCTCCACATTCTCACTAGCATGTGTTATTTTCTGTGTTTTTGATAATAGCCATCCTATCTCAGGTGAGATGATAGATGATTGTGGTTTTGATTTGCATGATTAATGGTGTTGAACATTTTTTCATAAAACTGTTAGCCATTTGTATGTCTTCTTTTGAGAAACATCTATTCAGATTATTTGCTCATTTTTTATCATTCTTTCTTTAGCTGCTACTGAGTTAGATTTCCTTATATATTATTGTTATTAATCTTTTGTTTGATATACTATAAAACCACCATAGTTGACCACCTCTCTACATTGACCACTTCCTTAAGTTGAGCTAATTTTCACAGACTGGACATGCACCACATGTACATATCACTATAGAAGGCCTAGTTCCTTACATTGATCCCCTCTGTTGACCAGTTTATTAAAGTCCCTTAGGTAGTCAACTTACAGATGTTCTACTGTATTTACTAAATAATACAGTATGTCACACAAGTCACCATAAAACTTTTCTTCCTTTTAGTTTTAACTTTTTCTACCCAATTAGTTGTTACTATAAACATCATATTCCTTGGTCTTGGATAGATTTTTTTTTTCCCACTAGTCACTTGTATATAATCTAGTTCATCTCAACATATTAACAATATCGTTCTCCACAATGTTATTTTCTTTGTTTTCATTATTCCACTTTTCTGCCCAAGGAAAATTGCTAAAATAATTTTGGTACTTTGGCATAAACCATACTTTGTTTTGCTTCTGTATAGATTGAAATTCCTTTATGAAAATGATTATGAGAAATATAAACAGTAGAAAAGAATTAAAAAGAAAACCTGGGCCCTAAAACTGCCTATGTATGTTTACTTATTTAAGGACACTGAGGAAAAAAACACATTCAACATTTATTGCAAGGAAAAGGAAATTAGCAACGATCATAAGGAGATGTGTGAATGTCCAGGAACTTGTATGTAGAGAGTAGGAATACAGTATGGGACAAAACTCTGTGAAAACAAGGGCTCCACTTGAACTTTCACAAGTGTAGCTCTATTCCTCTAAGCTAAGCTTTCTTTTCACATGTATGGCTAGCTGAATTCTTTTTGTCTATATATCTTTGAATATATTCTAGAAAGGACCTTTTTGGAGCAGGATTAATGCATATATCTCATTTAACCAATTCATGATAAGCATGTCAATGTACAGCTCAAAGTTCACTGAAGTATAAACACAACCTCATTCACCTCTCTCAACCCCCAGACAAACATAGCCTCATCCAAGAACATTTATAAGCTTAATGAAGTATAGTTAGAGATAGGTAGGTTTACCCAGAGCTCTATAGGAATAGGCTAAAAATCCTCCATGCCCAACTGGCAGAGGACTATTTTCAAGTGCAGTTGTTTTGTCATGGAATATTCACTTTAGACTAATTTTGTTGTTGTTGTTATCCACTGAACAATTTCTCCCCTCCTTCACCCCAGAGAGTTCATATTAATCTAACATGTCTAAGTTCTAATTTCCTATTAACCATGTAAGAACAAAGGTAGGATATGAGAAATAAGAAATAAGAAGTGAAGGCAGAAAAAATTTTAAAGCAATTCTTAAGACAATGGTATTTTCTCTAAATGAAATTCATAGAAGAGATTTTACTGAAGAATGACGAGGCATGACTTATTTATTAAGAGGAGTGTATTGGGCACTGTTTGTTGAGACTAGATGTTAAGTTAATATTACTTTGCTTCCTACTTCAAGAAATACTATTGGTTAATTCAATAATCCGTATGATGTCTTGTAACACTGGAGATACTGAGAAGAGACAGGATTCTGGACCTATTTTGATGGTAGAGTTATTAATGCAGTGATTAATTCCATTTAGATTTATTGTAGGTAAATTACATCTAGGATTCAGGAAGAAGAGCAGAACCCTGAAATAAGTTAATGATGAAGTAAATCTGTGGCTAGGAAGTAGAGTATAATTTTAAGAGCCAACTGAAAAAAAAAAGGAAGAAGAAGAAAGAAATGATAAATTATTAAAATGTTGCTTATTTACTAAGATGTGATCTGATAAACATCATTTTTGGTAATACTGAGTTATTAATGATGTTGACAAAAACACTGAGTTATTGATGATGTTGACAAAAATCCTGAGTTATTGATGATATAGTGAAAATCTTATTTTAAATAGATTCATCAGATAGCGGAGGAAAAGGAATTGGACTTGCTTAACATACATAACATTTTCAAGATATTTCATTGCATAAAGAAACCATGCCAGAAAAATAAAATAACAGGTGAGGGAAAAGGGGTGTCTCTTTTCCCTTGCCTCTATTTCCATTGGTAGTTTCTGTTGGTCACTTTCAGAAAAGAAGGAGAAAAACGGATGCTATTTTTGATGGACAATTCATTCCACAGGAGATAGTGAAATGGCTTTGGGAGTTGGAGCTAAGGAGGATTTAGAATAAAATAAAAGATATGTAAGCTTTACCCGTATTAATATGATTAAATCTCCAAGAGAGGACAATGAAGCCATCTAGGGCTGCTTTTATTTTATTTTTCAACAAATGGAAAAGAAAGACATAATGGTAGCAATAACATAAAGAAACGGAGAAAAAATGAAGTAATGTATATTCCTCATGAGGACATAGCTAGTAAGATCCACATTTTGAACATATTTTATCTGAGAATTATACACTTAACTACTGTAGGAAGCCATCAGTATTTGAATGAGGGGAGTTTATTCAGGCTTCATATTTTTCTATAATAAACATACAGTCATTGTGGACCTTCACCATCCATCTCTGTTCTCTTTTAATATCCTTTCCTCTTATCTGGGAAGTGTTTGATATAAGTTTACTTCCTAGACTGAGTTTCATAGAAGCTCCAGTGTAATCTGAAGATAAACACAACCAGAAACTTTTCTCACACATGTGTTTTTATCTTGTATGTGTTTTGTACAGATGTTACAGTGAGGTCTGCCCTCCACAAAGCATGCAGCCCCGCTGAACTTCCAAGTTTTCTGTTTTTCTAGTTGCCACAGGACCCCTAGGCTGCTCAGGGAAGCTCTTGCTATATTATCCAACTCTCAGTGGGAAAAGGATTCCAGATTTGGGAGTCACCGGCATCATGACTCACTTTTCTGTTTAGCCCTACATCCTGTATTTGGGGCTTAGTAAGGTCTTACCAAGAGATCCTCTTCTCACTTCTGAAGGAATAAAGAGTTCTTCTCACTTTCTTCTCACTTGTCTCAGGAATAAAGAGTTTTTAGTGAGGTCTAAGAGTGTCTTCATCCACATTGCAATCATGAGATTAAAAAAAAAAATGTTTTGGCTTATGAAAAACTCCTCTAATTTTCAGTGGCCCTTGAAGTTTCATCTTGGCCACTTTACTCATGATTTTGGTGTTAATGAATTATAAGAGATGCTGGTAAAGAAAACTGTCTTAGATTCCTGTGCTAAGTGTTCATTATTGAAAGGGGAATAAAACTGGTTAGCACATCAAAAAAAATCAAAGATGTTGTAAACTACTAGAGAATATTTTTAAGCCAGAAAGACTTTGGTAGATCTGTTTTACAAATGTTAGTTCTTTGACATTTTATCATGTGTTTTGGATGAATTATAGCCAGTAGGATGCCATTTGACTAAACTATTACAATCCTAATCATGTATGTATATGTGGAAATATATAGGATACATAAATATATATATATATATGATGATTTATCGTTAGTTTCACTTCATTATTATCTACACATTCATCACCACCTAATTACAAAAAGACAATCTCAATGTAAACAGCAATCTACCCTTTGTAGAGCAGCTCTGATGCAACTTATTTCTTGTCATAACAAGTTAATGTTTATCTCATCCACTTCATTATAGATTGTGGGTCTTCAGTTCTCTTCTGCTCACAGAAAATACATTTTGTCAATATGATCACACACAAGTTATCATGCATTACAGAATAAGTAAGTTTATTTGTCTACTAGTTTCAAGTGACAAGTTCCATTAAAAATGTTTACTCTTATATGTCACATTTGCTGTGTAGGCTGTCTTCCTTCAAACTAATTTTCCTTATAATATCCTATCAACAGAAGGAAATTTATCCAGACACTGCATAAGGCTATCACAAAAGTAAAAATATATTTTTGTATTCTTTGCCTTACTAAACTTATGGCAGAAAGGATTTAACAAAATTTATATGATTATGTAATTACCTATTGACAAAGATAATAGAAAAATATCTTCTAATAATATGTGATACAAGTTGGATAAAAACGGTCGATGCCCCAATACATTATGAAGTTTATTCATGGAAGAAATTAAACTTTGTTTTAAAATATCAACTTATAAACTAGTGGTGAATCCAACTTTTATGCAATTTTGTTTGTAAATTAATTTTCCATCTATTTACTAATGAAATGACACATGAAAGCAGTTGCTAATTTCTGTGTCACCACATTAAGCAGACAGTGCACATTCAGAGATGACTTCACTGATATTACTCCAAGGTTAAGTTTATTTGCATGCTAAGGAGATAAAAGAAAAAAAAAATGTAGCATAAATGATGGTTCTCACTTTTCCTTGAATAATGAGTACTTAACCTAGTGAACTATAATTAAACATTTTAATATTCTTTACCTTATTCTCTTCTACACTCCCAGCCCAGAACTGTTCCTTACTTAAGACAACTTGGAAACTTAGAATTATAACCTTCTTTGAATTTGAATTAAGACTGCTACATTGCTTCCTTTTTTCCCTGTGGAAATTTGTGCCAAATCATTTTCTAATTTTCTTTGTATTCCTAAATGAAATTTATTTCTCATCTAGCTATTTACTAGCAAGAAAAATAAGCCTGCGATAATAACACTAAAATAGAGTCATTTCATTACTTGCATTTCTACATTCCAGCAATATGGATGAATTACGGGAATATTCCTAGGATCAAGTATTGTTCACACTTGAATTTTGCTGCATATTTATTTTTCATTCTCTTAAAACTCTTTGTCAAAGTGCAATGTTGGACTTGTTCATGTGTATACTGTGAACCAAAACCAGCAATAAACAAAACTAGCAAAAATATCTTGACTAAAAAAGAAGTTGTGTGACATTTTGAAATTTAAACCACATAAACTACCAATTAGTTTGTGTTCAAGAGAATATTCATTAAAAAGTAGCCAGTTAAATATCTACTACTTTTTACTGTAAACTATGTTTAATGTTGTTCTAAAATATATATTAACCCTTTCTTCCTTCAGATAGCTATGTGTTTCATAGTATTTTGTTTTCAGATTATTTTTAGAATTGCTTTCCGCCCCCTCAGCTTGCATATAGAGAAGCAGATACGTATACATTATAAAAGAAAAACATTCACTAACTGAGTTTAAAATCATAAGAACGCTTAGTTGTGATAAATTTTCTTATAAATAGAAAAACATGCGCAAACCCATGAAAAGGAAAGTTTATTCAAATAGTTTAGAGTCTATCTGGGACACCATTGCATACAAAGTTAGTTGTAACCTATTGTCCTCTACAAAAAAATTCTCAGTAATCTTATATGTATTGAATTAATTATTTCTAAACTTTGTAACAATAAAATGACCTACACATACCTCCTGTGTGCAAACAATGTGAGTTTTTGTTTGCTTGTTTGGCTGGTTGGTTGGTTGGTTGGTTTTTTGTTTTGTTTTTTTTTTTTTTTTTTTTTTTGCAGTTTTTGGCCAGGGCTGGGTTTGAACCCGCCACCTCTGGCATATGGGGCCAGTTCCCTACCCCTTTGACCCACAGGCACTGCCCAACAATGTGAGTTTTATTATCGAGAAACACTCCTTGGGGACATCCGTGACTAATGTACTATGCTAATTTTCAATACAATGAGTTTCTAGAAAGTTTTTGGGAACAAGAGTACATTTGTTAAGAAGGTTTTTAAATGGCCATGACTTTGGAAGAATTTTTCTTCAGAGGGGTAGGTTGAATGAAATTGCTGAGGAGCCCTCTAGCCTAGACTATTATCATAGTGAGACCCTGCAAATATCTTCTTCCATTCTGAGGGCAGTCTGCCTGCTTTACTTACTGTGTTCTTGGCTATGCAGAAGCTTTTTTAGTTTGATTAGGTCCCAGTAGTGTATTTTAGATCCTGCTTCAATTGCCTGGGGGTCCTCTCCATAAAATATTCATCTAGGCCGATTTTTTCAAGTGTTCTCCCTGCACTTCCTTCTCATATTTTTATAGTTTCATGTCTTAGTTTAAATCTTTAACACAGTGAGAGTCTATCTTAGTTGTTGGTGAAAGGTGTGAGTCCAATTTCAGTCTTCTACAGGTCGCCAGCCACTTCACCAAGCTCCGACAAAGGTTTAATAACCAGAATCCACAGAGAACTCAAACGTATTAGCAAGAAAAGAACAAGTGATCCCATCTCAGTTGGGCAAGGGACTTGAAGAGAAACTTCTCTGAAGAAGATTGGCACATAGCTTATAGATATATGAAAAAATGCTCATCATCTTTAATCATCAGAGAAATGCAAATCAAAACTACTTTGAGATATCATCTAACTCCAGTAAGATTAGCCCATATCACAAAATCCCCAAACCATAGATGTTGGTGTGGATGTGGAGAAAAGGGAACACTTCTACACTGCTGGTGGAAATGCAAACTAATACATTCCTTTTGGAAAGGGTTTGGAGAACACTTAGGGATCTAAAAATAGATCTGCCATTCAATCCTACAATTCCTCTACTAGGTATATACCCAGAAGACCAAAAATCACATAATAACAAAGATATTTGTACCAGAATGTTTATTGCAGCCCAATTCATAATTGCTAAGTCATGGAAGAAGCCCAACCCATTGATCCATAAATGGATTAATAAATTGTGGTATATGTACACCATGGAATATTATGCAGCCTTTAAAAAGGATGGAGAATTCACCTCTTTCATGTTTACATGGATGGAGCTGGAACATATTCTTCTTAGCAAAGTATCTCAAGAATGGAAGAAAAAGTATCCAATATACTCGGCCCTACTATGAAACCCAATTATAGCCCAATTATAACCCAATTATAGCCCAAGAATATGGTGAAAGGGGAGAGAGAGGGGAGGGGAGAGGATGAGTGGAGGGAAGGTAATTGGTAGGACCACACCTATGGTGCATCTTACAAGGGTACATGTGAAATTTACTAAATGTAGAATATAAATGTCTTAACACAATAACTAAGAAAATGCCATGAAGTCTAGGTTAACCTGTTTGATGAAAATATTTCAAATTGTATATAAAACCAGCACATTTTACCGCACGATTGCATTAATGTACACAGCTATGTACATTAAAAAAAAGTGAAACCCTCACAAATACCAAATACTTTACCTCCCTTTGCTCCTTATTTTTTTCCTTTACATTTACTTCCTTTGCCTTGTCATCTGAGTGGTGAGATGCCTTCCTCCTGTGGTAAAGCCAGGACTTTGTGTATCTCTAGGTCTGCTTAGCATACTTGCCCATGCACAGGGTAGTTTAATGCTTCCTTTCTGTGGTCAAGCTTAGGTAATCAAGTCCTAAATGGTTTTTGAAACATAAAAATATTTAAGTTTTCTTGGCTGTCTCATATGTATTTACATATATGAGCCTTTGAAAATGGGCTGTGGAATAAGTAAGCAAGGTTAGGGATGCTAGGTATTAACCAAGTATTAGTCTTTCAAAAATAACCACAGAACTTTAGGTCCTATCTTAATATGCCAGGACTGGTGTTATAAAATAGTACTAACTGGGTGCCTCAAACAATGGAGATTTATTTTCTTACAGTTTCAGAGGTTAGAAATTCAAGATCTAGTTGTCAGCATGATGTGTTTCTGGTGAGAGCAGTCTCTTCCTGGCTTGCTAATGGCTGCCTGCCCTCTGGAAATGTTGTTACATATTTTTTATCAGGTGTCTCCTCTTGTAAGAACACTAATCATATCAGATCAGGGACCCACCTTTACAACCTCATTTAACCTTAATTACTTCTTTAGCAATAGTCATGCTGGGGGTTAGGGCTCAACATGTGAATTTGGGGGAAACACATTCAGCTCATAACAGGAACTATTACATTCATGACAGGAAGAGAAATGAAAGTATATAAAATGCTTTCAAAATTCTACCACTTCTAAAGAAGTGAAGCAAAAATACATCTTGCCATGGTAAGAAAAAAAAGTACATACTTTCAGTGCATAAAGATGAGAAAGAGCCATAGGATGAGAAAAGGAACAAATGGATAAAAGAAAAATGACACCCAATTAATCAGGCTGTTGTCTTCAATACTAAATAAGGAAAAACAAAATCAGAACTGAAAGTTTATAAGTGATCTAATTTTACCATCTTATATGAGCATGTCTTAAGGAAGTCCCCCCACTATGCCCCCAACAATTTCCAATCTACTTTCAGATTGAACTAAAAATTGCTGCTTATGCTTTTCTCAGGCTGCTCAAAGTTTGGATTTCTGTCAGAGCTGCCAAGAAAAGCTAATGCTTGGACAAACCAAATCAGTGCTGTCAGTTCACTGTGTCCATGTTGGGAGGAATTAGCCCTAATGAGGAAGGACTTCGCAAGAGAGGGGACCCAGATGCATGAAGAGGCAGCTTATTAGCGCTCCCCGTGAAGCAGAGATTCATGCAGAGTTGTGTATAAAGTAGAATTTTTAAAAGTCAATACAGCATAGGATATAAAGTATTAGAGTATAGAAGGTCCTTGACATTTAGTGACAGGGATTGTGCTTAATCTAAATGATAACAACTTGTCATTGATGGAATTTCAGGAAGAAAAATAATTGGGCTAATAGGATGAGCATACAATGTAATTGTTGTAAATAGAATTAAGGGCAGACCATAGATAGAAATGGACAGACAAGGGGAATTTTGAGAGCTAATTATGTGAAGGTAAGGGCGCTATAATGAGGACTTCACTGATAATAAGAAAAGAAGGAGAAAAGTTAAGATATGTGAAAGTAAAATAAGGACTAGAAAATAAGAGCCACTTTGAATTGAAACTAGTAAAGTGGTAAGATAATGTTAATAATAATAACAAGGATTAGTCAATAAAGAAATTTGAAGAATAAAGATGAGAGGATACATTCCTTTTCTATTATTGAATTTAAGATACTAGAGGAAAGATTTAGAAAACAAGTATGCCAGAAAAGGAAAACAATTTTATTTGGGACATAGCTCCGAAAACCTATGACATATTAATAGTACTATCACACATTTATTTTATGAATACTTAAATCAGTTTGATATATTTAAATATCTTATTGCAGGCATGTTATTTTAGATTATTCTAGCTAAAGTAATTTTAATGGTTTTATACATTCAAGAACTACTGTAAATTTTTACCCGATAGAATCTAATAATATCAATTATTGATACCAACAAAAAAAATCAGACCATAGAAATTAAAACAGAAGTTGCTTTTATATATAATCTGGAACATTCTAAGAACTTTAATTTTTATAGCATAAATTTACTTTAGATTATTAATATTAGCTTAGCATATTAGAATGTGAAGGTTGTTGCAATAACAATGGCCTGTTGGGGTGTCCAACTTTTATGGTCCATGCGATGCATTCACATCATGTGATGATTTTTTTTGTCTTTTTTGTTTATTTGTTGTGTTGTTGTGTAGAATCGTACAAAAAATAGAAAGGGATATGGAGACCTTTTTTTTTTTCCTATTTTGCTGATCAGCTTTCCTTAATATGTATGCATTTAATGTGTGGTCCAAGACATCTTTCCTTCTTCCACTATGTTGCAAAGTAGTCAAAAGGTTGAACACTCTTACTGGGAAAGCCCAAGTCTCTGGCTACTTTTGTCTGTTGCACTCCAACCCTCTGTATTCTTTGTCTCCGAATCAATCCTCACTACAGATTAGATTTACCCTTTCTAGAGTTTATTCAAAGGACTCTTTCTGTTTGGCTTCATTTACCTGTTTTCTGTATCATTCATTTTTTATTGCTGAGTATTATCCTCTTGTTTACCCAACAGAGGACATTTGAATTATTTTTCTTCTTTGTAGTATAAACTGGATATGAATATTGGTGTACATGTCTTTTCATGAACCTATTTTTTTTGCTTAGAAAAATATTTAGTAATCAAGTTATTGTGTCATATGGTAACCATACCATATTTTATACGAAACAATCAAATTGTTTTCCAAATCAATTGTTCTAGCATATTTTACATTCACATTTAGTATTGTCATTCTTTTAAAATGTAGCCATCTTGTAGGTGTGTAAGCTATTTCATTGTGATTTTAATTTGTGTTTGCCCAAAGATAAATTATATTGAATACCTTTTTCACTTCTATATGTTCTTTTGGTGCAGTATTTACAACTTTTGCCTATTTTTAAATTTTGTTGCCTTATTCAATTTTTTGATTACATTTTTGTATTTTTAATTTAACTTTTCAATTGACAAATAATTATTGTACATATTCATGGGGTACCTAATAGTGTTTTGACACATATAATGTATGGTGACCACATCAAGGAAGTTAGTGCAACCATGACCCCGAATATTTATATTATCTTCATTAAGTTTTAAGTGTTCTCTATATAGTCTATTAATAGATATGTCCTCTATCAGATAAAAGGTTTACAAATATTTTGTCACATTCTGTGGCTGGTCTTTTCATTCCCTTAGTATATTCCTTTATATACATACATAATATGTGTACATACTTATGACATACATATTATATTTTATTACATGCATAGAATGTGTAATGATCAAGTCCAGGCATTAACATATTTATCACCTCAAGTATTTATCATTTCTGTGTGTCTGAAACATTTCAAGTTCTCTCTTCAAGCTATTTGGAATACACAGTCTTAACTATAGTCAACCTACTCAACTATGGAAAATGATGAACTATTCCTTCTAACTGTATCATTGTCCTCATTGGCCAACCTCTCCTCATGTCCCTGATCAGCCACACACCTTTCTCAGCCTATAGCGTCTGCCATTCTACTCTCTAATTCCCTGAGATCAATATTTTTAGCTCTCACATATGAATGAGAATATAAAATATTGGTCTTTCTGTGCCTGGCTTGCTTACTTAATAGAATGACCTCCAGTTCCATACATGTTACTACAAAAGACATGATGTTATTGTTTTTTGTAGCTGGATAGTATTCCATTATGTATATCTACTTTTTTTAAAATTCATCCTTTGATGGATATGATTTTATATCTTTGCTGCTGTGAATAGTGCTGAAACATGGGGGTGCAAATATGTCTTTGATATCCTATATCCTGATTTATTTTCCTTTAAATCAATACCCAGTAATGGGATTGATGGATTAAATCATGGTTCTACTTTTAGTTTTAATTTAAGAATATTCATACTGTTTTTCATAGTGGTTGTACTAATTTACATTCTTACCAACAATGTTTAAAAGTTCCCTTTCTATACCTCATCACCAATATCTTCTGACTGGGGTAATCTGATATATTACTATTGTTTTGATTTGCATTTCCCTGATAATTATTGGTGAGAAATTGATTTTATAGATCTATTTACCCTTTACATGTTTTCTTTTGGGAAATGTCTATTTATATTCTTTGCTTACTTTCTAATGGGATTTTTGATTTTTCATGTTGAGTTGTGAGTTTTCTATACAGTAGAACTTCCATTTTTGACCACCTCCCTACATTGACCACCTCCTTAAGTTGACCTAATTTTCATAGACTGAACATGCCATGTACATACCAATACAATAAGTCTATATAGTTCCTTATGTTGACAGCATCCATATGTTGACCAGTTTGTTACAGTCCCTTGGGTTCCCAGCTTACAGAGGTTCTAATATATATTCTGGACATCAGTCCCTAGTTGAATGAATAGTTTGTAAATACTTTCTCCTATTCAAAAGGTTGTCTCTTCACTTTGATTATTATTTCTTTTGCCAAAAGGAAACTTACAATCTATAAAATATTGTAGGTCATAGCACCTGTTCGGCTCATCTCTGATTTGCCTTGTATCACTATATCTTGGTTGCTCAACCTGTCAGCAGAATATAACAAAAAAAACAAAGCATAAAATCTCCAACATTAGTAGGAAGATGGAGAAGAGGGCCTCTTAGAAGAATAGTACAGAATCTAAATAACTTCCAACATTATAAGATAATTTGACCAATTGATCAGAAAATCTGGAAATGCACACCGCTGATCCCCTTTACTCATGAGTTCTGTGCAGTATCTATACTAATTCAATTAGGAAAGGAAGCAAGAACAAAGGTAACATCACTAAACTATATAATACACATTAGTGCATTATCTAGAAGCAGTAGAAGCACTATTATAAATTATTTAAAATAACTTAGACTTATTGAAAGTCATTAAACAATGAAAACTATGAGATGAAATTTTTTAATCAAAAGTTGAAATCATAGTCAAATATAATTATCCTTTAAAGTTGAGTGAAATTGAGGAAGGTACAGGAACTGACTACCAGATAAACCACATCTCCCACATCCCATCATTAGCACATTTCTCCACATTGCCAATCTCCTAAGTAATCAAAAATAGGTATGGTTTTACAGTGCATATGTTTATCATTTTTCTGTCATTTTAAAATCAAGGGTCATGCTGAGATTTACTCATATTTGAGGCTTAATTTTTTAAGAAACACAGAAAAACAGCCATTAAGTATTTGTAGTTTGTCTGACAGCCATAACTTGTCATGGTGTATTTGAAATAAGAAAGCCTAATTTTTCTTTTGTTTGATTTGGTAGTGCAAGATAGCACCCTCAAAAAATTTATAAGTATTTCTAATTTAGAAACATCACAAAAAAAAATTCCTCCATTTGTTGGCTGCTCAGTCTGTGCTAAGAAATGCTAACCAGTATACGTGTATTATTCCATGAAACTTTCACAAAACAACATCATAGTATAGATATTATTTACAGGTACAGAAATGGAGTTTTAGAGCATTTAAATAATCACTGATGGTCACAGTACTTATTAGTGTTGGAGCTGGGATTTAAACTGAGTTCTCTTGAACTCAAACTTATGTGATAATAATCAATGAACTACCTATACCCAGTATTAATGAAAATAAATTTAGACATCTATTTAGCTAAATTTTCTGTTGTAGGCACTGGAAAAAATACAATTTTTTATGTTTGCAATTCATTTGAAGAAGAATATGTGTATAGAAGAACATATAGATGTATAAATATTGGAAAAAAGAATATACATATTTATACAAAAAAGGAAAATAACAAGCACATGTTGACATAATTTAGAGTTATTTATAATAAAAAACACATAGCAAATCAAATAGATTATAATATGTCATGTGCTGTACAACAAGGTTTCAGTAGCAGCAGTCTGCAAATGTGACACTCCCATGACAGTATATTTTATTTTTACTATAACTGTTGTATCTTTAGATATGCTCAGATACACAGATACTTTCCACTGTGTTACAATTACTTATATGTACATTCTGGTAGCATACTGTATAGATTTGCAGCCCAGGAGCAATAGTCTATACAATGTAGCCTAGTTGTGCAATGGTCCATCCCATCAAGGTTCCTGTAAATACACTTTAAGATATTCACACAATGGTGGAATTTCCTAATGGCACATTTCTTTGAGTGTATTTCTTTCATTAAGCAATTCAGGAGAGTTAAAAATATAGGAAAGAATTTACAAATATTATATTTGAATATCACATCCATTTAAATAGTATCCTTAATAGTTACAGAAATACGTGATTAAATATAAATCACTTTTAGCTATAATTTTGAAAGTGTAATAAAAACACATCCTTAACCTAGGAATGATCATTACTGTAGTGTATTACACAAATATTCCCCTTCCCTTTTGGAGTTGGATATATGGACATTAAAGCAAATTTAATTAAGATAAAAATCTATGGTGAGGAAATTCAGGGAAACATGCATAGCTAGCATAATTTTGTCTGATTTAATTAAGCATGTTGCTTAAAACTTAATAATGGACAAGAATAAGCTATGTGGAAATAAGAGAGGTTAGTACTCTAAGCCAAGAGTATTTCATATTCAAGGCCTTAGAAAATCTAATGTGTTTGTAAAATAAAGAGGAAAAAGCATGTGACAGGAGAAGTTGCCAAAAGACTAAAGACCAATACACTAAAGACAATGTAAGTTCATTTGATATTTTTAGTCAGGAAATGTTATAACACATTCATTCTTTCTTCCAATTATTAACCAATTATTATTAAGTGCCTAGGATATAACAGTCTTTTCTACACATTTGGATATGACAGGAAACACAAAGAAACTCTGTTCACAATGAGGTTATGTTCTCATAGAGGAATATAATCTACAAATAAAATCATGTCAATATATGCAATATGTACTATTAAAAATAATCTAAAAGTTAAGAGATAGAATAAAACTACTCAAACTTGACTATTTGTCTATGCTACCCAAGGTGATCTACAGATTTAGTGCAATCCTTGTTAAAATACCAACATCATTTTTTGCAAATCTAGGAAAAATAATTCTACACTGCATTTGGAAACAGAAAAGAGCTCAAATAGCCAAAGCTCATTAAGCAAAAAGGACAAATGGAGAGGCATCACTTTACTAGACTTCGAGCTATATTATGAGGTAATAGTAACCAAAACTGTATGGCACTGACAGATGGACAGAAAAATAGACCAATAGACCAGAAGAGAAAACACAGATATAAAACCATCTTCATTGGCAAACCCACAACCAAGATCACACTGAATGAGGAAAACTGAACACATTTCTACTTAGAACTGGACCCAAACAAAGCTGCCCACTATCACCACTTCTTTTGAACATAGTGCTTGAAATCCTAGCCAGAGAAATCAGACAAGAGAAGGAAATCAAGGGTATCCAAATGGGGAAAGATGAGATCAGACTATGGCTCATTGCTGGCAGTATGATCTTATATCCAGAAAATACCAAAGGGTCTGCCAAGAGACTCTTGGAGTTGATAAATAAATTCAGCAAAGTCTCGAGTACAAAATCAAAGTACACAAATTGGTAGCTTTCATATATGCCAACGATACTGAAGCTGAGAACCAAACAAAAGACTTACTACCCTCAAAATAACAATATAATATACTCAAGAATATATTTAACTAAATAGTGGGATGTCCTCTACAGAGAGAACAAGGAAACACTGAAGAAGGAACTCACAGAGGATATAAACAGATGGAAAAACATATCATGCTTATAGAAGGGCAGAATTAGCATTATTAAAATGTCTATACTACCCAAAGTGACCTACAGATTCAATGCAATCCCCATTAAAATACCAATGTGATTTTTCACAGATCTAAAAAATAATTCTACACATTGTCTAGAATAGGAAAAGATCCTATATAGCCAAAGGGGTGGGGTGGAGACTTTAAACAAAAAGAACAAATCAGGAGGCATTAAATTACCAGACTTGAAGTTATACTACAAGTTGTACAAAAACAATTTTTATAATCAAACTATGTGTACCCCATAATATTCTGTAATTAAAAAAATAAAAATTATCTAGGGGTCTTGATAAAATGTATATTCTGATTCAGCAGTTGTGGAAGGAAGGTTAAAATTCATATTTCTACAGCTTTCCATGGGATGCCAATGTTGAACTGGTAATCTAACTTCAAGAAGCAAAAAAAGAGGAGGCTAGAATTATTTTCTCAGAAAAGGACTTTCTTATGGATTACATTTGAATAGGTTCATCAGTAGAGACCTAATAATAGTTGCCCCCAAATATATGGAGGATTAAATAAACATTTTTACAATAATAGTTAGAGACATCAATATTGCACTTTTAATAACAAATTGAACAATCCTACAAAAGATCAATGAAAAAATAAAGGACTTGAACAACACCATCAGCCATTTGAACCTAACAGATATACACAGATTATTTCACACAATAACAACAGAATATTATGCATTATTCTCAAGAGCACAGATAGAACAGATCATATGTTAGGCCCAAAATAAGTCTTAATAAATTTTAAAAGATTTAAGTTATACAAAAACAATTTACTGGCAACAATGAAATGAAGTTAGAAATAAGTGACAGAAGGAAAACTAAAAAACTCACAAATACATGAAAAATAAATAACATAGTCTAAAACAACCACAGAGTCAAAGAAGAACTCACCAGGTAAATTTAAAAAATACCTTGAGATGAATGAAAATGAAACATATCGAGATTCATATGATGCAGTGAAAAAAAGTGCTCAAAGGGAAATTTATAGCTGTATATTCTGACATTAAAAAAATAATCTCAATCCAAAAACTCCTTCACCTTAAGTTATTAGCAAAAGATGAGCAAGCTAAACCCCTAACAGAAGGAAGGTGTTAATAAAGATTATAATGAAGATAAATAGAGAAGAGAAAAATAGACATTAAATTCTATCAACATCAAAAACATAAAGGTAATTATTAACTCCAGGAGAAAAATGTTGTGGTTGTTATATGAAACAAACCAGTGGCATGATTTCTGAGGTAATTATGAGGCTCAATGGAAGATAATCACTTACCCTGCATTATTTCACTTATGTGGAACAGGTATTATGAAGAATGAAACATAAATATTATGAAGAAAGAAACATAATTGTTAAAAACTAATTGGCTCTGTGGTAAACAATGCTTATAAATGTTAATTGATTTTCCGATGTTGAAATAAACCCATAGAGAGAAGATAAGAGACAAATATTGCTTAAAACAATCTATAAAGAGAAACATGAATGGAACACTGTCTTAATAATATAAAAGTTCATGCTTAGAAATAGGCACAGAATTGGGGAGGGAGATGTTAGAGAAGAGTGGACACACAGACATACTTGTATTATAGCAGGGAGACTCAAGAAAAATGTGTGTACTTGAAGGAAAAACAAATTGAGCATGTTAATGTTATCTCAGTCCATTCAGACTCCTATTTAAAAAAGCATCATAAATGGAGTGGTTTATAGACAACAGAAACTGATGCAGGCTGGGAAGTCCAAAACCGAGGGGCTAACAGATCTACTGACTGGTAATGGTGCCCTTTCTGATTTACAGAGGATGACCTTCTTGCTGTGTCCTCATATGGTAGAAAAGGTGAAGAATCACTCTTGGACCTCCTTTATAAGGGAATTAATTTATTCAGAAGGGCTCCATTTCTAAAACTTAATCACTGGGCAAAGACCACCCAATATCATTATCTTTGTTGCTAGGATTCCAACATACGAGTTTCAGGGGGACATGAGCATAAATACCATAACAAATATATAGCTACATGTCTTAAGTTTAAATCTTTAATCCAATGAGAGTCTATCTTAGTTAATGGTGAAAGGTGTGGGTCCAATTTCAGTCTTCTGCAGGTTGCCAGCCAGTTCACCCAGCACCATTTGTTAAATAGGGAATCTTTTCCCCACTGAATGTTTTTAATTGGCTTGTCAAAAATCAAATAGCGGTAAGTAGCTGGATTCATCTCTTGGTTCTCTATTCTGTTCCAGATATCTACTTCTCTGTTTTTGTGCCAATACCATGCTGTTTTGATCACTATCGATTTGTAGTAAAGTCTGAGGTCTGGTAGTGTGATTCCTCCTGTTTTGTTTTTATTTCTGAAAAATACTAGAGGAGAATGCAGGGAAAACCCTTGAAGAAATTGGTCTGGGTGAGTATTTCATGAGGAGAACCCCCCGGGCAATTGAAGCAGCTTCAAAAATACACTACTGGGACTTGATCAAACTAAAAAGCTTCTGCACAGCTAAGAACACAGTAAGCAGAGCAAGCAGACAGCCCTCAGAATGGGAGAAGATATTTGCAGGGTATATCTCTGACAAAGGTTTAATATCCAGAATCCACAGAGAACTCAAACGCATCAGCAAGAAAAAAACAAGGGATCCCATCGCAGGCTGGGCAAGGGATTTGAAGAGAAACTTCTCTGAAGAAGACAGGCGCACGGACTTCAGACATATGAAAAAATGCTCATCATCTTTAATTATCAGAGAAATGCAAATCAAAACTACTTTGAGATATCATCTAACTCCAATGAGACTAGCCTATATCACAAAATCTCAAGACCAGAGATGTTGGTGTGGATGTGGAGAAAAGGGAACACTTCTGCACTGCTGGTGGGAATGCAAATTAATACATTCCTTTTGGAAAGATATATGGAGAACACTCAGAGATCTAAAAATAGATCTGCCATTCAATCCTGTAATTCCTCTGCTGGGCATATACCCAGAAGACCAAAAATCACAACATAACAAAGATATTTGTACCAGAATGTTTATTGCAGCCCAATTCATAATAGCTAAGTCATGGAAAAAGCCCAAGTGCCCATCGATCCACAAATGGATTAATAAATTGTGGTATATGTATACCATGGAATACTATGCAGCCTTAAAGAAAGATGGAGACTTTACCTCTTTCATGTTTACATGGATGGAGCTGGAACATATTCTTCTTAGTAAAGTATCCCAAGAATGGAAGAAAAAGTACCCAATGTACACAGCCCTACTATGAAACTAATTTGGGACTCTCACATGAAAGCTATAACCCAGCTACAACTTAACAATAGGGGGAAGTGGGAAAGGGGCGGGTGGGTAGAGGGAGGGGGATCGGTGGGATCACACCTGTGGTGCATATTACAGGGGTATTTGCGAAACTTGGTAAATGTAGAATGTAAATGTTTTGGCACAGTAACTGAGATAACGCCGGAAAGGCTATGTTAACCACTGTGATAACAATGTGTCAAATGGTTTATGAAGTGAGTGTATGATGCCCCATGATCATATCAATGTATACAGTTATGATTTAATAAAAAAATATATAAAAAATAAATAAATAAAATAAAAAAATTACACATAAAAAAACAAATATATAGCTACAAATCAAGAGGCTTGAAGGAAAGCATTTGGGTGATAATGTCTATGTAAGATTATAGTTCTGTTTTTATAGCAACAAATTAAAGTCTAAAATTCTAAAATCGAAAATAATGGTGACGAAAATGAAAAAAAATGGTGAAAGTGTATTATTTAGGACTATAAATCTAATATAAGCTAAATTTAAAATTAAACAAAAGCAAAAATTCTTAGTAGGAATTGCTTCTAAAATGGAAAGCCTAGGGCTGGAGATGTATGGGGGAAGGAAGAATTGATTTATCATCAATTCCTTTGTACCATTGAATTTTTTCCAAAATATAAATGATTTAGGAAATAAATAAAAGAGAAAAATAATCTTTTTTTTTTTTTCACTAAAGAAGAATGTTATATTAAGACATTCTTAAGAGTCCAGGTTATCATTTAAAGTCTCCTAGGAGTGACTCCTCAACGTAAGTGGGCAGGTAACCAGACAGTGCCCAAAATAGGAAAAGAATATATGTTAAAGGCTTAAAGACTTGTGACTGTAATTAGGAAGTTCAATAATTTCTTTTCCTCAAAGAGCAGACAATTAATGAGCCAGTGAGACAGCCATCTTAGAGAAACCATCTTACTGTCATTTCCTATTGTTTTTGAAGTAACAATCAATGCAATACTTCATCAGATAAAACTAAGAAGAGCAAGTATTCGAAAATAAAATGACCATGCAACCATTATTTTCAGATGGCATGTTATATACCTAGAAAATGAAAAGAATTAGAATTAATAAACTGGTTTAATAAAGTATTCAAAACCAGTGCAAAAACTGTATACATCTCCAGAGTATTCAGTCATTTCAAATGCATTGAGCTACTATGCATAATGAAGAAAAAGACAGCATCAGAAACCAACGTGTATGAACAGAATGCCAAACTTTTAAAACAATTTCCTATATGCACTTTCTTAATTTTTATATCCTTTTACTGTATCACTGATTGATATCTAATTCCTGTTTGGTTTCAAAATCCAAAGTACATATCTCATAGATTATTTTACTTAACCTTTCAGCTAACATAGCCTTTTTTTTTTTGCATTTTTTTTTTTGGCCGGGGCCAGGTTTGAACCCACCATCTCTGGTATATGGGGCAAGCAGGTGCCGCCCAGCCTTTTTTATTTTTAAAGATGTTCTCTTTTATTGCTATTATACCACACCTTCCAAGATTGCTTCTTATTTTTCTGTTCAATATTTTTCGCTCTATTTGCTTTTTCTTTTTCATCTACTCTGTTTTAAATATTTAACTTAAAAGGGTTTATTTTTAGTCCCTTTTTCTTATCACTCTGCAAACTCACCTTCCATAACATAAATATACATCTTTATATAGAAGATGCCAAAATACTAACTCCATGCTGTATGGCTCCTGTAGAGTTTAGGGTAACCTCACTTGGGTACTCCTCATATATCCCAAATGCCTGATTTTAGTTGGTCCTTAAGATCCGTCCAACTCCACGTATCAGTGCATGGCTCCAGTATCAATCCATCAATGCAAGTCGGGATATGAGTTTGATATTGATTAACCCTTCTTGTTTCTCTCATTCATCTATTGTTCTCCCTAAATATTATAAATAATCCATAAATAAATCTTAAATAGTTCCTAAAATCATCATTGCTTTTCCTTAGTGTACCTAAAATTTATCAATTCTCCTCTTCACTTCCATAATTCTCATAATGTCTACCATTCTCTTGCACAGGGATTACTACCCTGGACCACAAACTTTTTTTTTAATCTTATCATTTTTGATTCCTTTTAATATGTTTTACACAGCAACAAGAGCCACCATTTAATATAACAAGCTTGCTATGTTATCCTCCTACTTAAAACATTTCAATAGTTCATCGTGTCTGCTTAGAATAAAGGCTAACCTTAAAATAGCGGCTGAGATATTCTGATCCCAGAGTTTTCATTTTAGCATTATTTCTCAATATAGCTCTTAGAGTTAGCAATTCATGTACACACAGTTTCTTTCAAGTCCTGAAACTGCCATGTAATTTCTTCTCCTGGGTTTGGGCATATTGTTTCTGATGCTTAAAATAGCATTCCTTACATGGCTTTGATAGTTATTCTTATTGATTCTTAGATCTCAGTTTAAATTTCACTTCATCAACTATCTCAAAGAAAGCATTTGACTTTCTTTCCAGATTCTCCTGCAGGATACTCCACTTTCTTTTATTACCTGTGTGATGATTGCATCTCTCCTAGGTTGTAAACTGTTAAATGGCAAGAGTTGTATCTGCTTAGTTCATTTTTGTCTGACTAGCACCACATCAAACATGGCTCTTAATAAACACATGGTCTTGCTTCCTGTTTCATAGAGACATAATTCTCTCAATTTCTCCAGCTTTTACCTATAAAAATTCACATGTGCAATAACCATCTGTCACTTTCTTCATTCTCAAGAAACAGATTATTCTGTTGGCTTTTTAGTCTAAACATGTGCATCCATGTTCAGGTATGTTTCTAAATGAAAATTGCCTATTCACCTTCTTGTAAGTTTTTTTTTTTATATTTCCCTCCCTTTCCAGTAGATATTATGCTTCAGAGGGTAAAAGTTCAAGTTTTCTCACTAACTAAAAATATATGGCCTTGAACCTCCTTTTTTCCCCCCTTGGGTGCTGCTCTCTCCATTTTCCTTCGTCACGAATACCCCCAGTAAAAATTTCCATCTCTACCTCTTTATGTTCTACTTAGTGTTAGAACAGAATAAATTTACTAAAAATGTATTAGTCACTGTCTTTCCTGATTAGAGGCCATTTGATGGCTTTACATTGCCTCCAACAAAATCAAACCTTTTATAGCAGAACATAAAAGAAAAACTCTCCTGTATTCCTGCTGCCTCATTGCACCATTGTATGCCCTTGATTCCTTAAAGAGGACAAAATTCCAGATGTGTCATTCAAACCAAAATAAATTCCCAGTAGGTTTACTGTTATCATGTCTATTTGAACCTCAGAATGAGACATTACTTGGAAGTGAAGATAATGTAATCAAGTCCAGATGAGCTCATCCTGGATGAGAGTAGTTCCTGATCTAATGACTGGGACCATTATTATATTACAATATTAAAACACATATATTTTACAATGAGGGAGATTTTTATTTATTTATTTATTTATTTATTTATTTTATTTTTTTTCTCAGTTTTTGGGTGGGGCCGGGTTTGAACCACCACCGCTGGTATATGGGGCCTGCGCCCTATTTCTTTGAGCCACAGGCGCCGCCCACAATGAAGGAAATTTTTAACACAAAGATGTCACACAAGGAAGACTATGTAAAAAAAATATAGAGAATACTATATGAAGACAGAGGCAGGGATTGGAGTGACACATCTCCAAGTCAAGAAGTGCCATAGATAACTGGCAATTCAGGTGTACCAGATGATGAGAAGTGACAAGGAAGGATTCTCCCCTAAAGCCATTAGAAAGGGTATGGCCCTGTTGACATCTAGTCTCCGATAATTGTGAGAAAATAAGTTCGTGTTGTTCTAAGCCACCTGCTTTGTGATAATTTGCTCAGAGGTCCTGAGGAATCAGTACACCCTGGAATCAGGGCAATAACTCTTCATACTTGACAGTCACAATATGACTGGAAACCATTTGTAAATAACAGGTTTTTAAGTATATAGGGTGTAGCTATGCCACTTTCTTCACTGTGTTAGGAGCTCTTTGTTACTGTGATGCTGTCTAAATCAAAAGATACTGAAGTTTCAACTGGGTTTGCTCATGGTCAACTGAGGCTTAGTAGTTGTAATTAA
Source organism: Nycticebus coucang (assembly GCF_027406575.1). NCBI lineage: Eukaryota > Metazoa > Chordata > Mammalia > Primates > Lorisidae > Nycticebus > Nycticebus coucang. The sequence goes on along the minus strand of NC_069784.1, from coordinate 97,335,458 downwards.
AGCAATTGAGAATAACTGGGGTAACCAAGTAGAGTCTACCTTCTCCTTATAAATGAGCTCTCAAATGTTGGTCTTTTATCTAGAAAGTGTTTATGGAAAATCATAGAAAAAAGTGCCTTGAAACAACAACAAAATAATCTCTACTGTTGCTTGTGCTTCTTTTTCAATCACTATTGCTAAGAACCTTGCCACATTTAGAGGCTTTACCAAGAAAATGGCTAAGTAGTAAGTGAAACAATCTCCCCAGTCAAGGGAATCCATATTTGTCCAATCAGGGTTGACTTTTATTTTGCTATAGGACATCAGGAGTCTGATGAGACTGATAAATTCATTTCATTTATGTTGTCTATTCTGGCAGGGGGTCCTCAAACTACGGCCCGTGGTCCACATGAAGTAGTGTGATTATATTTGTTCCCGTTTTGGTTTTTTACTTCAAAATAAGATATTTGTAGTGTGCATAGGAATTTGGTCATAGTTTTTTTTTTTTTTAAACTATAGTCCGACCTTCCAATGGTCTGAGGGACAGTGAACTGGCGCCCTGTTTAAAAAGTTTGAGGACCCCTGATTTAGAGGGCCACTGTATTCGTTCAATTGTATGGTCATACTTTCCTAATTTCTCTGCAATATAGACATTCTTACATATTCAACGTAAGATGTAATCCTTCAATGTAATCCTTTCTAATAAAAGGATTAGCCATTTTACTTACATACACATACATTTTACATCACAAATCAAAGACAACCACCTAGTTAATCATTTTATTGTATCTACATCTGTGGAAGTTGTAAGTTATTTTCATTTGCATTCAAAAGAAAAGACAAAATTCCTAGTCAAATAAAAAAAAATCTTAGTTTTGCTGGCTCAGTAATGCAAATTAGTAAAGTAAGATATGTGTATTTTTTTTCTTTTATAATACTTGTACTTCTGAAGGTTAGCGTACTTCTGTGGGGAAAAAAAAAACTCTCAGTGATATTTTAGTTTGAAGACTCAAAGCTGAAAAGCACAAAATCTTGGTGCGAGCCAGGACACTGTCTGACAGAGGAGAAAGGTCATCATTCATGCTTCATCCTCTTCTACAAACACCAAGACCTCTGGAGTATACTTTAGGAAATTTCTGTCAATAGAAACAGTACCAGAAGCAACCCTTGATCCGAGCTGTAACGGTAATCATCATAATTGCACTACTAACATTAATGAAAACTATATTGGAATTCATCCTTGAAATAGTCACAGCAAAGTACATATTCTTTCTGTGCTGTTAGTCATTAGTCCCTGAGAAAAGCATTGTGGGAGTAAATGTCAACTTAACTCTTTTTTCATTTGACGTATCTGCTAAGTTCATAGGAAAAAAAATTCAGACACAGCAATTACAAAGATGCGCAAATGACAGAGAAAACAAGTCTGTCTGATAAAGAGATATTTCAGGGAATGTGTTATTATGATGCAAATGCTACATCTTGCTGATGTTTTTTGTTGAAAAGAGAGACAACTTTACTGCTGTCGTCAATGTAAAGTGAGCACGGTTAGTGTGTTGGACAAGTTGAGCCCCCAGGTTCATTTCCACTTTGAAGCAGACTCTTCCAGAGAACAAGTAATAAATCTGCCACTCCACGTGGATCCCTGAAGAAGACAATGCTTCAGCTGGTGAGTGGTACATGTCAGCTCAGGCATATCTGTGAGGAGATGATGACCTTATAGCTGCCAATGTCTTCAAATAGCAGACAGATGGCAAGAACAAGCCTGACAACAGTAAGATGTAGAATCAAAAAATTAAGGGTAAACAAAATCACTTCAGTCTGCTTCACAGTGAAATGTACTTTGTCATTGAGCTTTGGTGTCAAAGAGCTCTAAACATGATAAAGCTGGCAAGATAATTTATATGTTACATCTATCCCATTCAATGGCATATTGGAGATTTAACATGCTGTTCATATTGAGAACTTATTCTAGCTTTACCATTAGCAGCTGTAGGAAGCTTGACATTGATCCCATCACTTCTATTTCTCCCTTTCCAAAGACAAAGTAAGCTTTTTGTCACATCAAAGTTGATTTGCCTGCCCTATATTTTTTTTTCCCAGAGTTAGAAGAGTAATAGTTATTGACTGAGAAAGTGGAGAGATTTTTCTTTTCTTGAGGAAAATTTAATCAGTCAAGTAATCTGAATTTCTCATGAGAAGAATAAATAGAAAAATGTCACAGCCTCACTGCACCAGTTTTTAAGTGGGTGGAATATTCATTCACCAGTTAATTTTCAGAATATTCTTCTGAAATATATATCATTATGGATAATTACTCTTCTTTAAGTAAAACTATCTCTTCATTATTCTAATTTATTTATGTTATACATTCTACTGTATCTTTTGGAAACTCATTCCATTTTCTACAAAGAATCTTCCATTTGATATTTTTAATAAACACTTCACCTTTCACAATTTTCAGAAAATGAGATTTCTCCTAGTTATAGTATGTCCTTCTTCACCTTATCTCCTTGGTCTTCTTCAATTAGAAGAGAAATTGATTTCCAGAGCTCTAAACTATCCTTCTTACTGGCCACACTCTTGTTTATGTAATGTGATAGTGAGATTTCAGGAAATGCTCTTCTGGGAAAGATGACCCCCTAGCTCAGTTTTTGTTGTAATCTCCATTCTATACCACCAACCTAAAGTACTTATGCTGAATATCAGCATGATTTCTTAACCTTATATGTAATTGGATCCGCTCGATGTTTTGATCAAGAAACAGTTTAATATAACCTTGGTGTCTGGTATTGTGATAATCCCTTTGGGGTAAAGGCAAGTAAAACATGGTAACTTTCTTCATGAACCCCAGTGAAGAAACTCACCTGCCTTTTCCATAGCATATCAGACTGACCTGGCTTACAGAACTTTGCCAGCAGGTTTATCCTCTGCCTTCCCTATGACAGGCTGGGCATATCAGAGAATACGAACACTCTAGAAACATATCACTCACATGTTGGCTCCTCTGGACAATCCTAAAACGTCTGTTTCTCATGTCTCCTATAATTCCTCAGTGTGAATAAGATCTTTTTTGTTTATCATGGTAACTTAATTTACAGCATCTCTTTAATTATTTTCTTTTCACTTTGTCTTGTCCTGTCATAGTTTAAGATCCTCCAGAAGGAGAAGCTCAGGCAAGAACTTAAACACAAGTTGTTTATCTGGGAAATGCAAGTAACCTTGGAAGAGAAAATTGGCAAGTGAAACAGAGAAGAAACCAAACAAAGCAAGTGTGCATTACAAAGCAGCAACCACAGGGGATGCTTCACTTGGGAGAAAAGAAAAATACATGCCTCAGAGTTGTACAACCAAGGGAAAGAATAACTGAAATTATACACAATTTCTGAGATGTATTTAGTTCCCGGGTACTTCTGCCCTGCCAATTGCTCAAGTAGTGTAGTGCTCTATACATTGAGGTAAGTCCTGAACACATGGAGATGGGGGAAGTTGGCTCTGAAAACCAGAATGAGCACGAGGAAATGACAGGATTTGAAGACACAGGGTAGGAGACAGGCAGCATCTTTTATTCTTCTCCACTCGCCTACCAGGGCTGTCGGGCATCTTCCCTAACAAATTATTGGCACTAGGATTTTTGTCCCGAGAGTTGATCATATAGCATCCAAACCATGTTCAATAGTGAAGATACATAAGCTGTCATAACCTGAAAATACTAAAATAAATATATAAGCATCATGCTATGGAGAAAAGGCAGAGGGTATGAAGGTGGTGAGAATTAGGTCATAGCTCCTGGAGAAGATAAAGATTGAGATGAAAATTTTCAGACCACTGGAAGTTAGATAGATGAAGACAGGGAGAAGTGAACAGGTGCCAAGAAAATTTCATCAAGTGGTACTAGAGAATCAAAGATGGGGCAGCCAGTGTTGCCTGGGTCAAGTGCATACAATAAAGTGATGCCTTTGTTTATAGACGGTTAGAAACAATAGCAATGCCAACTGAAATTTGGCCAATTTTTATTATCACATATGCTCAATTCTTAAAATATCAGTGATAATATGTTTATTTATGCTCTAGTCAGGTGCAGTGGCTCCCGCCTGTAATCCTAGTACTCTGGGAGGCTGAGATAGGTGGATCCTTGAGCTCAGGAGTACAAGAACAGCCTGAGCAAGAGCGAGACCCCATCTGCAAAACAAACAAAAAAATAGCCAGGTGTTGTGGTGGGCACCTGTAGTCTCGGCTACTAGGAAGGCTAAGGCAAGGAGATCCTTGAGCTCAAGATTTTAAGGTTACTGTAAGCTAAGATGCCATAGCCTTCTACTGGAGGCAAAGAAAGTGAGACTCTGTCTCAAAAATAAATAAAAAATATTTATGCTCTAAATTGCTACAGTTAAATACATAAGTGAGTTACATATATGCATATTTTATTGTTTGCTATTTGATGAATATTATACTTTATGAAGACACCAACTTGAAGAATCCCTCGTTATTTAGTGCTCAGGTATGTGCATTGGTTTCCAGAGTTGGTTATAGTTCAGTGATTTGAGGTTTCTTCTACTGATAGTACAACTTGCATCTTCAACCCATACAGTGTGTCATTTGAAAATGCCCAGAGAAATGACAAAAGATAATGATGTTACATTGTCGAAAAAATTAAGTTGTCAGTGTTCAAATGACTCCTTTTTATCATAAATTGGGCACTATAGCAAACTATGTCCATGTTTGGTATCCGTCCGTCTTTTTTGTTTTATGTTATTTGAATATTTGACAACTATATTAAAATTTTTAGAAGGTTTTGTTATTAAATTTAGTGGAAATGTTTTGCTGTAGAGCTATTTGAAGTCTTTAGAATGGATATCTAAGGACTGTATGATGGGAGAATTGCACGTTTTGTATTTATTATAAAATGCAATGTCTATGAATTTCTCCTAAACATATACTTACATTTAAGGTGAACTTTCCTGTTAATAATCACACATATACACACACACTTTATTGTGAAACAAGTTTTTATGCAATATAAAAATATATAAATTGATCAGAAAAACTGATGACATTGACAATAATGTGGCTATAAAGACTATAAAACTCGAGTAAACAAAAAAGTCCATATATTTTTATTTAACATAAAATTGATATTTTGGATATATAGTCATGAATTTAAATACATACAAAGATTCATATAACCACTACCACAAGCAGAATACAAAAAAGTACAATTTCTCACCAAAATTTCTTCATGCTATTCATTTATATTAATATTTATAACCTCTACCCACCCTTAAATAGTAGCAAATATTTATAATGAATATAAAAATTTTCTTTGGGACATCATACAAATGGAATTATACAGCAGGTAACTTTTTGTCTACTTCTTTCACTGAACATAATACCTTGTATCTAGATCCATTCACAGTTTTGCATGCATAAATAATGTGTTTCTTTCAGTTGCTGAGTAGTGTTTCACTGTACGGATATACAACTAACTGGTTGTTTTCTTCATTTTCACTTTAGAGTCACTTGTTTTTATTTCCCCAGTTTTGGTGGTTATAAAAAATATTCTCTAAACATTCAGAATAGGTTTTTTTAACATGACTATTCCATTATTTGGGTAAATGTCTGGTAATTGTACTCTTCAACTTATAGGGTACATATACATGAATTTTATAAAGAAATGTCCAGAATTTCTTGAGTAATTGTATTCTCACCAGCAAGGTATGAAAGTTATAGGTATATTCATGCTTTCCAGTACTTATCTCTATTTTTTACTAATCATTCTATTAGTTGTATAGTGGCATCTCAGTGTTCCATTAATTATTTACATTTCCTAAAAGAATAATGGTATGAGACATTTTTTCATGTCTTTATTTTGCATTTGTATATTATCTTTGATGAATCATCTATTTTCCTATTTTTAACTGAGTTATTGCTTTTTTCCTAGCTTTATTGACAAATGAAAGTTGTATGTATTAAAAGTGTACGCATGCTGATTTGATACACACACACACACACACACACACATATATATATACTTTGTGACATAGTTATTATGATCAAATTAACTAACATATTGATCACCATACAGAGTGACCATTGTCTGTGTATATGGTGAGGACAATTATCTATTCTCTTAGTAATTTTCAAGTACACAACTATACTTGCCTTGTTGTAGGTTAGATCTCCAGACTAATTCATCTTATAGCTCACAGTTTATACCCTTTGATCAATATTTATTCATTTTCCCCATCATAAGCACTGGCAAACCACCATTTTATTTTTGATTTATAGAAGTTTGATTTTGTTTTAGAGTCTGCATATAAGTGAGATCATACTGTATTATTTGTCTTTCTATGACTATCTTGTTACAATTAATGCAAGGTCCTTTATCCATGTTGTTGCAGCTGGCAGGATTCCTTTCTTCATGACATAATATATCATTATACATCTGTGTACATATATCCACATTTTCTTTATCCACTCATCCATACACTGGCACTTAGGCTGTGTCTATATCTTAGCTATTGAAAATAATTCTTCTATGAAGGTGAGGATGCAGATTACTCCTTAGGTTACTGATTTCAATTTCTTTGGATATATATACAAAAGAGGATTTCTTGATCATATGGTAGTCATATTTTTAGGTTTTGAGTACCCTCAAAGACTCTGTTTCCACGTTTGTGCTAATTTATAGTGTACAGGGTAATGTCTCTTCCACATTATCACCAACACAGTTACCTTTTATATGTTTCTATTGGGACAAGGTCTCTTTCTGTCACCCAGGCTAGAGTGGAGTGCCATGGTCATAGCTCTCTGCAGCCTTGAACTCCAGGGCTGAAGTGATTCTCCTGCTTTGACCTCCCAAATAACTGGGACTACAGTTTGGTCCCACCATACCCAGATAATTTTTTTTCCCATTTTTTTGTAGTGATGGGGGTTCAGTATCTTCAAGTTGGTCTGGAACTCACGGCCTCAGGTGACCCTCTGACCCGGCATTTCAAACCACTGTGATTAAAGGTTGATCCACTATGCCCTGCCACCTTTCAGATTTTCAATAATAGGTATCTTAGCAGGTGTAAGATAATAGTTCATTATGACATTAATTTGCATTTCTCTGATGATGAATAATATTAAGCTCCTTTTTGTATACCTTTTGATCATTTCTATGTCTTCTTTAGATAAAAGTCTATTAAGTGGGGAACCTGTGTACTTGTTTATTCAACAAATAGCTACTAAGTGCATACTGCATGCCCAGCACTGCACTAGCTTCTGGGCCCCTTCAAGGATTATGTGATGACTTTTGCCCTCCACCTGAGGTCCTGCCTTCCCTCTGCAAGAAGGTGTATAATTCTACAAAAGAGATCAAACATCAGAAACACATCCAGCATGCCTGGGGAGGCTCCCATCCAGAAAGAGAGTTAAAGGACAGAAATTTAGCAAGTAACCTGGCGGATTAGAGATGCACCAAGAGAGAAAGTTAAAGAACGCAAATCAACCCACTGAGGCAAGCTGCAACCCCAAGGATACAAACAAAAGGTACAAAATCCATCACCAAGCAGACGGGAGTCCCCTCCCCCAGAAGAACAGCTCAGAGTACCCCACAAACATACGAGCAGAGTTCAAAAGTCCTCCCATTATACTCCACAGGAAAAACCCTCTAAAAACTGGACCTACTTCCCCTACTAGGGTGCCACAGTGCTCTCCTGCCAGGCATAAAACTGTGTAAAACTGTATATATTCTCTACCTGCAATTCTGAGCTCCCAGAACTCCCCTCCACTCTCACTCTGAGGTCTGGAGGCCTGTCCCCCAGGAGTCCAGATTCTTGGGTGATTTCTCGAGGGGTGTAGACAGGGCCTGGAATGCAGCTGGTTAGTGCTGATTCCATGGCATGGGAGTGAGGAGAGGACGGTTGGCTGAGAGGGAACCACGCCCGAGTGGTGGTGCCTTGAGGTGCAGAGCAGCGGCTGTTTTTGGCAAAAATAGGGCTCACCTCCGGATATTCTGGAGTCACACCCCCTGTCTCTCTGGGCAACCAGAGGAGGCTGAGAATCTTCTCACGTGGCAACAACCAGCGGAACAAATCTGGGATGGAAACACAGGCCCTGTGAGTAAAGGGTTTGCCTGAAGCGGGACCAGCCTGGGTGGAGCATGGGGACTAGAAAACATGCAGAGCTGGGAGATTCCCAGGGCAGGGCTGACCCAGAGTACCGCTTTGCTGAGCCTAAGACTCACCAGGGCCCCAGGGGATCATCAGCCTAAACAAAGGAGGGCAGGCAGAGGCTGGAACTGACAGGTAACTGTGCTGGGAATACAAGCTACATTTGAGACCATACAGCGGCACAGACAGGGCCTGAGGCACAGGTTCTGGGAACTCAAAACAGCTTCCCTTCTGCACGGGAATTTAGCAGGGACAGAAACAAATTCCTGCAAAGTGGTTCTGTTCTGTCAGTAACATCAATCAGGGGTGGGGCTAGAACTGAGTGAACAGCCCCAGCCTCTCGAGGTTATCAGGCCTTATCTCTCCCTGCCAGATAGTGGCAGAGAGCACCTGCCTGGCTGAGCAGACATAGATCTCCTTGTGATTCAGGCAGGTACAAACCCCTGGAGTATCTGCTCATTGGAGGCAACTGAGTCAGAGCCCTGCAGTGTTATCAGTGACTGGGTGTGACAGAGGTGCAAGGTGGGGAAGGAGGCATCAACCTTCCCAGACTAATCTATTTGCTGGGTGGGTCCTCCTGACCTCACGGAGCACCGGAGCAAGTCATATTTGAGTTGTCAGCAGACCCCTGTGATCTAGTTGCCAGAGACCTTTTAAACTCTCCCACCAGAGACAGGTACTGACTGAAACAATTGATTTGGACATTTCAACTGAGCCAATTACCTGAGGACTATCCAAGTGAAGCCCTGGGTGTGTGTTGTAGGAAGGTTTGATTTTCCTTTTCCAATTGTTACCTGAGGGGGGGAGGGGTGACTTAATTGCTGGTATTTTCCACAGCTGAGACTTCAACCCAGAGTAACTGTTTCACAAGGATTGGACTGAGACCAGCTGAAAACAAGACAGAGCAACTTAGCCCCCCCACACCAAACAGGTCTCCAGTTTCTCAGGCCATAGCACTGTACGTGCCCTCAGCAAGGCTCCAGGGGAAAATTCAAATGGTGTAAAATAATTATGGGGCAGAATCAGCAGAAAAACACTGGTAACATGAATAACAAGAGTAGATCAACCCCCACAAGGAAAGAAATGGCAGATGTAACTGAAGATCCAATTCATAAACAGCTGGCCAAGATGTCAGAAACCAAATTCACAATTTGGATTGCAAACAAGATTAATAGAATGGAGGAAAATTTGGAATTAGAAATTCGAGGATCAATTCAAAAGTTGGAATTAGAAATTCGAGGAGAAATTCAAAAGTTGTCTCAAGAATTCAATGAATTTAAAGGCAAAACCACCAAAGATTTTGACACACTGAAGCAAGAATTTGCATCCCTCGAAAATCTGAAAAATACAGTAGAATCCCTAAGCAACAGAGTGGACCAAGCAGAAGAAAGGATCTCTGACATTGAAGACAAAGCTTTTGAACACTCCAAAACTCTCAAAAAGGAGGGGAAATGGAGAGCAAAAATGGATCATTCTCTCAGAGAGCTCTGGGATAATTCAAAGAAGGCTAATATCCACCTCATTGGAATCCCTGAAAGTGATGAAGTGCTTCGCAAGGCACAGAGGCCCTTCTCCATGAACTTATGAAAGAGAATTTTTCAGACCTGCCAAGAGATTCTGAAATTCAGATAACAGACAGTTTCAGAACCCCAGCACGAGTCAATCCAAATAAGACATCCCCCAGGCATATCATAATTAACTTCACTAAAGTTAATATCAAGGTGAAAATTCTGAAAGCAGCCAGACATAACAAATCCATTACCTTCAAAGGGAAAAATATAAGAATCACTACAAATCTCTCTGCTGAAACTTTTCAAGCCAGAAGAGGGTGGTCATCGACTTTTAATCTCCTAAAGCAAAATAACTTTCAACCCTGGGTCCTATATCCAGCTAAACTGAGTTTCATTTATGAAGCAGAAATTAAATACTTTAATGACATTCATATGTTGAAGAAATTTGCCATAACCAAACCAGCTCTTCAGGATATTCTCAGACCTATCCTCCATAAAGACCAGCACAATCCTCTACCACAAAAGTAAACTCACTCAGAAACTTGTGATCAAACTCCAACTTCCACAGTGGCGAAGGGATTAAAAATGTCCACTGGACTTTCGAAAAACTCGATACCTAAAATTTTACCAGACGTATCAATATTCTCCATTAATGTGAATGGCTTAAACTGTCCTCTAAAGAGGCACAGGTTAGCTGACTGGATACAAAAACTCAGGCCAGATATTCTCTGCATACAAAAGTCACATGGTACCTTAAAAAAATAAATATAGACTCAGGGTGAAAGGATGGTCGTCCATATTTCAGGCAAATGGTAATCAGAAAAAAGCAGGTGTTGCAATTCTATTTGTAGATACAATAGGCTTTAAACCAACAAAAGTAAAGAAGGATAAGAATGGTCACTTTATTTATTTATTAAGGATAATACTCAATATGATGAGATTTCAACTATTAATATTTATGCACCCAACCAGAATGCGCCTCAATTTATAAGAGAAACTCTAACAGACATGAGCAACTTGATTTCCTCCAGCTCCATAACAGTCAGAGATTTCAACACTCCTTTGGCAGTGTTGGATAGATCCTCCAATAAGAAGCTGAGCAAAGAAATTTTAGATTTAAACATAACCATCCAACATTTGGATTTAGCAGACATCTACAGAACATTTTATCCCAACAAAACTGAACATACATACTTCACATCAGCACATGGAACAAACTCCAAAATCGATCACATCTTAGGTCACAAGTCTAACCTCAGTAAATTTAAAGGAATAGAAATTATTCCTTGCATCTTCTTAGACCACCATGGAATAAAAGTTGAACTCAATAACAACAGGAATCTGCATACTCATACAAAAAATGGAAGTTAGAAGTTAAATAACCTTATGCTAAATGATAGCTGGGTCAGAGAGGAGATCAGGAAGGAAATTGCCAACTTTTTGGAACAAAATGACAATGAAGACACAAATTATCAGAACCTCTGGGATACCGCAAAGGCAGTCCTCAGAGGGAAATTTATAGCACTGCAAGCCTTTCTCAAGAGAACGAAAAGAGAGGAAGTTAACAACTTAATGGGACATCTCAAGCAACTGGAAGAAAAAGAACATTCCAACCGCAAACCCAAAGAAGAAAAGAAATAACCAAAATTAGAGCAGAATTAAAAAAAAAAATGAAAACAAAAGAAATATAGCAAATATATATATATATATATATATATATATAACAAAAGCAACTGGAAAAAAAAGAACATTCCAACCCCAAACCCAGTAGAAGAAAAGAAATAACCAAAATTAGAGCAGAATCAAAAGAAATTGAAAACAAAAGAAATATATAACATCAATAAATCAAAAAGTTGGTTTTTCGAAAAGGTCAATAGCTTAGGCTAACCTAAGCAGGAAAAAAAGATTAAAATCTCTAATTTCATCAATCAGAAATGACATAGATGAAATAACAACAGACTCCTCAGAAATTCAAAAAATCCTTAATGAACACTACAAGAAACTCTATTCTCAGAAATATGAAAATCTGAAGGAAATTGACCAATACTTGGAAGCACATAACCTTCCAAGACTTAGCCAGAATCAAGTGGAAATGTTGACAGGCTAATATCAAGTTCTGAAATCACATCAACCATACAAAATCTCCCTAAAAAGAAAAGACCTGGACCAGATGGCTTCACATCAGAATTCTACCAAACCTTTAATGAGGAACTAGTACCTATATTACTCAACCTGTTCCAAAATTTAGATAAAGAAGGAAGACTACCCAACTCGTTCTATGAAGCAAACATCACCCTGATCCCCAAACCAGGAAAAGACCCAACAAGAAAAGAAAATTATAGACCAATATCACTAATGAATATAGATGCAAAAATATTAAATAAGATCCTAACAAACAGAATCCAGCAACACATCAAACAAATTATACATCATGACCAAGTCAGTTTTATCCCAGGGTCTCAAGGGTGGTACAATATATGTAAAGGTGTAAATATAATTCGGCACATAAACAAATAAAAAAACAAAGACCATATGATTCTCTTAATTGATGCAGAAAAAGCTTTTGATAATATCCAGCATCCCTTCATGATCAGAACACTTTAAAAAATTGAAATAGAAGGGACATTTCTTAAACTGATAGAGGCCATCTACAGCAAACCTACAGCCAATATCATATTGAATGGAGTTAAACTGAAATCATTTCTACTCAGGTCAGACCCAGACAAGGTTGCCCATTTTCTCCACTGCTCTTTAACATTGTAATGGAAGTTTTAGCCACCACAATTAGGGAGGAAAAGGCAATCAAGGGTATCCATATAGGGTCAGAAGAGATCAAACTTTTGCTCTTCACAGATGATATGATCGTATGTCTGGAAAACACCAGGGATTCTAATACAAAACTCTTAGCAGTGATCAAGGAATACAGCAGCGTCTCAGGTTACAAAATCAAACATTCATAAATCAGTAGCCTTTTTATATACCAACAATAGTCAAGCTGAAAAAACAGTTAAGGACTCTATGCCATTCACAGTAGTGCCAATAAGGATGAAATATTTGGGAGTTTATCAAACAAAGGACATGAAAGATCTCTATAAAGAGAACTATGAAACTCTAAGAAAAGAAATAGCCGAAAATTTTAACGAATGGAAAAAATACCATGCTCATGGCTGGGAAGGATCAACATTGTTAAAATGTCCGTACTACCCAAAGCAATGTACAATTTCAATGCAATCTCTATTAAAGCTCCACTGTTATACTTTAAAGATCTTGAAAAATTAATATTTCACTTTATATGGAAGCAGAAAAAGCCTCAAATAGCCAAGACATTATTCAGCAATGAAAACAAAGCAGGAGGAATCAAACTATCAGACCTCAGATTATAAATCCATAGTGATCAAAACAGCATAGTATTGGCACAAAAACAGAGAGGTAGATGTATGAAACAGAATAGAGAACCAAGAAATGAACCCAGCTACTTACTGTTATTTGATCTTTGACAAGCCAATTAAAAACATTCAGTGGGGAAAAGATTCCCTATTTAACAAATGGTGCTGGGTGAACTGGCTGGCAACCTGTAGAAGACTGAAACTGGACCCACATCTTTCACCAGACTGTCACTGGATTAAAGATTTAAACTTAAGACATGAAACTATAAAAATACTAGAAGAGAGTGCAGGGAAAACTCTTGAAAAATCGGTCTGGGCGAGTATTTTATGAGGAAGACTCCCCAGGCGATTGAAGCAGCTTCAAAAATACACTACTGGGACCTGATCAAACCAAAAAGCTTCTGCACAGCCAAGAACACCGCAGTAAGTAAAGCAAGCAGCCATCCCTCAGAATGGGAGAAGATATTTGCATGTTATGTCTCTGACTAAGGTTTAATAACCAGAATCCACAGAGAACTCAAACGTATAAGCAAGAAAAGAACAAGTGATCCCATCGCAGGCTGGGCAAGGGACTTGAAGAGAAACTTCTCTGAAGAAGACAGGCACGCGGCCTACAGACATATGGAAAAATGCTCATCATCTTTAATCATCAGAGAAATGCAAATCAAAACTACTTTGAGATATCATCTAACTCCAATAAGACTAGCCTATATCACAAAATCCCAAGACCAGAGATGTTGGCGTGGATGTGGAGAAAAGGGAACACTTTTGCACTGCTGGTGGGAATGCAAATTAATACATTCCTTTTGGAAAGATGTATGGAGAAACTTAGAGATCTAAAAATAGATCTGCCATTCAATCCTATAATTCCTCTACTAGGCATATACCCAGAAGCCCCAAAATCACATCACAACAAAAATATTTGTACCTGAATGTTTATTGCAGCCCTATTCATAATTGCTAAGTCATGGAAAAAGCACAAGTGCCCATCGATCCACGAATGGATTAATAAATTGTGGTATATGTATACCATGGAATACTATGCAGCCTTAAAGAAAGATGGAGAATTTACCTCTTTCATGTTTACATGGATGGAGCTGGAACATATTCTTCTCAGTAAAGTATCTCAAAAATGGAAGAAAAAGTATTCAATGCTTAGCCCTACTATGAAACTAATTTATGGCTTTCACATGAAAGCTATAACCCAGTTATAACCTAAGAATATGGGGAAGGGAGAGAGGGATTGGCGGGAGGGGGGATGATTGGTGGAGGGAGGGTGATTGGTGGGATTATACCTATGGTGCATCTTACAAGGGTACATATGAAACTTAGTAATTATAGAATATAAATGTCTTAACACAATAACTAAGAAAATTTCAGGAATGCTATGTTAACCAGTGTGTTGAAAATATGTCAAATGGTATATAAAACCAGTGTATGGTGCCCCACTATAGCATTAATGTACACAGCTATGATTTAATAATAATAATAATAATAAAAGAATTGGCAAGCAGGGAGTTTCACTTATAGAAGTATTCCAAGAATAAAGATTCAGGGTAGCTCATGCCTATAATCCCTGCACTTTGGAAGGCTTAGGCAGGAGGATCCCTAGAAACCAGGAGTTCAAGACTTAAGTAAGATTGTGCCATTGCCGTCCAGCCTGGATGATAGAGCAAGTCCAGCCTGGATGATAGAGCAAGACAAGATTTCTTTAAAAAAAAAAAAAAATACATACATACATATATATATATATATATATATATATATATTCAGAATGAATGGTAGAATTAGGCTATTTCTACTTGGCGATTGCTAATGTCTTAGGGCATCTAAGACAACACTCATTAGTAGCTGTTGATATCAAAAAATGAGAGGCTACCAGACATTTTACAACTCCTGACAGAAAAGAACAATACCTGGCTCGTGCCTGTAGCTCAGTGGCTAGAACACCAGCCACATACACCAGAACTGGGGGATTCAAATCCAGCCTGGGCCTGCCAAACAACAATGACATCTATAACAACAAAATAGCCAGGTGTTGTGGCAGGCACCTATAGTCCCAACTGCTTGGGAGGCTGAGGCAAGAGAATCGCTTAAGACCAAGAGTTTGTGGTTGCTGTGAGCTGTGACTACACAGCACTCTACCCAGGGCAACAGCTTGAGACTATGTCTCAAAAAAGAAAAGAAAGGAAAAGAATGATACCTTTGAAGTATTCTTGACAAGAGTTTGATGATCAAATTTCTATCTGTACTGTCCAAATACAGCAGACACTAGCCACATGTGGCTATCAAATATTGAAAAGTGTCTAGTCCAAAATGAAATGTGTTCTAACTGTAAAATACAACTGAATCTCAAAAGACTTTGTACAAAAAAAGTAAATAATTTTCTATTAATTTTTATATTGGGTATGTGTTAGGATGATAATATTTTAGATATATTCAGTTAAGTAAAATATATTATAATAAAAAAAGTCTATTAACTTAGATCCTTCCCCATTTTTAGGCAGGTTATTTGTTTTATACTATTGAGTTATGTGAGTTCCTTATAGATTTTTGATAGATATTAACTCCTTCTCAGATGTGTGGCTTGCAAACATTGTCTCCCATTCTTTCATTTTGTTGATTGCATCCTTTGTGTTGCAGATTTCTAGTGTGATGTAGTCCTACCTGTTTATTTTTTGTTTTGTTGCCTGTGCTTTGGCGGTAATATACAATAAATCACTGTCAATACCAACGTCACGTAGCTTTTACTTATATTTTCTTTTGGTAGTTTTATGGTTCTAGATGTATGTGGGTTATTCATCCACATCAAGTTAAGTTTTATGCTCAGTGTAAGAAAAGGGTCCTATTTCATTATTATTCCCTTAGACATCTACTTTTTGAAAACCATTCTTATAGAGAAAATCCTTTCTCCATTGTGTATTGGCACCATTGTCAAGATTAACACCCATATACAGATAGGTTTATTTCTGGGTTTTCTAGAGAATTTGGCAAAATTCAACATCATTTCATAATAAAGGTCTCAACAAATTATTTATAGAAGAAATGTGCCTCAACATAATAATGACCACATATCACAACATTGCACTCAATATCTAACATCATACTCAGAGGTGAAAAGCCAGAAGCTCTTCCTGTAATAAAGAATAAACAAGGAAAATCCAGTCTCACCACTTCTTTTCAGTAAAATACTCAAAGTCCTTACCAGAGCAACCAGGCAACAAAAGAAATCAAAGTCACAAAAGTTATAAAGGAAAATGTAAATGGTCTCTATTTATAAGTGAAAACACTAAAAACTCAACAAAAAATTTTTTTTAACATTGATTAATAAAGTGAGTAAAGTTATAGGATTTAAAATCAATATGCAAAAATAAATGATATTTCTATACACTAACAATAACCTATTCTAAAAAGAAATTGAGAGAAACATCAAATTTACAATATCATAAGATATCCATCAGGATGAATTTAACAGAGGATGTTAAAGATCTATAGACTGAACTATAAAACATTGACGATAAAAGTTGAAGAAGACCCAATGGAAGGATATCTCATTGTTAAAAACTGAAAGAACTAATATTATTAAAGTATTTATACTTACCAAAGTAACCTACAGATTCAATTTAATCCTTATTGAAATTTTAATGATATATTCCAGATAAATAGAAAAAACAATCCTAAAATTCATATGTAAGGGCAAAAGATCTCAGGCAGCCAAAATAATCTGAAACAACAACAAGAAAAAACATAGCTGAAAGTACTATATTTCCTAAATTCAAACAAAGCAATGGAAATAAAAACAATGTGAGACTGGGAACAAAAACAGACACACAGGTCAATGGGTTATTTATTTTCTTGGTATTGACTCCTGAAAGCTCTTTGTATGAGCACTGACAATTAAGTTCATGAATTTATTCTTGAAGAAATGCTACATTACTCATCACTGAATATCACCACAATCACCTTCTAAGTACTTTTCTGGAAAAGCAATATGCCAATTCCAGTGCCTACTCCACCCTTCAAAGCAATTGTGAAAGTCTTTTTCTGGAATGAGCATCAGAGCTTTCATCGTAAGCCACATAACAACACACAACAACAATAATGAACAGCCCTCTGCAAACGCTGCCACATATTGACACAAACACAGCTGTGAGACGCTTATATAGCAAGGCCATGAAACTTTACCAAATGTTTGTACAGTGCTGCCTATGTAAGCATACAGTGATGAGTTTCCGAACTTGCTTGTGAGACCTTATATGACAACAGCTCTGATGGTCAATACAGAAAAAGAGGACCAAAATTGCTTGCACAATGGACTAGGCATTGACATTGGTGCTTAGCTTCCCAAGGGAGTATTTCAAAGGTGACCATGCTGATATTCAGCAATGACTATGTAGCACTTATTCTAGGATGAATTCATGGGCTTAATTGTCAGAACTTGTATGTTTTAGACACAAGTATGTCGTATAGTAGATTTGCAGATACGTTCCTTCATTTTTCAGTTTGTGTCAATTTTCATAAGAGTGTTTTTTGCAAAGCAAAACTTATAATTTGGATAAATTCCAGTTTATTGACTTGTAATAATTATACTTTTGTGTATTATGTCTAAAAATTCCATGTAATCTCAGATCAGAAAGATTTCCTGTTTTTTCCTATATTTTTATACTAGTATGATTTTATATTTAGTTATATTATTTGTTTTGAGTTAATTTTTCTAGGATGTGAGGTTTAGAAGGGGGTTAATTATTTTCTTACGTGATATCTAATTGTATGAATATAATTCATATTGCAAAAAAGCCTATCCTTTGTCCTTCACATTTGAATCTTTGTAAAAAAAAAAAACAAAAAAAAAAACTAGCCATGATTGTGTGGGTCTATTTCTGAACTTCTATTGTGTTCTGATATACATGCCTATAACTTCTCCAGTATATCACTGTATTATTTTATCTTAAAATCAAAATTGTAAATTAGGTAATATAATTCTTCCATCTTTATTCTCCTCTTTCAAAAAATAATTTTGGCCTATTCTATTAGTTTTACTTTCCACATACATTTTAGAATCAGCTTGTCTGTTTTCTTAAAAATCTAGTTTGGATATTAATTGGAATTACATTGAGTATATAGATCAATCTGGCCTTATTTGGCATCTTCACTGTGTTGATTATTTCAATTCATGTTCACAGAAATTCTTCTCAATTTATTTAGGTTTTCTTTGATTTCTTTTATCAATGTTTTGTGGTTGTCAGTATTCAAGTCCTTTATGTGTTACGTTGGATTTATGCCTATTAATTTTGAGACCTATTGCAAATGGTATCATTTTAAAATTTCAAATCCATTCGTTCGTCACCAGAAATATATGCATCAAACTTACATTTAGCTAATAATCTGGAAGGGTGTTTTCTCTTTCTTGATGGGTTCATTGGCATTTTAGAAAAGAAATTGATATCACTGTGAATAGGAAAAGTGTTTTATTCCTTCCAATTTGTACACCTTTGATTTGTTCCTCTCCTTGTTGCCTTGGCTAGGACTTCAGTGTTAGGTTAAGAGTGAAGAAAGTTAAGGCTGGGAGCAGTGGTCCTAGCACTCTGGGAGGCTGAGGTGGGTGGATTGGTTTAGCTCAGGAGTTCAAGACCAGCCTGAGCAAGAGCAAGACCCCGTTTCTAAAAAATAGCTGGATGATGTGGTAGGCATCTCAATCCCAGCTACTTGGGAGGCTGAGGCAAGAGGATTGTTTGTGCCCAAGAGTTTGAGGTTGCTATAAGCAATGACACCATGGCACTGTACCAAGGGCAACAAAGTAAGACTCTGTCTTAAAAAAAAAAATAAAGTGAGTGAGGAGAGTAGACATTCTTTCCTTCTTACAGATCTTAGAGGGAAAACATTCATTATTTTACTATTAACTTTGATGTTACTGGTACATGTATTCTAGATGGCCTTTTCATGCTGGGTAAGTCCCTTCTACAGCTAGCTGGTAAAGTTTTTATCATGACAGGGGGTTGAATTCTGTCACATTAATTTCTCTTTCAATTATCATTATCATATGCTCTTTGTTCCTTTTCTATTAATATGATAGATTATCATGCATTTATTTTCAAATGTGGAAGCATCTTGAAGTCATTCTCAAAGGAAATTTAATTTGGTCATGCTGTATTATTAAACTTTTATAAAATTATAGATTTCCTTTATTAATATTTCTATATCCATAAGGATGGAACTTGTAGTTTTACTTTTCCTGTACTACCTTTGTTTGGTTTAGGAAAGGAGGTATATTAATTTTCTGTTGGTTCCTAACAAATTGCCATAAACTTAATGACTTGCAACAATACCTGTTAATTATCCCAGGGGGTTTTCTGTGAGGAGTCAGAAGAATGGGTGCAGCATAATTGAGTTGTCTGTTCAGGGTCTTACAAGACTGAAATTAAAGTGTCAGCTGTGATCTCACTTGGAGCTTGGATTCTTCTTCCAAGATCAAATAATAATCAGTTTCTTTTCAGCTATAGACCTCATGAAGGCTGCATCTTCCAGGCCAGCAAGAGTGTATCTCTGAAATTTCTTCTTTTAAAAGCTTGTCTGTTAGATCAGGTCTACCCATGACCATCTCCGTTTTGATCAACTCAAAGATAAGAGATTAGTAACCTATTCAAAGAAATAGCGTTGTGTCATATTCACTGGTCAGGCTTCATACTAGCAGATACAGGGAAAAGTGTGCTTAGTTCATCATACCCCAAGAAGAATATAAATTTTGGTGAAATCAATGTTAAATTTTAGAAATTAAGTTTTCAAAAAAGGAACTATAATGGTACTATTTTATTAATAGGCCAAATATAAATATATTTTTATTTTAGAAATACATATTAACATGACTAAAATTATTAACTGGTTTTTATAATCATACTCCATAATTACTTTGATTTTTTGGGGGGAGGCCCTCAGTCTCTTTTTTTTACTAGCATGATTATATGAACAATGTTTGATATGATTTTATCATTTTATTTTTTTCTTTCTTTTCTTGCTATTAAAACTTACTGTCTTATTTCATGATTACTGAGGTAAAATATTTTATGAAAGAAAAGAGAGGGCATTAATGAGTAATTATCAGAGAAAAATCACATGGCAATTTTTGAACTACAAACAATTCAGTGCAGCTAAAGATCAGGCAGAGAAATTTCAGGAGATAAATGTAATAAATAAATATAATGTTCTGCGATTGTTCATTGAGCATGTGGATTTATCTCTACCTCCACACTCAACTAAGCAGTAAAAGGATGAAATAATAGCAACAATTAACAAGAGGAAAAAACAAAAAAGACAGGGAAAGAGATAAAACTGACCTCATTCAAGGTATATCTCAGAATGACAATTCTAGGTAAAATAATGGTAGCAAATAGTGAACACTATAGCTAGAAAGTTTATATATGAGAGATATCTTCAAAAAGTTGAAATTAATAGATTATGTGATACATTTGATCATCTTGAGAGAAGATTTATATTTACTTTAGAGATATTAGAAATGAGTTAGTAGTATGAATATAGAAAGCCAAACCAAAGCATAATGACTAATTTCAAGGAAATGAATATTATAAATATGACCTACTTGAGAATGGTGTGTACAAATATACTTTATGTATATTCATGTCACCAAAACTTATAACTACCGCTGCAAAAGAATCTGATATGTTCAATAATTTGTTTCCTCCAGATGCATATAAGGAGTAAATAGCTCTTCTTGATTCTATAAATAGCAAACCAATGGATAATAAATGGACATAATATACATTTCTAAATTTGCCCTAAAATACTAAAAATCTCCTTCACCTCCTTGCTATTCCCTCTGAGTGGTAGGGTGCAGACCTTTACGATAGAGGTCTTTGAGGTAGCATCTTAAATTGGAACAGTTTGCATGGATTATGGAGATTGGGAAGTCCAAAACTTTCTGTGTGGGTGGCAAGCTTGAGACCCCAGAGAGTCTATGGTGCAGTTCCAGTCTGAAGGCAATCTGCTGGAAAACTCCATCGTGTGTAAGAGACCAATCTTTTTGATTGGATGAGGCCCACACATATGGTAGAGAACAATTTGCTTACTCAAAACTTCACTGCTTTAAATGTTAATCTCATCTAAAAGACCCTCCGAGTTGACACATAAAATTAACCATCACCACTCACCACTTATTTTCTTTTTTTTCCCCTTATTCTTTTCATGATACAAGTGTTTTCAACTGGCCGTATGCTTACCTCCTAGAAGCGAAAGAGGGAGAAGTTTGAGGAGGAACAGGGACGATTGATAAAGCAGTTTGCCTGAGTCATATGCAAATCGCAGATGGAGATAATTTTGATCAGAAGGAAAGAAACTTCATCTGTTGAGAAGAGAGAAAACCTAGAGCTCTCTCTCTCTCCTGGACACTGTAGTTTGGTTACATCTTCAGTGTCTAAAATGCGGTAGTTTTTCTGACTTCAGCCAGAGAGAAATGGTTGCAGTCAAAGAGAATGTCATTTCCCCATTCACTCTTTCTTTCTTTTTTTTTTTTTTTATTGTTGGGGATTCATTGAGGGTACAATAAGCCAGGCTACACTGATTGCAATTGTTAGGTAAAGTCCCTCTTGCAATCATGTCTTGCCCCCATAAAGTGTGACACACACCAAGGACCCACCCCCCTCCCTCCGTCCCTCTTTCTGCTTTTCCTCCCCTCCATAACCTTAATTGTCATTAATTGTCCTCATATCAAATTTGAGTACATAGGATTCATGCTTCTCCATTCTTGTGATGCTTTACTAAGAATAATGTCTTCCACGTCCATCCAGGTTAATACGAAGGATGTAAAGTCTCCATTTTTTTTAATAGCTGAATAGTATTCCATGGTATACATATACCACAGCTTGTTAATCCATTCCTGGGTTGGTGGGCATTTAGGCTGTTTCCACATTTTCACGATTGTAAATTGAGCTGCAATAAACAGTCTAGTACAAGTGTCCTTATGATAAAAGGATTTTTTACCTTCTGGGTAGATGCCCAGCGATGGGATTGCAGGATCAAATGGGAAGTCTAGCTTGAGTGCTTTGAGGTTTCTCCATACTTCCTTCCAGAAAGGTTGTACTAGTTTGCAGTCCCACCAGCAGTGTAAAAGTGTTCCCTTCTCTCCACATCCACGCCAGCATCTGCAGTTTTGAGATTTTGTGATGTGGGCCATTCTCACTGGGGTTAGACGATATCTCAGGGTTGTTTTGATTTGCATTTCTCTAATATATAGAGATGATGAACATTTTTTCATGTGTTTGTTAGCCATTCATCTGTCATCTTTAGAGAAGGTTCTATTCATGTCTCAGCAGCAAGCATGTCAACCCTTCATTCCTCCAAGCTTTTTAGTCATAGGATTTAAACATATGTATTTAAATGACTGTCTTCTTTGTAAAACTCCTATCTCTTTATTTCCTAATTCTATACTCTTTATTTCTCTCCCTCAAAATTCTATCACCTAAATATTGTTGGATATGTTTTTGTTAATTTTGTCCATTGAATTTAATACAATCTCATGCCATTTAAAATCATCCAAGACATCACTAAATATCAGAAACATGTTTGTGTCTCAGTTGCATGTTGCAAATATCCCAGGCGTAAGGTGATTTCAGCATTCAAGTTTGCATACACATGCTTATTTTCATCCTCTGTCAAAAACTTCAATTAATTTACACACTGCTTTCATGGAATTGCACTAACCATCTCCTTGTGACAGTCAATAATCCTTTCTCAGCCTCTAGATTCTTCTATCTCTGCAGGATTTCATTAAGTCTACTATGTCCTTGAAAGAATCTCATTTCTTGGTTTTATTACTCATTACTTTTCTGTTTCCTCAAACTTCAAAGATGAGTTGATATATCCCTTAAAGTCTGGCTTGTTTTCACAAAGTCTACATTTCTTAAATGAGATGTTCTTCTTTTGTACTCACAGTTGCACATGAAAATTGTGAGGAAAAGTTAATGGCTTTTTATCTTAGCAAACATCTAAGAAGGCTTTAGAAGTGAGCATCTTTCAAAAGATGTTATTTTCTCAAGATAGCTTAGGATATTTTGAGCCATTTGGAGATAATTGTATAACAAGTATTACTCAGTAAAAAATGAAAGGACTATGGTGCTTTGATACATAATGAAGGAACCATGATGGCTGATCACATAAGAAGACAGAACTTGACACAGAGCTGGTGAAAAGAATTGCAGCGTGCAGCCAGGGCTAAAATTAAGAGACTACATACTACAGGTGGTGCTATCATTAGCATCAAAAAAAGATGTTTTACAATATTGAGGCTATCCCTAACTTGGGTAACAAGGACATTGACTGTAGTAATCATCATAAATACAAAGGCTTAGTATAAGAAATAAATTAGTAGACTAAGCTTAAATCACAAAGTAAGGAATCAGGCTCAAAATAAATTAAAACCTTCTCTCTATAAAGGTTATTAAATACTCAGAAGAATTAATAAAATTTTTTTAATGAGGTCTTATTTCTTCAATGTTTTTAATGGCTGATATATATGATCTGTAAATAAAAACACAGGGCAAGGAATTGCACTAGACTAGGTTCATCTTCTTACTATTATTATACATTCATCTTGTTACAGCTGAATCTATAATACTATATTATAAGAGCTCAGAGAATTACAATGATCTCACAAACAAAAGGGGTAGGAGCCCCCATGAAAAAGAAAAATAATTTAAAAAGATATTAGAGTATTAGTAAAATGAAACATTTTCTTTTTTAATACTTTTAGACTATACAGAAAATACATGAAAATGTTTATTTGGATACTTGGGAAAGACAAATACTTGCAAACCTCAGAAAGAAAACACAACTTTCAGGTAAAATTCTTCAGGCCTTTTATTTAAAATATTATGCCATGAGACAGCTATTCTTTAAATTTTATTTCTCAAGTTTTCTTAGATCACAACTGATAATATAGATGAAGAAACAGTGTGTGCATACATATGTGTGTGAAAGAGAGAGAAATAGGTATTTGGAATATAGATTATTATTATTAATTTCTTATTTTTACTTTTACTAATATTGCTTTTCTACAGGGAAGTATACAAACAAAAAACTCAACTTCTCAGTCTTCGAATAAGAGTTGGACAGCGAATCACATAATTGACCTCCAGGTGAGAAACTCTGCCTCCTGGTAGCTCAAACCTTTGATCTGTCCAACACACTAACAATATTATTTTTGACAGAGATCCTGTGAATTTCAAATATGGTCTCCATAAACCATTTATAACTATAATCAACCTGCACAGACAGCCTTATTCTGTATTTACAAATCCTTGTGGAGAAGATTTCTTATTGAATATCCATTTGATCAGACTAGAAGAGAAACTGAATATCAATTTCTTCTGATAGTTTTTGTCCCTAGACACATGCAACCAAATTTAATGAAGAGTTTGCTAGAAAAATAAAACTTATTCCCAATCAATTGCCCCTTTTGTACCAACCAAATTCATCTGAGACTTCAGTAATGGACATTTGTAGGATAAGGTAGAAACTGCACTGGCTGAATACTTTATAATTTAGCCTCAGTAAATCTTCTTAGAGAATACAAAGTATTGTAATTCTAAGCAACACAATGCTATGAATAAGTTTGGAAACTTTTACAAAAAGTAAAACATGCCATTTTGAAGGATGACTTTTTTTTTGTTTTGGACATCCCCAGAATCTAGCAACCTTACCAGTAAGAGCTTGCTTTGGGGCTAAAAATCTCTGCATAATGAAATAATGGCTCTCATGGTTCAATTCAGGAAGGGAAAGGAAATTGCAATGGCCTCAAGCAGTCAGTGCTATGTTTTTACCATTGGTTGTTTTATTTAATCATAGGTATGCTTACAGAAGCTTGTGGCAGAGTAAAAGATGCACAGCCTGGTCAGAACAAATGGTGAGAATATTATAAAAATTATTATAATAGTCTCATATTATTTCAGACCTTCAGGATGAAGTTTTAGTTTTAAGATTGTGCCTTGAAATACTGTGTTTGAGATGTAAATGATGGTCTTCAACACTGTCCTTCTAGAGTAAAAATAATTTTAATTTTTAATCAAATAATTATTGGAAAGCACACTGAAGAGCCAAAATATGTATAAAGGCACACTAGAATTCACATGAAATCACATGAAAGAATCGTGAAAACAAGTAAAGAAATTTATAAAAGTGATTCAAGAAAAGGATTGAATGAGAAGGAAGTGAAATTTAGAAAATTTTTTTTTGCTTGTGGAAGTATTATATTTATTTCTTTTTATTCTTTATTTATGTATTTATTTATTTTTTATTTTATTTTATTATTAAATCATAGCTGTGTACATTAATGTGATCATGGGGCACCATACACTGGTTTTATAGACCATTTGACATATTTGCATCACACTGGTTAACATAGCCTTCCTGGCATTTTCTTAGTTATTGTGTTAAGACATTTATATTCTACATTTACTAAGTTTCATATGTACCCTAGTAAGAGGCACCATAGGTGTAATCCCACCAATCACCCCCTTCCCCGCCCATCCTCCCCCTCCTCACCCCCTTCCCTACATTCTTAGGTTATAACTGGGTTATAGCTTTTATATGAAAGCCATAAATTAGTTTCATAGTAGGGCTGAGTACATTGGATACTTTCTCTTCATTCTTGAGATACTTTACTAAGAAGAATATGTTCCAGCTCCATCCATGTAAACATGAAAGAGGTAAAGTCTCCATCTTTTTTAAGGCTGGATAATATTCCATGGTGTACATATACCACAATTTATTAATCCATTCGTAGGTCGATGGGCACTTGGGCTTTTTCCATGACTTAGCAATTATGAATTGGGCTACAATAAACTTTCTGGTACAAATATCTTTGTTATGATGTGATTTTTGGTCTTCTGGGTATATACCCAGTAGAGGAATTATAGGATTGAATGGCAGATCTATTTTTAGATCTCTAAGTGTTCTCCAAACATCTTTCCAAAAGGAATGTATTAATTTGCATTCCCACCAGCAGTGTATCAGTGTTCCCTTTTCTCCAGATCCACACCAACATCTCTGGTATTGGGATTTTGTGATCTGGGCTAATCTTACTGGAGTTAGATGATATCTCAAAGTAGTTTTGATTTGCATTTCTCTGACGATTAAAGATGATGAGCATTTTTTCATATGTCTGTAGGCCATGCACCTGTCTTCTTCAGAGAAGTTTCTCTTCAAGTCCCTTGCCCAGCCTGCGATGGGATCACTTGTTCTTTTCTTGCTTATACGTTTGAGTTCTCTGTGGATTCTGGTTATTAAACCTTTGTCGGAGACATAACCTGCAAATATATTCTCCCATTCTGAGGGCTGTCTGCTTGCTTTTCTTACTGTGTTCTTGGCTGTGCAGAAGCTTTTTAGTTTGATCAGTCCCAGGAGTGTATTTTTGAAGCTGCTTCAATTTCCTGGGGAGTCCCCCTCATAAAATATTCGCCCAGACCGATTTCTTCAAGAGTTTTCCCTGCACTCTCTTCTAGTATTTTTATAGTTTCATGTCTTAAGTTTAAATCTTTAATCCAGTGAGAGTCTATCTTAGTTAATGGTGAAAGGTGTGGGTCCAGTTTCACTCTTCTACAGGTTTCCAGCCAGTTCACCCAGCACCATTTGTTAAATAGGGCATCTTTTCCCCACTGAATGTTTTTAATTGGCTTGTCAAAGATCAGATAACAGTAAGTAGCTGGGTTCATTTATTGGTTCTCTATTCTGTTCCATACATCTGCCTCTCTGTGTTTGTGCCTGTACCATGCTGTTTTGATCACTATTGATTTATAGTATAGTCTGAGGTCTGGTAGCATGATTCCTCCTGCTTTGTTTTTATTTCTGAGTAATGTCTTGGCTATTTGAGATTTTTTCTGATTCCATATAAAACGAAGTATTGCTTTTTCAAGATCTTTAAACTATAACAGTGGAGCTTTAATAGGGATTGCATTAAAATTGTACATTGCTTTGGGTAATATGGACATTTTAACAATGTTTATACTTCCCAGCCATGAGTGGTGATGTACTCAGGAAAAGTATAGATTCGTGTCTATGAATAATTTAATTGTAGATTTTCATAAGGCTGTAGTTGCTTCTATACGTATGGACATACACTATAAACTATGTTTTGGTATCACAACAACAACAAAAATGTGAATCATTCGCAGTATGTAAGGGGTCAACCTTGCAATTGCATTTATATATTTATACTGTTCTTATAATACATACGCAGTTGTTCTAGATATTACTTAAAAAAACAAAGAAAGTTTTCTCTTTTGTTTTGGAAAGCTGTGATGATGGTTAATTTTATGTGGCTAGTTGTGAATTGTTTGGTCAAACACCTGTCTAGAAGTTGCCCTTAAAGCTGCTGTCTGCACAGCCTAATCCACAGACCAGAAGAGATCTGGTTGCATAGCAGGAGGTGAACGGCAGGGAAGCTTCCTCTGGGTTTATAGCTGCTCCCCATCACTCAAGTCACAGGCTGAACTCCATCTCCTGACAGATCAGTGGCATTAGATTTTCACAGGAGCAAAACCCTACTGTAAAATGCACATGAAAGTGATCTGGGTTACATGCTCCTTATGAGAATCTAACACATGATGATCTGAGGTGAAACTGAGGTGGTGATGCTAGTGCTGGAGTGTGGCCACAAACAGATGGTCATTCGCAGAAAGGTTTGACTGCCCAGGGAACATAACAAATCAATTGCTTGCACACTCAGACCAGAACTGTACCAGTGAGTGGCAAGTGACAATTAAGCTGCATCTGGTGGCAGGCTTTATAGTGGCAAGTGAGTTGAAACACTTCAACTGTACCACAGCATCTGGGGTAGGCTTTAAGTCAGATTCCAGCACTCATTGTCGTCTGCATGTGGCTGCACATTATTTTTTTTTCACCACCTCTGTCGATGCCTCTTTGCAGCACTGTGAACTGGTCTCAGACACAGTTTTAGTAAGCCCTCTGGCTAACTCTGCCAAAAATGAGGAAAAAACAACCGTCACTGGAGAGCTCGTTTGAAAAGGGAGAAAGACCCAATGGTGAGACAGCAGAAGACTCTAAGTCTGCAAAAAAAAAAATAAAAACTATATTTAAGAGAAAATATCATGAGTCCTGCTTAGATTACAGGTTCATTGCAATTTTGATCCCCATTCTCCAAGCCACTTTATACTACATGTGGTGACCCGCTATCAAATACAGCCATGAACACTTCAAAACCGCTTTGCGTTGCCACATTGAATCCAAGCACCCTGCATTAAAAGACAAGCAATTGAAGTTAAAAAAAAAAAAAAAGCAAGGTGAACAAAAGGAATAGAAGTAATTATTGAAGGCCGCTACTTCATTAAATGTGCATGCGTTGAGGGCGTCACTCTCAGTGGCTAACGACATTGCTCAAGCTAAGAAGCCTCCACTATTGATGAGGAGCTGATCCCGTCTGCTGCTAAGGACATTTTCTGCAAACTTTTAGGAGAAGCTGCAGTTGCAAAGGTGGCATATGTTCTTCTTTTGGCCAGCACCATAAAAGGACAAGTTGACCAAACAGCAGAGGTTACTGAAACACAATTGTTAGGATTCACAAGTCGTCATAGTACACAATCCAGGTTTCCAAGTCTGCCAACATTGAAGAAGGCAACAATGCTTGTTTCTGTGTGACTTTTTCAGGATGATGTGCGGGAGGATATGTTATGTGCACTTTCGTTGCCAGTCAATAGCACAGCTGCAGAACTATTCAAGTCTTTAAATTACATATCAGGAAAACAAAATTGGTCATTTCGTGTCAGGGCTCACCCTGATTTGGCATTACTGTGACTTGTATAATTATTTCATTTGATATTACAACGTAATAATAGAAATAAAGTGCACAATAAATGTAATGTGCTTGAATCATCCTGAAACACCTTCCCCGTTCCAGTTTGTGGAAAAACTGTCTTCCTTGAAACTGGTCCCTGGTGCCAAAAAGGTTGAGGGCTGTTGCCTTAAAGGTATTTTTAGGAATTGATTAAAGTTTAAATCTATAGATTTTGAGTGGAATGGAACCCTCCATAATGTGTATAAGCTCTATCCAATTGGTTGAAGGCCTAAAAGAAAAAGACTGAGTTCTCACAACAGGAAGGAATTGTGTCTGTAGAGTACTTTCGGATTCAAAATGCATCATCAGTTCTTTGAGTCTCCAACTTGCAAGCAGGCCTGCCCTGAAGATTTCAGAATTACCAGCCCCCAAAATCACATGAGTCAATTCCTTAATCTCTCTCTTTCTCTGTCTTTCTTTTTCTTTCTGTTTACACACACACACCCATGCACGTATGCACACGAGTACACACCCTCACACACATACACACAGCCTGCTTCTCTAAGGAACCCTGACTAATGCAGGAGCTCATTCCTTCATTCCTTATACTCTTTGTGAACCTTCTAAAATGTCCTCTTTTATTCCTATGTCTAATACTGTAGTCACTTACTTGATTTTATGTTTATTAATATTCAAAAGTCAGAGCTTTCAGGATGTGGCCTTTCTAGAGAGCTTGTTCTTATTCATTTATTCAAGAATTATTTATGTTAAAAGTGAACTAAAAGTGTTCTAGCAGCTAAATATATAGTGGTGAATAAGCCAGACAAAGTTTCAGTTCTCAAGGACTTTTCATAGACCAATAGGAATCCTGAAAAGTCACTAAAATTTTAAACACAATTTATAGTAAATGTTATTTAATGTTAATAATTGAGTATAGCAAAAGTGTCTAAATAAAATGTTTCTAGTTTAAGCAGTTATTTTTCAAGAAAGTTTTTCATTATTTGAACGCTTTTGTTTACTATAACATACAGATGGAACGTTGAGTATATAATAATTATTTAATGAATTATTTTTTTCCTTGATGCATTCAATTTATATATTGCTTAAATGTCTAAGAAGTATTTATGACAGCTTGAAAATTTATTATTGCAATTTATGTTGCTAATAGAAACTCAAAAGGAATAACCAGATATAGAGATATCAGATTTTCTTATAAAAATTTAAACTTGGATTCTAATTTTACACAGGAAATCACTTACTTTTAGTGGTTTCATGAAGTAGATACATTTATAATTTACATTTGTTTCCTAAATACTGCTTCTGATCCTAATTGAGAATTTCATTATTTCTTATTATGCTTAGAGCCTCTGAATAGATTTCTTTTAACCTCCAGGCTCTACCATCTTAAATTCGGTATATCCACCTATATGAATATGCAGTTTCCTTACTTGAAAACTTTCGGTGATTTTGTATCTCAAACAAAACAAATCTCATATATCTCCACTCCCAAAGTGAGCATTTTTCAACACTCACATCTGACTCTCCAGTCCCAGATCTCTTTCATTTGATGTCCTTCTTATTTTATATTCTTCTCTACACGTCTCTCTCTCTATATATATATACACACATATTTCCTACAGATTTCTGGATGTGGTTATATTAAATTACTACTTACATTTTTGTTTACAAATATTTGTTCAAACTGCCATAGAATGTGCTGCCTTTATCATCACAGAATTGGAATGACTAAATTCTCTGGGGAGGGGCAGTTCTAAACACTCAGACTAACAATTTCATGTCAAAATGATGCTGGCTCAAGGCTTTAAACTCATTCTACCTAGAGAGCTCATTCTTCCAGCAGATACAAAGAATAGAAACATTCTTCATCTGGGTCTCTTAGACCAGGTAGCCTGAGATTTTACTCCTCCGATATTAGGCAGGGTCTATGCCCATAGAATCAGCAGGAAGCAGTTACACAAGACAAGACCTCTGTCCTTCCACACCTTGTAAGGGTAAGGGGAAGTGTTATTTTTGAGGGGGGAATGACATAGGGAATTGGCAGGCACTGCTTAACACAGAGTGCAAAGTCCCTCACCAATCCTGATAAAAGACAGATGTGGAAACAAAACAAGTTAAGGCCAGTTGAAACCAAGAAGACAAGCAGAGTCACTGCTGACCTTACAGCTCCGCAGATCCTAGTTATATTAGCATGCCAAATAGACACCCCCACCAACACCACGACTGTCACAGGGGGAGCTAAGAAGTAAATGAAGGTAAAGGTTCCCAGAGTAGGGAAAAACCACCCCTTTCCAAGAAATGACATGAATATTCCTCCCCTGCTTATTAACCTATGATTAAACCAGGGCTTAAATTTTTTTAAAAAGTTAATAGTATATATAAATATATAAACGTATAAGTATGTGAATTTATATATTATATATAAAAGTATATGTGTGTGTGTGTGTAATAAAGGGGCTGCTCTCCTCAGCAAGGAAAATTAGCCTCTACTCTGTGGAGTTGATCCTCTGTATTTCCTAAAGGAAACTTGCTTTTATTTTACACTTTTGGCTCACCTCATTATTTTTTCTCCTAATACATGTAAAAAGTTTAAATAAATTTTTTTTAAGTTTAAATAAAATTTTTCTATTTTCTTCACATTCTACTTTGGACTCTTGGCCTCACTTTGGGAATTGTATATCACCATAAACATGGTCTACAACACAAGGTGACTATAAGGCAGTGTTCCATTTCCTCTAATATTCCTATGACAAGAACCCCCAGCAGACAAGTTAAACGTGCACATTTTCTTCCCTAGACTTGCGGTAGTCAAAATTACCAATGTGAAGGTCATTGGTAGAATAAGAAACGGAAGCAGTATGCTGTTCTTCTGACGTTCTTCCTCACATTAAACCTTGATGGTGGAATAAAATTTATCTATCTGTGACCTGAAATAGTTCCGCAGCTCTGGCCTTTTGGCCTTCATTGTTGGAGTCAGGAGGCCATTGTCAATAGAAAATAATTCAGGGTGTATGGCAATGCCTTTGACCTGTTCAAATGGCTTGAGACCAGAGTCCTTCCTGAGTCTCACCATATCTTCTAGGATGGCTTTCTTGACATCCTTATTTCAGCACAGTTCATCAAAGGTCCCATCAAATCCTTCCTTTCAGGACTAGGAAGATAATGTCTCAACATCTGGTACCACAATTGCTATGAGAAATGCCTTCAAGCTTTCTCCGTGGACAAATACCTGAGCAACAGGTTCACTTCGCAGGTAGGTATTTTGGATCTTTTCAGGTGCTATGTATTCTCCTTGTGCCAGCGTGAATATGTGCTTCTTCCTGTCCATGATCTTCAAGGGTGGCTTATGAAGGGGGTATGTGGGGTTTCTTGGGAAATATCCAATGAATTTTCTCAGCAAAGAGGCCAGGCGAGGGTGTGATGAGCATCTGACATACTCAGTCCTTGGCCTTAAAGTTGGGGTCCCCCATTGAGGGTCTATGGAGAGTCTCCAGCTCTTTTGCTGGAATCCACACTCCCAGCACATTAGGGTACTTGATCCTAAAGAGGGGTCTGGTGGCCCCCCAGGAAGCATCCCAGGGTTGGGGACAAAGGCTTCCTGCCTACTGGCCAAGGGGATGAGAGCCACCAACACCCCCAGCCCTCTCTCCTTCCCCAGGCTGGGTAAGCAGCAGAGGCGAGGTGAGTAGGGCTCTGGCCTCCACTGAGACCCAGGGTCCTCAGGGCGGGGCAGAGAAGGGGTGAAGGGAGAGGGTTTTGACCACTAACAGACACTGTAAACTTTGGTTTAAACAATAACTTAAGTGAAGGGACGGCTTCTAGCCTGGGGCTGGTGGAGGAGCTGGGAGAGCAGATGCTGGGGAAGCAACAAAGGAAAAAGCCAACAAAAAGTTTTGGTTTTTGCTTCCTGCATAAGAAAGGTCTTGGTCATGTTTAACTGCAGGATAGGGAAGGGGTACTGTGGGAAGGTGAGAGAAAACTGCAGTAGGGAACCTGCAGGCCAGGGTGTGCTTCAGTCTTGCCTTCCTCTGCATTTCCTGGCAATCCAGGCACCACCTCCAGGTCCCACCCACGGCCTCAGGGGTGGCTCTGCTCCACCTGCAGAAACCCACGTGGTACAGACCTCCTTTTATATGAAATCAGAAAAAACCTTGAATAGCCAAGACATTACTCAGAAATAAAAATAAAGCAGGAGGATTCACGCTACCAGACCTCAGACTATACTATAAATCGATAGTGATCAAAACAGCATGGTACTGGCACAAACACAGAGAGGCAGATGTATGGAACAGAATAGAGAACCAACCTACTTACTGTTATTTTATCTTTGACAATTAAAAAGATTCAGTGGGGGAAAAGATTCCTGATGTAACAAATGGTGCTGGGTGAACTGGCTGGCAACCTGTGGAAGACTGAAACTGGACCCACACCTTTCACCATTAACTAAGATAGACTCTCACTGGATTAAAGATTAAACTTAAGACATGAAACTATAAAAATACTAGAAGAGAGTGCAGGAAAAACCCTTGAAGAAATCGGTCTGGGCAAGTATTTTATGAGGAGGACCCCCAGGCAATTGAAGCAGCTTCAAAAATACACTACTGGAACTGATCAAACTAAAAAGCTTCTGCACAGCCAAGAACACAGTAAGTAAAGCAAGCAGACAGCCCTCAGAATGGGAGAAGATATTTGCAGGTTATGTCTCTGATAAAGGTTTAATAACCAGAATCCACAAAGAACTCTAACATATTAGCAAGAAAAGAACAAGTGATCCCACCTCAGGCTGGGCAAGGGACTTGAAGAGAAACTTCTCTGAAGAAGACAGGTGCATGGCCTACAGACATTTGAAAAAAATGCTCATCATCCTTAATCATCAGAGAAATGCAAATCAAAACTACTTTGAGATATCATCTAACTCCAGTAAGATTAGCCCATATCACAAAATCCCAAGACCAGAGATTTTGGTGTGGATGTGGAGAAAAGGGAAAACTTCTACACTGCTGGTGGGAATGCAAATTAATACATTCCTTTTGGAAAGATGTTTGGAGAACGCTTAGAGATCTAAAAATAGGCCTGTCATTCAATCCTATAATTCCTCTACTGGGCATATACCCAGAAGACCAAAAGTCACATCATAACAAAGATATTTGTACCAGAATGTTTATTGCATCTCTATTCATAATTGCTAAGTCATGGAAAAAGCACAAGTGCCCATCAATCCACGAATGGATTAATAAACTGTGGTATATGTACACCATGGAATATTATGCAGCCTTAAAGAAAGATGGAGACTTTACCTCTTTCATGTTTACATGGATGGAGCTGAAACATATTCTTCTTAATAAAGTGTCTCAAGAATGGAAGAAAAAGTATCCAATGTACTCAGCCCTACTATGAAACTAATTTATGGCTTTCACATGAAAGCTATAACCTAGTTACAACCTAAGAATAGGGGGAAGGGGGAAAGGGAGGGGAGGGAGGGGGCAGGATGGGTGGAGGGAGGGTGATTGGGGGATTACACCTGTGGTGCATCTTACAAGGGCACATGTGAAACTTAGTAAATGTAGAATATAAATGTCTTAACACAGTAACTAAGAAAATGCCAGGCAGGCTATGTTAACCAGTGTGATGAAAATGTGTCAAATGGTCTATAAAACCAGTTTATGGTGACCCATGATGGCATTAATATACACAGCTATGATTTAATAATAAAAAAAGTAATCTCAAAATAAATAAATAAATAAAATTTTTCTATTTTTTTCACATTCTAAATTGGACTCTTGTCCAGTTTGCTTAAATATGAAACTGGTCCTGTATGTCCTGTCCTTCCTTCTTATGGATGCTTCTTCCCTGCTATGTGTAATCCTTTGGGGGGTTGACACTGTTGAAAAGGTGCACTATAAGGTTAATAAAGGAATATAATATATTTTATATACATTTTAACAACATATATATTATAATGTGTCTTGATTTTTAATCATTACTATTTTGGGTACTACATCTTTGTTTTTCTGCTAGATGAAAGGCAATTAAATGTTGAATTCATAACAAAGATATTTGTACCAGAATGTTTATTGCATCTCTATTCATAATTACTATGTCATGGAAAAAGCCCAAGTGACCATCAATCCACAAATGGATTAATAAATTGTGGTAAATGTACACCATGGAATATTATGCAGCCTTAACGAAAGATGGAGACTTTACCTCTTTCATGTGTACATGGATGGAGCTGGAACACGTTCTTCTTAGTAAAGTATTCAGGAATGGAAGAAAAAGTATCCAATGTACTCAGCCCTACTATGAAACTAATTTATGGCTTTCACATGAAAGCTATAACCCAGTTACAACCTAAGAATAGGGGGAAGGGGGAAAGAAAAGGGAGGGAGGGGGGAGGGGGGCTGAGGGAGGGGGATTGGTGGGATTACACCTGCGGTGCATCTTACAAGGGTGAAACTTAGTAAATGTGGATTGTAAATGTCTTAGCTAAGAAAATGCCAGGAAGACTATGTTAACCAGTGTGATGAAAATGTGTCTAACGGTTTATGAAACCAGTGTATGGTGCCCCATGATCACATTAATGTACACAGCTATGATTTAATTAAAAAAAAGAGAGAGAGAAAATGAATTTATATGCTTGTCTTCTCTCAGACTATTGAAAGAATTCATAAAACACAATATTTGTAAAATATGAATAGCCTAAAGTAAAATATTTCATGATGTTTACCAATTTTTATAAGGTGCTTATTGTCTTGCTAAATAATGTCTTGCTAAATTAGATAATAAAAGATTAGTTATGCCTAATATCTCACCAAAAATTAAAAAAAAAATCCCAGCCAATTGGCAATATTAAAAAGGTGATCTCAGTAATATCTACAAACCCCCTACAATATGAGTTTTCATGTCCTCATTAGAATCATAAAATATTTTTTTCTTGTATTTTTTAATTATTATACTAGAGCTATACATATTTTGGGGGTACCTATGATATTTGGATACATGTATATGTTGGGTAATGATCAAATTTGGGTAATTGAGATAGCTGCCACTTCAAACATTTGTCTTTCCTTGTGTTAAGAACATTATGCCAGAAATCTTTTCTCTCCTTAATTAGAAATTAGGTGGTCACTTAACTTGACATAATTTTAGCTTCTTTCATTGATCTTTTAAATAAAAATAAAAAAAAAAAACAGATAATTGACTAACTCATCAAACCTGAGTTTTGAAATATTATTGCCTATACCACATCTCAGAGATTTCACATATATAGATCTGAAATGAACCTTGTATATGGATATTTTTAAAGGATTCACTATTATTTCCAAATATAGCCAGGGTCGAATTAGAAACAGATACATTTTAATAGAAATTTTTATAAAAATTTACATTTTATTGGCCACCAAATGTGTAAAGAACGAATTTCTTTTCATGAGAACTCATATTACCAAAATATATTTTTCACTGAGTTTGAGGAGTCAAAATATCCCTAAACACTTCTAATCAGCACTTTACAGAGAAATATTACAAATAACACTGTTGTTATTTGTGAAATAAACTAGAATTTATAAAATAAAACTAGAATTTTCTCATAAAAACAAAACAGAAATGTCCATCTACCTGAAAATATATGAACCTCTTATTAAATGTCTTCCAAGTAAAAGGAAAATATGATCTTAAGTATAAAGATAATGACAAAATAATTGCATATTAAAAATTTATTGATAGAATTAAAGAGCAGAAAAAAATCCATTGCGCTAAATACTTTTACCAATAAAAATGAATCAAAAAAACTAATCACTAGGTCAAAGAAATATAAAAAAAGAATAATCGAGAAAATTAAAAGAAAGCACAGTGAGGGAAATAATAAATATTAAAGCATTAATTATCATATATAAGATGGAAAATTATAGATTTAATTAATAAATCAAATATTGGGACTTTTAAAAAACAATAAAAGAGAAAAACCACTAGAAAACTTAATGAAGGAAAAAAGAGAATATGAAAATATAAAAAATTGACATCAGTGGAAAAAACTATTGAAATAGAAGTATTATTATTATTATTTTATTAAAAAAATTTTTTTGCAGTTTTTGGCCAGGCCTGTGTTTGAACCCACCATCTCCGGCATATGGGGGAGGGTGCCCTACTCCTTTGAGCCACAGGCGCCACCCCGGAAGAATTATTTTTTAAATCATGAGGCTACTTTGTTATCTTCTTATGCAATATTCTTTGAAAATTTAAATGAGATAGACAACTTCATAGGGAAAAGCATATTAGTAAAATTGACTTTGTTTGAGTTATAATGCTTACCAAGACCAATTTTTCACTGAAGAACTTTAGAATTTATTCTCAGAGAACTTTCCTTTTACCCTTCTAGATCCACTCACCCTGTGTGAATTTCAACTCTATTATTTGCCCAAAGAAGCTGTCCTTCTCTCAGTAGTTTAATGGTATTTATTAATCTTAACTTCTGGTAGTATTCTTGACTCTGGCCCCATGCTTTTCTGCATCACAGGACACAATCATACGATTTATTTTTTAAATGGCTCTAATGAAATGATGCATTGTACAAATGGATATGGTATTACATTATCCTTGCATGCTTGGTATAAATACCAATAAATATAAATAAATATATTTATTTTTTATCATACTATTGTTTCTACATATATTTATTATCACATTTTTTAGCATTTTCATCATGAAAAATTCAAACTTGTAAAAGTGAAACCTTTGCCCATCACTATCTTCCACAAATAGAAATATCCTGTTATCTTATTTTGCCTATACCTCCCTCAACTCCACAGCATTTCACTCAATTATTATTATGGTTATCATTACATAGCTTTTCAGATTAAATTTATACCTATTGAAAAGTATAAATCCCTGATCCTATATCAAATGTGTCATTTCCAGCTAACTTTTTACATCCTATTCTGGATAAATAAAGGTAGTTACTTTGTTATAATTCGTGATGCCATAGCTGACAGAAGCCTGCTTGTCTTAAAGCAATATCGTTATTTATGTGTTTACGTTTTCCTCATATTGTTTATTTAGTGCAGTTACATCATTATTCATGATGTTGCATCATCTATGGGGCCACATAAAAATGCTAGTCTCTAAAGAGTCTCTCAAAATTATTATCATGCTTCATTGACTAGGATTTTTCAGTTTATATGGAAACATAAAAAACAATAATTCACTTTCTAGTCATGTTAAACTCACTCTTCAGAATTTAATAGTGTTAAGGTAGAACGACATATGTTCCAATCACGTTTGGTCTTGAACAATCAAGGTCAAGACATTCCTATAATCAATGCATTTCCATAATATTAGATTGGACAATTATGTTTAAGAAATCATCTTAGAAAAAGTGCTAAGATTTCATTGCTGTGAATCACAATGGTCGCTTGGAAGTATTTCCCTTGGGAAGCTATGCCCTGACACCATCACCTAGTCCACCCTTCAAAACAATTTTGGAACTCTTCTGGAATGGCCGTCAGGACTGTTGTCATTTGAGATCTGACAATTAAGTTCACAAACTCATTCTAGTAAGAATGCTACATACCTCCTCGGGGAATATCACTACAGTCATGTTGAAGTACTCCTGACAGCTCTGATTTCCATTATGACGAAAGATTCCAAAATTGAAAAAAAGCCCACAATCCCATGTATCAATGGGCAAGAGAGATGAATGAACCTTCTCTAAAGAAGACAGATGAATGGCTAGCAAACATATGGAAAAAATACTCATCGTCCCTAATTATTAGAGAGATGCAAATCAAAACCACCCTGAAACATCATCTAACCCCAGAGAGAATGGTCCACATCACAGAATCTCAAAACTGTAGATGCTGGTGTAGATGTGGAAACAAAAAACACTTTTACACTGCTGGTGGAACTGCAAAGTAATACAACCTTTTTGGAAGGAAGTATGGAGAATCCTCAAAGAACTCAAGCTAAACCTCACATTCGATCCTGTAATCCCATTACTGGGCATCTACCCAGAAGGAAAAAAATCCATCTATCATAAGGACACTTGCACTAGACTGTTTATTGAAGCTCAATTTAGAATCGCAAAAAGGTGGAAATAGCCTAAATGCCCACAACCCAGGAATGGATTAACAAGCTGTAGTATATGGAATAGTATACCATGGAATACTATTCAGCCATTAAAAAAAGATGGAGACAGGACATTGCCACATTTATCACCAGGTAAGAGAAAATAGTGATAGAAAGGAATTTTTGTCACCGTTAAGCAATTTGAAAGCCCTTTGAGGCGTGTTTCCACTAAGCCATCCTCACAAGAACACAAGTAATGCAGCGTGAAGACTATGGATGGGCTAGGGTACCTACCCTGGGTGCCAGGGACAAACAGCACACAGGGTGACGAGTGCCTACAGCCGCCTCAGCTGGAGGCCATGTGGGCAGAACACGAAAAGCAGGTCTAACACGTGAACCACACATTTGACTCAGCCTAGAGGCTGGTGGTGGGCCTTCCAGAGCCTGGAGTCCTGAAGTCATCCTATTTCTGATGTGAGTGAGGAAATGCCAAGGTCAGCACCATTCTGACAGTGTAATTCTGTGTGACTATTCAAAGAAAGAGCAAGAAACCAGTGAGAGGAACCTGATCCTCAAGATGCTCTCGTGGAACTGGAGCAGATCACAGGCTTGGGACAAGGCGCGGCTCGAATCTGAATACCACAGGGGAACTAGTGAACCCATTCATAAGACTATATGGTCAGGGAGAATATCCTGGAAAACAGAGAATAGGGCTCAGAGTTCCTGGACAGGGCTCAGGGCAGATACTCCTCTCGGTCCAATAGGCCTCAAGTTAGGACGTAAAGGGGCTTCCTTGTCAGGCCTCCAGGCTGGCACTGCTTTTCAGCATCACTTCAGCAAAGGTATTTTGTCCCAGATGTAGCAGCTGCCTCCAGACACCAAATTACCTTGGCGTACTCAGAACCAACATTATGAGGTTCTTACAGGGGTGACAGCAGCAAACTAGAAACACCTCATTTCCAACACTTGAGCTCCAGCTTGAAAGAGTCTTTCTTTGCACAGGTAGATTTGGATAACCTCTCTTTATCCTCTTCACTCAAGCCCTGTGGGAGGGTATCTGCTTCCTGTAGTTACTGTGGGGTAAACGCACTAGTCCCTTCTTGCTTATTAAATACTCTAACACTCATGTAAACAATATTCTTTATTAAAGTCTCTTTATAGAAAGAGCTAGTAGGATTTCTGTTTCTTGACTGGACACTGGACTGATACACTTATAAACCAAAAATAAATAAATTATACATTTAATTGAAACAACTTTCTAAAATTGTTGATTATAAAAGTTTTAATTGTGATTAGTCATTATTTATGCCTAAAGGTGGTTTGATTGAGACAGACCCAAAGCTCATGTCTCCTTCCTACATAGGGTTGTCTAATTTATGTAAATTTGGAAAACAATATGAGATGGAGTATTAATATAGCATAGTTATAAAAAAGAATAGACTACTGTCCCTTTAAAGTAAACTCACACTGCAACAATTTGCTGATATTACAAAATACTGTTCATTGACAACTTTTTTTTTTAGAGACAGAGTCTTACTTTATCACCCATGTTAGAGTGCTATGGGGTCACAGCTCACAGCAACATCCACTCCTGGGTTTAGGCGATTCTCTTGCCTCAGCCTCCCAAGTAGCTGGGACTACAGGCACTTACCAGAATGCCCGGCTATTTTTTTGTTGCAGTTTGGCCAGGGGCGGTTTCAAACCCGCCACTCTCGGTATACAGTGCTGGCGCCCTACCCCTGAGCCACAGGCGCCACCCTATTCATTGACAACATTATTTTAAATACTACATGTCAGTTTTTTGTAATTATCATTTTCCCACCATGATTAATTCAATCCTCAGTGATAAAGTGAATTTTGATGCTTGACTGTTAGAATTTTGCATTTCTATAAGTGTTTTTCAATATTCAAAAGTAATGGAATGTAATCACTAAAAGATAATATCTGGTAAATATTCTAATATTGTGATAATATAGTGAACTTGGGCTTTAAACAGAGGACTTTTTATTATTCATGATCCAACTAAGGCCTTCTACATTTTACAATTTTCTCTATGATATATTGCCTTTGTTACAACAAAGTGAACTAGAAATAAATACTGATCAGACTAAATATGTACAACTTTATCTCCACCACCACATGTGCAATCATTTAAAACACTGTAGTATGAGATCAGTTAAGTTTCTATAATGAATGATAAATACATCTTTTCCTTTAACTGTTGCCTCAGTTTGTTGAAAGATGGAATTACATTCAACAGTACTGACAACACAAAACAGCTGCTCGTGGTGAAGAACAGTGACAACTTTCATTGTGCTTACTGCTATTTTCTCAATAAATTTCACATCAAACACTACAATTACAAGAAGTACTTTCCAGATGAGAAATTTATAGGTAGATAGTAAATTCTTCTTATACTCTGGAGTTCAAAATAATGATAAATTATAAAATTACAAACTGAAAAAAGCAATCATATTGTCCTGGTTGATAAGATGACCTAAACCTATAGATGCAAAGGAGAATGTAAAACACGTCTCTGAAGCATTTATCCTATTTCTTAACTTATATCAGAAAGCACAGAAATCTCCTCAACTAGAATTCAACTTACGAATGACAGGAAAAATTTTTAGACATTCATTTTTTGACGTAACTATTTTTCTCTTACCCTGAATATATTACCTTCATATTCAATAATTCTGAAGTAAAAACATCCAGTGTAGTAAATTTTTGTAGGCAATCTGATCAATAAGTAGAAAAATCACAAATAAGTTTACATTTTGTTACTATTTCGACCATGCTGATCCCCAATAAATGGTAAATGGTAAATGTTTACTCAGTATAGCTTATAAAGTAGAATAAGTCCTATTTTAGAAAAAAAATTTGAACTGGATAACTTGAATTAAAGTTTTCTAAGCAAAATGAGTTTTTCCTGTGTATACATATGTTTAAGCACAGCCACTAAACAGAGTAAAAACTATTTAGCTATGCTTCAACTTAGTTTTGTACAATTTCTCATGATAGAGATTATCCTGTTCCCATTTCCATACAGTATTCAGTCAAATACTGTTATACCTCATCAAGTATTTAGTTGAAATGAAACTAATCTCTAGTACTGACCTATTCTACTCGGATATTTTTAGTATTCATGCAATTAGTAGAACATATTTACACTCAATGTAACTCATTTCTATCTACTGATCTCACACTACCTTGTACATAAAATGTATGATTAACAAAAGTATATGAAAGATCTCTACTTTCCACAGAAGTAAATATACACACACCTCATGTAAAGTCAAATATTTAACAATGACTCAGACTCTTTATTTATATATTCTAGCAACAAGATGATGTATTCTGTTACAACAGTATTAATTGATTTTACCATACTTTTTATGTTTATGTTTATGAGTATATACTACTATAGTAAAGAAACCCAAAAGTTTTATTCTTGCAAAACAATTCTGGCTTCCTTTTATACAAAATACCCAATAGATTCATTTCAGAAAGAAAAGGAAATGTGGCTCAGCTGCCAGTAAGAATTTTATCCACTACCCTGCAGATATGTATCTTGGTAGCCACAGGAATGTAAAACCTATAGTAATACATATTAGCTTTTGATACATGGTAGCATGGCTGTAATCAGTTTATCATGAAATTCTTTTGAAAAGTTTCAACATATCAATTAATAATGCTTACATGCCTAAAAACATTAACTATTTGAGGTATAATAGAATACGTCTTTCTGTTACCTTAGTAAATTTACTATCACCTTGTACTAAATGATTTAAAATTAAAAAAAACCCTAACAGATAGGAACTTAAATGAGAGAGAGAGAGGGAGAGAGAGAGAGAGAAAGAAAGATATTCCTTC